>NC_083873.1:50036986-50661986 GCF_032452875.1 Bos javanicus | reverse complement strand
CTATTTTCTCTGTAACTAAGCAGGACCCATGGTGCCTCCCAGGGACAGACTCCCTGTAACTCCTCTCTGAAGTACCCGGATAATAGTATCTTATGCCTGTTTTCTGAGTTTTTCACATGCTAAAACCACCACCAAATGGAAGAAATAAACTACTTGATGATCATGAGCAAATAGCCCCCAGAATTACTGGTACCTATAAAGAAAGCTGGGAGAAGGCAATGGCAACCCACTCCAGTGGCTTGCCTGGAAAAATCCCATGGGCGGAGGAGCCTGGTGGGCTGCAGTCCATGGGGTCGCTAAGAGTCGGACATGAGTGAGCGACTTCACTTTCACTTTTCACTTTCCTGCATTGGAGAAGGAAATGGCAACCCACTCCAGTATTCTTGCCTGGAGAATCCCAAGGATGGGGGAGCCTGGTGAGCTGCCATCTATGGGGTCGCACAGAGTCAGACATGACTGAAGCAAATTAGAAGCAGCAGCAGCATAAAGAAAGCTGAGCGCCGAAGAATGGATGCTTTTGAACTGTGGTGTTTGAGAAGACTCTTGGGAGTCCCTTGGACTGCAAGGAGATCCAACCAGTGCATCCCAAAGGAGATCAGTCCTGAATATTCATTGGAAGGACTGATGTTGAAGCTGAAACTCCAATACTTTGGCCACCTGATGTGAAGAACTGACTCATTTGAAAAGATCCTGATCCTGGGAAATATTGAAGGCGGGAGGAGAAAGGGATGACAGAGGATGAGATGGTTGGATGGCATCACCAACTCAGTGGACATCAATTTGAGTAGGTTCCAGGAGTTGGTGATGGACATGGAAGCCTGGCGTGCTGCAGTCCATGGGGTCTCAAAGAGTCAGACATGACTGAGCAACTGAACTGAATTGAAGAAATTATAATGTCAACTGCCTGTTACCTCACCATCAAAATTAGAGAATTGCACATTAGCCGATCACACACCCTGGGACATCCTTCCATCATCTGGTCTTTATAAATAGTTTTCTGAAATCCATGGGGAAGTTCAGGGGCTTTTTGAGCACAAGTCAGCCATTCCTGTTGCATGAAAAGTGAAGTCACTCAGTGGTGTCTGACTCGTTGCAACCCCATAGACTGTAGCCTCCCAGGCTCCTCTGTCCATGGGAATTTCCAGGCAATGGTACTGGAGTGGGTTGCCATTTCCTTCTCCAGGGGATCTTCCCAACCCAGGGCTCGAACCCTGATCTCCCGCATTGTAGACAGACACTTTACCGTCTGAGCCAGCAGGGAAGTCCTGTTGCATGGCCCTGCATAAACCTTTCTCTACCCGAACATTGGTGTTTCAGTATTGTTTGGCCTCACTGTGCATCCGGCACAAAAATTTGCATTCTGTAACATCTCTAGTTATTTTTCTTTATGAAACTTTGAATGTAATGATTGCATTTATTGAGAGAAATTTGCTTAAAATGCTCATGAAACACTATGCTTAGTCTATTATCATTTTGGTTAAAGGAAACAGAGGGAGCAATGGAATCTTCATGAAAAAAATATTTAATACCACAGATGGTACCCTCCATATGGGAAAGCATATTTGGGTTGTTAAGTATTGTGTCTCTGGCCTGACCAGAGCACATTAAACCCCAGTTAAAATCAAATTTCATGTCAAAGCACCTTTGAAAGAGAAATAGTGAAATTCCAAAGGGGGAAGGTGCATAGAACAGATTAATAAAACCCATTAGAAGGTGTCTGAAACAGTGTTACACGTTGAGGATGTGACTTTGGTGAGTGAGAATGGCTAAAAATGCCACTTGAACTAACTTGCCACTTGAATTATCACTTTTTAAAATCTTATATTAAATATGAAGAGAAAAATTAAAGGTATATAATTTTTCTGAAAGCTTCTCAGTGTTTGGGCAGAGAAAACCAGACTATGTCTTTTTAAGGGATATTGGTTTATAGTACATTTATTCTTATGTTATAGACCATTAGTATTATAGAACATCATATTAAAACAATATTCAAATTGAACTAACTCTAAGCCCTCCATTTAACATGGGAGAAATGGAGCATTTCCTTTTAATTATTTGCAGGTATTATCTCCTAAATTAGATAGTGACTCAAAAAAAAAAAAAAAAAGTCTTATTTTGCACTGCATTGTAGTGTCAGATAAACTCAAAAGAAGCTTTACTTGAGTTAGATGTGAATATCTGTTGAATGAAGGATGTGGCTGATGTGGAACTGGAGGGTAATCCTAGTCACATGATGCTTCTAGGATACTATAAGGAATACTCACCTACGAGATTCGAGCTTTGACGAACACTTAAGGGAAAATATGGTAGTACTAACTAGGTCTATGACTTAATCACACTATAGCATGTATCTTCCAGTTTCACCTCTATTACAAGTGGAACTCAATTTTTAACCCTGAAATTCTATTATCCAATGAAAAGTGTTCTGATATAAAGTAATTTTTTGCTGATTCTGACAGATTCTAGAGCCATAGGCAATTCTGTTAATATTACAATGAACTCTAATGGATAATAACAGCTGTCAACTCTACTTTGATAGAACTCTTTTCAATTTTTTTAAGAGTTAAAAAGCTGAAGAAAGAAAATATCAGAGAAGATAAGGCAAAAACCATCCAGTCACAATGACAGGTCCTTAATACTTGCAATTCAATGTCTGCTGATTCATTTAATAATCATTTGTTAAATGTCTACTGTACACATGACTCTTTCTCTAAGGCCACGTATTTTTCTAAAGTCCTAACCCATACACGAACCACGTTATCTTTCCTCCTCCACTACTGACTACATGCTCTGTAATTGGAGAAGCATTAATTTTATCTTGAATGTGATCTCTTAGCAACAGGTAAGTGAGGGAAAAGAAAGTTGAAAATTGCAACTCTGACTCCAAACTGCAAAGTGAAGACAATTTTCTGTAAAGTCCATTTAATTTAAAATCTCTTTTCTGCCTCTCAGACAGCCTTCCAACTAAGCACTGCTATTAAAGCACTGCTCATTCCACCTCACCAAGAATTGCTCTCCTAGTTGTTAAGATGACTCACCGCCAAGTACACTAGACTGAAGCTGCCACATGGATATTATATTTATTGCCAATATGCAGGGAAAAGGATGAGAACAAGTAAAATGTCTAGTGTCCCTGCATTGCCAGAGGAAAATAATAACGTGCCAGGTTTACACAGCATCGCTCAAAGGAGTGTCTTAATTCCTCATAAAAGCCACAAGGGGTGATAAAATACATTACTATACTATCTGAGAAATGGAATTCTAAATTAAAGATCTTTAACCACATCCAAAATCAAAGAAAGTCAACTTGAGAATTATAATCAAAAGGTAACTATCTTCACTAATGACCATGTGAGTTAAAAGGCTCTGAAATAATATGTAAACAAAATTCTAATTTTATAAGTATTGTGTTTCTTATGGAATTAATTGTATCTCCAAAAGATATGCTGAAGTCCAAACTACCCCCTCCCATTATAGGATGTGAACTTATTCAGAAATCCAGTCTTTGCAGATGTAATTATGTTAAGATGTTCTCACACTGGACCCTTAATTCAATAGGCCTGGTATCCTTATAAGAACAGGGAAGACAATGTGAAGACAGACACGCATGATGAACGTCACGTGGTGATAGAGGTAGAGCGGGAGCACTGCAGCGGGAAACCAAGGAGAGTCAAGGAATGCTACCACCACCAGAAGTTAAAAAGAGGCCAAGAACAAGTCTGTAGAGAGACGATGGAGGAACAGTGGCTTGCTAACCCTTGATTCTGGGCTTTTATCCTCCAGAACTGCAAAAGAATAAACTTCTGCTGTTTTAAGCCACCACCCCCCAACCCTACCCACAACATCCTCCACCCATACATATGCCAAAATAAGAATACTACATGGATATGTGTCAGTGTTTAAAGTTGTTATCTCTGGATGAAAGGAGAGAATGTGACTCTACGCGCATGTTGTTTCCAAACTTTCTAGATTAAATATGTCATTCTGTTGTATGTAATAAATAATCACACAAGGGCTTGTCTCTAAAATGGCTAAGTGGACAGAAGCAAAAATTTTATCTGATTTTCTTCTTTTCATAATCTGAATTTCTTTGTACCTAACAGTCTAAGTTTTTATTTTGAAAGCAGTACTGATAGTTAAATATGGGCCAAAACAAAATGCTGGGTCCCTTTACCTGTTTTTTGAAATGTAGAAAACCTGCTTTTACATTGTAAAAGACATGTACAAAAGTCCTGAACATTCAAATCATCCTAAGCATTCAACACATTTTTATAGACTTTGCATCAGTACAACATCAAACTTAAAAATAATACATACTTTTCAGTTGGAACTGGATTAAATCTCTTCTCCAAGGATTACTGGCTATATGATTTGGGGAGGATTGCTAAATCTCTCTTAATCTCAGATTCTTCATCTACAAAATGGCAATATTTATGAAAAATTTACATTCCCTGAGATGTCATAATATATTGAACAATTAACATATGAGAATTGCTTAGCTCAAAGTCTAGCACATGCATGCTCATTAAATATTAGATAGTATTAATAATACTATGGGCTTTCCTGATAGCTCAGTTTGTAAAGAATTTGCCTGCAATGCAGGAGACCTGGATTTGATCCATTGGGTTGGGACGATCCCCTGGAGAAGGGAAAGGCTACCCACTCCAGTATTCTGGCCTAGAGAATTCTGTATAATCCTTGGAGTTGCAAAGAGTTGGACACAACTGAGCAAATTTCACTTTTAATAACATTATACCCTACATTCTGTGACAATTTAAAGAATGAACTACTCTGAGTATCTATCCCCTTGTTATAAAGGAGATAACATTATTTAAAATCAATATCTATTGCTTTGAATGTAAGCACAACCATTTTTTTTTGTGTTTGTTTGTGGTTTAGTTGCTAAGTCATGTCTGTCTTTTGCAACCCATGGACTGTAGCCCACCAGGATCCTCTGCCATGGGATTTTGCAAACAAGAATACTGGAGTGGTTTGACATTTCCTTCTCCAGGGGATCTTCCTGACACCGGGATTGAACCCAGGTCTCCAGCACTGCAGGCAGGTTCTTAACCAACTGAGATACCAGGGAAGCCCTTTATTTGTGCAGTCTCTTTTAAAAGTTACTTAACCTAAAAATCAGTTTGTTCAACTTTGAAATGGAAAAAATAATACATATCTCATTTGGATAGTTTTAGAAAAATAATAATAATGATAATTACTATCATTTATTGAATCTGATGATGTTCAGACCCTGGATTAAACACCGTGTGCATAGTAGTATATGCAATCCTTGCAAAATCTTCATGAATTATTTTGAGGAATCAATCCATAAAAATTAAATGTAGGTGTACCACATACATCTAATAGAATAATTAGAAATGATGTATTGGTTACTTTGTATTAAAATTATAGTATCATCTGGTTATTTAAATAAGTTTTTGAAGGAAAAGATACACGTACATTCTCCCTGCAATTATGGCAATCCACTTGGCCCACAGCTTTGATAAATGCTTTGAATAAATGAAAACATGAATGAGTGAAGGAATTAATGAATCAATAGTAACCTGTCTGGAGGTATTTGAGTTTTCAGCTATGCTAAAGATTTGTGGGTTTAGCACAATCCTTTTAAAATTGCATTTTAATCTTAGTTCTCTCAGTATCTTTTCAGACATCCAATAAGGATTAACTCAGGATATATTACATTATACATACATATAATTGCATAAACACATATGGTTTCTATATGAATATACTACATATAGTATATATTAATAAATTGTATGCAGCATCAAATTGTATGCCAAAAATAACAACAAAACAGTGTTTCCTTCAATATTTTTAAAACTATGAAAACATGAAACAACTTTACTTTGCCTAAAGTCCCTGTTGCACTTCATACCAATCAAAAGCACACGTGAAAAATCAGGTTTCATGGGACATACACACAGAAACACAAAATTACATTTTGTATGGCCCTGTGGCATTTTGACAAAATGGCCCTGAAAAGAATATGAAGAAAGAGTATGAGGAGTGGATCATGAATGTAGAAGGAAATTGTTTTTATTGATTTTCATTGGCACTACAGTTCATAACACAGGAACTAAATTTATGAAATCAGTTGTAATTTTGGCTCTGAGAGGCAGGCTACCTTTAGCGTCCAGAATGCTGCCTCTCATATCCTTCTGATTATTAATTTCTGAGTTTCATACCTTTTTCTGATGTTCAAATGATAAAAACCAGGACAAAATAAAGGAAATTAGATATTTTAAAAGAACAAGAAAACTATTATTTTTAGAAACATCCTCTAACAAGATCTTAGGATCTATATTGGTGCTTCTATGTATTATTTAATTTCTTTTGCACACAAGGCTAACCTGTTACAACAGTAAAAATTTAACTTGGAAACACAGAGACAGAATGCAATAACCTTACTGCTTCAGATTTATCCTATTGTTCTAGGAGGCTCTCTGAATTTTTTTAAATGTTGGAAATTATACATTTATAATAGATGGTTATCATACTGTCAATGGCTTTTGGTTTTCTCATACCTTTATAGAAGCCAAATTTCATATACTATCTTTAATATAGCAAATATGTGTAATATACAAACTATGTGAATCTGAAAGAATCTGTAAGGATCCTTTCTTTGGATGTTAAACAGTTACTGAATCCACTGTTCCTCTCCCTTGTGTACGGTTCTATTTCCATTTGCTTTCTGACACATTATTAAATGCAATCAAAAAGCAGAGTGTTTCCTGGAGCAGAAGAGAAGCAGAGGGAAATTATGTTACTCAGAATATCCTAAATTCAATAAACAAAGTCTCTGTGTATATGCACAACCAATTTAACCATGTTGACTCAATTGGTCAATCAATTCTGATTTAAAACAAAGGTCAGCTCAGCCAAACTAGCAATCAATTAAAAAAAAAAAGCACACAATAAACCATTCACTTTCAGTGTGCATGTTTTGAATATTATAGGTGATGCAATTATTCCAGAAAAAAAAACTCTAATTATATAACACTGAGTTTAAAATTATTGAAATGTAGACTTCTTTTTTAAAAAATATTCTTTTTACTCTTTCTTGCCTCAGGATATTTTTTTAAGTACAAAAGAAAGAAATTAAGTTCAAGTAGACATGTTTTTCTTTGAGAAAATATAGATACATTTTATAATGAAGGAAAACAAATATGATTTTATATTTTCTGATCGTTGTAATCTCAGAGACTAGGTGATGCTAGTGGTAAAGAATCCACCTGCCAATGCAGAAGAGACAAGAGACATGGGTTTGATCCCTGGGTTGGGACAATCCATTTGAGTAGGAAATGGCAACCCACTCCAGTATTCTTGCCTAGAAAATTCCATGGACAGAGGAACCTGGTGGGCTACAGTCCATGGGGTCCCAAAGAGTTGGATACAACTAGAAAAAAAAAGATTCACTCTCTAGAAAACAATTAAAATTATAATCTTTAGATTTTGCATCATCATATCACTATCTGAACACCTTATACATTACATGACCAAAAAAAAAAAAGGCAAATTAAAAAAACAAAAGTTTCATGAACCATGCAGTGTTTGGAGAAAACCTAGCATACCAATTATCACCTGATAACTTCTGCTAAAATAGACTTTACAATAAAATTACAAATATTCAGTCCATGGGACACCAAAAATGTGCAAAACACCAAGTGGTAAAAAAAAAAAAAAATACAGACTGTAATTCAAAGCTTTATTAAAACCTATGCGTGGTCTAGTATTTTATAGTCCATAGAAACCAACATGACAATAAAGAGAAGTCAGTGAAGAGCCCAGGCATGTTCTTTCAAAGAGAAGACTGTACTATGAAATGGTTATAACTTGGATTCAGAGAGGTCTGGATAGAAACCAAGATTCCTTCTTACAAGTGAAATAAACTTGCACAAGTTACTTAACAGCCTGAGTCTTGTTTTATTGAGAATAATGAAAAAATTTCCCTAAATTTGTAATGATATTTAACCCAAATAATGTGTGCCCTGTGCTTCGTACAGAGAATATTCAAAATTAGCATTTGATAAACAACAGCTATTATCAGTATATCAGTATTGCCTATTAAGTAAGTGAGCTAAATCAACAATTTCATCCATAGGCTGGGGGTTTCCTGTTCTTCTAAGGAAAATATAATGAAGAATCACCAATTTATATATTTATAATCAGATTACAAGAAGAAATTGCACACTATCATTCAAATACACTGAAGTTGAATATTTTTAGACTTTGGAGGTGGTAGGAAATTATTGTTCTTGGGGAGTATTTAAAACTTAAGGCATATGGGCAGTATTAAAAATATACTCAGAAGTAGCCCAAGAAGACAGCAAAGGCTTGATAAAATGAGCTTTGGCGGATGTCCAATAACAAATAATAAAAACTATCCCCTTAAGGGGCTTTAATGAAATGTTTGGCCACTATGGGCCATCCAAACAATATGGCAATACACAAGACAAAAGCATTTAAAAATCTAATGGTACTGGGAGCTCTTTGGAGATATAAGAATTAGAAGTGTCTCTCTCTCTTTTAAATTAAATGCTAGAAAATTACAATTAAGTAACCTTAAATAAATTAACTCTTAGTGGGTGGGCTCTTAGCTATTTAAACATTAAGGGAAGTAATTTCTACCATAGATAGGTATTTAGCCCCATAACCAAGATTGGGTACCATGCATCCACAAACCATCTGTATTTTATCTGTATATATAAGCAAAGGAAAATGAACCAACTACCAGGTGCAACTGATTTATTCTTCACAGAATTTAGCCAGACTAGTATAAAATTGTATGTAAAGATAAAGGTAACTTTTAATAGAAAACAACACAATCTCTACATTTTTTGGTCTGATATGCCTGACCAAGCATATGTGCTGTTACAACCACAAAAAGGCAGGCTGATTCCAGCTTTCATTACGCCTGAATAATTGTGGAGTTTTCCAAGCCATTTTGCCTCTCTGTAGCTTAATCTCTTCAACCTGTAGAAAGAATCTAGAGTAAATTATTTCTAAGGTTACTTTCAACTCAATTATTTTGTACATGTAAGAAAAGAATACTTCATATAGTAAACATATACAGAATATTTCAGCTATATAAATCATTGGAGATTAGACAATATAAGATTAATAAGAAAATACTATTTTTGATTATAATTCCTTTGGGTTATAAGAGCATAAATTTGAATTTAGGTATTTAATTCAACTTCGTTGTCCTAAGTATAAATTACTATTTACCTTAGTTAGTAGCTCAATCCTGTCCAACTCTTTGCAACCCCATGGACTATAACCCACCAGGTTCCTCTGTTCGTGGGATTCTCCAGGCAAGAATACTGAAGTGGGTTGCCATTCCCTTCTCCAGAGGATCTTCCTGACCCAGGGATTGAACCTGGGTCTCCTGCATTGCAGGCAGATTCTTTATTGAGTGAGCTATAGGAAGACCCTTAGAATATTGTAAAAATGACAATGTATGGCTCCCTAATTCAATTTAAGGAGCATATTGTTTTGCTATATAGTCAAAACTAATTTGGATGATTTGGGAGGGGCAAATAAAATAACACTGAAATGACATATAGAGCTTAATAATTAGAAAAAACACTTATGTAAATTATAATAAATATTATGAATAAGTATAGCAATTTATACAATTGTACTGTCATGTTCTTCAAGAATGTCAAAATAAAGCTGAAGGACCACACCTGAAATGATTTTAAAAATTAATAATTGCACAATGTAGTTAGAAATGCTATTAAGTAAAAAATACTTTGATTTGACTACTTAAAATACATGTTTAAGAAGTTATGTAAGTCATATAGATACTAGTTGTATGAAAGACTTATGGAATGTTTCTTCTCAGACAGATTTGCTTCATAATTGGTTATTTCAAGTTAATTCAAATATAAATAGCCATAACTTCTAAAACAAAATTTAAAGCAAGCAAATATGAACATGATCTAAAGGAATAATGATGATATATAAAATCAAGATAACTATCATATCAAATGTAAATTCTAAGAAACATGGTGGAAATGTTTATGAATCATTGAGTTTCTCTGAATAAAGGGGAAAGTTGCTGCAATTTCTATTGAGTCTTGTACTAGGGCCTGTGTTTTTGCCACATAAGAATGAAACAATAGGTTTTAGATCTACAGTCAGTTACATGTGGCAATGAGTGTCAGCTGTAAATAGCCTCACAATTCTGTGCATCACTGCCTCTGTTGATTCTTCAACTTGGCTCTGCTTATTCTATTGTTCCCCTTTTGAATGAGTATCTAGAATCCCCTACTCAAAGACTCTATTATTATCTGAAGCATATTTGTCTATATGAGAGAGTATTTATTAGGTTTGCCACTAGATTGCCAGCACAGTTGGTGTGAAAAACTGCCAGGCAATTAACTTTTTCATTCAGTAATTTCCAAAATATTACCTAGATTGTAAGAAGGTCTTTTACCTTTTTAATAAATCACTTGTCAAATTATATTTATTGTCCTCAGGAAGCTCATTAAAATAAAAGCAATAAAAATTTAGAAAACTATCTTTATAACTAAAGGTCATATATATCATTTACATTTCAGCTGAACGCACTCTGAATAAAGAGGTGATTACTATTTGTTAGGTTTATAGGTTTTTGATTAAAATTAACTTTAACAGACTGCCATAAGTAAATGAATATTTAAGAAATCAGTTAATATTGCTTATACACCATCAACAATATTTACACAGATTCCAAAGGAATTGACCATTGAGAATACCCAATCAAACAGAATGAACTGAAAGAAAGAATACAGTAGTAACTCTTTAAGTGAAAATGTGGGACACTTGATTCTTTGCACAGATATATATCTGGTTGGGATTAACTAGTGGAAGGTTCCTACTTATGTTCTTATTTTCTGTGTGTGTATTGACTGTGTTATAGCAAGCCAAAATTTTCCCCAGGGCTTCTAATAAAAATATTTCAGTGTGCAAATTGTTATTTCATAGCAGGTTCTTGTTCAGAATGTCACTGCTTTCAGTTGTCAAAGTTCATTTCTACCTAATTAGATATTTAAATCCTAAGAATCTTCTGTGAATACCTAGTAAAAGTTTTTTTTTTTCAACTCCTATTATGCTTTCTTAAGGCATTTAGAGTTACAAGTGTGACTTTTCCAATAAGAATATTTTTAACCAAAAAAGAAAAAAAATTTTTTTAATCAAGTAAGATTTTTAAATGATGTATTTTTTAAACGATTGCCCTTGTCCTCTTTCATAGCACGTATACTGCTACTTTGGCAGTTGAGTTCAGTAACAGCATCAGATTCCTATGTGCCAATTAGCATGTGATCTTCATTATCGGGTGTATCATTAGAATCCAACTCACTCACAAGCACAAACAGCAACATTTTATTTACTCTCTAATCATTGGAACAGGCAAGCAAATATATGTTTATATGTAGAAATTCACACAATTAACTATTGAATGCCTGGGTTTTCTACCTGAATCATGACTGTGAAAAGTGACAATGTTTATCTAACAGATTGTACTTTAGGAACAAGTTCTCATTTTTTCTATTTTCCATAATGATTTTACTTTGAAGAAAATCAGAGACAAGATGACTATTTAAGTAGAATCAGAAAAATAATACCAATTTTTTCTGGTAGGTGCAGGAGAACAAGATAATATGACTAAGCTCTTCTACTTATGAAAAGCAAAATGGTTTTGCTGGCAAAACCAGAGAGTAAGATGGAAAAAGTCTCACATGTTTATTTTAAATAAAGCACATCTAGGTGTGCTTTTATGAATGGAGTTAAACAAATACCAAATTTGTTAATAAATAAAAATATTTTTTCAAAATATTGACATTTTCTAAAAATAAACATGGAGAAGGAAATTGCAACCCACTCCAGTGTTCTTGACTGGAGAATCCCAGAGATGGGAGAGCCTGGTGGGCTGCCGTCTGTGGGGTCACACAGAGTCGGACACGACTGAAGCGACTTAGCAGCAGCAGCAAAAATAAACAAATTATTAATAGGTACATGATGTAATTGAAATATTCATCAACAACCATACATATGTATAAAACTTGACTTATTTGTATGTTTGATTAATGGATGAAAACTTAAGACAATGTCATAGATAGAAAATACAAATATCCAGTGTTTATAAAGATGAAAGTGACATCTAGAATCTGTCCATAAAAATGATGTCTCCTTTTCACACTAGAACATGGTTGTGTTCCAGGGGGGTGAGTATCTCCAACTACAGTCCTAGTGTTTAATGACATTAACAATTAGGTGAACATCTAACATTCCTTTATAAACAAGATTCAAAGCAAGAATTTGACGTTCTCTTTATCTTGGATTCAGATACCTTCAGTATAATGCGAAATTTGTAATTAACTGATTAAACACATTCTTTTGACTCTCCCATTATTTTTTAGTCCACTGCTAGGATACATTCTTAGCCTCAAGGAAAAACATTACTAACTACAAATAATTTAGTTATAAAATTTAAAAATTAATTATAATGCTGTGCCAATCATTGATCTAGTGCTTCTTCTTTGACAAAGATGAGGGGGCATCTCCTGTGAAAGTACTTTAAGGAGATTACATTTATATTATGTTATATTATAAGGCTCAACTCAATAACTTAATATGATGCCAGATGTTTACTGACATGAATAAAATAGTTGTCATTTGAAGTTTTCAAAGTCTGCTACTACCCAAAGTCATTAAAGCCTAGTATTAGAATTTTAAAGGCCTATTCTCACCCAAAGCTTTTGTAGACCCCAATATATTTACCTACTACATGAGAAATCTTGAAAACTAGCATTCATAAATCTTAAAGTATTATGCAAGTTAGGATCTACTAAATTTCTTTGAAATTTAAAAACTTTAACAAAGAAAATGCTTTATAAACTTAAAATATAATCTCAAAACATAACTAAACCTTTTTTTATTTTGGTGGGAGGAAAATATTAAAACATAATATTTCACTTGAAGATGAATCATATAAAAGAAATTAAAATATCAGTTAAGGAGAAAAGGAGCAAAGGTAATTAATTAAAATGAGTGATTTTCCATGTCAAATCTATACTTGCTATCATGAAACATAAATGCTTTGTTTTTCATATGTTCCCATAATGTCTACGGACAAAAGACATAGTGATAATGTCATATAATAATATTAAAAAAGAAAGCAAAAACAAGACATTGACAGCAGTTAGAAAATAACATGAAATGGGATGAAACTAAAATTATGGCAGGTTGATCAAAACATTTAATGAATATCCTACACTTCATCTTATAAAACAGTAAAACATTAATTAACAAATCATTATCGGGAAAAATTCAAATAATCAACAGTTCTAAAGAGAAATCTGTGATTATATTAGCCTAACTAGAATCAACAAAAAGGCACTAAGGACGTATCAGACCAGATGCACCCATCTGATACTTTTAACCATTTTGCCTTTCCCACATAATAGCACCATGTGGAGGAACCAAAATCTTTATTCTCCCTGATCTAACGGCATTCAGATTACCATGGTTCAGCAGGTAAAAAAATCTGCCTGTGATGCAAGAAACACAGGAGACGAGGTTTCCATCCCTGAGTCAGGAAGATCCCCTGGAGAAGGAAATGGCAACCTACTGTGATTTTCTTGCCTGTATAATCCTATGAACAGAGGAGCCTCGCGGGTCACAGTTCAGTCTCTTACTGAGTCAGACACAACTGAATGACTAATCTCACATACACACATACACACACACACACCACCATGAGGAGGAACCAGATTCTTTAGTCTTGCTAATCTAATGGCAATCAGATTACTTCCATTAAGTGAGTCAAGCTAAACTATTCAGTTCCTTATCTCCTTATAGAGAATGTAGGTTTTGAAAGAATTTTAAAATATGTTAGGTCCTACATAACTCAAAAGACAGCTCCTTACACAGTTGGTGTGGTTTAAAATCAAGACATCGCTCACTCAAATTCCTAACCATTGTAAAGCTCAGTCTGTATCTCCTTGCTTGTTGTAACTCCATCTGTAAGATTAATAATCAACTCTTTATGGACACTTTCACTTGGACATGTTATTAATCTTCAATATTTCTTACTGATGTGAAATATGCTATAGCTATTATGATTTTCCATGTTCTCAGGAAATTCTACTTTGATGGTTGGATCAAAAGTTGTGCGACAGTCCAAGCTTTGCCCTGTTTCATGTGAATATTTTATTCTCATTACTGCTGAAAATAATTTTTAAAAAACAGGAAGTTTTAATTGAGTAACCTATTAATTTTTTAAATCACTTCAGTTCAGTTGCTCAATCATGTCCAAATCTGCTATCCCATGGAATGTAGCATGCAAGGATTCCCTGTCCATCACCAACTCCTGGAGTTTACTCAAACTCATGTCCATCCAGTCGGTGATGCCATACAACATCACATCCTCGGTCATTCCATTTTCCTCCTGCCTTTAATCTTTCCCAGCATCAGGGATTTTCAAATGAGTCAGTTCTTCACATCAGGTGGCCAAAGTTCTGGAGTTTCAGCTTCAGCATCAGTCCTTCCCATGAATATTCAGGACTGATTTCCTTTAGGATGGACTGGTTGGATCTCCTTGCAGTCCAAGGGACTCTCAAGAGTCTTCTCCAACACCACAGTTAAAACAGCTTTCTTTATGGTCCAATTCTCACATCCATACATAACCACTGGAAAAACCATAGCCTTGACTAGACGGACCTTTGTTGGTAAAGTAATGTCTTTGTTTTCTAATATGCTGTCTAGGCACGTCATAACTTTTCTGCCAAGGAATAAGAGTCTTTTAATTTCATGGCTGAAGTCACCATCTGCAGTGATTTTGGAGCCTAAAAAAGTAAAGTCTCTCACTGTTTTCATTGTTTCCCCCATCTACTTGCCATGAAGTGATGGGACTAGATGCCATGATCTTACTTTTCTAAATGTTGAGTTTTAAGCCAACTTTTCACTCTTCTCTTTCACTTTCATGAAGAGGTTCTTTAGTTCTTCACTTTCGCCATAAGGATGGTGTCATCTGTATATCTGAGGTTATTGATATCTCTCCCGGCAATTTCATTCCAGCTTGTGCTTCATCCAGCCAGGCATTTCTCATGATGTGCACTGCATATATGTTAAATAAGCAGGGTGACAATATACAGCCTTGACGTACTCTTTTCCCTATTTGGAACCAGTCTGTTGTTCCATGTTCTAAATGTTGCTTCTTGACCTGAATACAGATTTCTCAGGAGGCAGGTCAGTTGGTCTGGTATTCCCATCTCTTAAAGAATTTTCCAGTTTGTTGTGATCCACACAGTCGAAGGCTTTTGCATAGTCAATAAATCAGAAGTACATGTTTTTCTGAAGCTCTCACGTTTTTTCGATGATCCAACAGATGTTGGCAATTTGATTTCTGGTTCCTCTGCGTTTCCTAAATCTAGCTTGAACATCTAGAAGTTCACACTTCACGTACTGTTTAAGCCTGGCTTGGAGAATTTTGAGCATTACTTTACTACCGTGTGAGATGAGTGCAACTGTGCAGTAGTTTGAGCATTCCTTGGCGTTGCCTTTATTTGGGATGAATGAAAACATACCCTTTCCAGTCCTGAGGGCACAGCTGTTTTCAAAATTTGCTGACATATTGAGTGCAGCACTTTCACAGCATCATCTTTTAGGATTTGAAATAGCTCAACTGGAATTCCATCACCTCCATTAGCTTTGTTTGTAGGGCTGCTTCCTGAGGCCCACTTGACTTCACATCCCAGGATGTCTGGCTCTAGGTGAGTGAGCATACCATAGTGGTTATCTGGGTCATGAGGATCTTTTTTGTATAGTTCTTCTGTGTATTCTTACCATCTCTTCTTAATATCTTCTGCTTCTGTTAGGTCCATACCATTTCTGTTCTTTATTGTACCCATTTTTGCATGAAATATTCCTTTGGTATCTCTAATTTTCTTGAAGAAATCTCTAGTCTTTCCCATTTTATATCTTTTTCATTATAGGGGACTGGAATGCAAATGATGGAAATCAAGAGATACCTGGAATAATAGGCAAATTTGGCACTGGAGTACAAAATAAAGCAAGTCAAATATTAACAGAGTTTTGCCAAGAGAACACACTGGTCATAGCAAATACCCTCTTTCAACAACACAAGAGAAGACTCTACACATGGACATCACCATGGAATATCAGTATCATGGTGGCCAATACCGAAATCAGATTCATTATATTCTTTGCAGCCAAAGATGGAGAAGCTCTATACAGTCAGCATAAACAAGACTAGGAGCTGACTGTGGCTCAGATCATGAACTCCTTATTGCCAAATTCAAACCATATTGGAGAAAGTAGGGAAAACCACTAGACCATTCAGGTATGAACTAAAGGAAAACCCTTACTATTATAAAGTGGAAGGGACAAATAGATTCAAGGGATAAGATCTGACAGACAGAGTGCCTGAAGAACTATGGGTGGAGGTACTTGACATTGTACAAGAGGCAGGGATCAAGACCATCCCCAAGAAATATAGAGGCAAAAAGGCAAAATGATTGTCTGAGGAGGCCTTACAAATAGCTGAGAAAAGAAAAGATGCAAAAAGCAAAGAAGAAAAGGAAAGATATACCCCTTTGAACACAAAGTTCCAAAGAATAGCAAGGAGAGATAAGAAAGCCTTCCTCAGTGATCAGTTTTTTAATGTATTTTGTTTAATGGCATGGGAAAATCAAGAGAATTATAAAATATATCTCTAACTCCTACACAGTAAAATGTAGCTGTCCAGACAGAGTGTGTATCCTTGACAGGAACACTTTTAGGTGACAAACAGCAATTGAGTGTTAAGTACCAAGTGTCATAAAGTTACAACAAAAAAGAGAATACAGTAACATGATAAGAGCTGGAAGACTCACCAAATGATTAAGAAATCAAACTGAGTTGTGACATGTGAAAAGGAAGCAAGTTAGTGGCCTTGTGAGAAGGATGATGTAGGCGGAGGAAATTGCAAGGACAAATGCGTGGAAGCAAGAGTAATTTGTTCTGTGTGGGGGACACGATGTAAAGTTTGGAAAGATAGGTTGAAGAAAGTCTGAATGAGATTAGAATTTTGGGTAGGGCTGGGGGTGAAGAACTTTGAATGAGGGCAGTGGCATTATGGAAATGGTCTTTTCACAGGCTTAGTCTGGTGCTAGGTATGCTGAATTGTGGAAATGAGAAGACAGGGAAGCAGAGAGAACAGCTGGGGAGACTGACAGAGTTCATGTCAACAACGAGGGGAGTGAAAATGAAGGGGAGTACGTAGCTTCACTTTTTGCTTTTATAAGTCATATCTGCTTTTTAGCATCTATAAGAAACACATAAACTGCCAACAGAAAAGGTATCCTAAGTGTTGTAAAGAGAGCAATCTGGAAAATGGTTTCTCAAAAAAAGCCATCAAAGCTCTGCTAAAAAAGTAATTCAGTTCCTGAAGGAGAGATAGCAGTCACAACATAACATTTAACTACTTAAAAGCAAAAAAGTTGAGGGGGAAGAGGAGAAAAATCACTAAGTGAAAAAAATTATGAAATCTGTCTTTATTCTGAAGGGATATGATTTGATATTATTTTCATTTGTTCTTTTCCTCAGATGAATCTGAAATTCAATCTAACAGAAGCGATTACTAAGATAAGCCATGTGATTAGATGCTGGCAGCATCAGCGTCATATTCAACAACATTTACAGTGTGTCAGAAACAAAGGCCCTTTCATAGTTGCACATGCAGATAAACTTTATAGGATCACTCGTGCTTGTTAGAATTTGCTGATTCCTGGTCACTTATTACATTTTTACTTACTAAAGAGTGACCTGAGGGCAAAGTCTAGATAACTGGAACTCTAATGTCCCTTGAGAAAAGATATATTTTTAAATCTTTTCTTCACAAAATGATCTTTGGATTGAAATCATTGCATTATTGCTTACTACCTCTCAATAAAATTGAATAAAAAACCTTCAAGCACATTGTAAACTCCAAGAGTCTATAAGTTCTTGAAGTTCAGTATAACAATGATAAAATCCTTTCTGTGGTTTTAAAATGCTTAATGGTGAGGATATTACCATTTAGACAGTACTTATAAAATTCCATGTTGGGTCAATAAAATCTCAAAACATTGGTCCTGAGATCATTATATAGAGAGGACATTCTAGGCTAAACCAAGGTTGATAGGCAGTTGGCATACGATCCCATTTCTACATCACTTGAACCCATCCCTACACCTATCTCATACACAAAGCCAGCCGCTATATTCAGTACCAAGACACAAAAAATTCCAATAGGCTTCTATTAGTATATAAAGAAATAATCTTAATACTTAGCTCAGATAATTGCCAAATTATTTTTTTCTTCTGAAACAATAGACAAAATAATTTATTAGAATGCCACTGATAACCAAATTAATGCCATAAAATTCAAATATCAACATCACAGAACTAACGGTCATCTATTTCTTGATGAAGCTATATGAAATGATTGAGATATCATGAACCACTTTCCCCCTCTACACACACACACACACAAATATGCTAAATTAAAAAAGATCAAGTCTGTTCCTGTTTAAGACAAAGTGTAAGATTTTTCTTCAGAAGACTGCATACCTGTGAAGTGTCAACTCAAGATTGCTATTTTTATTCTGGGAAGGTTTAAGTTCTGCTGCAACCCATGAGAAGCATGTGAGTTAGTGCTGTTTTATTGTACTTGTTAAGAACTACTATTAAAACAAAGGGTGTTACTGAAGTATTGTAATATATAGATATAGAAGTTGAATCAAACTCTATTGTAATTCTAAGATGGCAACTTAACTATATGATAAAAAAAGAAAAAAAAAAAAACCCTACATAAAATTTAGACATATTACACAATGGCAGTAAATTACTTTTCTCTAACTTCAGCATGTTCTAGCAAGGCATTCTATCCATACAGCTCTGCAGCTGCTATGTTTAAAGTATGTATGGTTCATTCATTCATTCACCAAACATTGATAGCTTAACTCAGATGCTAAGCTTTTAGAGCACTAGTGACTGGGGACACACAGATCCATGAGACATAATCTCCATCTTCAAAAAACTCACTGTTCAGTTGGAGAGAGAGTTGTGTAAACAGATCATTATAATAGAGTGAGATGTGCTAACAGATGCCTATACAATGGGGCTGTGATGATAGACAAGGCATATTTGCTTGGGGATTCAAGGTCTTAAACAGGAAGTGGCTTGTGAACAATATTTTAAAGAAAGAATTGGAGTTTCCAAGGCAGGTTTGGTAGAAATCAATGAAAGAAAAGGATAAAGAATTATATGAGCTAAGTGACAAGACTCAGATACTACTCAAAAATAACCCTCAGCTGGAAAGACATCAGTGGAACAGAGAACAGATGATGTGAGGTAGAGGGCCTGGTCATAAATGCAAGACAGTGAAGTGACCCTGGGAAATTTATGTAGCCCCAATTTCAATCTGCAAAGTATAGATTTTAAAAATAGATTCAAAGGATTGTTAAGGGAATTATATAAATCTGTTCTGTATGTTCTAAAGCATCTTAAAAATGTTATTTACCTGATTACACTTATTTTTGTCCAGTGACTGTAGAAGTAGAGGTCACTTAATTATAAAAACATACTTAGAAATGGCAAGGCCAAGAAGCAAACTTCACATTTCTCTTTAATATAAACTGCATTTCAGTAAAATATGAGGAACATATAGTAAGGTCTCTTCATAATACATATTGTCTTTAATTCCTATGAAGTGTATTAACTCTTGAACAAGGGCATCCATGATGAAGCACGGATCATATTTAAGAGATGTCATTTACAACCAAATAGTAACTGAACAATTGTCCCTCCAATTTCAGAGTATATGTATTTTAATTTCCCCCAATTTTATTTTATTTCTGAGCTCATGCAATTTCAAGTACAATTATTATGTGATGTGGAAATATTTTTCATATTTACCTACAGCCACATACAATCAGCATAACAAATAATAGTGTCATAGTTTATCCAGCAGAGTGCACTTCCAATCCAAAATAAGAATACACTCATAAGCTATTTCGGAGAAGGCAATGGCACCCCACTCCAGTACTCTTGCCTGGGAAATCTCATGGACGACGGAGCCTGGTAGGCTGCAGTCCATGGGGTCGCTAAGAGTTGGACATGGCTGAGCGACTTCACTTTCACTTTTCACTTTCATGCATTGGTGAAGGAAATGGCAACCCACTCCAGTGTTCTTGCCGAGGACCTGGTGGGCTGCACAGAGTTGGACACGACTGAAGCGACTTAGCAGCAGCAGCAGCTGCTTGAGGGCATTCTTCTCAGCCTACATCTTCCTGAGGCATATTTGAAGTCAAATTCTACACTGAAGACAGAAAACTTCATAAGGAAGTGTTGAGCACCTTCTGTCACAGTCAGAGATGGATCCCTCTTAAACTACTGATTTACTGGCCAATGTAGTAGACATTTGTGTTTTTGACACCAGCATCCGACTTCTCTATTGTTAGTGCAAATGCACTATTTCCTTCTGAAAGACTATCCCCTTTCAGCTTTTGGCTCACGCTGTTTCCTTAAAGCTAGTTCTATCTTTAGTATTAAGGTAGACACATGATACAGACCTAAACCAATCAGAATACCAGTTTGTCCTATCCACATGGTTGGTTTTGATATGTCCATGTGATGCCCTTGGAGACCTGAGACTGCGTTGAAATGGCAAACAGACTGTATTCTAGTCAAAGAGGGAATGATTATCTGGGGATGGAAAAGGGGGTCAAGAAGTGGAGAGAGTCAAACAGGGCCTTAGTGACTATGTTTGACCTTGTATACAGTCATGTCAGGTCAGAGTCCACAATTTTCAGATCCCTAAGCTGATGAACTTCTCTGTGATTAAGGCTAATTTGGGTCAAGTTTCCTGTCACTTGCAATGTAATTAACAAATACAATCAATATTAACGATTTATGCCCTCTCCCTGTTACTAGCAAGAAAAAAAGTGTATCTTATTTTTTGCTTACTGCTTTCCGGGCTACCCTTCCTGGTCTGAATTTCTCTGACATGTCTATACTTGGCTCATACCAACCTATACACCCTTCATCTCTAAGTCACACACTGTCAGAGACTTACTTTGTAAGGGATGGGTTATGCTTATCCATACTAAGTAGTCTCTTATGTGACCTGATGTTCATAGTTACTCTATTCTCATTTTAGCTTTCATCTACTGTTAAGCCCCTTTCAAGTGGGAAATAAAAATACACTTTTTAAAAATTATACCCACAGCATGCTTTCCTGTTTCTGGGTTATAGTTCAATTATACCATATCATCATAGCTGTCTTTTTCCTCACTTGTACTTTTATTCTCCAAGGGTATTTTGTCCTTTTACTTTGTGGAGCCCTGTTAGGATAACATTCTGATGTGATGTTCTTACTGGATCCTTTGGAAGAAAGAATTTACACTGCACTGGGTTAAGTGCATTTTCTTTGTTGAGTCGAAACAGCAACCTCACTTAAGGAATTAAGCTTTCCCTTTCTTCTCTTTTTAATAGCACCATTTGGCTGCTTTCTTCTGAAAAACTGAGTATCTGGCATATGGAAAAATCAACTATTTGTAGTAAAAGCTTGAGGCTTCTGAGGACTTCTGTGGATATCCCATATAAATTCACTGGGATGGAATTAACAGGACTGTCCTTGCATAAATGAACAGAAAGTCTGCAAAGTAATTCTCTGCTAATCAGAGCAAATTAGTCTTGGATTCTACTGACATGGAAAGATTCTAACTGGCATTGAGCCTAAGGACTAGCAATAACTATATTACCATGGATCAGAAAGGGTCAACATTTATATTCCTTTGTTAAATGTAATCTTTATTCAAAATCAAATATCTATGTCTTACCTAATAATTTGATACTCTGACTATTAACATGATTTTGGACTTGATATATATATATATATATATACACGTTCTTGTCTGGAGACACTATAGTCATAGTCATAAGAAATATCTCACATTAATCACTCAGTTTTCAAAACTTCTAAGATGTTCTTATCCTGTACCTGTCATTTAATAGTTTTAGTATTAGTGATAGCTTTATGTTATAGATTTATTCAAGAAAGTGTTTCTTGAGTATCCATCACTGCATTAAACCTGAACTGAATAGTAAAAACATAATTAAGTGAAAGAAGAAGAACAGATCCCTCTCCTTATGGAATTCATGTTCTACTAATACTTGAACAATAATTGCTTAAAGTTTAGAACAGTGCAAATACTATGCAACTATAATATATATTCATTGTTATTAAAATATATTCCAAGGCACAAGTTATATATGCCTGTGGACCTTTAAAAATGATAACTGAAAAATAAAAATGATAGCTTAAAAATCATGCAACTTTGTCAATTTTACCCCAATAGACCTGGGAGGGGAGTGGAGGTCATCTGAATGCTTTTTAATGAGATTAAAAAAAGTGGTATTTCCTATCACATCAGGTATGATGGAATAGTTTTAATCAGATAAGCAATAAGAAACTCAAATAGGCAAAGGAGAATGTCTAGAAGCAGAAAAAGACAAAGTCTTATTTTCCTTTCCTTCAAGGTGTTGTGTGGCCCTAAGATTTTAGAATACCTGGAAGAAAATGCAAAATAAACATGCAATTGTAATGTCACTCCTTCTTTACAATATTCTTCTAAAATGTAACTGATTGTTGAAATGTAAAATATGGACCAGATTAAAACTGTGAAGTATTTTAAAACAATTAGAGTTTTAAAAAAGTGTTAATTGAGACAGTCACTACACAGATTAAATCAAACAGATTTGCCATCAGATAGGAACTTAACCACTTTTCTATGTTTCAAGTTAGCTCTCAGAACAGAAATGAAAACTAGCCTCAAGGAAGGAAATGATCAAAATGAATGAAGTATATGTAAAGACATCTGACATATTTGCCTTTGCAAATATGAGAGACATCTAATTAAGTAAGGTCATTAGAACTTGATAGAGCATCATTGGTTTTGAAATGTAGAAATGATGAACTCATAAAAGAAGGTCTGAAATCAATCAGCCATCCAATCAATCAATAAATTAACTGAACAGTCTCTTTCTTCACCCCTACTGTATTTCTCTTTCAATACAGATGTCTTTCTCAATACAATACATTTTGAGGAGTACTTTTTGAGAAGGGAGAAATGACAATTGTTTGACTTTTATGGAGTAATAGTAATTAGATAATCAGGGAAAAGCAGAGACAGTGACTTCTATTACAGTGAGCATTTGTCAAAAAGATGCAGCTGTACATGCTCCACTGCTTACAATCTTGTAATTAAAAAAAGTGTACACATAGTTATATTAAAATAGATAATTAACAAGGACCTATTGTATAGCACTAGAAACTCCTCTCAGTATTCTGTAATAATTTACAGGGGAAAATAAATTGAAAAATAATAGATACATGTATATGTATAATGGAATCACTTTGCTGTATACCTGAAACTAACACAATATTGTTAATAAAATATATTCTGATATAAAATTAAAAAATTTAAATGAAAAGGATGACAAAGTTTGAGAGCATTGGTTTGCACTTTGAAGCTTATGAATGGACAATCATGTTATAGGATGGTGTATGAATGGAGGGGGATTTATTCTTGAATATTTGCCCTCAAGAATAGAGAAGAAATCCACATGAAGTTACTCATTAGTTTAATCTTCAAGAACATTTTGAGTCCATCTTATCTGTTTTTTAAACTGCTATTATAAGGTATTTGTATATCCAGAGGATAAAGAAAGTTTCAAAATTAAGTCTATTTTTTAAAAAAATTATATTTTATTTAACTCCAAACAAAATGTAACTATCCACATACTGTCAAACTCAATATAAATAAGCACCATTGTGTATAGAAAGTTATAGTAGCACTGTGGTCTTTTCATTCTCTTTCATCCCTTTAAAAAAATTATGAAATAAACGATTCATATCTAGCTTACAAATTCTTACGTTGGATTTATAACATAAATTTACAACTATTTCTGTGCAAAATTAAAAATAATGTCAGATTTTTTTCCTTTTATACAACACTTGAAAAGGAAATACTTTAATATGATAGACACAAGTACCATTCAAACAAAAATAATGTATTTCAAATGATTAATTCATTTTTGGAATACTTAATTCAAAATTCTTGAATTTGAATTAAGGTATGAATACTTAATTCATACCTCTTTGAATAATTCAATCTAAGTTACTTTAGAATAGAATTTCCACAAAACTATGTATGTATGTATAAAATGTCCTTAAAACTTGACTCTTTTAACTCTTTGCTTTAACTCTTTGCTTAAGTAATTATAAGCATTATATATACTTTCAAATAATTAATTATACATTTTGAAACATCAGAGACCAACTACATATTACACAAACTACAGATCAGATTATTTGAGTCATGACAAGTGCAATGAAGAACTTTGGAAATATGCAATATTAATAAAATTAACTTAATATTATCTATTTACCAATATAGATATATTACCTTCATAACAACCCAAGGAGAAGTCATTAGTCCAGATTCACATTCTCTAAATAATAGAGCTGCTATTTAAACTCAAGAAGTCCAATTCCAGTGTCAAGCTTGGAGTGTGTATACATATTATGGAAAGTAAAATCATTTATAAGCTATTACTTAATAGAAAAGTGGAAAGACTCAATGTTAAATGGAGATGTTCCAAAGTCCTTTATTAAGCAGGTCTAGACTGGATTATTATCTCAGCCAAGCCTCACATTTCATTTCAGCCAAAATTTACCAACACACATCAACTGCACATATAACAAGCACAAGGACGTACTCAAAAAACACTTTTTATTAATTGATAGCTAAGATTTAAATAGCCTTAATTATCTTGGTAAGCGGAACAATCTATAAAATGTTACTGATGTATGCATGGTATGGTAAACACACTTAGTGGTGTAAAGCCAGTCAAAAGTTGCTAACTTATTGACACGTGAGTTAACCCAAGCTATGTAACAATAGACAGCTGGAGGTTGCTATAAACAGCAGGATTGTGTATGATATAAAGGATGCAACATTGCATTTCAGATAAATATAGATCAAAATCACCTTTCAAGTATTGCAAGGAGTCTTATCAGTAAAAGACACAAATTATAAACTATATAAAACAGGTGACAGTGCCCTCTTGAGGATGCTATTAAAATCTGACACCAGTTACCTAAGAATTTTGTAGGTAAATTGATCTTTTCCATATCCTGGGGACAATGCCTTTTATTTTTACAATTTTAAGAAAATGTAATGCAATGAAAGAACTATTCACATTGATTCCTCAAACTTTTCCTCAAAAGGTCTTTACAATACTATCAAAATGAATGCAACAATACAGAACTAGCAGAGTTTAGGTTTCCATAACTATAGGAAAGAGCAGTGTCAATAATTGAATACAGAGAGAGCTTTATGGCTTGGTACTGAGGATTTAAACTAAAAAATGTTTTATGAATATGTATCCATACTAAACTATAATAAATCCAGAATTGTATTCAACAGAAGATTCTAAGTATGCTAAATTTGTGTTAGCTTACCATTCTGCTTATAATGCCATGACTTTGCTCAGGGCTGGTGCACCGGGATGACCCTGAGGGATGGGAAGGGTAGGGAGGTGGGAGGGGGGTTCAGGATAGGGAACACATGTACACCCGTGGATGATTCATGTGAATGTATGGCAAAAACCACCACAATATTGTAATTAGCCTCCAATTAAAATAGATAAATAATGCCATGACTTCTAACAGAAAGAATATAATAGTCTGAATGTTTCATGGTAATCTTGGTTTAGTTCTCTGATCTAGAACCTTTATGCTCCTAGAAAGGAGAGTGCCCTCTGGCTCTACATGTTGTCCCCTGTACACGCATACACACAGATACACACACACACAAGCAACATACATTCCTTCCTTAAGTTTAACATCATAGAGGGTTTGCCATCAAAATACAAATACTCATGAAACAACTTCATTGTAATCTTAAAACACCTGCCAAACAAAGAGAAGACCAAAAGAAAAGTAGCCTGAGTTTAATCACAAAGACAGCAATTCAGGGATTCCATTTGAAAATCTTCTTAATCGAAAAATAAGAAAACAAGAAGAGAGTCCAATGAGTTAATGGATTTTCTTTCTTAAAAGCACAGTAATTCTTATGTGTCACCTGTGTTAGGACCAATTCATAAAATACTTGGAAATTACAAGTAATTCATTTACAGACTACCTTACTTTCTGAAAAATATAGCTGGTTATTCAGATTTGATGTAGGCCATAAGAGAGATAAGAAGTAAAATAAAAAATAAAATTATATGTATAGGGGTGATACACTTCCAAACCTGGATATTAACACTGAGGCAAGGAAGTGAGGGTTAAAAATGCCATTGTAATTACTCTCTTCATTTGTGTTTCAGCTCTGGAAAATTGACGAATATATATAAGAAGTTAATCTTACAAAAAGAAAGGAAACTACAATGGATCTTATATTTATTTTCCCAAGAAACTACTCTAGGCTTATTGAAAATAACCAATTAACTTGGAGATTCTTTTGTAATTGTTTGTTAAAACCTAATTCTGTTACTAAGATAGCTAACATATTTTTGTTGTTTCACCCTTTAGTATTAATAGTAGTAATTAGTAGTTTACAAATATGGTAGCAATTTATTATACTGTAGTAATTGATCATTATCTTTAAAAATTCATATAAATATATAAGATTCAGAATCTTTGGCCCTTAAGCATGAAGAAACAGAAATATCAATTAACAAAATATAAAGACATGTCTTGCTGGTCTGTTTTATGTGTACATACTGTTGATAATTAAGAAAGAAAAGAAGAAGAGCAAAGGAAGCCTAATATATTTTTTGTCAGAATCACTATTATCATAGAAATATGGGATGTTAAATTACAATATATTGATGCAAAAAAAGGTATGGCTTTAAAATGTGTTCCAATAGTATTATACTGTCTGGCTCTTCTCTGTACAACCTTGAACCAAAATTCTGGAATCCACTTGGTTAATGCTGAGAACATTTGGCCTTCTGTACAAACTGCAAATTTCTTCCCACCTGCTTTTAATTAACTTATTTATCTAATTATTTCTTTAAACTGACAGAAATTCTGTTAAGAAGGTTGCTACTTTCAGCAAAGTAGCATTTGAAGCTTCCATTCCATTTGAAGCTTTCATCTTCTCTCTTTTCTCTTATGATTAGATATCCTTAGAGAAAGCTAAACTACATCCAACTATCTCCATTTTCTCATCTCCCATTCAATTTTAAGCTTCTCATACTTTGACCTATGCCTTTACCCCATCAAAGCTGTTCTCTTAAAGGTTTACAAGGATCTACTTTACAAACTCAATAGCCTGCACAGGCCTCTTAATCATCTGAAAATACTGAGCCAGGTGAACACTCCTTGGCCTTTGTAACTTCATACTTCTTTGATTTCCCTTCTATGAATCCTCCTGTTGTGTCAGACCTTAACCTCCGCCCACCCCCACGTATCCCTTAAGTTTAATTGTTCTCCTTAACATTGTTCTGTTCCTCTCTATAAAAGCTGTTTAAGCAATGCTTTAGATTTAAAACCTCACCACCATAAAGATGGTTTGCATATCACTAAATTTATCTTTGTCTTAGATTCTAATTCTTTATTCTCTCCATCCCACTATTTTCCTGGTCATCTCTCTCTGTTTAAAATATTTTAAGTACCTCGAATATTATTATAACAATTCAATACATTGATGCTTCATAAAACATTCCCCTATTTTCTACTCCTTAAATGTTTCAGATGGTCTTCAAATCTCCAAGAATTTTCTTGTAAACCTCCCTTTCTTTTGTCTTCTCATCAAATTTGTTATCATGTTTTATACATTTTCTTTATTATGTTTCTGATATATAACTTCTGCTGCTACCACCTTGTTTCATACTCTCTGTGCATTTCTAATGGAAATATTGTAACAGTCCTCTAAATAGCCTTCCTCTTCCTGTCTTTCTTGACAATAGACAGCATGTCTGTTGCTGTCAGATTAGTCTTTCTAAAGCTGAAAAATGTACAATAACCTGCCATGGCGCATAAGTTAAAGTCTGTTTTTTTTTTTTTTTTGTAGACTGGCATATAAATCCTTATATAATCTGGCCCCATCTTGCTTTTCTAATATTTCGTGTGCCCTATGATCATGCAATTGTAATATTAGTTGACACAAGTTTAGTGTTTTCACCTTTGTTCATCTTTTGAAGCTATTCTTGCTTATTGGGATGCCTTTTCTCAATGTTCATATACCCAAATTCTCTTTTTCCCCCTTTGAATGTCACTTACTCTCCAAATGTCTGCTTAATCCTCTGCCATAAAGACAATACAAGGAACTAACACTGCTTTAAGTCAAACATTTACACTAAGTTCTTTGTGTGTATTATTTTGCTGAAAGCAATCTCTTTTTTCTGTTATCAATCACTGAATATTAACTGTATTTTTCTTATGGCAGTTATTACATTTTTGTTGAACATTATATGTATTCTTGTGTAGTTTTCTCCCCCAAAAGAGTACAATCTTTAAAATCAACATCCATACACACTCCTTTCTCAGGGCTTGTCACAATGCTTCAAAGAAACTAATCTAGGAGTCAATTTACAAATCTGTTTACTTAAAACAACCTGCATAAACTATTCATAAAATGATACACACATATGTATGCACTTCCGTACACACATACATAAGGTGGTTTTAGCGAATTACTACAATGAAAACAAAGTGGAAAGGGTTAGTTGCTCAGTCGTGTCTGACTCTTTGTGACCCCATGGACTGTAGCCCACAAAGCTCCTCTGTCCAAAGAATTCTCCAGGAAAGAAAATTGAAATGGATTGTCATCCCCTTCTCCAGGGGATCAAACCCGGTTTTCCTGCATTGTAGGCAGATTCTGAGCCTACTACTCATCAAAAAATTCAAATATTTTCCATGTCATTGTAATTAACAATCATCAATGCAACATACAAAGATCAGAAAGAGATGAGACACTCCTGTAGAGAAGAGTCTTTGTGAAGAAAATATCTGACTCATTGCTATTAGTGATTTGATTACCAAGGAAAGCATTGCTAGGCTTTGCTATTCTCTGTTCTTACCTATGTGGCTTCCTTGATAGCTCAGTTGGTAAAGAATTTGCCTGCAATGCAGGACACCCCGGTTTGATTCCTGGATCAGGAAGATCCCCTGCAGAAGGGCTAGGCTACCCACTCCAATATTCCTGTGCTTTCCTTGTGGCTCAGCTGGTAAAGAATCTGCCCGCAATGTGGGAGACCTGGGTTTGATTCCTTGGTTGGGATCCCCTGGGGAAGGGAAAGGCTACCCACTCAGTATTCTGGCCAGGAGAATTCTATAGACTATATAGTCCACGGGGTCTCGCAGAGTCAGAAACAACTGAGAGGCTTTCACTTTCATTTATATTCTTACCTATAAAATTAAATTCTTACCTATTTAAAAAAAGGTAGAAAGAAAATGACAATCATTCAAACAAACATATGAATAGAAATTAAGCCTGAAACACTTGTGCATATTCAAATGATATGAATGACTGAGTGTTCTGCATTTCCCATCACTGAGAGAGGCTGCACACTCAGTTGATAGAAACCTTAGTGCCCTGAGTCACTGAGCACTCTGTCAGTCAGGAACACTGGTGTCTAGTCTCAGAGGGAATGCTGCCTCGATTCACATGATTACCTTTTTGATTAACTTTCCTACTCCCATTTCTATTACTTGTCCCCCGTTGCACACAACTCTTTTGAAAGAAAAGATACTCAGTTCCATAAACAGAAATCATTTTTAAAATTCTTGGTTTATTTTATGTCCCTTAGCATTTATTTCTTCCTTGAAATATGAAAATGTGCTTTTTAAAGCAAAATCACCTTTTGAAAAAATAAATCAGTGGCATTTCTACATCTTCAATAGGAAGAAGCACATTGATTGGGCTAAAAAAGCACATAAGCAAATGGGAAAAGTTTGTTTGAGGGGAAATTGCCCTGCCCTAATGAAAATGCAAATAACTAGCAGAGCAATGCCAACTGAAGCTTGCTCTGCTGGGGGGAAATTCCCATCTCTAGAACCGCTCAATGACAGTGCTGGCTGGACTTTAACTTTCATGCTATGCTGTGCTCCTTCAGGGATTTTCCCAGAATTGCATAGCTTCTAGCGTGCAAGGGTCCATGATTTGATTTTCACTTGTGAAGTTGGAAACTGCAGGCATAATAATTAGCAGTGACCAGATTTCAACATGTTAAACAAGGAGCTTGCTCTTTAAAATGTACTGAGTGGAAGAGAGGTAGAAAATAAAGTACCAGCATCTGAACAGTAAGTCAGGGCTCCACTAAACCACTTCCGTATCTCATAAAGCATGCCTGGAAGTATAAGCAAGCAAACAATTCTAATAGTAGGTAGAAACCAAACACTAGGTAATTCCCTTGTGAAGAAACATTTTCCAGAAGAAAATGCATATTGCTCTCTTTTTTTCTTACTCAGTTGTAGAATTTCATCCTAGGTGTGAATCTCTGAAGAGTCGTTGTTCAAAATTTGTTTAGCATTATAGAATTTTCTAAGATTAATAATGAGTATTACAATGCAAACCTTGTCAAATGGAAGTCAGTACTATCAAAAAGCACTTGAACATGTTCTTTCTCAGAAAGTTGAGAAAATCGTTTCAATCTCTCTTCCCAACGCTATACCGCCACATGCTTTTCCAGTCCATGTATTTTCTCATCATTCATGTCAGGTAAATAGACACTTGGGAAGAAAACACTTCATTACCAAGTGGCATATGACTTAGTTTTTCTTAGTCTGCCTTTCAATTTCCAAACCAAAAAATAATAATAATACAAGAGGCCATTTATCTGGTCAATTTGAATCTTTAATGACAGTAAAGAATGTCATCAGTTTTAACTCAAATGATCTAAATTATGAGAATATTACTAAATTTTGAGGACAGTTGAGCATACAATGAGTAAAAACCTACCTAACAGATTGCTCAAAGACTAAAATTTCCCCCATCTTGGTTTGGCTAACCTAACCTAAAAGCAAGAAATGTTTCTAGTTTCTGATTCATGATAGATATGCTCTATGCACTCAAACGAATGCCTTCATCATTTATTGCAACTAATTCAATATACTAGAGTGATCTGAGCTAAAGTGATTTAAATCACAATACATGTACACATTTTAAGTGAATATAATTTTATAGCAAAAACCAAATTAAAAGCATTCTTTCCTCTTATGAATGTCATACTTAAATTGTTGAGAAAAGAAATAATCAGATACAAAAGTTTACATCAGTATGTGTCCATTTACATGGAGTTCTAGAACAGGTACAACAAATAGACAGTAATACAAATCACAACAATGATTGTTAAGATGGGTCAAGAGGCTGTGGGAGGAGTAGAGGGGAGACTGGAAAGAGGCACAAGGAAATTTCTGGAGGTGATAAGAATATTTCATATCTTTATGGGGGTGGAGTGATGGATTTACCCATGTACATAAGTGTCAAAACTCACTGAAATATACACTGAAAAAAATCTGACATTTCATTGTATGCTAATTATTCAAAGTATGTCTCAGTAAAGCTAATTTATTTAAAAAATGAACATTCAGCCCTGGTCATTTACTCCTCTGATATAAAGAAGGCAACACTAAATTATCTAGAATCCCTTTCAGAAGCTCTGCTTATATCTAAGCTTATGATTTTTTTGAACTGAGTGCAGACTCTAGGTTAGGGAAGCATGACCTTATTGTGCAATCCCTAGCAGTTCTGTCTGTTGGCTTGGCTTTAATGAAATCTATCTATCTTGCTTTGAGTATATAATCATCAGGCTGTTGATTCTAATTTATTCTCTTTGCTTACAAGGAACTGTGGCTGAATTTTTTCAATTATGAAGGGTGCTTACACAAACACACACCAAAAAATACGTTTGGACAAAATAAACCTTTCAATTGCTCTTCTAACAAAGTTAAAATGTACAGAGTCAAGGGATGCTTTTATGTTAGTCCAGAGATAAGAATAAAGGGCAAGAAACAGAGAACATTAGGAGGAAAATTTTGGTCTACAAAAAAGAGACTCCAAAACCATAAACTGTAGACAGCAGACTATCCTACTTCAAAACATGTTCCCTCCTCTTGAGGGGAAGTGCCTTCAGTTGGCTTTCAGCCTTAGTGGCTCTAATGTTCACAAATGATGATGGAGCAAGTTGTGATGAACATTATTACTGGAAATTTATATACAATATATGACTCTAGGTAAATATTCTCATACCTTCACAAAAGTATAGTGACTTCCAAAATACTACAGATAAATATCAAATTGAATCTATGATTTTGATGTTCCAAACCACACTTTGGAAGTGTGGATCTTCTTACTTTATGGAGTAAGAAAGCTCAGATCTTCTGATCTTTAGGGTCAACAATCAACATGGAAATGATTTCATTGCTTTGGGATGATACCAATAATGATAGTTCATATTTGTTTTGCACTTATGGGCAGGTGCTTTTCTAAACACATGGTATGTATCATCTAATATTTTCTCTTTACAAACACTCTATATAGTAAGTTAGTATGATCATTCCTACATTGCTTATAAGGAACATCTAACTCAGTAAATTGGGTAACTCTCTCAAGTTTAACAGAAGATTTGTAGTGGCACTTGGATTTTAAAATATATATGCCATAGAATGGGCTTCCCAGGTGGCACTAGTGGTAAAGAATTGGCTGGCCAATGCAGGAAACATGAGGCGTGGTTTTGATCCCAGAGTCAAGAAGATCCCCTGGAGGAAGGCATGGCAACCCATTCCAGTATTCTCGCCTGGAGAATCCCCATGGACAGAGGAGCCTGGCAGGTACAGTTAATTGGGTGGCAAAGAGTCACACATGACTGAGGCGACTGAGCACACATGCCATAGAATACTGCATATGTGCATATATAGAACTATTGGTATTTACAGCAAAGAACTTGAAATAATTCTAAAGTCTATCAATAGAAGAAGTGATAGCTAAACTCTGTTACAGGACTTTAATAATATACTATATACAACTATGAAAATCAGTGAACCACAGCTTCCCACATCAACATGGATTTATCTCACAAACAAAATTTCTGATGCATAAGTCACAGAAGAATATATAAATTACAGTAACATTTATATGTTGGCTCAGTGGTAAAGAATCCACCTGCCAATGCAGAAGCCACAGGAGATGAGGTTTCCATTCATGAGTCAGGAAGATCCCCTGAAGGAGGGCATGGCAACCCATTCCAGTATTCTTGCCTGGAAAATCCTATGGAAGGAGCTTAGCAGGCTACAGTCCATGGGGGTCACAAAGAGTCAAACATGACTGATTGAGTGCACACACACATGCACACACACAATATTTATATACAACTCACAAATGGAAAACATAAAGCAATATGTTTTGGGAGGGCATACATATCTATTTGTCAAAATCATAAAGAAAATAAATATTAATAAAACATTCCTTTTCTATAATTTCTTATTCTCTCTGAAATTGTTCTCCAGTTACTTTTGTATTTATCTTGCTTATATTGAAGTTTTTTGCCACTAAGGAAGAAATTACATTTGTTTTCATTTCCTAACTTATGATTCTAACAGTATATTTTAATAAATGTTTAGACCTAAGCATATAGAACAATGTTTTAAAGTATGTGTGCTAAGTTCCTTTGCTACTGATAAATGTCATTCAAAGCCTGATTTGGACTTACTTACTAGACATCAGTTTACTCTAAACTTTTCCCCAGGATCTAGTAGGTTGGGAATATCATTGAGAATACTTTTCCATATCTTGTAATTTATTTTCTACTTGTGGATCTCTGCTATGACCATACTTCTAGAATTGCAGGTCAGCCTTGCTCTCAGAAGTCTTGGCCTCGGCCCCAACCATCTGCTGCCAGACATTACTGAATCCATTTACTTGCCTGCCTAAATTCTGAAAATTGCTTCTTGCCATCTTCCTTTGTCGATGAATTGTAACCAGCTGCCAGGAAATACACACATCACCTGTCATCTACCTGTTGTCTGATTGAGCTATTGTCTCCTTCTATCAACATACTTTCATGATATTATAATTTGGTTTTCACCATTTAAAGCAAAATCCATACTGCAAATGCTGGCCCCATAGTAGGAAAGGGTTGGATGAAATAAGAGTCACTTAAATACTCTCTGAAGTGCACCCTTCAGTCTTCTAGAAAAGAAGCAATAGGTAGGAAAGATGATTGCACTCATCATGAGAAGGTGAAATATTCACCACTACTGTCAGCTATTCAGAACATTTATTGAATCATTTAGTTGACCAATGTTTTGAGACACCTGAGTGTTTTAACCATTAAAAATATAGAAATTAAGAACACATGGCCAATATCCTCAATGTGCTCACTAATTATTGTATGAAAAAAAGTATAGAACTTGCCTGAAACAGCAATAGAAGTATAAGCACAGCACAGCAGGACTAGAAGAACTCCGTTCTAGGAGAGCTTGTGATAGCTAAGCTAAATCTTGAATAAAATCAATCATTAACAATAAAGTTAACACATCATTACTGTTTAACTCGTATTTGCCAATAATTAAATGAAATGGTTTCCAAGTATAATTTAATTCTCAAACAATTGCTAGGTTACATTGTTAGTCCCATACCCAGTTGAAGAAACTGAAATTCAGATTAGGTAAGAGTCTTCAATGATGGAGAATAGGTCTTGGAATGAGGCAGAGATGGAGTTGTGATGATGAAGAAAATTAAGTTATAAAATTAAGGATTACATGAAGTTAATTCAAAAATGAAGGGCATGATGGAGAGGTAAATGTGGTAATGAGGTATGGAAATTTTAGTTTTACTAATTTAGAGTTAGTAGTGCAGTAGAGTGCCTTGCATGTAATGAAATATTTTCTATGAGAGAACAATTACCACATGGTTTACTCTCTAACTTAATTTGTCCACAATTTCACAATGTTGACCTCATATATATGTTAAAATATTGGTTTCAGAGTTTTTTGGAGATGGACTCTATTATTGCTACATATCCAAAACTATAAATTCTTAGCTTCTATCTTCAGTGAAAAAGATCAAATAATACTGAGTTAAATACTGAGTAAGCAGTTATATTAATAAAAGTAATAAAAACACACAGGACATATTTATCCAAAGGCATCTGTAATACATTATCAAGTGTCTATCTCAGTATTTCCTAATTTTATCAAGGAATAAAAAGCATATAAATGCAGACAGCATACTTGCTGACAGTGAGAAATCAAAGATGAAAGTCAACTTACAACTCTTCTGAACATTGAATGATACATATCAAGAAAACATTTATCACTATCATAAATATTTTACTGAATGTGCCAAAAATTATACACAAACATTTTAAGATCACTTGAATGCCACGAAAATCCTTCCACATCCTTAAGGAACTTTAAAGAAAGCACATTTTAAAATAATGAACTGCCTCCCATTTCCCGCTATTAAATGATTATCTGATGTCAGATACTCCTCACTTAGCTATAGTTTAATTATATGTTGGCACCACCATTTGGGGAATTATATTTTAATGCCATGTTCACCTAAAAGTAATTTACATGCCACCTGCTTGGTTGGTCCCATGGATGACATCAGCCACTGCAAATGCAGAGAGGGAATGTGCTATTAAGAAGCACAGATCTTCTCTGAGGTCATTCTGAATTGATGTTGCACAATAAGCTAAGAACAACTACATCCCTTACTGGAAGGGATGCCATCACCATGTTATATGCCACAAAAGACACAGATTCCTAAAGAATTTCATCTGTCACTCAGTGAAAAGTGACCTGAATTCTAATTTGCTTCTCCAAAATCTACTTTGAAATTTCAGAAAAGCTGTTGATTCCCTATGCCCCAGTCCCCCTGTCTCAGAATTGAGGATACAATCTCCCACACGGCAAGGGTGTAATTAATTAAGGTGTAAGCATTTTCCAACCTGTGGATGAAGGTAACAGGTGCAAATTACCATTTGAAAGAGTGATTCATGTCACCAAAACTAACTGCTGACTAGGGAGGCTTAAATCAACCCTATTTGAAGTTCTATTATTTCTTAAATGCTGACAGAGAATCCACACTTACATACAGCATTGCACAGATAAGATATGCTCCCTGCCCTCTGGGTCTGCCATTTCAGTGAAGCAGATGGCAAGATTATAGAATGAATGTGGAAGCAGTGGGTAGGGAAATGATGATAGATTTTTACAACTCTAAAAGTTCTGAAATTGCATTACCTGTAGGTAAATGACACTTAGATAATGGCAATTTCTAAATTTAGATGTTTATACAAATTTTTGAAAAGGCACTGAGCAGCTAGGCTTCAGTTGGTTTCATTCTAACATGTATTTTTAAAATAGGCAGCATCACTCATGCTAATATGTACAGTGAAATGTGAAAACCAAATACCTAAATATTTTAATGTATACAATGCTGTTTACATGATAATGATGGTTAAAATGTACTCTGAATAATGATCAATTATTTTCTTTTTTAATTAAATGAGGCAAGGCGATTTTATGTGAACAGAAGTGTTCTAACGTAGTGCCTTTGGAGCCCAGGTTCAAGTTGGTGTGTCGTAGGGGAAGAGATAGGAGAAAAGGAAGGTGACAGACCGTCGCGGTAAACGAGCAACTGATGAAAAAGAAAGAAGTATTTCCTTAAACTGTGAAGGTGTCACTTACCAAAAAGGAAAGAACATTCAAAAAGTTCTAGGCAGGAGCCTTGAAAACCCAACTGAAATGTAGAACAGATTTAATAGTCAGTGTCTGGAGAATGAGAAACTGATCAGGGTGAGGACAATGAGGGCAAGATAGTGTTCAGTTGGGTTTTTACCTAACTGGATTAATCTAGAAAGGTTTCAACATAAAAAGCTACAGAAAAGCTAGCAACCGAAGATTGAATATTAAAAAGTGGGCACGATCTTTGGGAAGCAGAAGAAGTGGGAACTAATTGGATAGAAAACATATAAAACTAGTGAAAATTATTTCCTGTGAGTATTAAATTGGCAATGTAAGTAAGGGATTACGTCTAAATTTTTTAAAATGTAGAAAATTTATTTGAATTCTTGAATTGAGTTTTTAAAGCCAATGTAGAATCTAGCTGTATAACATTATGGTACTGGAGAATCTAGAGGCAAATTCTACAATAAAAATTATCCTCTCTGATGCCTCTCCTCATTCCATATTCATTTTTGATACATTTCCATTTTTTTCCCCCACAAAATATGCTGAAACAGTAGTTTTATTAAATGAGTAAAGAATTCTCAATCTTAGTATCTTTTTCTCAGCAACACTGGAAAGGACATAATTCTAAATAATATTTTCTAGTTTTCTTAACTCCTGCAGGTAGTCTGATGGATTCAACTGGTGTATGTTGTTGCAAGTTATCATCAGTGATGCCCACCACTAATGAACCCATAGAAACACATTTCTATTGGCTTTACACAGTATTAAAAAAATAACAGAGTGGACTAATGAAACTTAAATATCATTCTTATTTTGCATTTTATGTTTATGCTTTGTATTTTGGGGAAGTTGTCTTTTGAAAACAACATATAAGATTACTTTAAAATTACTCATTCTATAAACATCTTCTGAATGTCTCACTGGGCATTGAGTTAACCAGGCTACCTATTCCTAAGAAACCTTCAATGGAAGACAGAAGAGAGGAATTACAAAAGAAAACAATAAGCACTATTATGCTACTAAAAAAAAAAAAAACAGACACAGTCTTGAAGATAGGAAACAGCTATCTCATAAAATCTATTAGAGATTTGTTCAGTTCAGTTCAGTTCAGTTCACTCAGTCGTGTCCGACTCTTTGCAACCCCATGAATCGCAGCACGCCAGGCCTCCCTGTCCCTCACCAGCTCCCGGAGTTCACTGAGACTCACGTCCATCGAGTCAATGATGCCATCCAGCCATCTCATCCTCTGTCGTCCCCTTCTCCTCCTGCCCCCAATCCCTCCCAGCATCAGAGTCTTTTCCAATGAGTGAACTCTTCGCATGAAGTGGCCAAAGTACTGGACCTTCAGCTTCAGCATCATTCCTTCCAAAGAAATCCCAGGGCTGATCTCCTTCAGAATGGACTGGTTGGATCTCCTTGCAGTCCAAGGGACTCTCAAGAGTCTTCTCCAACACCACAGTTCAAAAGCATCATTCTTCAGCTCTCAGCCTTCTTCACAGTCCAACTCTCACATCCATACATGACCACAGGAAAAACCATAGCCTTGACTAGACGGACCTTTGTTGGCAAAGTAATGTCTCTGCTTTTCAATATGCTACCTAGGTTGCTCATAACTTTCCTTCCAAGGAGTAAGCGTCTTTTAATTGCATGGCTGTAGTCACCATCTGAAGTGATTTTGGAGCCCCCAAAAATAAAATCTGACACTGTTTCCACTGTTTCCCCATCTATTTCCCATGAAGTGATGGGACCGGATGCCATGATCTTCGTTTTCTGAATGTTGAGCTTTAAGCCAACTGTTTTCACTCTCCACTTTCACTTTCATCAAGAGGCTTTTGAGTTCCTCTTCACTTTCTGCCATAAGGGTGGTGTCATCTGCATATCTGAGGTTATTGATATTTCTCCCAGCAATCTTGATTCCAGTTTGTGTTTCTTCCAGCCCAGCGTTTCTCATGATGTACTCTGCATATAAGTTAAATAAACAGGGTGACAATATACAGCCTTGACGTACTCCTTTTCCTATTTGGAACCAGTCTGTTGTTCCATGTCCAGTTCTAACTGTTGCTTCCTGACCTGCATACAAATTTCTCAAGAGGCAGGTCAGGTGGTCTGGTATTCCCATCTCCTGAAGAATTTTCCACAGTTGATGTGATCCACACAGTCAAAGGCTTTGGCATAGTCAATAAAGCAGAAATAGATGTTTTTTCTGGAACTTTCTTGCTTTTTCCATGATCCAGTGGATGTTGGCAATTTGATCTCTGGTTCCTCTGCCTTTTCTAAAACCAGCTTGAACATCAGGAAGTTCACAGTTCACATATTACTGAAGCCTGGCTTGGAGAATTTTGAGCATTACTTTACTAGCGTGTGAGATGAGTGCAATTGTGCGGTAGTTTGAGCATTCTTTGGCATTGCCTTTCTTTGGGATTGGAATGAAAACTGATCTTTTCCAGTCCTGTGCCCACTGCTGAGTTTTCCAAATTTGCTGGCATACTGAGTGCAGCACTTAAACAGCATCATCTTTCAGGATTTTAAATTATTCAACTGAAATTCCATCACCTCCACTAGCTAACTAGATATTATGGTAAAACATCATTTTATGGCAAAATTCAGATCTTTTAACCTCTTATGAAAAGTGGATTATTTTAGTATTTGAAATTCAGTTTTAAAATAATTTATTTTGAATTTACATTATGTATAAAAATCAAATGTTCAAAATTATATGTATTTTTCCTAAACCAAATCATATTTGTATTTTGAGAAAAGTTATCTTGTTTTTTGAAAAGGAATAAGTTATATGAGAATTCTTTATATATATATATATATATAATATTACATATAATATATGTGTATGTAATTCTGTAATTACAGGCTAAACCTTTTAAGAAGGGTGTATCATTTGATTAAAAAACTTCTCTAATCTTAAGAAGTATTTTATCATAACTTGACATATACAGGTAATTATAAACAAGTAATTTTACTGAAGCAGATATAGTAAAGCTTTTTAAAAAGTTAATTGAAAATGAAATAAGTAACTACACATTTTATCTTGATTCTTGAGGTTGAGCAACAAAACTAGTTAGCCCTGTATAGATATTATACTCTACTTATGTGTAATTAAAATAATCATGAAAATGCCATGAAAATAATTTAATATGTAATGGATGAAAGCCATGCCAGAATCATGAGGCTTAAATTAGAATTCTAGAACTTATCTGAGGAAACTATCCTTTATTCTTTGTAAATAAGTTTGAAGGAACCTGGCACATAATAAGAACATTTTTCCAAGGAATTATTTGACTACTTCCAAATGCCCTGCTAATCCCTTACACTAAGAAAAGGAGAAATATTTTGAGAAGAATGAAGCCTATTGAATATTTGAAATAATATTATTTAAATAATCAAAGATATTCTTACATTCTATGATATCAGATGTGAAATATTTTATTAGGAGATATCAGGAAAGTCAATTAAGAAACTGAAATGCTTTAACCAGCATTGAGTTTGTCATAAACTTTCTCCAGCTTTCACTTGTTTTACACTCCTTCATGCAATCTATATGATACCTCAAGCACTCGAATCCAAAAGAATTTATCAAAGGTCCCAAGACTTGCTTTTATGAGCATTAATCCTTCTACTTAGAATATTCTTTATTCCAAGGTTTTTCAACTTGGGCACTATTGACAGTTTGAGCTGGATCATTCTTGTGGCTGGTTGTCTTTTTTTTTTTCCTCTTTATTCCTACAACAATTTCTATTTTCATAATTGTACTGATAATAGATTTCTTTGATAATAATTTTAAACCCACTTCAGCTATATTTTTAGTTTGAAATCTATTAAACTATAAAGTATAAATTGCAGAATGTCAGCTATAAACACATATTTTCTAAGAGAGAAAAACACATAAAGAATTAAGCAGGCAATGAGGGGCCGCATCTGGGATAACACAACAATTTAGCTCTGTGGCAGCCACTCTAATATTTGGAAAAGCAGGAAGATGAGAAAATGATCCCCCCAGAAGAAACTGAATTCCATATGGCCATCACTTTCTAAGGATTGCGGCCAGTCCTCAGACACTTATTAGATTATGCTCATCCCATTTGACTGAACAGACATGAGTTGCCACCAGTGATTCTGGGAACAGCTTCAGGAGGTGTAATCAGGTTTCTGACACAAAGCCTGTATGGATTCAACATTACACAACAGTGTATTTGTGTGTGTGTGTGTGTGTGTGTGTATACAACATTTATTCATAAAAGCATACAAGAAACCAATTTATTACAAATAAAGTAATACACCTAATAAATTCTCCATGTTCTAAGGTCCTAAAATGGCTGTAATTTGTCCATCTTCTCTCGGTTCTCTAGAGTGTTATCCAAGAATGGTGCTAACTGTTCAGAAAGGCTGGGTGACTCAGAATTGTATCCATTTAGACAAGGCAGCAAAAACCACCTTATCACTCCCAACCTCATAACCTTTGGGTTTCTTGTGTCTGCCCTCTTAACTCTTCCAGATTTCTTATCTCTTAACTCTTTATCCCTTAGTTTTTGGGATCATGGTGAGCTTTTTGTTTTTTATTTTCTGTTAGCAAAGTTTATTATTGAGAGTTTTAATTTAAAAGAGATATCTTTAGTTTTTCTTATTTATACTTAGATTGAGCTTCCCTGGTTGCTCAGATGGTAAAGATCCTGCCTGCAGTGCGGGAGACCTGGGTTCAGTCCCTGGGTTGGGAAGAGTCCCTGCTGCAGGGCATGGCAACTCACTCCAGTAGTCTTGTTTGGAGAATCCCCATGGACAAAGGAGCCCGGCGGGCTATAGGCCATGGGGTCACAAAGAGTTAGACATGACTGAGTGACTAAGCACACACAGCACACACTGCTTAGATTGGGGTAACATCTTCCTACAAAAACTTAACTTTAGAAAACAGCGTCGACTTATCAAAAACAAAATTTTATTTATCCAGAGAAAATAGCTGATGAATAAATTGCGAAATGAATATGTTTTTCCTACTACACACTTCCAGCAGCCTTTTATTATACTTCTTTTATGGGTTTTATGGATTATAGGATGTTTAGCAGCATCCTTGACCTCTGCTCACCAAGTGCCAGTTTCATTCTCCAAATTGTGACAAACAAAAATGTCTCCAGACATTGCTGCATATCTCCAAGGGGTGGGGAGAAGGGGATGTAAGTTAAAACTGCCTCCTGTTAAAAATCACTGTTTAATCTATTCATACACACTTGATTAAATCTTAACTATCATTCACCTTTCAGATGTAGATCAAATATAATCTTTGTAGCCTCCTAATACTACTACTATAACTACTAGTTGTTTGTATTATATTCAAACAACCCACTCTTTCTTATTATAAGTATTTGTGCTCAATGCTTGCCTGCATCATTATGAAACCTAGTTTAATACTGGGATCATGCATTTTCTTCCCTGGTGTCTCCAAGAGAGCTTTATCCCAAGATATACCTCTTATTTGCTCAGATAGTGTCTAGTATTTGTAATACAACAGTCACTATTACAGTCATGACCATGTTCTTAGCCTCCACATCACTGTTCTATGTACTATGTATTTTGAAAAAGCAAAACATGATTAATATTAATCAGTCTGAAGGATGATACAGGCACGTTCCCTTCCCTTTTATTGCTTAAAATTTGAGAGTAAGTCTTTGCTGTTGGATTCAGTAACGGTCTTGTTTTTTCTTTCTGCAGATAAAGTTCATTACTAAACAAATTAGCTTTTCAATTACTGCTGCTAAGCCCTAAGTAATTGGAATTCACTGAAACTTTCACAGTCACTTTTTCCTAGCTGTTCTTTTCTAAGCATCAACAATTTAAAATAAGATGAAATTACGCTGCTTATGATTTTTTAAATATATGAATTAAAAATGTAACTTGCCTCTCAGCCTGAAGACAGATAATTAAAATAACAAACTTCTAATGTTTTTCTTTTTTTCTGTCTTTCTCTCTTTTTTCCTTCCAAGGCTGTGTCAAGCCTGGTTAGTGTTTGGATAGGATTCCTAACTATAAAACTTCATGTTATTATAGATAGGAGAGCAAATAACTACACATCTTGTTCTATTATTTGTGAGGAAACATAACATCCTAGAACTAGATTGCTAATTGAAGTCTAAAAGGGAAGACAAACAGAATGAAGGAAATTTTGAATCAAGTGGAAAATCAATGGTCAGGAAAGTCTTTGAAACAAATGAAGTGGACTGGAAAAGAGATACTTTTAGCCCCCTTCCTCTTAAAATTGACACAAGTGAAGGATGAGTGCTCACAGGTTCTCTAGCTCCAGGGTGAGGCCCTAAGGAAAGCAAAGCAATTTGAGGATACATGAAGGATGGCTGAGATGATGTGACAAGGCTGGGACCTACAGGACAATCAAATAATACCAGCAACATTGAACACCCATCACATACACACACACACCCCAGACAGCTTATCCTCTCAATCATAGTCAGAGGTGCTGACTTCACAGATGGCAGCTCAGCATTGGGTTCTTCAGGGAGCTGATTCATTCATCATTAGACAACTGGACATTCTTTCAAGACTTAGTAGAACCTAGCCCCCTATGTAATGAGTTTTTAATCTGTTTCATTTTAAAACTACTTTTGCATTAGGGTTTATTTGTCTTCCTTTATTCTCATAAACTGGAGAAGGCAATGGCACCCCATTCCAGTACTCTTGCCTGGAAAACCCCATGGATGGAGGAGCCTGGTGGGCTGCAGTCCATGGGATCGCGAAGAGTCAGAGACGACTGAGCGACTTCCCTTTCACTTTTCACTTTCATGAATTGGAGAAGGAACTGGCAACCCACTCCAGTGTTCTTGCCTGGAGAATCCCAGGGACGGGGGAGCCTGGTGGGCTGCCATCTATGGGGTCACACAGAGTCGGACAGGACTGAAGCCACTTAGCAGCAGCATTCTCATAAACTACCTGGACACCAAGGCCTGCCTCTACTAATATATGACATTTAAGGACTAAGTTCTTAGACTTGAATGCCACCCTAGTGCTTAGGAGTCTATTATTTGATATCTGACCTTCATGACAAGGCCTATCTGCCTGCTTGGAGTTTCCACATTTTACTCAGGTTCCTCATCCCAGCATTCTAGTCACTTGTTAGATTTCTGAACCATATCATCTGGGTTATAATATAAATTAAGAGTGGCAGATCTACCTTGCAAACTCAAATATGTCTGAATTCAAACTTCTCTATAAATTTCCTTTCTAGAACCAGGAGACCAGGCTTGCTACACCCAGGTACTGTTATGTTTCCCCAGTAATGCTGGAGAACATTCCCATAGGGCTCTCAGCAATGCTTGCAGATATCATGTCTTCATGCTTTACTCAGTTCAGTTCAGTTCAGTCGCTCAGTCGTGTCCGACTCTTTGCGACCCCATGAATCACAGCACGCCAGGCCTCCCTGTCCATCATCAACTCCCGGAGCTCACCCAGACTAACGTCCTTCGAGTCAGTGATGCCATCCAGCCGTCTCATCCTCTGTCGTCCCCTTTTCCTCCTGCCCCCAATCCCTCCCAGCATCAGAGTCTTTTCCAATGAGTCAACTCTTCGCATGAGGTGGCCAAAGTACTGCAGATTCAGCTTTAGCATCATTCCTTCCAAAGAAATCCCAGGGCTGATCTCCTTCAGAATGGACTGGTTGGATCTCCTTGCAGTCCAAGGAACTCTCAGGAGTCTTCTCCAACACCACAGTTCAAAAGCATCATTCTTTGGTGTTCAGCTTTCTTCACAGTCCAACTCTCACATCCATCCATGACTACTGGAAAAACCATAGCCTTGACTAAACGAACCTTTGTTGGCAAAGTAATGTCCCTGCTTTTGAATATGTTATCTAGGTTGGTCATAACGTTCCTTCCAAGAAGTAAGAGTCTTTTAATTTCATGGCTGCAGTCACCATCTACAGTGATTTTGGAGCCCCCCAAAAATAAAGTCTGACACTGTTTCCACTGTTTCCCCATCTATTTCCCATGAAGTGATGGGACCAGATGCCATGATCTTCGTTTTCTGAATGTTGAGCTTTAAGACGACTTTTTCATTCTCCACTTTCACTTTCATCAAGAGGCTTTTGAGTTCCTCTTCACTTTCTGCCATAAGGGTGGTGTCATCTGCATATCTGAGGTTATTGATATTTCTCCCAGCAATCTTGATTCCAGCTTGTGTTTCTTCCAGTCCAGTGTTTCTCATGATGTACTCTGCATATAAGTTAAATAAGCAGGGTGACAATATACAGCCTTAACGTACTCCTTTTCCTATTTGGAACCAGTCTGTTGTTCCATGTCCAGTTCTAACTGTTGCTTCCTGACCTGCATACAAATTTCTCAAGAGACAGGTCAGGTGGTCAGGTATTCCCATCTCTTTCAGAATTTTCCACAGTTGATGTGATCCACACAGTCAAAGGCTTTGGCATAGTCATTAAAGCAGAAATAGATGTTTTTCTGGAACTCTTTTGCTTTTTCCATGATCCAGCGGATGTTGGCAATTTGATCTCTGGTTCCTCTGCCTTTTCTAAAACCAGCTTGAACATCAGGAAGTTCACGGTTCACATATTGCTGAAGCCTGGCTTGGAGAATTTTGAGCATTACTTTACTAGCGTGTGAGATGAGTGCAATTGTGCGGTAGTTTGAGCATTCTTTGGCATTGCCTTTCTTTGGGATTGGAATGAAAACTGACCTTTTCCAGCCCTGTGGTTTTACTCAGGATCTACCCCAAAAAACATTGTTTTAGATTCCATTGTCACCATCTGCGGAGACCTACTCAAGATGTCTGGATATTTAGGACATTTCTGATTTTGCTTTCATATTCAAGACACACAAACTTCAGAAGACAGCTACCATTTTCACATTATGATTAGTTAGTCTTGCATTAATTAAAATAGGCATAACATCTCTACACACAAAAAAATAGATTTATATGGTTTAAATGTGGATAAATTTGCTCATAATGCATTAATATGCTCTAGTATTTTTTTTTTCCTTTCTGGTCACATAACCACATCAGTGATTACAGCAAGATGAATTAAACAGCCCTCCAAAGTCAAAGATATGCTTAATATTTGCTATCCTCCAGGGGACAGAAATGGAGAAGGCAATGGCACCCCACTCCAGTACTCTTGCCTGGAAAATCCCATAGATGGAGGAGCCTGTTAGGCTGCAGTCCATGGGGTCGCTAAGAGTCAGACACGACTGAGCGACTTCATTTTGACTTTTCACTTTCATGCATTGGAGGAGGAAATGGCAACCCACTGCAGTGTTCTTGCCTGGAGAATCCCATGGACAGAGGAGCCTGGTGGGCTGCCGTCTATGGGGTCGCACAGAGTCGGACACGACTGAAGCGACACAGCAGCAGCAGCAGCAGCAGCAGCAGCAGCAGCAGGGGATAGAAAATAAATTTTGTAATCATCTATAGAAAATACTGCCGCTTGCATCAATTGACAACATTTCTAGACCTGCTTTATTAGCTGTTCTGGGCATAGTCACCTATCAATATAAATCAAAACCACATAGTCAGTTGGGGTTGCTTCTGACTACTGGGGTACATATGTTTGTAATATAAGAATTTGTTTAACTTTTTCCATACCTGTTACACTTCCCAAATCTTCAGATTATTCTACAATATGTTTACTTTCTTTTTACAAGATTAGTACATTGTTCAATGCTTTTAATCTCCTATATTATCCATCATAACTGTAGTTTAAGTAAAGCTAAAATTAAAACACCTAGTTAAATAACTGTAATATTAATCTTGATTTTTGGATAATTTTAAAGTGACATGTTTATCTTGTTCTCTTCTGTTTTAAAGATTATCATATTTAAATAATCAAATTTGAGTTAGCTATATTGCATGAGCATCAAAACAGGAAACAAATGAAGTTATTAAAGATCAAATTTAAATAGTTTTATTCTAAGAATATCCCTATGTTTATAAAACTAATATCATATCAATTTTTAATATATCCTAATGTACTACAACCTTGTTAGTGGGTATAATATTTTGCTGCTCAAAGTCAGTATCATATTAAATAAATAATTTCTCTCTACTAAGAAAACTTCCTAGATAACTTCTCATATTTTAAAAGAAAAAAATTTAAATTACAGCTAAAAGTCATAAAAAGCATTAAATGATCATAGCTATTAATATATAAAAAGTTGCTAAATCTAAAATTCAATTGGCTAATTGAATTTCCACAGGAAATCCAAGCATTTCTGCAGTTAAATTGAATCAAGTTGATAAAATACTAGTAAAAAATAAGCAGGAATGATACAAAGCAGGTTTGCTCACATTGTAAAAGATTACATACTACAATTTCAATGAGCTCACAGAGCCATATTTCCCTTAGTAACACAATTCAACAAATATATACTTACATACATACATATATGTGAGTATTGTTCATATATAAATGAATACATACACATACAAATATACAAATGTAAATCTAGGGTTTTTCCAGAATTTTGAAAAGAAGAGCATACTAACAGAATACAGTAAATAGTGTAGGATACTATATTAACACTCAAACAACTAAGGTGTTTGATCAAATGCAAAACAGAATTTTCTTCACACAGAACATAATGCCTGTTTGTGAGAAGGTTCCATGGAAGCTCAGCTGGCAATTTAAAGAGTCCTTGGGGGGATTAATTTAGCTTCTTCATCAAGACTTAGCAGAGAGCACTGAGTGGAGTATGGTAAAGATAAATTTATCTTAACAGTCAGCAAAGCTTGGGCTGGGTTTCCTTATGGCAAATCATGAACATTCTGTGGGACTTGGGCAGAAGATTCTCGTGCAATGATTGCATGAGATTAGCTTTGTAAGAAAGCTTAGCAATAGTCATTAGCTGCTTACTCTACCATTTATTTAAAACACAGTCATCGGAAACCCTTTTGAGAAGACTATCAAACAAATTACTTTTATTAGTTAATCAAATTACAAACCAACTAAGCCATTTGGCTCTGTGGTATCACTGAATATATTTATTTTAATGTTGTAGACATTCAACATTAGGCCAAGATCTAAAAACACAGGTGTGTGTGCATGTTTGTGTGTGTTTTACATTTTTCCTCCAAAGGAAAGCCAAACAATGCAACATATTTTTTCTATGGTGGAAATAAGAGGTGTTACAAATATCAGTGATGTGTAGAAACTTTTAATTCTGTGGGATGCCAAGGTGGCAGAATGTTGTATCCCAAAGAAAGTAAACGAGGCAGGCAGAACGGCATGTATGCTAATACATATTTGCTCACAGACACACACAATTACAGCTTTAAAGGGAATACATAAAAATTATGCTGCAGACAATGTCTTTATACAAATTTATCATAGCATCTGTGAGCTCCATAATATGTTCATAAAACTAGGAACACGTGTCTTCACAGCATGCTCATTTTGGTATGCCCACTGTTGTTATCTCACCTTCTTTTGCTGCTAGCCTGGCTGTTGTCTTTCAGATCATAGCCTCAGGAATTCTTGTTCCTTCACTTCCACATCAAATGAGAAGTTTAAACGTAAATACATCAAAGGTACAACGTGTGGTACAAAAGGAGAGGGAAATAAAACCGTACTTAGACAATTCAAATAACATTTCTAGAATTGGAGGGAACTCAGGAAAAATCCCACAGATGACTGGGCACAAAAGGGGAAAGTCCCAGGGGATTAATGAGTCATTAATTCAAGTCTAATCCTTAAAAGCATTGTGGTTACTCCAAAGTCAATGAATTTTCAGTGCTGCTTGTAATTTCAGTTAATGGCAATGAAGACATGCCACAAAACAGTTCTTGATAAATCACTTGATATGTAATAGGAATGATCATTGTATGAAATTCCAAGCATGTTTACCTCATAAGTGATTCCTACAAATATTAGTATCTCACCAGCTAAACATCATTACTTTTTCATTCTGTATGTCCAGAAAACTTCCAATATTTTCCACAAAGATTTTAGTACAGATGTTTGTAATACTGATATTTTCAATGGGTGCAATAAAGCATATTCTGTTAAGCTTTACAAAACTTCACAAAGACTGAACTTCCAAAATACAACTTTAATTAAAATTCACTAGACTTAGAATCTATGAAATAATGGAGAAACTGGACCTTGACACATTCGAGAAAGAACAACTTAAAACATAGTTGGACTGTAGATTGTACGAATAGGCATTTTAGAGAAATTTTCTATTAAATAATAGGCAAATGGAAACATTTCTACTTTCATTCATCTGCAACTACCTACAATAATTAGGGAAATAAATTATCCACTTCAAAACAAATCTCAGAGATTTGCTTGGTACTTAAAGAACAATACAACACTGTGAATCCTAGCTAAGTGGGTTCAAAACATTTCAGTCAAATGACAAGCAAACAAAAATTCTTCCAAATCCTTATACTCTATGCCAGAGTTGGGATTTCTTCCAACTCTTATTAGAACTGCATTAAGAAACAAGTCACTCTCCTAATGCTGTTTGTACACTAATAGCCATTTCATTTAGCTTTTCATAGCTGAAAATTAAGGGCAGATGCTATGCAAGATGTTAAATGCAATGTGTCCTATATGTGAGACAATTTCTCTGAAAATCTGTGAAATTTTTGTTAACCTTTTCCTTTCTTGGCTATCTCTTGGGAGAAAAATGACACAAAATTGTGCATTTCAATAAACTGCCCCCAAAAGAACAAGCTATTACCAGTCATGAATAGGATTAACATTTCTTAGTAAAATTATTTATTATGTAACTTGAGTTATAAAATCACAGAAAGTTAATGCACTCTTAGATTTAAAAAAAAAATAACTATGAATTAAGTAAAAATTCTTTTTCTGAGTATTATTGCTATAGTGTATGAGCAAAGTGAAGTTGCTCAGTCATGTGTGACTCTTTGCGGTCCCATTGACTGTAGCCTACCAGGCTCCTCCGTCCATGGAATTTTCAAGGCAAGTGTACTGGAGTGGGTTGCCATTTCCTTCACCAGGGGATCTTCCCGACCCGTGGAACAAACCCAGGTCTCCCACATTGCAGGCAGACACTTTACTCTCTGAGCCACCAGGGAAGCTATAATAGTGTATAGTTTCAAGGAATAAATGCTTTGAGAAAAGTGAAAAATAAATGGCAAGTGTACAGATATACTCAAACAGATTTAAATTCTGGTACTGATTGATATTTATTTATGACATGATCTTTGATTAAGAAATCCTCCTGATCCTCAGATTCTGTATTTCTTAAATAGCAATAACAAGAATAATGATAAGAGCTACCTTTGTGGAAGAGAGCCTAACATATTTCAGGCACTGAATAAGGTGCTCTGTGTCATCAACTCCCTTTTTTTTCCTCTAATAATCCTGTTACATAGGTATCATTATCCTAGTTTTTAACAGATGTAGAAACTGAGGCTCAGGGGGAAAAAAGGAAATGAAAACATAAATAATATCTACCTTCAAGTGTTTTCAAATATTAAAGAAATATTTTAATGTTTAATTCAATGCCAGGTACAGTGTTCTGGAAAAAAAAAGGGGGGGGGCATACTCTTCAAATATCATTTTCCATAGTTCTCTACCTCACCTCACTTTTCTAGAGAATATCTTTCCTGAAACACAGAACTCTTCAATCAAATGGCCATCAATCTACACTGCAGAAATTAACATTTCAAAGTATTAATGCCCTTTTTCCTGACAAGCATCAATTCATGCTTCCACCCAAATGGATATCAAAGTCACAAAGCTTCTATCCATGGTTCTCCTAAGCCATGCCTCACTGAATTCCCAGACCTTGATTTCTATGACACTGTCCTTCTTGGGTTAAGAAATTTCTCTCTTTGTTATCTCTGAGCATTCTTTTGTACCCAACTCCTCCTAAATCTTAAATACTATTCCTGGGAGCTTTGTTACAGATTCACAGTCTTTCTTGCTATACTAAGACAGTAATGTAAGGCAGAAAAATTCTGTGGCATGTATTTTATACATAACTCTTTGTCTGTAATTTCAAATAAAAGGAAGGAAGAAAGAAAAGAAGGAAAAAACTGATCTTTACATGAAAGAACAAGGGAATGAGTCATTATGCCAGACCGTCTTTGTGCTTATATTGTTTTTGGTTCTTAGCAGCACACACATATATTATTTCACTTACTCCTAACAATAGGCTTGCAAATTAGGAATCCTTAGTTTTATTTAAGAGTAATTTCAGGTTGAGAACAAAGAAATGTTGAAATTATACTGCTAATTTGTGATGGAGCTGGAATTTGATCCTGGTCTGACTCTAAAACTCTTATTTCTCCTGCCAATTCTCCTACAAGAGGGAGGCTTAGATGTCAGGATAAGAATAGGGAAAACGAAACAGAAAATATGTGCAGAGCCTCATCGGAGTTCCAGGGTCTGCTTTTACAGCCTCCAGCACATTTCAGGCTGTGGTCTGCTTCCAGGCAAATAGCAGCTCTGGCCTTGCCAACAATCAAGTCTGAATGTGGGAGTCAAAGACTCTACTATTTCCAACTATATCATCCTTGTGAATTCATTCTCTGCTGTTGGACCTTGATCTCACCTGCCAGCCCATCACCTCCTTAAAGTCAGAACTGACATGTTAACATTTCCCTAAGTCTCATTCCAATGTCTTTGAAAATGTTTTCCAGTTTCCTTTTCTCACTTGCTTTACCTTACTAACTCAAGCCTCTTGTTCTAAGCAAAGATAATTGACATCATTTTCCTGATGACTGAATATTTTTCCTTTATCTTCCCCATTCTTTTCCTTAATCTTAAAACCTGAACTTTTAGCATTTTCCTTATGATCATATCTACATTGAACTGTACCATGATATACATGGAACTGATTTATTACTATTATGTCAATAGCTACATGTAAGAGTTTTGAAAAGCAAGGTCCAATTTTGATTTAACACATTATCTCAGGGCCTAAAGTGATGGCTTACACATAAGAGTTTATAATCAATACTCATCAAAATAGAGATACATCAAGTATTTACATGTTACATTCCACGGAAAAACTAATCCCAGGAATGAGAGGGAACTTTAATTTACACTTATCACTAAACATGATAAATACAATTTACAGTTTAAATATCTAGGTTGAAATCACTTTAAACATCTAGGTAGTATATCTTTGATCCAAGAGTATATTTTTTATTAAATAGATAAATAAGAAACATACAGAATATTCAATCATGCATTATTCTTAATATATTCTTCTACTTCCCCACCATGCTTCAGAAAATGTTTTGCCTCATTACCTAAATAGGTTTAATGATACAGTAAGCAAAATTACGTACAATAAAACTAAACACTAGGAATTTCAGAGCTTATAGTGTGAATTTTTAAAGTCATTAGCTACTCTGCCATTAGAAATAATCAGACATCAACTATACAAAATCACAAAAATCTCTGTAGTGCCAAGAATACCTTTATCAGTAAACCTAGGAATTGTTTTCCATGTGGAACACATGAGATTTTTAAAAATTATTATTAATACACAAAGGGCACCTGCACACAATCAGCTGAAAGCAGAGTCTGTTGCTACAGAAAATCAAAAGGCTCATTTCTATTAACTAATAAGGAGTCTTTGCAGTCTAAACACTCACTTCAAAAGAGGTCATTTATATCTTTATATGAAAATAAGTCTCCCCTAAACATCAATTATGCAAAACAAGATGTGTAAGTTTTCTAATCCAAGGCACGTACATTTTTATCATTTCAAAACAACTGAGGATATATTTGACAAAGATGAAAGGTGCTGTTTTGTTTTTGTTTTGTGCTTGTTAAGAAAATGGATAACTTTCTCAATGAAGCTTCTTAGTGATAGAAGCTGATTATGTTCATCCAACCAGTTTTTTCCTCTTCCAGGGCTCCAACTAGACCACACTTCCCCACCTCCCTTGAAATTAAACATAGGCATGTGACCATCTGGCTAATGTGATGTAAGGCCTAGAGATACCTGCCATTTCCAGGACTAATTCATATTTTTCTATAGTGCTGTTTATTTTTCTTTCCTTATCTCCTTGAGGAATTGAAAGCATGCCAAGATCTTAGGGGAAACTGGAACTGCAAGATGGAAAGAAACTGCATCTCTGAATCCAATGGAAAGTCACCGCCAGAACATTGCCAATCAATTATTATATAAGCAAAACATCAAGGTCTATTGAGTTAAATCACTAAAATTCTGGGATTGTTTATTACAACAGTTAGCCTATGCCAACCAATAAAACTTCAGAAATACGTTTTCAAAAGTATATGTGTGTGCTCAGTCATGTCCAACTCTTCATGATCTTACGGACTATAGCTCACCAGGCTCCTCTGTCTATGGAATTTTCTAGGCAAAACTACTGGAGTAGGTAGTCATTCCCTTCTCCAGGAGATCTTTCCAACCCAGGGATCGAACCCGTGTCTCTTGCATCTCCTGCACTGGCAGGTGGATTCTTTACCACTGCCCCACATGGAAAGCCTTTTTACAAGGATACAGTTCTTTTAATTTGATTAAGGTTTTTCTTACAGCCATTTTGATGAGATCCCTTAAAGACCATCTGAAAGGAGAAGGAAATTAAGTCTTTTTCTGAGCTGTGATGGGTCTAGGGTATATTAGTTAGGCTAACCCCTAGGGGCTGCATGAGCTCACTTAGGAAAACAATTGAAAGTGTCTTAATGAATTAGAGGTCATACATCTAATTCCCTAGGCTTTTGCCACTGAAGGTCCTTTAGTCATACCCATTACTTGCCAAACAAAACTAGCCAATTTACATAGAAATTTTTTTTCTTTTATCATGCATGATTTTATCATATAGCCTGATTAGATATGCATGAAATATCTGTTGTTCCCAACAGTCCTCACAATACTTTCTGAATAGGTCTTTTACTTTGAAATATGGTCTAGAAAAATAATGTTTTCCAAAGAATGCAAATACCTTCTTTTGAGTTCTACCATTCAGAAAGCAAAATAAAAAAGAGAGGAGGGGGAAAAAACAGTCAATTTGGATGAGAATCTGCACACAATCAATGTGTAGAAATCAATGTGAATCCTAGTCAAACCTAGATTTCACAGTGGGAATACATACAGCTTTACACTACTCAAACAAATGGTTAGTATTATTGTGAACAATTGTAATGAGGCCTGGATTGAGTTTATATTGAAGCAGACAGGATCCTACTGATAATTTACTAAACCAAAACTGCTGGGTGTTACAATTTATGCCACTTTAGAGCCAGTAATTTAGCTTCTGAATCCACAACTTTTATGTCAACCTATGGTGGAGTATTTTCCTGTCCTTTCATTGTTTTCCTTGTTCTGAAAGACAGCACTGGATGCTGGAAAGAGCTTAAGAGGTCTTATTAAAAAACTGCAGTGATTCCCAGGTTTACTGCTAAAGTGGACCTTGATTTGCCCATTATATGTTAAAAGCTGCTTCAATATCTATTGTCTCTAAACTATTCATATCAGACAAACACACAAAATCACACATTTTGAACCAGAATTCAAATAATAAAAATGTCCTATTTTAGGAAGATTTGCTGGAATTAACCTTCTACATTTTCCCAAAGATTACATTTATTAGTCTGACATTCTATCAAAAATCATCTTGCAATGCAAAAAAAATGCCCTATTTTTAAAAAATTTAAAAAATGATAGAATCCTCAGTAAGAGATTCCATTCATTTCAACGTGTGTTTGGATCTTCTGAGGATTATACGTTGTTGACAATGATCTCTGGTCAGTTTTTACAACATTGAAATGGAAATGTAGATTAGAAATTAGGTTATTTTTGTTTATATCAATGGGGCTTGGGCAATCTATATAGTTTTACATGTAAAAAAGGTTCTTTCTTTAAAAATATTAACACACAGCTGCAGCTATTTCTGACTTATTAATAAGTGACTTCATTTTGTTTGCCAAAGTGTCTATAAGATGAAAAACTATAAATATGATATGTCCTCATGATAGAAATTCCTAAAACTACTGAACAGATTTTCAAGAGAGATAATTACCAGAAATCCTACTGCCCAGAGAGAGTTACTATTAAAATCTAGATGAATATCCTTCCAAAATTCCTCCTGCTGTTCACATCTTCTTTCCTTCTCTCATAGGGACCTCCAGCTCCTGGCGCCCAGCAGAGCACACCACACACTATGTACTATTCTTTCAGGGTCTCCCCAGAGTTTTGCTCTTATGTAAGTGTGTATGTGTGTGTGTGCTTAATAAATGTTTCCTCCATTTACTGTGCACTCCATGAAGGCAGGAATTCTCTATTTATCCTCTAGCTTGGAACATACGGCTTCATACAAAGTATAATTCAATAAATATTTTTTATGGATTACATAAATAAAATGTGATCATGTTTTTTTTTTTAATTGTTTAAAACTTCTGTCAATAAATACAACTCTAGAAAAATGTAAGATTATGTATTTAATGTTATGGGTACAATTCCTTTAACAATGCTCCCATGCAGGCATTTTTCTCTCTCTTTTTTTCAGCTGCTCATAGAAGTGTAATGGATACCAGTGTAGTACATATATTTGGGGCTTTGCTGGTGCCTCAGTGGTAAAAAATCAGCCTGCGATGCAGGAGATGAAGGAGAGGTGGGTTTGGTGGCTGGGTCGGGAAGATCCCCTGGAAGAGGGCATGGAAACCCACACCAGTATTCTTGCCTGGATAATCCCATGGACAGAGAAGCATGGTGGGCTAGAGTCCATAGGGTCCCAAGGAGTTGGCTATGACTGAAGTGACTAAGCACCTATTCATTTGAGCACTTATCTCCTTCTTTGGATAAATAACCCAAGTTGTAATATTGGGGTGTCAGTCATAAATATCTGTGTTACATATTTCTGAACTACCACTTTAAAGGTTGTATATAATCAGTTCAGTCCCTCAGTCGTGTAAGAATCTTTGCAACCCCATGGACTGCAGCACGCCACCTTCTCTGTCCATCACCAATTCCCAGAGCTTACTCAAACTCATGTCCACAGAGTCGGTGATGTCATCCAACCATCCCTTCTCCTCCCACCTTCAATCTTTTCTAGCATCAGGGTCTTTTCCAATGAGTCAGTTCTTCACATCAGGTGGCCAAAGTACTGGAGTTTCAGCTTCAACATCAGTCTTTCCAATGAACAGGCAGGACTGATCTCCTTTTAATGGACTGGCTGAATCTCCTTGCAGTCCAAGGGACTCTCAAGCATCTTATCCAACACCATAATTCAAAAGCATCAATTCTTTGGTGCTCAGCTTTCTTTATAGTCCAACTCTCACATCCATTCATGACTACTTGAAAACATAGCCTTCATTAGACGGACCTTTATTGGCAAATAATGTCTCTGCTTTTTAATATGCTGTCTAGGTTGGTCATAACTTTCCTTCTAAGTAAATCTCATAGGAATGCAGAATACAATGTATCACAACCTCAAGGCTTTGCTTGTATTTGTGAAACTGTACATGACTAAAACAAGGAAAGAAAAGGCTAGATATCATATTTAGGTTTTAAATTTAAAATTGCAAGGATGGTGTCATTATATGGAGAAAGGTGAATGACAGTGAAGATGCAGTTGATGGATAGTGAAGAAAACATTGGTATAAGGGAGGAAAAAAATGTTGAACAGAATCATGAGTTTGTCAAAGTTTTCTTTGATAAACATAGTTTGCTTTAACACTTGTAATTCTTTCTAGGTTCAGTGACCTTTGTTTTCTTACCAAACTTTTTTTTTAATTAAATTGATGAATATTTTACTTTTATTCATTCAGCTAAACTAAAAATAAAACTGAGATAACTGATGATATAAGAAGAAACTCAAGTCAGGCTAAATATATCAGAATTTTGCAGAAGAAAATTTTCATTATCCTGTCAGTCATCACATGCTGATAATCTTCTTATCCAACCTTTTCACCAAGTTAATTAAGATTTCCAAATATTCATAAATGCCAAAGGTTTAAAAAAATAAAGTTCCATGCTTTGATGTTATAAGTCAGGGAATTATTAAAACTGTCTATTTTCTAATTAAAACAAGGTTGGAATTGACTTTAAGTTACCAAGTTAAATGGAAAGTTGTATTGCTGTAATATTATTGAGTAAAAGGGTTATTGTTTTTATTTGAGGTAAGAAATATAAAGTGTCTTGTGTTATAATTACACTTTGTACTGCCATCACTGCAAGTCATATATTCTTCAAAACTCTACCTTATACTCAAGGATGAAATCAAAGTATTCTCAACTCTGTAAGAGTTCCTTACTTGTTCCCAGTTTCAACTAAGCACTATTTTATTTTTCTCCTCTCTATATTGCTTTCACTACAGCAACTAATCAAAAAGACCACACTGCTTTAACTGACTGTGTGTGTTTGCTCAATTGCTTAGTCGTATCCGACTCTTTGCCATCCCATAGTTTGTAGCTGGCCATACTCCTCTATCCATGGAATTTTCTAGGCAAGAATACTGGAGTGGGGTGCCATTTCCTACTCCAGGGGATCTACCTGACTCAGAGCTTGTACCCACATCTCCTGCATTGACAGGTCGATTCTTTTCCAGTGAGCTGCCTGGGAAGCCTTGTTTAACTGTATAGCTATTGTCGTTTGGTGGTGCTGATGGTGATGGTGTGTGTGTGTATCATATTGAATTTTAATGAATACATTTATATAAATTTTATGTGTGTGTATGTATGCATGAGTTCACACTAGGGTATCTGCTGAGATGCATTTACATAGACATCCCTCACCATGGCTAACTGAGTCTATCCATCTATCTACCTACTTGTCTGTCTATTCATTTATCTATCTTTATGGACATGCATATACATATATAGTCAGGTACACATATGTCCATGTGTGTATATTATAAATATATATATATATATATATGTGCTAAATGAATCTTTTTACCATAGGTTTCAGGAAAGTAAAGATTACCCATTAATTCTCTTGTATCTTCATTCAGTTAATAATTGAAAGTGAGTGCCCATTATGTAGTATGTGCTTGGAACATTTTATATGTTTTCATATATATATGTTACCTGCTATATAGGAATGAACACAGCTAACAAAGTCCTTGCCACCACTGAGCTTAAATTTTAGCCGTGACAAGTCTATGATCAGAATGTATTTAAATCATTTTAAAATAATAACTATCAGTTAATTCAATTTTTCATTAGTCATATAAATTATCTCTCATGTCAAATTTAATCCAAAAGATAGAATTAAAAGTAGAATTTTGGAAGATAGCAGGATCCAGACTATCCCTAGAAGGAGTAGGTACATAAGAACTCCTACTTAGATAGCTTTTATAGTCTGTTCAGCAACTAGGCCTGCTCTTTCACACCACATGTCCACATTTCTCTAAATGAACTCTCACATTAACTAAGTAAAATTATTAGGCATACATGGTCCATAAGACCACAAGATTGTAAACAAAAGGAATACAAAACTTAAACACAGACAAATACACACACACACCTCTCCCCACACACTAAAAAACAACAATTATATTCAACTATTCACCACGAGACATTGTATTAAGATAGTTCATGTGAGAGTTGCATCAACTAAATTATCCTATGTAAACTTCAATTTTTAAAAATTTAATTTTATACAAACAGACCAAAAAATATTAATTTCCTCAACAAATCCTTCACATCTTACAATGACAGTGTTCATGATAGCTGCCCTCTACCAAAGCCTTCACATTGCATGGATCCAATGGCACTATGTCCATTGTAGTTCATGTGAATGGCGCACTTGGGGTTATTCAATGCACAAGCCATAGCAGAGCCATAGGTTTAAATGATTACTTTTTCTCCTCTCCTGACTAATAAAACCAATAGTGCTTTTTTGTCAGCAAAATCTGTCTTTCCAGTTACTTGCTTTGCAAGCTTCTATAGTAAATCATGTGTTTGTGAAAATACCAAGAGTCAACTTTCAGAAAAAAATATTAAAAAAAAAAACTCAAAGAAAGTTTCAAACCTGTTTCTTACTCAAAGCATTCTCTCTTTAAAGTGGTTTTAAATACTCATATTACCATGTAATCTAATATCAGTGAATGTGTAGTATTGCATTGCCAATTACAGATGCACAAAGCATATATTTTCACTGGGTCATTTGAGAATTTAAACATGTTTTGCACATTAAATAGAAACTATAAAAAAAAAAAAACCTGAACATCAGCCTTTAATAGATGATACTTTAATATTCTTGGACATTTAGAAACCAATTCATTACATTTGGCAGGTGGAATGCTGGTCTTGAGTAGTTTAATTGCATAAAATATAATGGATTATATTACATCCACCATTCCAGGCCCATCCGTTTTGTTGCCAGAAGCTATGTATCTTGGTAACTGTAACCACATCACAAAATTAATCTGTGAAAATTAATGAATGCATGTATGAGTATAATTAATAGATTTGATTCTAAAATACATTTAAGTTAGATTTTGACATTTTATGTATTAACTAAAGTCTGTTCTCACACATGTAATCTATAATTCAATTATTTCTAAAGATCTTCCTATGGATGAGGCATTATACTGGGCAGTTTGAGAAAGGTAAAGATAAAACAAATGCTGTCATTACCTTTAAATCTTTGTAATATAGGAGAGGGGACTAGCTTTATTGAATATTCACACAGTAATAGTTTTACTCTATTAAAAAAGAATGTGTTAAGTGAAGAATGCAGACATGAATAAAGACTTTTGTGTGAGCTGAGAGTTAGATTCTGAGTAGTGCAAGATTTCAGAAGAATTAATAGCAGATGTAGAATTAATGAATGCACAAGGATTTTCCATGTTATGTTTGAAAAATATGTTATTGAATACATATTGGGAAGGCAATTCTTGATTGATAGTGACAAAGTATTATATGGTTTGTGTTACTTTATTCCATTTGATAGACATATCACTTAGTCAACAATCTGTAAAATACGACCTGAGTATTCACAGTACACCTTTGTAAAAGTGTATTATACAATTGTCATGGACTTGGCATTTCATCATAAAGTGCTGATTTGAAACAATAATATCCAACTGTAACCATGTGCTCTAAAGAAACTGGTGGTTTGTTGAATTTATGCATTCTGATTTTCTGATAGAAAAAGGGCATGAAATGGAGCTAGTGCCACTATGAGAAAGAATAATGAAATCTAAAAGAACTTTCTTATTGCACATCTGGAGAGTTCAGCCATCAATGCATATTCAAGTACAGATATGGTGCCATGGCAAATTACACCTTCACTGACAAAGGACTTGGTCAAATTTTAAAATATACATTGATTCATTCATTCAATAAATGTTGATTGTCTTCCATAGTCCAGGCAAGACAATCCCCCTTCTCATTAGTTTACATGCAGTAGTAGGACACTCATAAGAAACAAATAAACAAACAAGTACTTTTCAGGTACTGATAAATCCAACGAGGGAAATTAAACTAGTGTGACAAGACACAAAATGAACAGGGGGCCAAAGAGACTTCTTTGAAGTGACATTTATCTGAAAACTAAATGATATTCCAGTCCAGTCTAACAGGTAATTTTTATGTGATATCATTTAAGGAAAGTATATTACTAGCTTTTAAAGAAATCCATTGAGTTAGACAAGGCCTTGGTCCTGTGTGATCAGATTGGCTAGTTGGTTGTGATTATAGTTTTCAGACTGTTTGCCCTCTGACCCCCTCTCTCAGTGCCTACTGTCTTACTTGGGTTTCTCTTACCTTGGACATGGGGTCTCCCTTGAGGGCTGCTCCAGCAAAGTGCAGCCCCTGCTTCTTACCTCGGGCGCGGGATAGCTCCTCTCTGCTGCCGTCCCTGCCCTCGGGCCAGGGGTACCTCCTCTCTGTCGCGCTCTTGTGCCATCTCAGCTGCCACAATAGGCAACAAATTTGGAAAACTCAGCAGTGGGCACAGGACTGGAAAAGGTCAGTTTTCATTCCAATCCCAAAGAAAGGCAATGCCAAAAAATGCTCAAACTACCGCACAATTGCACTCATCTCACACGCTAGTAAAGTAATGCTCAAAATTCTCCAAGCCAGGCTTCAGCAATACGTGAACCGCGAACTTTCAGATGTTCAGGCTGGTTTTAGAAAAGTCAGAGAAACCAGAGATCAAATTGCCTACATACCCTGGATCATCGAGAAAGCAAGAGAGTTCCAGAAAAACATCTATTTCTGCTTTATTGACTAAGCCACAGCCTTTGACTATGTGAATCACAATAAACTGTGGAAAATTCTGAAAGAGATGGGGATACTAGACCACCTGACCTGCCTCTTGAGAAACTTGTATGCAGGTCAGGAAGCAACAGTTAGAACTGGACATGGAACAACAGACTGGTTCCAAATAGGAAAAGGAGTACGTCAAAGCTGTATATTGTCACCCTGCTTATTTAACTTATATGCAGAGTACATCATGAGAAACGCTGGGCTGGAAGAAGCACAAGCTGGAATCAAGATTGCCGGGAGAAATATCAATAACCTCAGATATGCAGATGACACCACCCTTATGGCAGAAAGTGAAGAGGAACTCAAAAGCCTCTTGACGAAAGTGAAAGTGGAGAATGAAAAAATTGTCTTAAAGCTCAACATTCAGAAAACTAATATGGCATCTGGTCCCATCACTTCATGGGAAATAGATGGGGAAACAGTGGAAACAGTGTCAGACTTTATTTTTCTGGGCTCCAATATTTACTGCAGATGGTGACTGCAGCCATGTAATTAAAAGATGCTTACTCCTTGGAAGGAAAGTTATGACCAACCTAGACACCATATTAAAAAGCAGAGACATTACTTCGCCAGCAAAGGTCCGTCTAGTCAAGGCCTTGGTTTTTCCAGTGGTCATGTATGGATGTGAGAGTTGGACTGTGAAGAAAGCTGAGCACTGAAGAATTGATGCTTTTGAACTGTGGTGTTGGAGAAGACTCTTGAGAGTCCCTTGGACTGCAAGGAGATCCAGCCAGTCCATCCTAAAGGAGATCAGTCCTGCGTGTTCATTGGAAGGACTGATGTTGAAGCTGAAACTCCAATGCTTTGGCCACCTGATGAGAAGAGCTGACTCATTGGAAAAGACCCTGATGCTGGGAAAGATTGAGGGCAGGAGGAGAAGGGGATGACAGAGGATGAGATGGTTGGATGGCATCACTGACTAGATGGACATGGGTTTGGGTGGACTCCGGGAGTTGGTTTTGGACAGGGAGGCCTGGCATGCTGCGATTCATGGGTTGGCAAAGAGTCGTAACGACTGAGCGACTGAACTGAACTGAAAGAAATTCATTTTATACCTCAAGTTTTATGTTCTGTGCATCTTTGGGAAGTGTAAATAAATGCATTCTTATTTAATATTTTGGCTATAACAATTCTTGTTAAGATAAAATTAATGTAGAATTGCAAAAGAATTGTGTGATTTTTCAACTAGCTTATTTGCTGTTACATTTCCCTTTCTGATCCCTTCTTTTCCTGTCAGTCATTTCAACTCCTCCTTTCCCTCTTTCTCTTTATTTCTCTTCTTTTTATTGTGTATTTTTTCTATTTCTTTTATTTTTCTATCTGAAATCTCACTATGTGTAATACAAGCTACTTGTAATATGTTAGCTTAAAAACAAATAATTCCAAAATGCACTAATATAAGCCTTTTTTGGGAAGTGGTACAGGTATGATTTTAGGTAACTTTCTGAATAAGAATCCAGCAGATAACATTATGAAATGTCTCAATTGTTATGATTCTAAAGTTAGGTATATCTACACATATTTTACACTATAATGGCACCACTTGAAACTTTTTATAATTATGTTTTGTTTTCCTCTTTTTTCACCTCTGGCTAGATTTTTGCTGTAAAATTTAAATAGGCCACTTCCTCTCTTGTATAGCAATGCACACTTCTTGTAAATCAAGATTTTAAATGCGTTTACACTACATTATGTGCTTTAACACTAAAAACAAACTTACCATTACCCAAATCATAATTAAAAATATTTTTCAAAAGTCTTTTTAAGTTTTTATTTGCTATGTTACCCCTTTATGAATATTAGCCCAAACTCCTGAGATAATTACTTGCAAATTTCAGCCTAACTGGATATTGCCAGAAAAAAAAAAATTTCACTTACAAGGGGTGATAAACAACATGAATGTTAATGTATAGGATGGAATTCTATGTGACAGGAATATTACAAGATATCTTACTTATTGTCCATGTAAATCATTAAATTCCAGAATTATTTAATCATTTTCTCCAAGACAGGCCCTTCATATTTAAGGGCCTTTCCCATCTCCAGGGATCTTCCCAACCCAGGTCTCCCACATTGTAGGTGGATTCTTTACCAGCTGAGCCAAAAGGGAAGCCCATCATATACCACTGGTGAATGTAAATATGAACTAAGGAGTGCTGTGTGCTTAGTCGCTCAGTTGTGTTTGACTCTTTGTGATCTCATGGACTATAGCCCACCAGGCTCCTCTGTCCAAGTGATTCTCCATGCAAGAATCCTTGAGTGGGTTGCCATGCCCTCCTCTAGGGGATCTTCCCACCCCAGGGTCAAATCCAGGTCTCCTGCATTGCAGGCAGATTCTTTACCATCTGAGACACCAAGGAAGCCCAGTAAACATATAGTATTTATGTCACAAATAACAAATAAATCATAATAGCTCTCTATGTATATTAGAGCCAGTCTCTTCTTCCAGAGAAAGAGCATGACATGACTTGGGACTTCCCAAGTGGCTCAGTGATAAATAATTTGCCTGTCAATGTAGCAGATGTGGGTTTGATCCCTGTGTCAGGAAGATCCCCTAGAGAAGGAAATGGCAACCCACTCCACTATGCTTGCCTGGGAAATCTGAAGGACAGAGGAGCCTGGAAAGTTACAGTCCATAGGATTGCAAGAGTTGGCACAAGTTAACAACTAAACAGCAAGAACAATATACATATATCACAAAGAAAAAGTCTCTCTGACCTGAGACTGTTTTTCAGCTTTTAATCCACTTATCAGAACATTAAATGAAAACTTTGAGATTTAAACTCTATCTATTTGTTTCTAAGAAGATGGTCTAGTGATAACTGAAATTTTGCTTATTCACTTGATGCATGAATGAATAAATAACAGGTTATTTTTAATAAATTTGTATATAATTAACATACTTGACTGAAAAGCAAGAATGTTAAAATAAAAATAATATTTGCTTTGCATTAATTTAAATGACATTGTCTGGAGGAAAAGAATTTAAGAAATCATTATATACTAAGGTTACTATTTTCAAAATCTTTTTTATTCCATTTTGCACATGGATTTGTAAATTTTTTGACTACTGTACTCTCAAAAATTATAAGTAAATAAATTATGTTTAAAATTTTGAAACATGGTAGTTATTTGATAACTAGCTATTATAAAGCTGGGTGTTGACTAAATCGTACCTAATTATTCTTTTTTTAAAAAAATCAAATAATCCATTTATACCCCTGGTCTTTGTGGTTATCACATCATAATTCCCACCTCAGTTAGTTTCTGATATAAAATGAGTACTGATTTTAGTTATATGTGGAATCTAAAATACAAAACCAAAAATCCAAAACAGAATCAAATTTATAGATTCAAAGAGTTGAGTGAAATGGAGGAAGGGAAATAAGAGGTACAAAGTACCGGTTATACAATAATGCATAAATGTAATATACAGCATAAGGAAAATGGTCAATAATAATGTAATAATTTTGTATGGTGACAGATATTTACTGGACATGTGACCTTTTCATAATGTATTTGACTGGGGAATCATTAAGTTGCACACTTGAAACTAACATGATATTGTATGTCAACTATATTTCAATAACAAAATAAAATATATACAATATTATAAAGTGTATTAAATGTGTGGAAGGGAGAAAAGAAGGAAAGAATAGAAGGAGGAAAAGAGATGGTCCCAAAGCCTAGAATTGTATTAAAAGTATCATTTATTAGCTTGTAATTTAAGATACTTCACCCGGCACTTAACAGGCTTGGAAAAGAGCCAAATATCAAGAATAAAGATCCCTGTTGAATTTTGCAAACAGACCAAGTTCCAAGAATAGCGTCCATATTTCAGTTGGCATACTGAATAAAAAAGCAATTTGATCCACTTTCTTACAGCAGCATAGTTCTTTAATACCTTCTTATAAAATAGCTTAATGCATTTTTATCTTCCTATTTGATTCCTTTGATGAATAATCTATCAATACATTCCACATCTTGTACAAAACTGTGACCTTATGGTTGCCCTTGTCAATGAAACCTATTGTCTGCTATTTACCTTGACTTATTTTGACCACATTTATTATTATTAATTGACCACAGTTATTAAAAGAGAGATATAAGAATCTAAAGTGATAATGGGCTTGATTTTCTGTGTAGATCCAGAAGTAGAGGCTAGCTATTTGGATGAGAAAAAATATATATTTTAGCATATTTATCAGGAGAAGAGAAAGAGATTGGCATTTATTATCTATCATATCCATACTGTAATATATTTGTTTCCAAACTGCTCTAAAGGTTGGAATTATCATCCTAATTGTTTTACTTATTTAAATACAGGTGAGAAAAATAAGGCTCAAAATTATCAAATTTCTTTTGCCACAGTTTTCCTTTTTTCTTCCTATATTTGTGTGTATGTGTCCTAAGTTGCGGAAAAGGCAATGGCACCCCACTCTAGTACTCTTGCCTGGAAAATCCCATGGACGGAGGAGCCTGGTAGGCTGCAGTCCACGGGGTCCCTAAGAGTTGGACAGGACTGAGCGACTTTACTTTCACTTTTCACTTTCCTACATTGGAGAAGGAAATGGCAACCCACTCCTGTGTTCTTGCCTGGAGAATCCCAGGGACGGGGGAGACTGGTGGGCTGTACTCTATGGGGTCGCACAGAGTCAGACACGACTGAAGCAACTTAGCAGCAGCAGCAGCAGCAGCAGCAGTCCTAAATTGCTTCAGTCATGTCCGACTCTTTGCAACCCCATGGACTGTAACCCACCAGGCTCCTCTGTCCATGGTGTTCCACAGGCAAGAATACTGGAGGGGGTTTCCACGCCCCCCAGGGTTCGAACTCAAGTCTCTTACATCTTCTACATTGGTAGGCACATTTTTTACCACTAGCACCACCTGAAAAGCCTATACATGCATGACTCATTAAACATTCATCTAGATGCCTTTTTTCTGAAACTACTATATCTATTTAAATTATGTAACAAGAATTAAACATCAAAAGTTATTAATTGGCCAAATGTTCTTGCTTTTACGTTAGGTGAAACGCAAATATGTTTTTAATATAAAAGCACAATCTCTGAGTTAGAGCACTTCTAAAAATGTAATTTTGACTTCTAATTCACAGTGTCCAGCAGTAGAGAATCAGATCAAGATAAGTTGATTCTTATTAATGTTCCTCAAATAATCTCACATTTTCCATTTTATTTAGGCCTGATCTAATTATTAAGTAAAATGTTGCTTTAAATGACCTATTTTAACTTTAATAAATAAAGAAGAAATGGGTAAAGATTTACAAAAAGCACAAAACAACAAACAAATTAAAAACTCTGCTAAGCCTAAACAAAAGAGGGTTTGCACAAATATGTTCTTTACATTTAAGCCTATGATTTCCCTTAAGTTTTTAATTTTTAATACAGTCTAACAGTAGAAAGGAAAGGTCAGTTTGGGAAGCCAGAAAAATGCTTATATGATGCTTATCCAGGCATGGATTTCAAAACTCTCTCAGCTTTATAAATGTGAATGTGGATTGCTTTTGCTCTCAATGCATTTTTCTCAATACAATGAGGAGGACAATATTCTGAGTTTGAAGTTTATACCACAAGGCATTTTTGAATTTTGTAGGCAAAAGAAACTGTTGGAGTCTTATGGTCCGGTAGGGAACACATTTTTCCCCTCCTTTCTAGCATATAATTCAAAAGTGGCAAAGCTCGTTTTATCTAAACTCCCCCAAACATTCGCCTTTGGCCCTATGTCAATTAAAAAAAAAAAAAGTTTTAACTCCAAAGAATTGCTCTCTGGAGTTTTTACCAGAAAATTCATCTTTACCTCAGCAGTCAATGAATATCAACATTCAATTCCGTCTCTATCACCTGCAGCAATATCAGTTCAGGCAAAACTAAAGATGGAGTTTGTTTAGGCACAGGGAAAATCTTTATGACTAGTTAATAGGGAAATCAGCCCAAATTAGTTTTCTGAAAATATCCCAGTACAAAACTCCTGTTCAGAGTAGGGGTATGGATAGTGAATATATGCAGACATAGGAATATACTTTCTGATAACCATAAAATTAAATGAAAATTAATAACAAATCCCTAATTCTCAGAATATATCCAATTCAGTGATTGCAATTTTGCTCAATTAAAAGGGGCCAGAACTTTCTCCCACATTGAAAGTGGTTTCAGCTGTGACTCCTTAGCAGGTTTTATGCAGAAATTATGGGGTTTTGATACCAACAAAAGTATACAGTGTCTGTGTGTGTATGCACGTGTGTGCACTTTCAATTTGCATATGAGTCAGTTAGTTGCTTTCAACAAAAAATAAAAATATTTCTCTATTGACAGTGCAAACAGCTTCTTCACTATTTCCATTAAATTGAGAGGTTTTCCAGTGCCAAAACATGAAGTAGGTTGACAAATGTATTAAAAGAAACATTATCCTGTTAAAGTGAAGTTTCACAATTGATTACTTGAGTCAAGCTGATCTGTCATTTTAAATTTATAAGCTTTTAGAAATGACACACTATTTCAATGTTAATATTATTTTCTATTTTAATTACACAGAGTATTATAAAAATTGGATTTGTTTTCAATGCCTCTCACTTATATGTCACTGATTTTCCAAAATATCTCTTTATTTTGATTATCAAAGCACCCAGATTGAACTGTGTCATAAGTGCAAAGTGATTTGGTACATTATTTGATGGAATGTAAAGTGTGGCAACAGTAGGTAATGGGCATAGGACTTATCTAAAATTATATAACTCTGCAAATTTGAGAATACCATGGAAAGGAGTTAACAGCTGAAGCTGGAAATAGAAGAAATAAGAACTATGTTAGCTTAAGGGAAACTTTTTCCTTAAAATTACTTTTTCAAAGGATTTCTCTTAATACAAACTTTACTGAACTGTAAAAAATAAAGATGCATAAAATAGCACGGCGATCTGTGAGGGCAGGAGTTAGAATCATAAAACATTCACGTGGTTTCAGGAAATAGGACAAAGAGGTTAAATTGGAGTTTCAAAGGATATTTTACACCTGTTATTCCTTTAACAGGAAATCCTATAAATTAGCAAGAGAAAATCAGGAAGAGGAACACTAACATGCATTTTAAAATTTTGTAGTACTTTTATTTTCACCATATTGCCCAGGAAATCTAGTTTAAGAAGTAAGAAAATGCATTCTGAATGTTTTAATTCACAGATTTATAAAACAAATTAGGAAATTATCTATGAAAATGTGATTTTTAAAAGTAAATCAATCAAGTTCACCAAGTTCAAATCATTTATGTTTCATGAAACATGGCATTTCCTAAGTTGATGATTTAAGTTCTATATTCTCCAAATGCTAAAATTCAAAAATTTCTCCCTACGCAATACATAAGTGAAAAGGAGAGGGACAACTAAAGAATATATCTCAAAGTCTGAAAAAAACCTAACGATACTAAGAAAATGGCAGCACCTCTCTGGAATTTGATTTCATTTTTTTCCTAATCCATTTGACTAATGCACCTTTTCTCCTCTCCAGCTGCTGTGCAGAGTGCTTGCCTTCTGTCTCAGTATCTCTGATCATCTGCCATCTCCCACAGGTAATTTTCTAACTGTATCTGTTGATTGTCAACTTTTCATTACATTCTGCTCCTCTCCCCCTGCAACTCCCACCACATATTGTCCTGCAGTGATGAAGTCCTGTACAAAAGTTGTGAGTAACCAGAAGTTTTTTACAATGAGATTTCAAGGTAAAGCATGTTCAGGCAGCAAAAGAAAAGAAAACTGATTCTGTAATTCACTTTTCAGTGAAGCTTCAAGGGTAATCACTCTGTGGTTGCCTTTGAGACCTGAGGTCATTTACTAAAGCTATTACAAATGATTTAATAAATACATATTTAATTATTGAATCATGTTAAGTGCACTATTTAATTTCCTTACCACAGATGGCACACAATTACTAGATTTACTCAGGTTTCTCTAAGTAATTTCCATTAGCATATATTCTTGCTTTTATTTTTCCCCTAAAGTTGAAAATCTCTTTAGACAATTACCCCAGAGAGTGCCCAAATATTTTTTAAGAAGAAACAAGATGATAACAACAGCAAAAAAGAAGCATCAGAAAATACATGAAAATACTGAATAGCATTTTTTAGGAAAATATGGAAATTAAATTTAAGTTATTATATTTTATACTAAAATTTTACAATGTATTTTTTATACTGAGATCATCTTTGCAATACAATTGACATGCCTGGTTCTGTACCAGATTTTCAGAAGGCAAATGAAGGAAGAGGGAAATTAGGAGAATTCTCCAAAATCAGTTAGCCATTCCATGTTGCTAACATCCAATTCTGCTTGTATTGTATATGCACTGTGTCAGGCAGTCTACCTGATAAGCACCAGCAATTTTACTGTCTTAAAAAAACCCGTGAGAGTGTTACAATTATCATCTCCATTTTACAGATGAGAAAAGGAGACACAGGAGGATTAAGTAGTTTTCCAAGTTATTCAGCTTGTAATGTAGGAGAGAGATTAGGTCCAAGCAGTCAGACTTTACTTTCTTTGCTGTAACCACTGTGCCACACCAGTATTCTACTTCTACGCTGGTATTTCACTTATGCTTAGCTACTTCCTGGTAGTTTTATCCTAGATCATTAGCAGGGCCTATTGATTATATCTTTTAAAAAAGTCTACAAACAATAGTTGGTTATTAAAATAAATATATGTAACAGGACATTTTCTACTAATCCTATGAGGTTGAGTTAGAGTCACATTGTATCTGAATACAACTTTGAAACATTTCTTATATCTATTTGGATTTAATCTAAATTAAGAAAAAAAATTCTAAGCCTGTGCCTCAGCTAATATTTGTTATTGTTCAATTGCAATAGCTTCCTTTAACCATGGCCTTCTATAAATTCCCACCCTCATCATCAATTTTGGATTTGTCTTTCTAAAATTAGGTTAATAATATTCAGTTCTGTTGCATTTTTCCTTTAAAAATTTAGTTAATAGGCTCAAATCCATTCTGAAAATATATGAATATATGGAAGTGAAATGTTACTTTTAAACTTTATAGGAGCCTATTAGCATATTGATTTTGATCTTGAAATGTGTAATCAATTGTTTCCTAACCAATGAATGATACTCCATTTAATTGCTGCTGCTGCTGCTGCTGCTAAGTCGCTTCAGTCGTTTCCGACTCTGTGTGACCCCATAGATGGCAGCCCACCAGGCTCCTCCATCCCTGGGATTCTCCAGGCAAGAATACTGGAGTGGGGTGCCATTTCCTTCTCCAATGCATGAAAGTGAAAAGTGAAAGTGAAGTTGTTCAGTCGTGTCCGACTCCTAGCAACCCCTAATAATAATAGCCAGCATTTATTAAGTCCTCTGTTTACACAAGATACTGATCTAAATATTTTACATATATTATCTCACTTAGTACTCATGACAACTATATGAGATAGGTATCGGTACCATCCTCATTTTGCAGATGAAGAATGATGGTCAACATAAACTTGACCAAGCTCGTGCTTCTAGCAAATGAAGCTGGACTGAAACACAGGAATTTACAGTCCAGCTTGATCTATTAGCTGCAACTGCACACTAGCATTATCAATAGAACATTCTGCAGTAATAAAGTATGTTATAAAATAGTGGCTAGTGTGACTGAGGAAGTGAATTTTTAATTTTAATTAATTTAAAATAATAGCCATATATAAGCTAGTGGTTACCATGTTGGACAGGACAGCTATACTGCCTGATACTTGGCCTGTATGTGTATGTATATGTATGGCTGAGTCCCTTCACTGTTTACCTGAAACTATGACAACATGATTAGTCAGCTATATCCCAATACAAAATAAAAGTTCAATATATATATATACTTATAGAAATAATATATATAGAAATTATATATATTTATATATATAATATATGTATATATATGTTGGGCTTGTTTCTGCTTCTACATGTAAAATGGTTAGAGTCTTTCATCAGATTTTCAACAAAATTATGTTAATAAGCACAGTAAGGAAAATCCTATATCTTCTTTTAAAATCTTATATCTTTGAAATCGTATTATGCTGATAACCTAACAGAATATGTTACTAGGAAGAAAGTCTTTGTAAATCATAGCTTCCCTAATTTAACTTACTATGGAACCTATTTTGAACTTGTTTTTTCCCTTTCAAAGTTGATGCCTTTGTGAAGAAAGGCCAGTGATACTGAATTTGTATTCAATTCAATTCAGTCATGAAGGAAGCTTCTTCATAAGGGCAGGGCAGACAGCTATGACTTCCTGACAGAAATGGCCCTGATCATAGCACCTCCATTCATGTGCATTTCCTTCTTTCATATCACTTCCAGTATTAAACCCTGTGATTAGAAGAGACTCAGAAAATAAATGCAAAGAAGTGTGCTTCCCAGCTTCCCCAAACTTCCTGTTAGAAATATTTCAAGCAGCACTTAGTTCCTCATTGGGAAAAAGAAAAAAAAGGAAAAGGGAACTTCAATAACAGATAAAAACACTAACATCTGCAGAGCAATTTTACCAAGTACTTTTACAAGATAAACCATTTGAAATTCAAGAAACCCTGCAAGCTTTGGCCAAATGCAATTAATCACACACTTTTGAAAGAAAAGGCTAAACTCAGAAATTTGACTTGCCCAGTTTTCATAGAATTATTTCATACAGTGAAGTCACCAATGAAGATTTTTAGGGATGTTTGTTTTATTTTGCTTTTAGGAATCTTATTTTGCCCTCTCCTTACAATAAGTCATGCTATGTGCTCTGAAAACATGTATCTGTTTTTAGTATTGTTCTGGCCACTTAACTGGGTGATGTTAGCAAAATTAATTAATCACTTTTTTTTCATCTTTAAAATGGGAATGATATAGATCTGACTTCTTGAAATTACTTAAAATATTTAGATAACAGTATATCAAACAGTGTCTGGTATATAGTAAATGTTCAATAAATATTGTATACTATCATTACTTTATTATTCTTATGAATTAGTCTTACTCCTTTTTTTAGTATTGCCTATACTTCATAGTCTAGTAAACAAAGGATATTCTCTTTTGCATTGGGAATTAGTTATAGAATGCATGTATGGCTTCTTCCTTCAATCCTTTTTTCAGGCCAGGTCTCTATCCCATATTTATCTCTCTCCCCCTCCCCTATATAACTTAGTGTAATGTGGCATATAGGCTTGGAGAAGGCAATGGCACTCCACTCCAGTATTCTTGCCTGGAAAATCCCATGGACAGAGGAGCCTGGTGGGCTGCAGTCCATGGGGTCGCTGAGAGTTGGACTCGACTGGGCGACTTCACTTTCACTTTTCACTTTCAAGCATTGGAGAAGGAAATGGCAACCCACTCAAGTTCTCTTGCCTGGAAAATCCCATGGACAGAGGAGCCTGGTGGGCTTCCATCTATGGGGTCGAACAGAATCGGACACAACTGAAGCAACTTAGCAGCAGTAGCATATAGGCTATAAACATCGATTGTATATGGAATGAAATTAAATCTCTCTCTCCAATGTGCCAGTTTTTTATAGACAGGAAAGATTTTCCCTAAGCACTATGGGAAATGCGGCCCCAGTAGCTGTGAAGTAAATCTCTAACGCCAAAGAAGAAGTTCATCTTCTTCGAAACCTTAGTGGGATTGTCTTCAGCCTTCTGGGATTCAAATGAGTTTCAGGAAAATGGCTTTATTTTACCTATACAACGTGATTTACCTATACAACGTGATAGGCTAGTGCTGATCTATGTAAAAGGAAAGAAAACCTATTTCATTTAATGTTAAACTGAAGAAACCTGTTCAATATATTTCATGAGCAATGGAAAAATAAAAGGGGGGTGGGGAGATTGGACCCCATTGAGGACAGCTGCAATTTCTAAAGAAAATTCTCTTTAACATTTTTTTTTCCCTGTAAAATGTTTATAATGTGGAAGCTTCTGACAGAAAAAAAAAAATTATTGGTGAGTAAGTTACCACTACTACTACTTAAGATTCATTTTTTTATATTCATTGTCCTTTATGTAAAATCTTTCAGTTGAAAAGTCAGCAAAGAAGTACTGAGAATAAACACGTTTAAATGAAAGTTTGCTTCTGGCAGGAAGGTTGTGAGGTGATCAGGAGGCTTAAACACATAAACACTTGGTAAGTATTTTAAAAGAAATTTTAAACAAGCATGATTTATTTTTTTCCAAACCCACTGTGCCTTTTCAAAGAGCTGCATGTGAATGAATAATAACGTGGAAGCAGCATTTTTTCTCAAAGGGATGCATTTACCTATGGATATGTTATGATTTAAGATAAAGTCATCGACTCAGAGCTAAAGTTTAGACTAATTAAAATATATAAATTACTTTTCTTCTGACCTCAAGGAGAGAGGCACAGGCTGGCATCAGCACAAGCCATGCTCTCAGCAGGAGAATTATTATTATAAATGGAACAGAGCTTCAGATATTACAGGAATGCACATGTCAAAATATTTGGGGCTATAACTATAGACAGAATCAATATAACAGACACAAGCATCATTCTCCCCTTTGATTTTTCTATTAAGTTGAGCTGAGAATACCTCAAAGAATAATTATTTCATGTCAAAATTGCAGTAAAATTTGCATTAATCAGTAAAGCAGTTTTATTTAAAGAAACATTCTACTTTAGTGACATTTTGTTATTGACTTCTAGTGCATTTTTTAGTTTTCTCAGATTATATCTCTATTCCTACTTAAATCATGGATCAGAAACTAATTGTATTAGCATCATTGCAAAAATCCTAGCCTCTATTCTCTAGACCCATCTAAGTAGAGCCTAAAATTCTAGCAAGTTTTTTTTGTTTGTTTTTATGCCCATTTACTTTAAACAAGACAATGTACATTAAATATCGGAGCACTTTCAATGGTGTGGTGAAACTGCTGGGCTAGTAACAGTATTAAATAGTGCATGTTGCTTCAAAGAGCAATAGTCTGATTTGGAACTGTGTGAACATGTACTGGGGTAAAACGTGCATGGTGCCAGAATGCTTATCATTTTATTCCCCTGAGACACTAATATATCCCTAGAGTTAAATTCTGCTCTAATCATGCCTGTCCTCCTTTGCCCCTATAAGTGAAATAAAGATTCTCTATTTTTCAGGTATGTGCTTTTATAAGCATGCCGGTAATTCTCCATTAAAGTGAAAAAAGCTATATGAACAGAATATGTAAAGGTGGAGAAGGTATTACTTGCTACGGTTGTTTATAAAAGCAAAGCAGCTTTCTCTTATATTGGAAGAAGCTATGTTCTATCGTATTGGCTCAGCAGCCCTGATTTTTTTTCTCAAGAGTTTATAATTAAGGTAGTACCGTCCAAATGATGCTTTTGTTGTGTGGTTGTTGTATACAATTCTTTAATTGGACTTCAATATTATACTTGTTAAGAAAATATTGTGTTAACTGTAGAAGAAAGGGCAAATATTTTTGTTCCCAACATCAAATATGAATCAAAAAGGATTTTTCCTTTCATTTATGTAACTACTCCCAACAATAAAAAATAACACTGAAAGGTACTGATCCAAACAGCTTCTCTATAATCAGATTTTGGCTCACCCTTCTTCATCTCAGGATTTAATGGCCGTGTTAGGAAACGTCCTTTTTAACTTCTTTTTAAAATGTAAATCCATGCTGGTAAATGTGTGTGCGAACTGTGTTTCATTGAATAAAAGTTTGTGTATCCATACAGATTTGAAATATATATATATATAAATATATATATATATGATCATCAAACACATCAGATATATAAATGTATACATAAAAACAATTACATTATTAACAAAATTTTACGTCTAAGTGAAAGAACGCCTCATATGACTGTAATTTGTACATTGATTATAAATAATACACTGTGCTATTTTTAGTCATTCTGTGACTCCATGGACTGTAGCCCTCCATGCTCTTCTGTCCATGGGATTCTCCAGGCAAGAATAGTGGAGTGCGTTGCAGTGCCCTCTTCCTATACCATCAAACATAAAATATTTTCTGTTAATCTTCCAGAAAAACATCTATTTCTGCTTTGTTGACTATGCCAAAGCCTAGCAGTATGTGAACCGTGAACTTCCAGATGTTCAAGCTGGTTTTAGAAAAGGCAGAGGAACCAGAGATCAAATTGCCAACATCCGCTGGATCATCGAAAAAGCAAGAGTTCCAGAAAAACATCTATTTCTGCTTTATTGACTATGCCAAAGCCTTTGACTGTGTGGATCACAATAAACTGTGGAAAATTCTGAAAGAGATGGGAATGCCAGACCACCTGACCTGCCTCTTGAGAAACCTATATGCAGGTCAGGAAGCAACAGTTAGAACTGGACATGGAACAACAGACTGGTTCCAAATAGGAAAAGGAGTACGTCAAGGCTGTATATTGTCACCCTGCTTATTTAACTTCTATGCAGAGTACATCATGAGAAACACTGGGCTGGAAGAAGCACAAGCTGGAATCAAGATTTCCAGGAGAAACATCAATAACCTCAGATATGCAGATGACACCAGCCTTATGGTGGAAAGTGAAGAGGAACTCAAAAGCCTCTTGATGAAAGTGAAAGTGGAGAGTGAAAAAGTTGTCTTAAAGCTCAACATTCAGAAAATGAAGATCATGGCATCTGGTCCCATCACTTCATTGGAAATAGATGGGGAAACAGTGGAAACAGTGTCAGACTTTATTTTATCAGGCTCGAAAATCACTGCAGATAGTGACTGCAGCCATGAAATTAAAAGACGCTTACTCCTTGGAAGAAAAGTTATGACCCACCTAGATAGCATATTGAAAAGCAGAGACATTACTTTGCCAACAAAGGTCCGTCTAGTTAAGTCTATGGCTTTTCCAGTGGTCATGTATGGATGTGAGAGTTGGACTGTGAAGAAAGCTGAACGCCGAAGAATTGATGCTTTTGAACTGTGTTGTTGGAGAAGACTCTTGAGAGTCCCTTGGACTGCAAGGAGATCCAACCAGTCCATTCTGAAGGAGATCAGCCCTAGGATTTCTTTGGAAGGAATGATGTTAAAGCTGAAACTCCAGTACTTTGGCCACCTCATGCGAAGAGTTGACTCATTGGAAATGACTCTGATGCTTGGAGGGATTGGGGGCAGGAGGAGAAGGGGACGACAGAGGATGGATGGATGGATGGATGGCATCACTGACTCAATGGACGTGAGTCTGAGTGAACTCCAGGAGTTGGTGATGGACAGGGAGGCCTGGCGTGCTGCGATTCATGGGGTCGCAAATAGTCGGACATGACTGAGCGACTGAACTAAACTGAACTGAATCTTATTCACTACATATGTAAAAGCATATGATTAATATTGTATAATGAAACAAACATTTCAATGAATTTTAAAATATATTCTAAAGAAAATTTTGAACTCATATGTACAAATAGGCAATATTTGTCTTTTTTTTTCTGTTTTTAGAAACACAATATATTATCTGGTTTTGCCTAGTTTTAATGAGAACACAGGAGACAGTCTGTGTGATATTTCATGGACTTTTTACTTACCCACATTCTTTTGTTAAGGGTGGTTTAGTAGCCAGTCCTCTTGTCTTTTCTATAATTTTTTAAAGTAATAACTTATGTTGGGTTTAACTTATATTGGGCATTTTTATCAACTTGTTTTCATCTACAATACTTCCACTCACAGTCCTAGTTTCACGATCTAATTAATGCATTTCCTGAAGTTTCCCCATCTTTATAAAAGTGTGTATATGGTGCATACACAGACTCAAAAATACATAAGATACACCATCATTAGTTAACACTGAAGACAATGATAATAGCACCTCCATTTTGTTACCATTTTGTTACCATTTTATTAGATATAAGAGCTAATTTCTTGGACTACACCAATTTTTTGTTCCAAACTCAATTTTACTAGATTTTATATAGATGAACCTTGTGCTGCTACTTCTTCTTTTCTTTTATTTCTCTTTTATTCTTTTTGTCATGTTTTTTGTTTGCAATGAAGGAAGGAAGACAGGCAAGGAGAAGGACAGGGAAAGAAAGATGGAAGATATTCTTAAAAGTAAATGAATGCTGTGTTCTACCATTTAATCTAGTTCAGACTTAATTTAGCCCTTTCCCCCAAAAAGAGATTGGGTAGCTAAGTTTTAAATAATGTGAGCCAAATTTAAGACCTCAGAAAATACTTTTCCAGGATCATAGCTATTTTAACTGCCTATCTTGATGAAATATAAGATTCAACAGGTTTGTTACATTTAAGATATAAGACTTTAAGAATACTGTAAGTGAAGGCCAATACATTTAGGTATGAGCCAGATGTCTATCTTTATAAAAGGGCCTTCAGATAGTGCAAGTGCCTTTGTTCCAAATTGAAAACCCTTTTTGAGTCTGAAAAAAATACCCTCCTAGTTTGAACACCTACTGACATTATTTTCTAAATGTTAAAATTGACAGCAGAAAGCTACTGCTGTTTTCTGTAATTCTGTAAAAATCTTTGCCCACTTCAGCCTACTCAGTTGCAAAGCTAGTCCAGATGGGACCATGAAATTTTTGCAGCAAGTTCTACAGCACATAATTTTGTTCAATAAAGTTATTATGCCACACACAGCTGTATACTGCCATATAAATGAGCACATGTGCAACAGAATTCTTGTACTATAAGTTTTATAAGACTAAAATTGAGATTATACGGCCATACACAATAATTTATTTGAAACATCAACATGTGCCTTGCTCTAGGGTTACACAAATGGTGCCATTTCTTTTCCAAGGGAAAGAGTTTGTCATTTAATATTCGGTATTAACACAAATGTTTTCCTCAGAATTATAATCTAAATTAGGTGATTTAAAATACATCAATACATCATTAACTTTTTACTTTAACATATTAGATCTATAGAAGAATCAATTCTCCCTAACAATGTAAAAGAACCTAATCACTCTCTAAATTTGCTTTTAATTAGCATCATCTGCATTAATTGGTGTAGCTGATAGCAAAATATTACAATGCACTGCTATTTTATATTTAAAATGTAATATGTCTTTTAGTCCCATGTCTCTCTAAAGGAAACTTAGCCATTTTTCTGCAATGCCTTAGTAAATATTTTCAGATGTATTGCTCAAGAATTTTCTCTAGGAAACTATACAAGACTATATATGGGATGCAGTAAATTTCCAGGTGACTATTTGGTCTTCTTTATGTTCCAGACTACTCTGAGAAATATTTTTCTCTCTCTTCCATCTTCATCCTCATAATTCACTAATTCTCAGTCACATTTTTGAGTATTGTAAAGGAAAAAAGTATGTAATCAGTAAGAAGCTGAGAAGGAAATAAGGAATCCACCATTTATTCTATGTTATATCTTGCCAAAAAAAGTCTGTAGAGTCAAAGCTATGAGTTTTTAGTAGTCATGTATGGATATGGCAGTTGGACCATAAAGAAGGCTGAGTGCCAAGGAACTGATGTTTTCAAACTGTGGTGCTGGAGAAGACTCTTGAGATTCCCTTGGACAGCAAGAGGTCAAACCTGTCAATCCTAAAAGAAATCAACCCTGAAATTCATTAGAAGGACTGATGCTGAAGCTGAAGCTCCAATACTTTGGCCACCTGATGTGAAGAGCCGACTCATTGGAAAAGACCCTGGTTCTGGGAAAAAGTGAGTATGGGAGGAGAATGGGGCAACCAAGGATGAGATGATTGGATGGCATCATCAACTCAATGGACATGAGTTTGAGCTCTGGAAGATGGTGAAGGACAGGGAAGCCTGGTGTGCTGCAGTTCACGGGGACACAAAGTGGAACACAACAGCGACTGAACAAAGAACAGCACTTTCTTGCACACATTATTTTTCACAATAATTATGAAATATACTCAATATTTCCTGGTGGGAAAAAAATGAAAAAATAGAAGCAAACAAACAAACAAAACCTAGAGCTCTGAGAAGTTAAGTGACTTTCACAGAACTAGTGTTCACACAGGTAGTGTGGCAGATGTTCCAGGTCATGGCCATATTTCAGGTGCTCTGCTTCCAAGTCCAAAATGTTTTCCTCTATACCACAGATTCTAATGGTGTTCTTGCCCCTAGCCAGGCTTTTTCTCTCTAAAGCGAAACTGTAAACAAATTAATAACATTCTCTGGTTCAATGAAGACCAAGATGGGTCTAATCAAAATCAATTCCTTATATTTGACCATAGACCTATGCTTTTTTGTAATGACAGCTTCCTGGACAATTAAATATTTTTGAAAATGCCTTTTGAACTAACCTAACTCTCCTCTCATATATCCTGTCTCATGTAATGACATCACTCATTCAGTTCAGTTGAGTCACTCAGTCGTGTCCAACTCTTTGTGACCCCATGAATTGCAGCACGCCAGGCCTCCCTGTCCACACCAACACCCGGAGTTCACTCAAACTCATGTCCATCAAGTCAGTGATGCCATCCATTCATCTCACTCTCGTCATCCCCTTCTCCTCCTGCCCCCAATCCCTCCTAGCATCAGGGTCTTTTCCAATGAGTCAACTCTTCGCATGAGGTGGCCAAAATATTAGAGTTTCAGCTTAACATCAGTCCTTCCAATGAACACCCAGGACTGATCTCCTTTAGGATGGACTGGTTGGATCTCCTTGCAGTCCAAGGGACTCTCAAGTCTTCTCCAACACCACAGTTCAAAAGCATCAGTTCTTCAGCACTCAGCTTCCTTCACAGCCCAACTCTCACATCCATACATGACTGCTGGAAAAGCCATAGCCTTAACTAGACGGACCTTTGTTGGCAAAGTAATGTCTCTGCTTTTCAATATGCTATCTAGGTTGGTCATAACTTTCCTTCCAAGGAGTAAGAGTCTTTTAATTTCATGGCTGCAATCACCATCTGCAGTGATTTTGGAGCCCAAAACAATAAAGTCTGACACTGTTTCCCCATCTATTTCCCATGAAGTGATGGGACTAGATGCCATGATCTTCGTTTTCTGAATGTTGAGCTTTAAGCTAACTTTTTCACTCTCCTCTTTCACTTTCATCAAGAGGCTCTTTAGTTCCTCTTCACTTTCTGCCATAAGGTGGTGTCATCTGCATATCTGAGGTTACTGATATTTCTCCCGGCAATCTTGATTCCAGCTTTTTCTTCTTCCAGCCCAGTGTTTCTCATGATGTACTCTGCATAGAAGTTAAATAAGCAGGGTGAAAATATACAGCCTTGACGTACTCTTTTTCCTATTTGGAACCAGTCTGTTGTTCCACGTCCAGTTCTAACTGTTGCCTCCTGATCTGCATATAGGTTTTTCAAGAGGCTGGTCAGGTGGTCTGGTATTCCCATCTCTTTCAGAATTTTCCACAGTTTATTGTGATCCACACAGTCAAAGGCTTTGGCATAGTCAATAAAACAAAAATAGATGTTTTTCTGGAACTCTCTTGCTTTTTCCATGATCCAGCGGATGTTGGCAATTTGGTCTCTGGTTCCTCTGCCTTTTCTAAAGCCAGCTTGAACATCTGGAAGTTCACAGTTCATGTATTGCTGAGGCTGGCTTGGAGAATTTTGAGTGTTATTTCACTAGCGTGTGAGATGAGTGCAATTGTGTGGTAGTCTTTGGCATTGCCTTTCTTTGGGATTGGAATGAAAACTGACCTTTTCCAGTCCTGTGGCCACTGCTGAGTTTTCCAAATTGGCTGGCATATTGAGTGCAGCACTTTCACACCATCATCTTTCAGGATTTGAAGTAGCTCAACTGGAATTCCATCACCTCCACTAGCTTTGTTCCTAGTGATGCTTTCTAAGGCCTACTTGACTTCACATTCCAGGATGTCTGGCTCTAGGTGAATGATCACACCATTGTGATTATCTGGGTCATGAAGCTCTTTTTTGTACAGTTCCTCCGTGTATTCTTGCCACCTCTTCTTAATATCTTCTGTTTCTGTTAGGTCCATACCATTTCTGTCCTTTATCAAGCCCATCTTTGTCCTTTATCAAGCCCATCTTTGCATGAAATGTTCCCTTGGTATTTCTAATTGTCTTGAAGAGATCTCTAGTCTTTCCCATTCTGTTGTTTTCCTCTATTTCTTTGCACTGATCGCTAAGGAAGGCTTTCTTATCTCTCCTTGCAATTCTTTGGAACTCTGCATTCAGATGCTTATATCTTTCCTTTTCTCCTTTGCTTTTCTTCTACTTAGTTCGTACAATTGAAATTTTAACTCTTCCTGATTCTTCCATCTTCCTTATCCCCAAATCTAAAGAATTCCTCAATTCTGTTTCAACTCTATAAATCTATCTTTAGGGAAGTTTTCTTCAAATACTAGTGTGCTTCAGATTCTCTGATGAACATTTTAAAACATAGGTAGCTGGAGTTCATAAATGCTTACCACCTTGGTTGTGGTGATGCTGTATGTCCAAACTTAGCGAGATCTATACATTAAACATGTGCAGTTTTTGATATATGAATTATATCTTAATTTAAGCAAAAATGGTTGCTGGACCCTGCATCAGAGGTTTTCATCCAGTAGGTCTCAGATCGAGCCCCAGACAATTGGCATTCTTTGCAAATTTCCAGGTGATGTCAATGCATCTGATCAGAGGACCACATTTTGAAAGGCATTAGTCTAGTGCATCTTTTCATTCTTGTCAACTCCTTGTGCCAGGCTCTCCTCAGATCTTGACCAGACAACCACAAAAAAATTATCAACCATTGCCTTTCTCATCCCTGTCCTCTGTCCTTCCTGGACAATTTTAATAAGTGAAAACACAAATCTGATAAAATTACCCAACTAATATTTTTTTAATCTCTCCAATGGTATTCCACTGACCAGAAAGCAAGGTAATCACTTTCACCTTACAGTTTTCACCTACCACACTCTTCTGTTTTTCCAGGATGTCTCCCTTGAAGAAAATGCTCATCTTAATCTCAATCTGTCCAACTTCTATTGAACTTTCAAAGTTTATTTCAAAGATCATATTTTTGTATGTGAGATATAGCTAAATGCCTCCTAGCAAAGTTCATAAAGTCCTATGGTGACTTCACAATGTGCCTAGTACTAACTGAATTGAATTTTTCACTATATTGTATTTAATTATCACTTTTGATCCCTTTTGGGGGTTTATTTTTATAAGCCAAATCCTCCACTAAAAAAAAAAAACAAAAAAAAATTAAATATCTTCAACATTTCCCATCCCCCATTACAAATTAGGAGAAACATACAACTTGTTTGGCCTGCTGACTTTCCTTCATTAAGTATTATTTTAAAATGACTTGATTAAAAATATATCATTCAGCATATATTATCACCTCCAACATGCTATGTTAATGCAGAGACGTACTGAAGAAAGAGTTCAACATTATCCACATGAATTTAGAAAAACAACTTGTGTAGGCATGTATCTCGAGATATAAATGTCTAAATCAATAGTTATTTTTGTGTGATTTAAGTCTTTGTCTTCAAATATACACAGACTTTATCTTAATAAATGCCTGAGGATTTGGCCTGTCTTCATCATCAGTTTTAAGGATCTTACCTGTCATGAATATTTGAAATTTACTACCTGCCATACTAATGCTTTCTAAATATAGACATAGTCTAAATTCTAAATCTATCAAAGCATTATATCTTATACTAAATGCAGTTTAAAACCCAACAAAAGCTCCATCTAAACTGATACTTAAATTATTAAGGACTAAATGTACAGCCAAAATCCTTTCCTTCCATGACCCAACTTATTACTAATATTATTATATAATTAAAAAATAACTTGTTATATAATGGAAAAGACAATGCTATGAATTTCAGAATTTCAAAATAAGTGTATTTTGTTCTCCTCAAGCACTTAATTTTACCATGTTTATCTTTAGCTGGTACTTTTCCCCATAAAATTACCTACATGGAAATAATGTAAAACTTTCAGATTGATTGATAGATTTTAATTGCTCTGGTATGAACAACAACAATAAAAATGTCCAGCATGTGCTTAAATCATGTTTAGAATTCACTGATTTTACTGTTATATTTCTGTGGCAATTAGTGGCCAATTTAGTTTTGTGGAATAGACAGGATAAATTGAGAGTTTTCTAAGTCTAGTTAAATCATTTTCATTACTGATAAGAAAGCGATTTGAATACTACAATAGGGAGTATAATATCTTGAAAGATGGGTTTCATTTAAAACCATGGATTATCACCTTTGGAAAAGCCTTTGAATCGTTTTGTTAAAAAAAAAGGCAGGTGCCAAATTCAGACTTTTAAGGACTACTCTATTCTCATCAATTATAAGTTTTGTTATCCCCCAATATTATACAAGCCATGATGAAACTGTTTATAATCAACTATACTTTAAAAATAAGATTGAATTTTTCCAGTTATCTGACTAGGTGAAGAGATGTTACCAAGTGGCTGCCACGTTTCTACAATTTTTTTGAGGAACCCACTTGTCAATTCACAGAAGCATGTCCCAAGATAAGCTCAAAATGTTTGAGCAGGTGTGATAAACTAACAAAGTCTCTCAGAGAGACAGAGAAGTGCTTTGTCTCTTTACTTTATTTGGCTTTGTTTCAAAGCCTTTTCTTTTTCATGAAAGTTCTACTCAGTCTCTCCGTGCTGAAAAATAGGCTTGTCTGCTGGAATTCACATTCCCTTCCTTCTCATAGGGCTGCTGTGTCAATTACTACTCTACCTGAGGAGCGTAACAAACAGTTCCACGTTCTGACAGCGTCCTCCCTAATTAGAACCACCAAAAGGAACAACACAGTTGTTCCGTATGTCTTGGTCTTTATCTGTGAGTTTTGGGGTGACACGAAAATTATCCTAAGCTTTTCCGAGACTTAAAATGATAAGAAGAAGTAGTGCCAAAAGGAAAACATTGGAAAAAATCTGAGGAAAATATGGACTTTTTTTGTGTGAAATGGAGAGGAGAGGGAGAGGGAAGAAGGAAAGAAGGAAGATTTTATATATTTACCTATTGTGCTCAGTCATGTCTGATTATTTGCAACACCATGAACTGTAGCTGGCCAGGGTCCTCTGTCCATGGGATTTCCCATCCAACAATATTGGAGTGGGTTGCCATTTCCTCCTCCAGGGGGTTTTCCCAACCCAGGGAACAAACCCGCCTCTTTTGCATTTCCTGCATTGGCAGGTTGATCCTTACTACTAGCACCACCTGGGAAACCCCATATTTATCTGCTGGGTTAAATATAAATATATATATACACATTGTGGTAGGCAGAATGGCAGCCCAAAGATGTCTATGTCCAAATCCAAGGAACCTGTGATCCTTTTAGGTTAATGGCAAAGGGAGGCTTAAAGTCACAGATCGCTTGACTTTGAGATAGGGAGACTATCCTGAATTATCCAGATGGACCTAGTCATAGGGTCCTTACAAGGAGAAGAATGAGGGAGGCAGAGAGAGAATTGGAGGGATGACAGCCTTAGAAGGGAGAAGGCAATGGCACCCTATTCCAGTACTCTTGCCTGGAAAATCCCATGGATGGAGGAGCCTGGTAGGCTGCAGTCCATGGGGTCACGAAGAGTCAGACACGACTGAGCGACTTCACTTTCACTTTTCAGTTTCATGCATTGGAGAAGGAAATGGCAACCCACTCCAGTGTTCTTGCCTGGAGAATCCCAAGGACGGCGGAGCATGGTGGGCTGCCGTCTATGGGGTCGCACAGAGTCAGACACGACTGAAGTGACTTAGCAGCAGCAGCAGCCTTAGAAGTACTTTCCCTGTGATGCTTTAAAGATGGAAGAATGGGGCCACTAGCAAATGTGAAATGGTGGCCTCTAGAAGCTGAAAAAGGTATGGAAAAGGATTCTACCCTAGACCTATAAAAGGAATGCAGTCTTCCTAATATTAATACTTTGATTTTAGTCCAGTGAGATTCGCTATTGACTTCTGACCTCTAGAACTGTAAGATACTAAATTTGTGTTGTTTTACACCACTAAGTTTGTGGTAAAACTAGTTCAAGCAACAATAGAAAATATACATGTATATACACTTGCCTCATTGTTTATCTTTAAATTAGAGAATTTCTCTGTTGTGTTTAAAGATAAACACCATTCACGTCAATGCCAATGCACAAATATAATTCAAATCACACATAAGAGTCATAAACATGATGTAAAGATTCCTTGTGTCTCTGTTTTAAAAAAAAAGAAACAAATGGCATTAATTCTAATAACATGTTTTATTCAACCTCAAATATACAAGAATGTATCATATCTATATGTCATCAACACACAGTTATTGAGGTATTTTGCTTTCCTTTTATTGGCATCAAGTCTTCTAAATCTGATGTGTTTGTTATAGCACATCTCACTTTGGACTAATCACATAACAATTGCTCAATTATCACAACTGGCTCGTAGCTACTGTACTGGGCAATATAAATCTAAATATTAAGATGTTTTAGTATTCTGAAGTCAATTTTGGTGATAGCTTTGAATATATTTATATGGTTAAAAAGCTAAAATATGAATTTTTATCTATTTTTAATAAAGAATAGTGATTTCTCTATACATTTTACAGGGCAAAAAATTTGCCTTGATCGAGACACTAAACATAAACACAGAAATGTAAATGCTGACAAGACCATCTCAATCTATGAATTCTTTTCAAATAAGTAAGTAGAATATTTAAATGCCATTCAAAAATTTAGGTGGGTATGTTGGAAAGCTGATCTTTGAGTCACATATATATTTGGGTTTTGTCATCTATTTTTCCAATTTGAATTTCTTTCTCCCTATTCTATTTTTATTCTTACAAGCAAGGCATCAAATGTTTAGTGCAAAACAAACTAAAATAAAATGAGTTTGCTTCTTTACATCTACTCTGAATAGCTGCTTATTCATATCACAGCACAGCTGCCACAAAGCTATCATGGGTCATGGTGTCTGCTCAGAAATAGGAAGCTGAAATAGCCAAAGTACTGCAGGTGAAAACACAGGTATATCAGAAGATCTTTTTCCAGTGCTGGTCAAATTCTACAGGATTCCAATTGCTTATAATTTGGGATAATCTATATAAAGATAAACTGCATAGTTTATTCTTAATATGATTTAAAGAGACATTTTAAATAGACATTTCACAGAAAGATAAGCAATTGTAGATTATAGGAATCAATCCTGAAGGTTTTTATTTCAACTTAAGCAGGTAGCAGGATTTTTTCCCCATTATTCTTGTTTTCTTAGATAGAGCTGACACTTCAACCAGCATTTTAAGTAACTATACTGGTATTTGAAAATCTCAACAAGGCAATGCAGTCCTTCTCACTGTCTACGTATACATTCTATCTAAATAGCTATCAGCCTAGCATATATTTTTTCCCTTTCTAGTTTCCTAACTTACATCTTTAGGGGATGTTATAAACTGAACATATGCCCATGCAGAAACACCCTCTTCTGAATATTTGGTGGGAATTGTAGCTGTGTTGTTTTGGGTTTTGTTGTTGTTGTTGCTGTTTAACTTTATCCCAATCTTCTGTTTAATTTATAATGAGCTAAACCTTCCAACTTGAGACTTTTTCTTAAAGGATCGTCACTATTTGGCAAAAACAAAACAAAACTTAAATTGATAGTGTTCTTCAAAGCTCTTAAAATATTTTCTTTATTGTACATTATACAAATAAAACTCCCACTTGTTTCCTCCACCTTCCCTGGCTTTAATTTACCTTTTCTCTAAGGCTGTAACAAAACCTAATACAATCTAGCTGATGCCCAGATATGGGTATGCTATTTTTGACAATTGTCTAATATTTATATTAGGAATCAGCAAAGCCTTACACTTTATAAATGAAGGTATTCATCATTATCAGTCTCCATAGTATCTTGCCACTCCGATGGTCCCTTCACTCTCTATTTTAATTCAGTCTAGGCTGTAGATGCATTAGCCCCACAGGCATCATGACTCACTTTGGAAAAGGAAAACACAACAACCTGATTTCAAAGTATATGAATACCCTGCTTCTTAGATTTACTCCAGAAAACTTGTCAACCGCAGTATCTACCCATGGAGGACTCCTAATGGAAAACGTAGAAACTAGACTCAGAAGAAACATAGGGTGGCACACATCTCAGCTCCTCCATCTTTACATACTGCGGAAGTGACAAGAAGTGAACATCTTAGGAAGGTCTGAGTGGCAGACAATTTCTGGAAATTGTTTGCCAAAAAGAGTAGGAGACAGCCTTCATTGCAGATTGACATTAATGATGCAGTTGAGGGACTGAAAGAACTTACTATTGATATGTGTATATTAGTGCTAGTCAATTTTTTCCACTCCAGTTTGTAATGTTAGCTCTTTCTCTTTCAGCTGATGTTGTTATTTATAAGATCACAGATTGAAAGCTTCTCAAGTGACAAAGACTATTCCCTAAGTTTTGCTGAAATAAGGAAATTAGCCCCAGTAGAATTGGCCCTCAGCCACCAGGTACATAGTTCCATAGTTTTACTACTAAAGCAAAAATTAGAAGTTTAAGAATAAAATGTATTCCTCCTTCTTTGGGACAATTCTTTAAGCACTTGAAGACAGTATCATTTTCTCCAAATGGTGTAAGATTGTTGCTATGATGAGGCATTCTGTAAGATCACCATATACCCTTATGTGGCTGCTGCTACTGCTGCTAAGTCACTTCAGTTGTGTCCGACTCTGTGCAACCCCATAGACGGTAGCCCACCAGGCTCCCCTGTCCCTGGGATTTTCTAGGCAAGAACACTGGAGTGGGTTGCCATTTCCTTCTCTAACGCAAGACAGTGAAAAGTGAAGGTGAAGTAGCTCAGTCGTGCCCGACCCTCAGCGACCCCATGGACTGCAGCCTTCCAGGCTTCTCCGTCCATGGGATTTTCCAGGCAAGATTACTGGAGTGGGGTGCCATTGCTTTCTCCGGCTAGTGGAGGAGAAAATGCTAAAACCTACGGACCCTGTTTACATTCATGTGGGTTGGGAATTATCCATTGTTAGCCATGCAGCAGAAAAGGAAAAAATAAATCCTTTGAGGATACAAATCTTTCTAAGGATACACTGTACTCAAACGATCCCTTACACAGCATTCATAATGAGACTAGCTTACGTGCTAACATTTACAGAACATTAGAGAGATGTACAATGCTATATGCTTTGTAGTACTGGCTTATTTAATCTTCACCACAATTCTACAATGTACAATGTAGAAGTTGTACATATTCATATATTGTACAATGTACAATATGAAGTTTTATTATTTCTTCCCACAGAAGCAAATAAGGACTTAAGAAGATCAAGGTCACTCAGGTAGTCACAGAACTAGAATTTGATCCCATGTCTATTTGACTCCAAAACCATGACCTTAACAATTACAGTAGAGAAGTTTTAAGGACAACTCTATGGCTAATATCCATAAAATTTTATATGTGTTTATTGAAATTCCACTAATGAAATTTTATATAATATATATATACACACACATGCTTATGCATATGTATATGTGTGTGTAATCCTAATTTGCAAAATACGTTTTAATTATATTCAATGAAGAAGAAGATTAAAAACACAGAAACTAAGATAAGTCATCTGATATTAACAAAAGGAGCAATGAATCTTCAAAAGAATGATGACTAGTTTTATTCTTTGGAGTCTATTTCAAAGGCTAAATTGAAAACATTTAGTCTTTATCTTTTAAAATGAAATAAGAACATGCGTATCTAAATCTGCACTGTGCAATATGGTAACCACTAGCCAAATGCATCTATTGAAATTTAAATAAAGATTGAATAAAATTTAAAAAAATTAGTTCCTGTCACATGAGTACCAATCTAAATGGAACTAAGGATGAACTAAGCGATACTTTTATCAAGGATGATCTACACTAATTCTTTCCCCTTTTGTAGTCACTGTTCTCTTTCCCCCTCTCACAACACTGCACTCTGAATAAGACAAACTGTTTGTGATTTTCACATTATCTTTAACAGGATCTACTGGACAAGTTGTCTCCTTACATGAAAATGAAGACAGCCAAAATAAGAACTGACATTGAGACTTAAGGGTGAGGAGTATAACTCAGTTTTCTTTTAGCATGAGCCAATGGTATATTTCAGGAGATACAATTTAAGACGCATTTCATTGATGACTTGATGGCTACCAGGAAGAGGAAGTATTCTAAAACGGTTGTTTTTATTTTTTTTTGAAAAGCATGACATTTGAACAGAAAGAAATAGTGTGAGTGAGAAAGAGATAAAGTGATGAACAAGCAATGAACATTTATATCAATAAAATCTCATTTTAAAGGAAAATAAATTGTCGTCTGTCCTTACTATAGTCAACCCTGATTATTTTCATTATATATATAAAGAATTTTAGATAGTTTTCTATAATCATTATGCAAACAAGGAGATGGGCTATTATGTTTAACAATTTCCATAAGTGACTTATAAACGAGTTTACATTTTCAAAATGGGAGGTTGAACAAGACGGTAATTTCAATTGTGAACTTATTAAGAAGCGAGCTCAATTTATGCTTTCCCCCATTTTTAGCCTTTGAAAATAGTTTCAATGATAAAGACTAGTATCAATGGCATCACCATTTTTAATAGCATTAATGATCTTCACAATCACAGTAGCATTCACCAACTTTTATAAGGCTATTGGAATTTATTAGTGGTTTGCTTGTCTATTTAATGTCTATTTGATAAGGCTTTGCCCATGGTAGATTGATTTAAATTCTTTTGAAACTTCGCATTGCGTATAAAGAACACATTCACAGAAGAAATTTCACAAAAGAAATTTGTGACTAATTTGAAAAAAAAAAGATTCTGATTGGAAAGAATCAGAATCTTTTTCTTTCATACATGGAGGTTAAAAATATTTATGCAAAACCATAATTTTTCCTCCCTAAGTATACAAGTTGTGAATGTTCACAGGTATGGAACAGCAGAATGCTTATCTTATTTAAAACTACATTACACAAAAAATTCTAGGTTTAAAAAGAATCAACCAACTAGTGTTTAGTATTTATCCTCAGTATAATTAATTTTATAATCATCAGCCTAGTGATCTCTATTTATCCACATTCTAACCTAGTTAATCACTGTATTATATGTTCACATACCACATACACTGTTGAGAAACTTTTAAGAAAACTGACAGGATGTGCATACATTCTAAAATTTTTTTTCTAGTCACATCCTGAAGAAAACTCTTGATAATTTGATATGGTAATGGTTGTTCCATCTCTCTCGATCTCTCTCCATCTTTTTTATATCAAACCTTTCTTTTTATAGTCAGATGATGGATAATATGTGGAAAATATACAGTGCCCTCATTCAGTCACTAGCTACTCCTTTTTTACTTCCTTAGCTTGGCCACAAATCTCTAACTCATTGAATGGCCTCCAAAACATTGCCTGAGGGTAGGCAGGAGGAGGAGGTGGAGCTCAAAGTGTGCTGTGCCTTCAAGAATACTGCCCATTGTTTTAGTACCTGCAGTTCCTTGGAACGGTGCGGCACCTGTAAAAGGTTAATGAGCATAGAGACTTTCAGGCATAATGCAAATTACAGACAGACAAACACAGACATTTCATTGATAAACAGACAAGCAACATGCACGCTGCAGGCACACTACAGGTGGCAGATATTACTGCAGCTCCACCATTGGAAGATCTTGTAGATCACGTGTATAAATGAGTTTTTGTCTTTTCGTGTGAGATACTATTTTCAAGTACAATTTTACAAAAAGGAAAAATCGTTTTTCAACAGTTGTCAGGTATTCTTGTCTTATCTTGCATTGTAATCAGATGTTTATGTCATCCTTTTTGTTACAGGTCATTAGAAATCTCCTCAACTTTATCAAATAAATCAATTAAATAGATCTTTTTTAAAAGGTTCATTCTTTCTTTTTTAAAAAAGCCTGATTCACTTCCATCCAAAAAGTACTGATTTCATAATTTAGGCACCTTGTCTTCACTATATTTGATAAACATCTTTACTGCTAAAAAGAAATCATGGTCTAAATCGTCTGCAATAAATATCTTAAATGGATTCAAACTCTCTGAGCTATTAAAAAGTTCAGTCAGGACTTTGTGATGAACTCAATTTTTTAAAAAATCAAGCTGTCAGGTTTTTTTAAAAATCCTAAATTGTTTGTCTTTAAAATTAATATTCATGGCTGTATGAGAATCATCAAGCATTAATGTACATGCATTAATACTACCATCATTGCAGAGGGCCTGCAGAGAAAGAGTTCTTCCATTCCCAGTTTCATTTTTTAAACAATCTCTTGCTATTTTAGCAGCACTCAACACTAATACAGAAGTAATCAAATTAGCATTAGCGGTTCATGTTGCAAAATTCAATTTGTACTGCTACAACATCAAAGTAAAAATATTTGCATATCAAAAGTAAAAGAGGTGGGATTTAAATTAATTTAGTGTCTTAAACAAAATTAAGTAGGCCTTGATGGTAAATTAAATGATAAATAGTTCACAAATACCAAACTAGAATGTATTTATATTTCTTTTCAAAAAATCCCAAGGCCTGTGTACTAAATGCTAATGAAATATGAATATTAGAAAAAGAATGGAATATGACAGTGCATATGGAAAATGTTGGGTTTCTCATATTCTGAGAATTCTGTTTAAATTTCATTCAGACTGTAGTGTTTACAACTGTTTATAACTCAGAGTATATAGGTGAAAATTCTATCTATTATCTATCCATTTAGCATAATACAATATTGTAAATCTAATTATCACCAATATTTTACCATGTAAGAAAATGTAGTGGCTTTTATACACTTGTGGGCATAAACATGACAAAATACTGTGACTTCTAAGAAATACATTCCTTTTTTTAATCACCTGCTATTATCATGAAGTTTCCATCTGCTTATCACAATGATTAATGTTTTAATAGTCCTTCCTCATGTGGTGATTCCTATGGCCAAGTTGGGAGAAACACACTTTTTTTATGAGTGGATGTTTTCATGTAACCACAACTATGTGCTTCTCAGGGAAGGGTGGGGGTGGATAACGTTTTCAAAGGAGTAAATCAAGCCTTTAAAATAATTTACATTTCTGCTTTAGCTCAGTCTTCTCCTAACAGAGACCTAGTGAATGACCACTGTTTGCAATATAATGGAGTCCCTGAATATTAAATATTCCCTAATGTACCCGGGGCATTATGTTCCTTCCTCCCTGGCAACAAACTCCCAACCTGCCTGTTATGAGAACTGCTTCCTAGGTCATTAGATGTAACTCTGCACTGATATCTTATTTTTTGTTTCCTATTCCAACTAATGTTTAAACTAAAACATGTTTCTATTGTACTACCATGCTTTCAGATATTTCCAAAATATAGAAAAATTTAATGTATTCAGACTATTTTATCTTATATGCTTACTGGAAAAGAAAGAAAATGCTGTTTTATGAGCCATTTTCATGATTTTAAACAATGTGATATAATTTGAGAAATACTAGTGACAAAATTTCCCAGAGATATTGTAAGTAGTGTCCACAACATTTTATAAGTACTAAATGGGCTTCATGGAGCTAATCTGATAGGTAGCTATACTTATAAACTTTAAAGTTATTAGCCAGGTGCCCTTACAGAAAAGACATATCAGGAACAGGTAAACAAGAAAAAGAAAGCATTTTAAAGTGAAAACTTAGGATGAAATAGATATAGTTTATTAGCTTCATCTAACTTCTAAATTTCAAGTTGTTAATTACATGATATTCAGGTAAAGGTGAGCAGGCAAAATGACAAATTTTACATTTATTTATTAATTAAAGAATTATTGTCCTTGGATTAAGTTTTGTTGCTGCTGTTTTTTGTTTGCTTTACCCTGTGAGTTGGAAAAGCAGATTTTCAAGTATGGTACGAGAGTAACATTGGTTAGCTTCCCCATCATAAAAGAATAGACTGATGAAAAAGTCATTCTTTGTAATGTATAACCTATGAAATTGTAATTTCCATGTATGTGTGACATACCACAATATGCTATGGGATATTATGCCCAAAGATATTTTCAAATACATTCTGAATATATTAGAGTACTTTTAGGTAAAAAAAAAAAATTGAGTTGTACAAAGATCACGTTTGTCATTGTTCAACCATTTCTTCATAATGATACTATAGTCATTTTGTGGGGGAGGGGCAGGGATCATGTGAAATAGGGATTGTCTGTGCATTTCTCACAGATTTTGCTTTGCAGATTTGATATAACATCTACACAAAAGTGAATCATTTGATAATCTAATGTGGATACAGTATTTTGTTCATTTGCATGCTTTTAGAAAGGCCCTTCTAACTAAAATCTATTTTCATGGGAAATAATAATTCTCTTTTCAGGAATACAAGAGCTTAATTTTTTAAAAAGAGAAAAAAGTGACCTTTTGGGAAGAGAGGACAGAGATCTGAATATTAATGCAATCAGTAGCTGTCATTTAGAAGACAAGGCAAAATCATCTGCAGACCAAAAGAAACCTAAACCTAGGTATCTATGACTCAATAGAAATTATTAATAGGAGGAAAATTTCAACTTAAGAAACATGTGGATTAAATTTTCCTTGTTTTTAAGAAAGATTAAAAATACCTGTTTCAAGTCAGTTAGCTATTTCTGGTAGGAATAATTTAAGAAAGTTACAGTAATTAGTATAATATATAATTGGATTATGACATGTTGCATAGGAAACTCTTATACTTTATTGTATAATCAGGAAATGGTATTTCATCTATTTTTTGTTGTCATTCATTTAAAACTACAAAGACCAAAAGAAATAAAATTAAATGAAAGGGTAGTGAAGTATTTAAAACGACATAGTTCAGATCTTCTTTTACAGATAAGAACACTAGAGTGCAAAAGGACAGTGGTTTGCGCAAGGTCCCACAACTGGCAGCAAAGCCAGGGGCAAATCACTGATTAACAAATTTCAAAAATTAAGAAATGTGCTTATTTCAATATGAGAATAATTTGAAGGAAGATCAACTGAGAATTGATGAAGACCTGCTCTATTATAGGCACTATGATACATGCTTCATATACATTTTTTTCATCTCACTCTAATTCAGGAGGTTATGGATTTTATTAATTTTTTTAATGAGAATACTGAATATCCGGGAGACTAAGTAAATTGTTCAAGGTTACAGAGCTTGTAAATTGATTGCATAGTTACCACTAAAATCCAAAGTGTTCCTCTTTCTTATCTCAGTTTACACATTAAAATAACTAAAACTGAAGGCCAGTTCTATAACCAAACTAATATAGAATAATATTTGTTGAAATAATGAGGGTGATGATTTATAAGCTTCCTAAAGAGGAATCAAATGCAAATTCAATAAATACTTAGCTGTACTTGAGGCTCAAAACAAAGACAAATGAAACTTTTTAGCAAAAGGACATAAAAAACAATGTAGAAATGTGGCCTTACTTTCCTTGAACGATGTTACTAAACCAAGCCTTTGCCCCAAATGACTAATGTAGTTCAAGTTTGAGTGGAATTTCTTTTCATACATATTTAGCTTCCTAATGGCTGTTTTTTGTTTTTTTTTTTTCCTTTTCCGATATAAGAGTTTTGTTTGGATTTAACATGCCTTTGCCACATTTTGCTTGGATTATTCTATTGCCCATGGAGATCTCTGTACTTAACTTGTAAATTTCATTGCCATAGAAAGGAGCAAACTGGTTGCTTTCAGATGCCTTTAGATGACTATAAAGGACCCAAAAATAATTTTTAGAATTACACATTGGCAGGTATTTTTCTCTTGGATATAATTCTATTAACTTTGCTCTCACTGTATTCTTTATTTGGGAAGCCTATATTAATGATTCCGAAATCACAGTCTTTTAGAATTTGTTGAAAAGGCCCTAAACATTTGAGACTTCAACTTCTTATGTTTATGTATGAAGAAAATGAAGACCTGAGAAATAAAGTTGGATGAAAAAAAATTTCCAAGTAAGAGAAGATCCAAGGCCACATCTAGTACTGATGAACCTATTTGCAAGACAGGAATAGTGACACAGACGTAGAGAAAGGATTTATGGACACAGTGGCATAAGGAGAAGGTGGGACAAATTAAGAGAGTACTGTTGACATATATACACTACCATGTAAAAAACACAGAGATAGTGGGAAGCTGCTGTATAAGGTAAGAAGCTCAGCATGGTGCTCTATGATGACCTAGAGGGGTGGGATGCGAGGAGTTGGAAGGGAGGCTCAAGAGGGAGGAGATATATGTACAGTTACAATTGATTAACATTGTTGTACAGCAGAAACTAACACATTTTGAAACAATAATCTTCCAACTTAAAAAAAAACAAAAAGCAAATCTAGAATTCCTAATCTGATACTCTTTTCATTCAAACACAACAGCAGTGATAGACAAACACCCCCCTAACAAAGATTCCTAGATATTTAATGATGAGAAATGAGGCTGACCATTATCCAAGAGTGCCATTTTAAACAGACTTTTCTGTTTCAGTGTGGTGCTATTTATGAAGCAAAACCTTATATTAAAACTAACACCTCCATATTGATCCCTCCCCTCAGCTCACCTTTACTTCCTGCACAGATGAGCCGTGTGATTGTTTTTTTGTATTTCATATATTTTTTAAAAGTAACGTATCTGAATGTAGAATGTATTTTACTGATTCCTTTATTTCTCCAGCTCTGTAAACAATGAAATAGTTGTTTTTTCAAGTCGATCAATCTCAGTACTATAGACACTAGCGTAAGATCACTACCTGGTGTAAGAAGTCTTAGAATTTACTACAAAACAATGTGGAATGTTTTTTGTTAAATCCACACAAAGACTTTCTTCGACTCAATGGTGTGGGGCACTATGACAGCACAGAGTGTCAACAGATAAACGGAAATACACTGTTACAATGCTATTATTAGTATTTATAAGAGCTCTAGTGCTCTTGATAAATGAAGCCACATTAATTAGTTTCAGGATTGTATTTTCACTTTGGCATATCCACTAGCACTTCTGAACATGCAATTAAAATATTTCAAAATGTCACTTATGTTTCCATTCTACAAGAAATGCATACTGATTATGGCCACTTGATTTATACTTGGACACATACATTTAGAAACAAAATGTGTTAACATTTTAGGGTTAAGAAATCTCTCCTACACTGCTTGCAATAAAAACTGATGAAAAACAAAACTATCAATGCTGATGCAAATGTATAATGATAGCATTTTTCTGAGTATGAAATATGTCCAGTTGTATATAAATGATTCAATCCTGGTAAGTTTGCTTTGCTTTTATTTTGGAAAATGTAAATTCAATGAGAATTTTGGGATAATCAGAGAAAGCAGACAGCTTTTTGGACTTCTCAAGTTAGCTCTCTGTTAAACAAACAGCATCACTGATTTGAAAGTTAGTAACCCATGTATTGACATTAAAACAAATTACCATTCTCTCTTAAATTATGGGAGATTGATTTTCATCTTTGTCCAATAAATACCAGAAATCCTTTGATTCATACTAAGAGTGGTTTAAAACAAAGTTGATATATTTTCTGTTTTCTATTAAAAAGAAAATTACAGTATAGATTAGATAGATGAAGATACATGTATACATATAAATATAGATGTATGTGTATATAATAATAACAATATTTTCCAAATTGTTTGGCTAATGTAATACCAGCTTGATTTCTTGTACAGATGTAGTCAGAGAGCAAAGTAAAGCTACACAAGGGACCCCCTGCACTACTTCCTTGATCTCAGGAAGAGGGAAGAGATGTCTGGACAAATGTAGAGGCATGTTGCTAATTGCTTTCCTATAAATGATAAATTGAGTTTTGTGAGAAGAACAGGTTGTATATCTGGCAGATCCCAACTGCAATTAATGTTTAATGTTTAAACCACTGAAATATTTTTCTTCCTATCTTTAACTCCTCAAAAATCAATAATTCAGAAAATCTCTAAATTCCTCTTTAATTCTGCAGGAATGTTCTAGGTACTATCAGACCTAGACTCAAGTGCCCCTCCTATCTTATAGATACAAAGGACAGTACAAGAAATGATACTCAAAAACAGGGTGGACAGAGAAGTTACTGTTAAATGTGAAGGAGATCAGTAAAGTAGCTGAAAAATAAAAGAACCCTCGATGGCATTTAACACATAACATAGCAGTCCATACATAATATGAAAAGGGTTAAGGGTTATTTTATTAATTAATTTAAAAAGGAGGAAATTTGAAAAGGGATTCTAAAATTTGGAATTTGGGTAGAGATGCTAGCTTTGTTCTGAAGATCAAATCAAACATGGATGTCAGGCTTGAGAGGCACCATGATTTTATCTCCTATGGGTGAGAAAATAGTGGAGGTTATCTTGAAAGAAAAAGCCAGAGCATAGATAGATCCACCAGGAAAAGTGGGTGGAGGAGAAAGAAAGTGAAAGTGTTAATCGCTCACTAGTGTCTGACTCTTTGGGATCCCATGGACTATAGCCTGCCAGGCTCCTCTGTCCATGGAATTCTCCAGGCAAGAACACTGGACTGAGTAACCATTCTCTTCTCCAGGGGATCTTCCTAACCCAGGGTTCAAACCCAGATCTCCCACATTGCAGGCAGATTCTTTACCATCTGAGCCACTAGGGAAGCCCAGGGATGGAGAAAAGAAGTAGTAAAAACTGGGAAACAAATCGGAGATGGGAGAGTTTACTGGAAAGATTGGTGAACACTCCTAAGGAGAGTGGCGCGTGAAAAGGGAAAAAGAACTAGAGAATGACAGGTGTATCCAATGTTATCTCTTCCTTCCTGCCTTCCCCTGCTCTGCCACTGCAGTTCTCCATTCTAATAGAGTCCATGCACCAGCAATAGAAACAGAACAGAACCTGGCCGCAAAGGGGAGTGACTAGTACTCTAAACCATAAAACATATGAATTCTGACTATCTCTATACTGGGCCAAAATTAAAAAAAGAAAGAATAGAGGCAACATTAAAAAAAAAACTCAGTGACATAGAGCACAAAGCATTTTCATATCAGTCACCACTGGCATCAGAAGACTCAACATAAAAGAGCAAGGTTAAGAAGAAGGGTGAAAACTTAATCCTTTATTATTCCTGGATGCTGTATACTAATACATGAACTGATACACTCTATTAATTTAAAAGAACAACTTTGAAGAGCTTGTACTTTACTCAGTGATGGAATATGGGCTTTTTATTGTCTGAAATTGATTTGATTTCTAATAAAATATTTGCTTCAACCTTGGGCAGCAAGGCAGCAGATAGCTCAATGTAAGACATTAATATAATGAAAAATTGTGATATTTTCCCATGCAGTTCAAAGACTCTAGTGTTATACATCAAATTCATGTCCCTTGTAACTAAATCTGTCATAAATCTAGGCATCCAAAAATGAAATGTGTTTCTCAACAATAATCTACTGTCAATATTAACTTAATAAGACTTCAAATGCTACAACACTTTCTGGTGGTTTTTAAATTCTTCATAAATAAATTATTGATCTTGGTTTTTGATAATGATATTAATAGAATATACAAATAGGAAAATGAGGCATGTGAGAGATTATCGTATCCCAATCATTGAAACTATACTTTTCTTTTAATCTTTCATGATCATAAGTAAATATGCAAACAGAAGCAAAGGTAAATAAATATTCTGATAAATTTTATATTTTGTTACACAAAATTAATAAAATTTAATCTTAAATTTTAAGAATTTAAAAATTATTGAAAAATTTGAAACTTCTAAGAATTAAAACATAAGCCATTTAAATATAATTACTATAAGTGTTTTTCTCCCTTTGTTCAATAATGAATGAATCACCTGTTTCTGAGTGATCAAGAAATCCCATTCATTTATTTCTTTACAAGCCCTGTGTTTTCTTCTCTTCAGAATCCATTAGAGAAAAAAATATGAATTGTGAAGTTAGGAGTAGTTCTTAATGTTCATGTTTGGTTTCATTTTGTCTGTTAGTCCTTTGTGGGCAAGATTAAATTCTGTTAGATATAAAAGGAAATCCTATGCTTGTGCTAGTAGTTAAATATGCTCTTCAGAGGAAAAAAATAGTTGTAACATCTTAGTGTTAGATAATGATCTTGTGAGTTGCAGATTATTATGACTCTGAATTACTAATCTGATACTTGTGGAAAGTATGTTTTTGTTACCAGAAAGCTATAACATAAACAGTTCTCTTGAGTTCTTCTATGCCTAATGTTATTTTATGTGATACTGGTAAGATGTAGAGTGAATATTGATACCCCACAGGCTTCCCAAGTGGCTTAGTGGTAAAGAATCTGCCTGCCAATGCAGAAGACTCAAGAGGTGAAGATTTGATCCTAGGGTTATGAAGATCCCATGGAGTAGGAAATGGCAACTCACTCCAGTACTACTGCTTGGAGAATTCCATGGAAAAAAGAGCCTGGTGGGTTACAGTCCATGGGGTCACCAAGAGTCAGACACAACTGAGCATGCACACACCTTTACCTTTACCTTTTTTCTTTTTAATTATCTTAAAGCAGAAGCATCTTAAGCATCTATGCAGTGGAAAAAAAAAAGAAAGCAAAAGGCCCTTTATTTCCCAAAACTATCAACACTGTTGTTCTAATAGTTCAAAGAATGGAAAAGAAACAAGTACAGTTCTTGAGACTTTAATATAACTATGACAAAAACTCTCTTTAATAGCAATGTTCTAAGGTATTCTCAGGGTGGAGGCCACGATGCCATATCAGCATATAGGAAAATAAATACCATCAAACTGACCTCTGTGAATAAAAACTTGCTAGAATGTAACATAGGAAGTAATTTATGAGGACTGTATATTCACTACTGAAAAATCTAGTTCAGTGGTGAGACTCAGAAATAATTCCTACCATTAAATGCAATTCTTACCATGGAAAAAGTACTTGAAAAATAATTAGTGACATATAATCATTCTATTTTACAGATAAGAAAATCAAGGATCAGAAAGGTACAAGGCTTTGTACCTTAGGAATAGAAGGTACTCAAGGTCACACATAATGCTGGAGGCAGAGTCAGGATTGAAAACCAATTATTTTGGATATTGATACGTCCTGATTAATGTATAAGATATTTTCTTATGCATCAATAACCATAGGATAAGAGAGTCAGGCCCCTATAAACTTAGATTGGGCCACATATATGTATAATATCTAGTTCACTGCAACATTATAATGACCTTTTGAACTATATTTATGAAATATGGCCGAACAACAAAGAAAATTCAGAGTATGCAAGAAAAAATAATCAGCTGCAAAGTTTTAGATTTACTTGAAGACAGGGCATATACATCTTTACATCAGCATATATGCATCAACAAAAGTGCAACAGTCTCCACATGTTATTTAAGTATCAAACAATTTTTATTTCAAAATGGTGTTTGAGAGGAAAAAGATAATTGTCAGAGTCCTTAACACATTTAAAAGCACCAGATCAGAGATTACTGGGCTTTCCTCATAGCTCAGACGGCATGACTGGCCAGAGGAGAAGAGAGCTGGGGAGAGAAGAAGCCTGAGATTTAGGCTTCGTAATATGTGGATCAGAATGGCAAAGAATCTGCCAGCATGGCAGGAGACCTGGGTTGGGAAGATCCCCTGGAGGAGAGCATGGCAACTCACTCCAGTATTCTTGCCTGGAGAATCTCCATGGACAGAGGAGCCTGGCAGGCTACAGTCTATGGGGTTGCAAAGAATTGGACACAAGTGAGACGACTAACACTTCCACAATTTCACTCACAATAATGAGCCACGTGAAATTTCCATGCCTCTGACTGTAATGAGGGAAAGGTGGGAAGAGTAATATGAATACTGAAATGCAATTCAGATAATTTCTGAGAACAAAATCATGCTTGCAGATTTGCATTTGGTGATCTCTCTTAACATTCTGCTGCTGCTGCTGCTAAGTCACTTCAGTCGTGTCCGACTCTGTGCGACCCCATAGACGGCAGCCCACCAAGCCCCCCCATTCCTGGGATTCTCCAGTCAAGAACACTGGAGTGGGCTGCCATTTCCTTCTCCAATGCATGAAAGTGAAAAGGGAAAGTGAAGTCGCTCAGTCGTGTCTGACTCTTAGCGACCCCATGGACTGCAGCCTTCCAGGCTCCTCCGTCCATGGGATTAACATTCTACCACATTGCAAACTTTGCTTCCATACAAGTCCTCCAGAAATAGAAAGCAAAGAGAAGAGGGAGCAGAAGAAAAATTGTATATTGGCTCCAAGAGAAAGTATTGGAAAAAGCAGGTCTTGCTTTGACTACAAAACACCTTACTGAGCCCTCATAGACAGAAATGGGGTGAATTATCTGGGAAACAACATTAGGGACAGAAAAATATGAGAAGGGCTGAGAAAATTGAGGACAAATAGGAAGGTGCCACAGAGAAAAGAACCCAGTGCTACCTACCTAGATAATAGTTCTAACTCTTCCAAATAAGAAAACTGATCTAAATATTACTATTTTTTTCATATCTGTTGTACATAGAAAGCTTTTGAAGGATTACACTCTAAATGCTTGTTTATCAGTATTACATGTTTAAAATTAAAAGTTATTCAGATTTTTAAAATAACCACATATTTTCATTGGCGGCAACTATTCACAAATAATGAAAGCCATGAAATGAAAAGACACTTGCTCTTGGAACAAAAGCTATGACCAACCTAGAAAGCATATTAAAAAGCAGAGACATTACTTTGCTGACAAAGGTCCATCTAGTCAAAGCTGTGGTTTTCCCAGTAGTCATGTACTGATATGAGAGTTGGACCATAAATAAAGCTGAGTGCTGAAGAACTGATGCTTTTGAACTGTGGTGTTGAAGAAGACTCTTGAGAGTCCCTTGGACTGCAAGGAGATCCAATCAGTCAATCCTAAAGGAAATCAGTCCTGAATATTCATTAGAAGGACTGATGCTGAAGTTGAAGCTCCAATACTTTGACCACCTGATTCAAAGAACTGACTCATTGGAAATGCCCTGATGCTGGGAAAGATTGAAGGCAGGAGGAGAAGGGGACAACAGAGGATATGATGGTTGGATGGCATCACCGGCTCAATGGACATGAGTTTGAGCAAGCTCCCAGACTGGGTGATGGACTGCCTTGGGAGCACTCAAGATCCTGTTTGGTTTAAATACTTGCAAAGTTTTGTGAGAGGGAGGCCAGCTTCAACATTCAGAGATAATAGGCATTGATAAATTTTAAAGTAATTGTAATTTCAGGTCAAAGAGCATTTTTCACTAGTGTAACATGAAAAGTGAATCAATTCTAAGAAGCTTTCAGAGTATGAAAAGTGTTTAGGAGATAAAAATGAACAGACAAATAAATAAATAAATGTGACAAGTAAAGCTGGGTAAACTGACATCACTTTGCTTTGTAAAGTAGAAGTACTTTAAAAATATAAAACAAATGGGCGCAGGTAATATCTCTGGAAAATGCCCGTTGCTTGAGCATTTAGTAGTCTTCCTCATATATTAAAAAATCACTAAGAATGTCAGGATTTTTATGTAAGTAAAACTATTCTTATATAATGATTTTCCTTGTGTGAGTGAGGGACATACTGTATTATATAAATAATGAGGGAGAAAAAAAGAATGGTAATGATTTTGGAGATATGATATTATACATTTTTAGAACATGCCAGAGTGATATGTCTTCTTTGGAAATCTGTTTCATGGCTGTTTTATAAGCCAACATATGAGCGTTTTGAGTCAATCAAAGTTCAGTGAAACTTCAACTTTCCTCAGTTCCTGGTAGGAGAACACAACACGCGTGTGCATGCACGTGTGCACACAGACACAGACACACACACACATAAGAAATGAAAGGGAAACAGAGTAGATTTGTAAAGTACTGCTTTGGCTCTATTTTTCTAAAGGGGTATCTGCTCCCTGGATTCTCTCTGCTGGCAATCAGCCTGCTGCCAGCTCCAAAATCAGTCAGTCACCAGCCAGAGAACTACATACTCCAAAGAGTAGCTCCAAAGAGATATAACCTGTGTGCTTAACTTAGGCTAATAAGAGTGAGAAAGAATAAGAGAAATACAAGCCAACTAAATAAAGGGTGTCTTTCTTCTATAGCTGTTACTAATTCCCATCCCCCATCTGACTCTATTTTCTTCAAAATAGACCTCATAAAATATACTTTAAATAGAGTGAACAGAAGGCAAAAGAAGACGAGAGTGGCTGAGGATGTGATGGTTACATAGCATCACTGACTTAATGGACCTGAATTTGAGGAAACTCCCGGAAATAGTGGAGGACAGGGAAGCCTGGTGAGCTACAGTCCACGAGGTCACAAAAAGTCAGACATGACAGCGAGTGAACAACAAAAACAACACAGTGATATGCCAGCATTTTTTAAATGGTTACCATGGCCATTAAATAGGGCCACACAATAGGGACCCCTGAGCTGGGATATCCTTTCCAAAGGAGGTTATAAAATACTACCTTACGTGCTTAATATGTCTTGGCACTCCTGGATATTTTGGTTAATTATCAGAAATTAGCTTGAGGGAAAGATTAATCTTTTTAAGTAGCCAACACACAACTGGTAATTTCCAGTTAGTCAACTCTCAAGACAGCTTCCTCTATTTCTTATCATTATCATTATCAAGAAAAATGGGAGGCTTACACGGAGAAAGTCTCTATTAGCCAATTTAGTTCATTAAGTATCTGACTTTTGGTTATGAAATGAAGGATGCTTGAATTAAAAAGAAAAAGAACTTTTATATTTAGTAGGAAATCATTAAGTGTTTGTGAAGAATTTCTGTTTTGTTTTCCTCTTTAGGTCACCCAAAGCATTATAATTAGTAATCAAAGAGAGAAATATACATTTAAGAATGAAAGGAAGGAAGGAATAAAGGGAGGAAGGAAGGAAGGGAGGAAAAAATTGCTCTGATTGGAATTAATCTACTGACACCAAAACTTAGGACTTGTCTTGAGAAACAAGAAGGCTTCTAGCAGTATTTGTTCTTTGGTGGAATTCTAGAAGACACTTGGGCTAGATGTAGGGGTATCTGCCCCAAATCTACGCTCCTACTCCTGACGATCTTCCTTCTTGCCTTTGCTGTTTTGCTAGCAATTAAACAAGACTTGCTTTTTCTCAGTGACAGAAAATAAATTTGCATGAATTCAACAAACAACATTTTCCAGCAAATTTCAGGTTATACTTTTTTAAGAAGTAAAATAACTCAATCCATTTGAGTAATTCGTTAAGGGAAATTTGAGAGCTATTACAACAGAGAGTAATAAAATTTCCTCCCATAACGACAAATTGGATACAATGGAATCGGAACTAAACTATAAAAAAATTTGGTGATTTGAACCTTAGTAGCACAGCAATCCTGGCATATCCCGTCCAGTGCAGTTTTACCCCCATATTCATCTCATTTCACCCACTATCCTCTGCTATTACCACCAATATTTAATGCATTCAGTCATGCAGAAATTCTTGACTTTAGTCCCCATTCTCAGGAAGACCTCAGTTATCACTTTTTCTTTTGGTACTAGAACATCTTTCCTAAATTCCAGTAATGTGGTTTGTTGTTCAAGACCTGTAGGTAATCCCTTATCACACTCAAGGGCTTCCCTGGTGGCTCAGATGGTAAAGAATCTGCCTATATTCTGAGAGACCTGGTTCAATCCCTGGGTGGAGAAGATTCCCCTCGAGAAGAAAATGGACACTCACTCCAGTATTCTTGCCTGGAAAATTCCATGGACAGATGAGCCTGGTGGGCTACTGTCCATGGGGTCACAATGGCTCGAATATGACTGAAGCGACTAACACTATCACTCTCAAAGTTAAACCACTTGATCCAGTAAACATGATTTCATAATTTAAGTCTAACTGGTCTACCCAAATTCATCTTCCCAAATAATACTTTCTCCAAACCAATCTCCCCTCTTGACCCCAAACATGTCATGACATTTCTCAATCCCTGCTCATGCTGCATCCTCACTCTTTCTGGGTACCTTTACCTAAGAGCAAATTTATCATGAGTTCAATCTGTGCCAAATACCACACTCCCATATATTTTAGGGAATTTGTTTCTGGTTGTTTTAATTTCACAATCATGTCATCTTTTCAGAGGTCAGCAAAGTAATCTATCATTTCTTCATATCCCTTCAGTTCAGTTCAGTTCAGTTCAGTCGATCAGTTGTGTCCGACTCTTTGCGACCCCATGAATTGCAGCACGCTAGGCCTCCCTGTCCATCACCAACTCCCGGAGTTCACCCAAACTCATGTCCATCGAATCGGTGATGCCACCCAGCCATCTCATCCTCTGTCTTCCCCTTCTCCTCCTGCCCCCAATCCCTCCCAGCATCAGAGTCATATCCCTTAATAATACTTATTTCTCATTTAGCAAGTTTTCTAGAAATATTTGTAAGAATTAAACTGTCTAAATTAGAAGAAAACAAACATGATAACACAAAAGATGGTGAGTAATATCTTTTAGAATTTTTTCATTTGAGGATGAATGTGAGTTTATGTTGCCGAGTCTATCTCGATGGGGTGAGGTCGGGTGAACCAGGCCTGATTTTCATAAGCAATTTTATGTCATCTTTGGTGGAATGATCTTAGCCTAGAATGTGGGATGATGTGGGTGAGGCCAGTGATTTCAAGAGCAAAATAAGATCTGTGAAGTGTAATTGAGTTTTGGAGATAATTTGTTTGTGCTGTAGAGGACAATTACATAAAAAATAGGTTGGGCATTTTAATGGTCCTGATTACCTCACTCTGTGAGAGTGGTGCGCTCGTTGTGAGACCTGTTGAATGCATGTACATCAGAAAATGACTGAATTTTCAAGTTGGAAGAGACTTTGGTGGGTCATGTTACTAAAGTTCTTTATGTCCTATATGGTAGTAGCCTCCTCTATTTACCTTTCATAATCTCCATTTTACTGTAGGGCCACTTGGAATTGAAATAACCTCTGAAAAAAAAAAAATCTACACACACACACACACAAAGTAATGTAACAAGTCAGCTGACTGACTCATATCAAAAGAAACATTGTGCTAAATAACCATAATAGCCTACAAATTTTAGCAACTGCAAATGAAATATTGGTGTTCAGATTAAGGAAAATTGGAACACTTTTCATTTCCATAATAATAATTCTGACAATTAAAGAGAGAATAATTTTAGTTATAAAAAGATTTTCCTTTTCATCTTAAAATAGTGATATGACTAAATTATCACAAAGACTGGAACTTCTTAGAATTTCTATAAATGTTAAGCAAATTATAAATAGAGTCATCTTAATTTTTTTGTTGTTGTTCATATGATCTTTGTAGCTTTTGCTTTAGTCACATATGACCTTTTATGGTTAGTGTAGCTACTAACACAAGCACTTTGTTAAAAGGAAACACTGACTTAAAATATATCATTCATTATGCACTTTGGTTAAAAATGTTTGAAAGTTACTGACAAGAAAGCTTTTTTACCAACAGAGACAGATTCTAATCCTGATTCAAAATTTTGGGAGGGCTGGGGATCTGCAGTTTTAATAGGGTGATTCTTATACAGATGGGTTGAGAACTACATTTTAAGAAATGCTGATCAAATTTACAGTAGTTACCAATAAAGCTGGAATTACTGAGCCACAATTACCTGGGACATTTTAGAGAAATAATCCTGCCTAAACTTGATTTACATAAACACACAGCAGGTGTTTGGGTTTATTTTCTTATTGCTTTGCTGCCAGAATTCAGAGAGTAATTGGAGCCCTGGTTTCAGTCTACTTAGAGATGTTGTTTTGTTTGTTTTATTCCATTTTTCCTGGAGATTAAAAAACCTGATTATAAACTCTGTTAGCCCTTTGTTAAGGTTTCTCTAACTACATATACGTTTAGTTTATACAATCAAGTTAAGAAACTTAGGATCAGAAACAAATTCTAAGAACCAACATAGTTTAGTTTTCAACCCAACAGTTTGTAACTTCTAAATCACCTCTGGAAGGGAATTCTTTTGCATATTTCTAATGATGTGGACCTGATTACTTTAAAAGGTAAATGATTCCATATTTGGATAACCTGAATTATCCTATTGAAGTGTATGTAATATTCCTTCCTAGAACTTTAGCTACCAAATTACAGTATCATTGATCTTAGAGGTATGTGTCATTTGTATCTGAACTTACACTATACTTTACTTATGAGGATCCTGAAGCTTAGGCAGATGAAGAGACTTTCATCAAGTCAGAGAACAGATTTTGAAAACCTGAGCTCTTAAATACTTTATACTACAGTAACATCATTTTACATATTGCTCTGCAGCTGCAGAAAATATAAGAAATCCCTCTTCCATCTGACAAAGCTAGTTAATAGTTAGCAATATCTTCTGTAAACCAGTATTGATTGACTGAGTTACATAGATGAAGTAAAGAAAACAATGTTTTCCTTTTCTGTCTTCCAGAAAGGAATGGGAGGGAAAAAAAGAAGTCTGATATTTAAAAGGTATCATTCAACTCATATGAAATATTATTTGTGCCAGAAATAAAGAAACTACCACTTTGTCACACTTCTATGCTGCAGTAATTTACAATAAAATACTGGGAGCATAATAGGTCTATTTCAAAATTGTTATTAATAAAACACTATTTATATAGCACTTACTACATGCCAGGCATGGCATTCAGGAAGCAGGTGAGACACAGCGGTATGCACAGTTCATGGTGTTCAGACTCTGTGGTCTGATCACTGGGGTGAACGTATCTGCTGGGTGAATGAGGCAAAATGAGTAACTAACTCTATGCCTCAGTTTCCTCATATGTAAAATGAGGACAATAGAATTGTTGTTATTTTTTAATTAATTAACAATTCAGAGAGAAAAGTCTAGTGCACAGGAAATGATTGATAATCAAAATGGTTATCTCTTTAATTCATGCAAAAATGATGTGCAGAAGGAGATCTTCAGTAAAGTCATGAAAGTGTCTGCAATACTCAACTTCTAAATAAAGATGAGATCTGAACATGAGTCCATTTTGACATTGAGATTCATAATTTTAATCACTATTGTTACTGAAAACCAGAGAGTAAAGCTTCAAACATTGTTCTACACATTTTGCTGAGAGATAAGATACCTTAAAATCATGTATTTCAATCTGAGTTTTCAGAGTTTCTGAGATTTCAGAGTTTTCTTTTTATTTCTTCTCCTCTCTGAGTCTAATTTCTTTTCTTTCGTCCCAAGCAGTCTTGGATCTATGAGACTCAAAAATTACATGTGTCTAGATGTTTAAAGATGAGGCTTAAGAAAGAGCTTGCAAATGTGCACAACCTCCTCCATCATTTCTTTTCTTTTCTTTTTTTTTTTTTTTTACTTTCTTGGTCTTGTAGGTATGAGAACAAAACTCTCTGCTTCATTTGGGTTTGTCAACATGTTTCCTGAATTGTTTTTCTGATGTTGTCCTTCGGTTCCTGAAGGATTCATAGAAAAGGAATTAACGCTCCCCTGGGGAACCTCTGAGGAAAATGTGAAACAAAACCAAACTTCTTTCTTATTGAGGAATTTGCCACATAGGTACAACAGTAGAGCTTCAAGGAAAGAAACACAAATGGCACATCTTAAGTGCCCAGGGGTTCTTTATGTGTTGCATAGGAGCAACATTCAAAATATTTAACCACTGGTAAAGCAAGGGCATGAGTCTTACAGAATGGACAGTGGCCGTAAATAACCAGTCAGTCTATGCTCTGCATTCTGGCCTAAAACAGCTCTGTCTGTGAAGCTGAAATGACTCTTTGTTCTCGGCACAGTGCTTTAAACAAAACAGGCTCTCAGTAAATATTCTCTGACCGAGATACATACCAAATGTTATAAAGGGAAGGAGAGATGATCATTTCATGCAGGATCCTAAAGCTGTGACATAAATTCATGGAAAGAAGTAATATGTGTGAACATTAATGCATGGATCAGGGTTGTCCAGGAAGAAAAGAGAGAAAAACTGTAATAAGGCAACAGAAACCCAGTATACAGGCACATGCATGCTTGAGAAACTTGGAGTTGTCTGGTGTCACTATAAACTATTAAGAGCCATTTTCAGTTTTACAACATTTAATAAGAATTATTTTAATGTTCAGGTAACATACATGTTCACAATGAGGCATGAAAACTAATCACTGTTAGGCAGTTCTTTATTAAAGCTGGTTTCAAAATAACTGTCATGTAAAATCAACTATCTTTTCAAAATCTCTCATTTAAAAAAAAAATTGTTGTGAAAAAAACACCTGCACAATTATGTGAGCAGAAGGTAAAGTGTGAGCAGCATGGGTTTATGGGTTATTTTAGGAGACTGAAGCAGAAAAGAAGCAACAAAATCCTGCTTATGTGTTTCCTCCATCAAAGTCTCTAACCCTGACCTGAAAATGGGTTGCTCTATCATTTCTTCACTCTGCCATAGTTCTTCCTCCACATTCTTGATCACATTTTTTCTGTTATCAATGTTTATGTTCTTTCCACTGAATCCTGAATTTGTACAGGACAAGGATTCCAAATGGCTAATCTTTTTTCCTTCCTGAAAGCTAAATGATACTTGGAATACAGAGTCCACTCAACAAATACTTGCAAAATAAACAAAGAGAAACAATGGAGATTTAGAGAGAATAGAGTACTTGTGTCTGTTATTTTGCTTCTAAGGGCAAATTTTGATAAAATCAAGGAACTATTTCTATTCTACGAATATATGTTTGGACCTTCTAAATATGAGACATCAAGTTGTGAGTGAAGCAGACACAGTGCCTGTCCTTTACTCACAGGACTGTCATAGGGTTCAGTCTAGTGCAAGAGTCAGATGCCCAGCCTAAGGCTCCTCTGTGCTGTGATATGGGCTCTGCCAGGAGTTGTGTAAAACGCAGCTGTGCCAGTTCCCTTTACTGGATTCCAGGACAAAAGTCTCAATTGCGGGCTTTCACTGGGGAAAGGACTATAGATGGAAACTAAAGTTCTGGATTCAGAGGCCATGGATGCTTCATTTCTAAAATTCTTTAATTCTTGTGCTTTGGGAAATGCTATTCAAAGCACTTGGTTCTGAAGACTAATATTTATTAATATATTTATTTTTAGTGTCATTGTAAAATGGCTCAGTTTGAACAAGTATAATCAATCAGTGCTTATGTTATATAAATACATACTTATATTTATATATTTTCTTCTCTCTCACATATATATTTGCATATATATGTATATACATAAGAGAAAATACGTATATATATAAGAATACCTCTCGGATCTTAGGAGTTTCTATACGACTTGGTATTTCTGCTGTTTATAAAGTGTTGCTGTTGTTCAGTTGCTCAGTCATGTCCAACTCCTTGCAACCCCATGAACTGCAGCACACCAGGCTTCCCTGTCCTTCACTATCTCCCAGAATTTGCTCAAACATTCAACTCCATTGAGTCAGTGATCCCATTAGTGTACTTTGGTTTGTATGATTGTCTATATTTTCTGTCAATCAAATACTGTGTAGTCTTCTTGAAAAATCATAAACTGTAATCATAAAAGTCAGAAAAACATCATATTGCAGACTGTCCACTGAAGATAACAATGTGACCTATAAGAACTGCTTGATTATAAATGTGCAGGAAATTATATTTGGCCTAATTTTAGAAAATATCTATTGCTAATGTTTAGGCTCTTTTATGATGCATTTTAAAAGTACAATTCAAATAAAAACCAGACAAGCAACAGAATAAAAATGAATTGTCCTTATGACTTAGATTTTATTTTTATAATGTCAGTCATAGCTTTCCCATCTTGAATTCAACATTCTTCTTTAGCCACAATCTTTATATGATTTTAAAACAGTTTGAAAATTATTATAATTTTAATGATAAACTGTTTTTACTTGAAATATGTTATTTATATTGATATTGATATTTTATTAATTTTGTACTGGTATTTTATTAATTTTAAAATATCCATCACATAGAAAAAATTAAAATCAAAACTAGATGGAATTTTAAAAATCTTTAGCCCAATTCCATAATTTCACAATATGGAAATTAAGGGATAAAGAGGCTAACAGATTGTCTGGTTTATTTCCCAGTTCAGTTCATTTCAGTTCAGTCGCTCAATCCTGTCCGACTCTTTGAGACCCCATGAATTGCAGCACGCCAGGCCTCCCTGTCCATCACCAATTCCTGGAGTTCATGCAAACTCATGTGCATCGAGTCAGTGATGCCATCCAGCTATCTCATCCTCTGTTGTCCCATACTCCTCCTGCACAGTCCCTCCCAGCATCAGGGTCTTTTCCAATGAGTCAACTCTTCGCATGAGGTAGCCAAAGTATTGGAGTTTCAGCCTCAGCATCAGTCCTTCCAATGAACACCCAGGACTGGTCTCCTTTAGGATGGACTGGTTGGATGTCCTTGCAGTCCAAGGGACTCTCAAGAGTCTTCTCCAACACCACAGTTCAAAAGCATCAATTCTTCGGCACTCAGCCTTCTTCACAGTCCAACTCTCACATCCATACATGACCACAGGAAAAACCATAGCCTTGACTAGACGGACCTTTGCTGGCAAAGTAATGTCTCTGCTTTTGAATATGCCATCTAGCTTGGTCATAACTTTCCTTCCAAGGAGTAAGTGTCTTTTAATTTCATGGTTGCAATCACCATCTGCAGTGATTTTGGAAGTAGTGTTTAAATGAAAGTTCTTGGTCTTCATGCTTTTCAAACTGAAATATGTTCCCTCACAAGAATAATAGAATTTTGTCCTTAAAAGCAATTTTGATAACCTCAACTTCCATTTCATCCTAACAGTAATATGATGCATAGTCTTGGAGGACCTTTTACTCCCTATTTGTAATATAGCCAAATCTCAAGACAGGTGCCTTTTCTTCTTTTTTAGCTACAAATCCTACATAAACTTTATATAAAAGTTGAAGATTTTAAAAGTGATTTCCTACATCTACTCTTAAACGTTGGAGCCAAAAATGTATATGTATTAATATCAGTTCAGTTCAGTTCAGTCACTTAGTCATGTCTGACTCTTTGGGACCCCATGAATTGCAGCATGCCAGGCCTCCCTGTCCATCACCAACTCCTGGAATTCACTCAAACTCATGTCCATCGAGCTGGTGATGCCATCCAGCCATCTCATCCTCTGTATACCCCTTCTCCTCCTGCCCCCAATCCCTCCCAGCATCAGGGTCTTTTCCAATGAGTCAACTCTTCGCATGAGGTGGCCAAAGTATTGGAGTTTCAGCTTCAGCATCAGTCCTTCCAATGAATACCTAGGACTGATCTCCTTTAGGACGGACTGGTTGGATCTCCTTGCAGTTCAAGGGACTCTCAAGAGTCTTCTCCAGCACCACAGTTCAAAAGCATCAATTCTTCAGTGCTCAGCTTTCTTCACAGTCCAACTCTCACATCCATACATGACAACTGGAAAAACCATACTCTTGACTAGACGGACCTTTGTTGGCAAAGTAATGTCTCTGCTTTTCAATATGCTATCTAGGTTGGTCATAACTTTCCTTCCAATGAGTAAGCGTCTTTTAATTTCATGGCTGCAGTCACTATCTAAAGTGATTTTGGAGCCCAAAACAATAAAGTCTGACACTGTTTCACTGTTTCCCCATCTATTTCCCATGAAGTGATGGGACTAGATGCCATGATCTTCGTTTTCTGAATGTTGAGCTTTAAGACAACTTTTTCACTCTCCTCTTTCACTTTCATCAAGAGGCTCTTTAGTTCCTCTTCACTTTCTTCCATAAGGGTGGTGTCATCTGCATATCTGAGGTTATTAATATTTCTCCCCGCAATCTTGATTCCAGCTCGTGCTTCTTCCAGCCCAGCGTTTCTCATGATGTACTCTGCATATAAGTTAAATAAGCAGGGTGACAATATACAGCCTTGACATACTCCTGTCCCTATTTGGAACCAGTCTGTTGTTCCATGTCCAGTTCTAACTGTTGCTTCCTGACCTACATACAGATTTCTCAAGAGGCAGGTCAGGAGGTCTGGTATCCCCATCTCTTTCACAATTTTCCACAGTTTACTGTGATCCACACAGTCAAAGGCTTTGGCATAGTCAATAAAGCAGAAATAGATGTTTTTCTGGAACTCTCTTGCTTTTTCGATGATCCAGAGGATGTTGGCAATTTGATCTCTGGTTCCTCTGCCTTTCCTAAAATCAGCTTGAACATCTGAAAGTTCACAGTTCACATACTGCTGAAGCCTGGCTTGGAGAATTTTGAGTATCACTTTACTAGCATGTTAGATGAGTGCAATTCTGCAGTAGTCTGAGCATTCTTTGGCATTGCCTTTCTTTGGGATTGGAATGAAAACCGACCTTTTCCAGTCCTGTGGCCACTGCTGAGCTTTCCAAATTTGCTGGCATATTGAGTGCAGCACTTTCACAGCATCATCTTTCAGGATTTGAAATAGCTCAACTGGAATTCCATCACCTCCACTAGCTTTGTTCATAGTGATGCTTCCTAAGGCCCACTTGACTTCACATTCCAGGATGTCTGGCTCGAGGTCAGTGATCACATCATCGTGATTATCTGGGTCGTGAAGATATTTTTTGTACAGGTCTTCTTTGTATTCTTGCCACCTCTTAATAGCTTCTGCTTCTGTTAGGTCCATACCATTTCTGTCCTTTATCGAGCCCATCTTTGCATGAAATGTTCCCTTGGTAGCTCTAATTTTCTTGAAAATATCTCTAGTCTTTCCCATTCTGTTATTTTCCTCTCTTTCTTTGCATTGATCACTGAGGAAGGCTTTCTTATCTCTCCTTGCTATTCTTTGGAACTCTGCACTCAGATCTTTCCTTTTCTCCTTTGCTTTTCACTTCTCTTCTTTTCACAGCTATTTGTAAGGCCTCCCCAGTGCCATTTTGCTTTTTGGCATTTCTTTTCCATGGGGATGGTCTTGATCCCTCTCTCCTGTACAATGTCACGAACCTCTGTCCATAGTTCATCAGGCTTAAATTGAAGAAATTAGGGAAAACCACTAGACCATTTGGGTATGACCTAAATCAAATCCCTTATATTATACAGTGGAAGTGAGAAATAGATTTAAGGGACTAGATGTGATAGATAGAGTGCCTGATGTATTAATATATACCTCCCTTAATTCATCTCCTACTCCTCTAAAAAATAATAATAAACAGAAGACTAAACCAAACCAAACTATGAAATGTATTTCTCCTCCTTTATGCTCAGAACCAAAGGTTCGCAATTTCCAGTGTCCTTTGAGTTATTTACTGAGCTAACATGAAACATTTTATGGATATTAAATCCTGTTGCAAAAACAATGACAGTATACTCAGTGTAAAATTCAAGAACTCAAAATACTGTATTTTTGTCCTGAACATCATTATGTAAAGGGAAGAAGGTAACATGCCTTTAATCCAGTAGAGACATTTAAGTACATATGATGCAAAGTTCAAATGACTGAGTTAAAACTTCAGTAGAAATTCTGACGATGTAGTTCTTGCTCTGCAATAATGTATGCTGATTGGAGAACAGTACTTTACAATTACTTAGAGCATATCTTCCAAGCTCTGACATCTAGCCAGCAGCAGTCAGGGATCTGCAATGAAAATCCTTTGATTTAAACAGCTCTTGCTTTGGAAAGTCGATGAGTTATAATGTTGATGGTCAGAAACAGCATACATGTTTAACAAGGCCAGGTTATCCACCTAAATCATCTGTGTGAACTGAAAATTAATTACTGTGAAAGATTCCAAGCGAAAAATGTTCTTTCACTGCACAGAAATACTTTTGGATGAAAATGGTCATCCTGTCTAGATAGTATATGGAAATTATTCATAATAACCTGGCTGTAGCTGCTTCTAAATTTAGGGAAACATTGCTTTCTTTTTTCTTCTTCTTCTTCTTTAAAATGTTTTCTTCTTGAAGTTTCACAGAAAGATTATTTTGTTTTTGATGGAAGGATACAGATGCAAGAACACAAAAGGGCAAAACATTTAACACAACTATTTCCAGCTAGCAAGATTTTTACTTTCTCTTCTTTAATTTCTTTCAATGCTGATGTATAACTAGGAATAAACCTAATTTGTATGGAAAGATTCAATAGCATGATGTAGCATCACTCATGAGGGATAAATGCTTAGAATTTTGAAGATTTGCTTTGCATGATTGGTGAAAGGTGATTTGATATATTGTCATGTGATCTATAAAGGGAATAGTTTCAGGAAAAAGCAGAAGTTTGATAAAATATTTTAGTCAAATGTATTTAAAGCAAAATTATTTTGATAACAGTGATTCAATGCACACTAAAAGGCTGAAAAATTTAATGTTTTCCAAAAAAAATTAGCCAATAATTTTAAAGATGTTATCCTATAAACTAGAATTATTGAAATATGGACTATTTAACAATTTATGTATCTTAATGCATTGGCTGATCCAAATTGCTTCATTTCCCAGTTGTGAGTCAGGATCATGAAACATAAGTTTACATTGCAGAAAATACCTATCATATTTTATTATTCTACATAGACTCACATATAATTAAAATTTATAAATGACTGCATCTTAAAGACCATCTACCATGTATACCACACAAATATTGCAAATCACATTACAATACAAACCTTTAGAAACTAAGAGTTATTGAATTTAAAATAACTGGATGTAAGCTAATAAACATATGTGTGTATGCTAAGTCACTTCGATTCTGACCAACTCTTTGCAACTCTATGGACTGTACCCAACCAGGCTCCTTAGTTCTTGGGATTCTCCAGACAAGAATAGTGGAGTAGGTGGCCATGCCCTCCTCCAGGGGATCTTCCTGACCCAGGGATTTGAACCTGCATCTCTTATGTCTCCTGCATTGGCATGTGGGTTCTTTACCACTAGCACCACCTGGGAAGCTCAGGAAACAGATATTATTTCTTATGGACTCCAAGGAATGTCTGGAGTCCTTTGTGTGAAAGCATATAATTATGAATTAAAAAATAAGCACTCAAGCAAAATGTATAGCAATAACTCTAAATATCTCTCATGTTCCTTGAAAGGGAATTTTAGGCAAAGGATGAAAAGTATCCCTTTACTCTCCACAGTTGGGAATAGCATTAAAAAACAAATAAAAACTAAGCAGTTCATCCAAAAATGTGGGGAAGTGGAAAGACTTTCTAGTCTGTGTGTGAATTGCCTGAGTGAGGGTAAATGCGTGTAGAACAATTTCACTTTAGTCTCCTACGTGCTGGGGTCTCTCAGTACTGCCCCTGCACTGCCCAAAGCTCTGAAAGTCCACGTGTTCTGCTGCTGTTTCTGCCTACCCAGGGAGTTAGGGAAAGAAGTATATTTGAGATTCTCCCATGCAAAGATATAAAAAGTGAAATGCAGTAAGTTCTCAAATAAATATAACTGTTGCCACCAAAGGAGCTTAATACAGCCTATCATTTCCCCTATGGCAAACTAAAGCTGTGAATGAGATGTTCTCCAAAGAAAGTGACCTCCGAGGCACAATGTAGACTCTGTTTTATAACATTATTGGGATAAGATAATGTGCAGTTAATTTACCGTTAGTTTAAAATAGAGTATTTCTTATATAGCCAAAATGCATGCATTTATTGAAGATACATCAAGGGAGCAAGATAAAACATAAGTGTTTGAAATTGAAAGATAATATGTTTGCACCTAATATGCTATAGAATTTATCTCGGAATGATTTATCCATGTAAATATATGGCTCCTCTGATACTATCATGATCCATAAGATTCAGGGTGATCTGGATGAAGCCTGGTTCACAAAGCTGAGAAACATTGTAACTCATGTCAAAATTCCCTGAGATCTGAAAAAATTATTTTGGAGATGAGATGATGGAGTGGCCTGTTTGGTTGTGCTGGGTTTTTTTCTCCTTTCTGATATTCTATTCAGATTTGCCAGGTATCATAAATTCTAAAAAGCACTGCATATTTATATATCACTTTACTGTCTGTGAAGTGTGAAAAATGCAGAAATACCCAAGTACTCGATTTAAAATGAAACAGAAAAAAGATAGAAAAACAATATAAGTAACAGATTAAATTCTATAAATTCAATACAGCACCTAGCACAGGATTGGGCACAGAGAAGGTATTCTATATTATTCTTATTAGATGAAAATAATTGCCACTATTTTTGTAAAGGCACATATTGTTATACTGTAACAGTGCAAATGTATTATTTGGCTTTAAACAATCACCAAGAATTGGGGAAATTTCATTATTTAGAGATCTCCAATATCGAGGAAGCACATATACAAAAACTGAGAAAATAATATTATCCAGAAAAAAGCAACTTACCAAAGCTAGAAAGGAATATGAAATCTCCCATGACTTTTAAACTTCAAAACATATGCTTAGTCAACATACGGCATGCTATTTTATACTTCGAAACCTTATTCTTGATTGACTAGATTTAGGCCAAAAGCCAAAAGAATCAGTGAGTCAGTCCTTATCAGATCTTCCTGATTATAGCTACCATTAGCCAAGGTTTGTTTTTCATATGACAGTTTCAGCAGTGGAGCAAAGCATATCTCTTCTGTGTTTCTCACCCTGACAATAGCTGTAATACTTCTTATAATAGGAAACACATGAAACGTTAGTGGCACGAGTACCTTGGCTGATTAGAACACAGATGATAATACAGCTTGGTCTGCAGGCTTATTACTTTCATGGTGGAAGCCCAGCTGAGCTGTTAGCACTTCAGCAGAAAAAATGAACAAGTCAGTTACAGAGATAGATACTAATAATAAGCTAAGATTCTTACAGCAATCTCACAGCTCTTCAATGAATGATTTATACATAATGACTACACTTAACTGACCACTTTTCTAACTAAATTGGAAACATACATGTATAAGTACACAAACACATGCACACACACAAACACACACACACATACACACATCTTACAGCTTTTTAACATTTGGGGGGTTAATATTTAAGAACATAATGACTTAGGCTATCCAACCTGAACAAGAGTAGCTGATATCTTTGGTGCTGTATAACTCTGTTATTACAATGTCAGAAAATGTCCCCAACATTTTTTCATACATCCTAAATTTCAGTCAATTACAGACATATCTACTTATTAAATGTTTTTAAATCTGCAAATATTTTAGGATCTTGATAATCTTTCATATATAAGAATGAATTTACCTCAAATAGCCTGTTTCCTCCAAGACCAACTCCATTTGTTCATAAACAATGTGCATTTGTTCAATGGTATTTTGTTGTTCTTAATATAAAGCTCAAATCAGTTAATGCTAAAGGAAATTAGTTATGAATATTCATTGGAGGGACTGATGCTGAAGCTGAAACTCCAATACTTTGGCCACCTAATGTGAAGAACTGACTCATTGGAAAATACCCTGATGCTTGGAAAGATTGAAGACAGGAGGAGAAGGGGACAACAGAGGATGAGATGGTTGGATGGCACCACTGACTCAATGGACATGAGTTTGAGTAAGCTCCAGGAGTTGATGATGGACAGGTAGGCCTGGCGTGCTACAGTCCATGGGGTTACAGAGTCGGACATGATTGAGCAAATGAACTGAGCTGAACTGATCATTTACTAAATTACTTGTAAAACTTTTCCTGAAAAAGGTCTGTATAGTCCAAACTATGGTTTTTTCAGGAGTCATGTATGATGTGAGAGCTGGACCATAAAGAAGGCTGAATGACAAAGAATTGATGGTTTTGAACTATGGTATTGGAGAAAACTCTTGAGACTCCCTTGGACTGCAAGGAGATCTAACCAGTCAATCCCAAAACAAATCAATCCTGAATATTCATTGGAAGGACTGATACTGAAACTCCAATACTTTGGCCACCTGATGGGAAGAACTGACTCATTAGAAAAGACCCTGATGCTGGGAAAGATTGAAGGTGGGAGGAGAACAGGATGACAGAGGATGAGATGGTTGGATGGCATCACGACTCAAAGGCTATGATTTTGAGTAAACTCTGGGAATTGGTGATGGACAGGGAAGCCTGGTATGTATGACTGAGCGACTGAACTGAATATTAAGCTCAGAATAGGAGTGGCTCAGATGGTAAAGAATCTGCCTGTAATGTGGGAGAACCAGGTTTGATCCATGGATCAGGAAGATCCCCTGGAGAAGGGAATGGCAACCCACTCCAAAATTTTTGCCTGGAAAATCACATGGATAGAGGAGCTTGGCAGGCTATAGTCCATGAGGTCACAGAGTCAGACATGATAGAGCAACTGACACTTTCATTTTCAATATAAAGTTCAGAAGAGGTGCACTGAATAAATGTGGAGTATTGATTAAGAAAAGGGAAACGTAGATTGCCAACATTACTCTGTGGGTAGAGAGGTGAGTGAGAGAGATTAGTTAGGTCACAGGAAATGCTCTGAAGTTATTAAAATGAAATGTAAAATAACAACACTCTATGGGCATGTTCTGTTTGAACAAAGCAGCAGCAGACAGCTTCTTCATATCTGCATGACAGATGAGTTGGTTTGGTTCTCTTTGTGACAGGAGGATGGCAGTAAAAACAATGAGATGGTACTAGGTCAAGAGATGGACAGATAAGTTTTATGCCAGCATGGTTCATGCCAGTTGACAACACTCATGTGAAATGAGCAGTCACCAAGATGACATTTTCAAATAACAAGAACAATAAGTGGAGGAGGTGGAGGGAGCTGTGGTTTTGGTAGACTTAGATATGTTTCAATCATAATAAGATCATAATAAAACTATGACAAGTTGTCAAGGCTTTATAATGCATTTTACAGGCCACTTTAAATCATTTTTGAAGGATAAAATATGAATGCAAATATATTAATTCAAAAGTGTTATTAAGAATATAGTAAATATTTTATAAATGTTCCCAAGAAATGATAAATGACTGTATTCATATGGCAAGCAAAGACCTTTGAGAGACAGTAGTCCACCTACAACATCTATAAACCTATATATTTTCATTCCAATGTAAAAGAACAACTCTGGCTTATTCTTTTCTTAATTTTTATATTTTAGTCATCTAGACTCCTTAACAGAATCAACTCTAATTAAATTTTTCCATATTCAAAATGAGATCTAACTCAGTTTACTTAGATTAAAACATTTAAAAATAAATTTTCTTTCCGTTCAAATCAGTAGAGATACTTTGGGTCTCATATATAGTCCTACTTATTATTTTCTCATTTTACATTGTGTAAAAATCATGTGACTATAACTAAAATTCACATGAAAAATAAAGGAGGCCCCGTTAGCATCCAAAATTGATTTTCAACAATAACAACCAGAAAATTCTGGGACAGAAAATAAAATGCACAGAAATATAAATGATACTTTAATTAACTCTTCTTCCAGAATGAAGAGTTCTCACCTAATTTTCAGTCTCATATTTATATTTTCTCTATTCATCTCTATTTGCAAATTTTTTGTAGCCCAACCTTTTCTACACCTGATTCATCTTCTTTTATCCTTCAATAAACAATCATACGTGCAAGGATTGTTCCTCTAACATTTGACATTAAACTTAAAATTTCTTCACCATATTTTACTGTGACCACCCATGTAAGAATTTTCTAGAAGATTATGGCCCAAAGTGCCATAAATGCCATATATTTTAGTCTAGATGACTAAAATATAAAGGAGATCCACCTACAGTTAGCAGTAGGAAGTAGTGCTACAGGGAGCATTCTGCTCATTAATAAACTGCCTGGCTTCCTAGTGTCTGCATAGTTCCCTGTTTCATCTCTTAGCTGCAGCCAATTCTCATTTTCCAATTCATTCCTAAGAGCATTTCTTTAAGTCTACCGACATTTAATTTCATTTTTTACCATGAAGTGCTGTATTATGCTGTATCATATCCATACTCTATGCTCTCTATGGGGTATTCCAGATGACTCAGTGGTAAGGAGTCTACTGGCAAGCAAGAGACGAGGGTTCAGTCCCAGGTTTGGGAAGATCCCTGGAGAAGGAAATGGCAACCCACTCCACTATCCTTGCCTGGAAAATTCCATGAACCAAAGAACCTGGTGGGCTAGAGTCCACGGGATTGCAAAGAATCAGACAAGACTTAATAACTAAAAAACAACAACAATGCTAATGCTCTCTCTGCTTGGATGCAGCATCTCCACATGCAGTAGGGTACTGACCCTTTTGTAAGACAATAGAAACTGTTTCTTTCCTTCCTCCTTTACCCTTTCCTTTCTGTTTGAAACCAACAGAAAGATATATACTTTATATATAGATAAAGATATATACTTTATATAAAGTAGGATATAATGCCTACATGAGCTACTGTGGAAACAGTGGCTGACTTTATTTTTCTGGGCTCCAAAATCACTGCAGATGGTGACTGCAGCCATGAAATTAAAAGACGCTTACTCCTTGGAAGGAAAGTAATGATCAACTTAGCATATTAAAAAGCAGAGACATTTCTTTGCAACAAAGGTCCGTCTAGTCAAGGGCTATGGTTTCTCCAGTGGTCATGTATGGATGTGAGAGCTGGACTGTAAAGAAAGCTGAGTGCCGAAGAATTGATGCTTTTGAACTGTGGTATTGGAGAAAACTCTTGAGAGTCCCTTGGACTGCAAGAGATCCAACCAGTCCATTCTGAAGGAGATCAGCCCTAGATGTTCATTGGAAGGACTGATGCTAAAGCTGAAACTCCAATACTTTGGCCACCTCATGCAAAGAGTTGACTCATTGGAAAAGACTCTGATGCTGGGAGGGATTGGGGGCAGGAGGAAAAGGGGACGACAGAGGATGAGACGGCTGGATGGCATCACCGACTCAATGGACATGGGTTTGGGTGGACTCCGGGAGTTTGGGATGGAGAGGGAGGCCTGGCGTGCTGCGGTTCATGGGATTGCAAAGAGTTGGACATGACTGAGCAGCTTAACTGAATTGAACTCAACTGAGCTATTGGGAGCTTGATGTATGTTACTATGTTATTATCTTACAAGTGAGAAAACAGAAGAAAGACTGGTTAGACTGAATATCAAAATTTAACAGATGACAATTCAGTGTAAGTACTTCGCTTTGCCAGTCAATCACTCATTAAGTCTCTGTTCCCTGTCAATTAGGACTGTGCTAAATAAAATGGAAGTTCTCAATTCTTGATTCAAAGTAAAAGGGAGAAATAAGTAAATAACAACTCACTAAAATAGATTCAAAGTAAAAGGGAGAAATATTAACAACTCACTAAAATAGTTGAAGACATACATTTTTGCACTGTAAGATGGACTCGATAAAGGACAGAAATGGTATAGACCTAACAGAAGCAGAAGATATTAAGAAGAGGTGGCAAGAATGCACAGAAGAACTGTACAAAAAAGAGCTTCACGACCCAGATAATCACAATGATGTGATCACTGACCTAGAGCCAGACATCCTGGAATGCAAAGTCAAGTGGGCCTTAGAAAGGATCACTATGAACAAAGCTAGTGGAGGTGATGGAATTCCAGTGGAGCTATTACAAATCCTGAAAGATGATGCTCTGAAAGGCTGCACTCAATATGCCGGCAAATTTGGAAAACTCAGCAGTGGCCACAGGACTGGAAAAGGTCAGTTTTATTGCAATCCCAAAGAAAGGCAATGCCAAAGAATGCTCAAACTACTGCACAATTGTACTCATCTCACACGCTAGTAAAGTAAGGCTCAAAATTCTCCAAGCCAGGCTTCAGCAATATGTGAACCGTGAACTTCTAGATGTTCAAGTTGGTTTTAGAAAAGGCAGAGGAACCAGAGACCAAATTGCCAACATCCGCTGGATCATGGAAAAAGCAAAAGAGTTCCAGAAAAACATCTATTTCTGCTTTATTGACTATGCCAAAGCCTTTGACTGTGTGGATCACAATAACTGTGGAAAATTCTGAAAGAGATGGGAATACCAGACCACCCGACCTGCCTCTTGAGAAACCTATATGCAGGTCAGGAAGCAACAGTTAGAACTGGACATGGAACAACAGACTGGTTCCAAATAGGGAAAGGAGTACGTCAAGGCTGTATATTGTCACCCTGCTTATTTAACTTCTATGCAGAGTACATCATGAGAAACGCTGGGCTGGAAGAAGCACAAGCTGGAATCAAGATTGCCAGGAGATATATCAATAACCTCAGATATGCAGATGACACCACCCTTATGGCAGAAAGTGAAGAGGAATTAAAAAGCCTTTTGATGAAAGTGAAAGAGAAGAGTGAAAAAGTTGTCTTAAAGCCCAACATTCAGAAAACTAAGATCATGGCATCTGGTCCCATCACTTCATTGGAAATAGATGGGGAAACAGTAGAAACAGTGTCAGACTTTATTTTTCTGGGCTCCAAAATCACTGTAGATGGTGACTTCAGCCATGAAATTAAAAGATGCTTACTCCTTGGAAGGAAAGTTATGAGCAACCTAGATAGCATATTGAAAAGCAGAGACATTACTTTGCCAACAAAGGTCCGTCTAGTCAAGGCTATGGTTTTTTCTTTGGTCATCTACGGATGCGAGAGTTGGACTGTGAAGAAAGCTGAGTGCTGAAGAATTAATGCTTTTGAACTGTGGTGTTGGAGAAGACTCTTGAGAGTCCCTTGGACTGCAAGGAGTTCCAACCAGTCTATCCTAAAGGAGATCAGTCCTGGGTGTTCATTGGAAGGACTGATGTTGAGGTTGAAACTCCAACACTTTGGCCACCTCATGAGAAGAGTTGACTCATTGGAAAAGACTCTGATACTGGGAGGGATTGGGGGCAGGAGGAGTAGGTGATGACAGAGGATGAGATGGCTGGATGGCATCACCGACTCGATGCACATGAGTTTGGGTGAACTCCGGGAATTGGTGATGGACAGGGAAGCCTGGAGTGCTCGATTCATGGGGTCGCAAAGAGCCGGACAAGACTGAGCGACTGAACTGACTGACTGACCACTTCTAAAGTAGATGAATGCATACATTGTTTTGCACTGTAATCTATCTCAGAAAAAAAGATCTTTCATTTGCAGTTTAAGAATCTAAAAGTTTCATTGTCAACAAATTCCTTATGTGCCAGGGTACTAGGCCTGGCAAGTAACCCACGATCACTTGAAAACAGATTTAATGCCTTAAGACTTCTGGAAGAATATGTAATATATGCATTTTACTTATAAATTTAATTTTCATGCAAGCACAAAAAACGTTCTTTCATATAAACTATAGCCAGGCCAAAGTATACTCCACAACACTTAATAAATATCATTTATGCTTTTCTTTCCCCCCCAAATCCTCAGCAAGGAGCAATTTGATGTTTAATACTATTTTTTCCTGAAAATATATAACTTGTCTAATAAGATCAATTATTTATATCTTTGACATTTGGACTTTATGAGAGTCCTGAAAAAAGTTAATCATTTTAATTAGTAATGGTGCTTTTATACAACAAATTTCCTTAGAATAAACTACTCTGAAATCTCATAGTTATTTATAATAAATCCTTGGCTTAAAAAACCTTTATATTGCTAAAATGCTGCTTTTAGTGTCTCTCAATTTATGAGCAAAATTTTAAAACACTGTCATTCTCATTGTTGAATCTCATAAATAAACTACAATTGGAGGTAAAAGCTAAACATATATTATACCATCACTGCAATGTCTAATAAATGACAGTTTTGGAAAGTGATAGTGTTGCTTATATAGTCATAGATGATTCATTACTTTCTTAAATTTTCTCAACCATCTAATTTTGCTAATCTAGTGCCTGAGTCTCACACTATTGAGACAATAAGCAGCATGATCCCATTATACAGTATAGCAAACATTTAAACAATTGATATATTCTTTACTGTTAGATTTATTTATTGGTTACATTAAAATAAAATAGCTAACAAATACATACACACTTGGAAAAATATATTATTACATACATAGTAAAATACTTTTATGTTTATCTGTTCAATGTACTTTTTCTTTCCTTAAAAGAATTATTCTTAAAATTGGTAAGGAGATGATCTGAATTTTGGCTTTTGCCAGTCACTATTTTAATAATACCAATGCTTTATTATATGATATTATTGGTCTACTTTTATTGATTAAATTAGATAAATATTAAAATTACAGGAGTAAATACAAAGAAAAATATAGGAGTAGGAGATAATAAAGTGTTATTATGGGATTATATGAAATCATGTGTGTGGAACTTGGAAACTTGCAAAACACTAAGGAATTTAAAGAACCTCTAATTAAAATTATAAATATTTATAATTTTGACTTAAAGTGTTTGGACAAAAATACATAAAGATTTTTCTCCTCATGACTTACACAAAACTCCTTAAAACTAAGAAAGGCTTGTCAAAAGGAGAATCTTATACATAAAATATATTGCATTTTCTAAAGTTATTCTTTAAATCCCAAAGTAATGAATTGCAAATTTACTCATTCAAGGATGTATTTCTTCTGTGATATATAATAGCCTGATAACACTATTAAGGCAACCTGATTAGTCATAAACAGATTGTGTATTCTTTGATATTTTTTTTTTGATATGTGGCTTTATTTACATAACACTCATATATCCCTGAAATATATTCTGGAAATACAAGAAGATTATAGACCCAGTTAACCATATGAGACACCTAAGAAAGGAACCTCTAGAGCAGTCCTGGCAGGATATGACGAATTTCCTTCCTCCTTCACTTACTTTCCCGCATTCCCAGTTTACCTGCTTGTCTTGTCACACAACAAACTAACTAAAAGATGAACATATTTAAAAAACTGTAACCCCCTACTTCACTTACTCTTTCCTTGCACATGTACTTTGCTCTGCCTAGTTTTATCTTCCCTGTCTTTACTTTCTCATAGAACAACCGTCTACTCATCACAGTTCAGCATACATTCTCAGTCTCTGAGTCAAAACCACACTTAATTCTTGAGTTCAAGCATGACTAAACATCTCCAAATGATTTGATTCCTCATTCCTATTGAAGTGTACACTATTTGGATATTTTCCTGTAACCTAATGTGATCCAGCAGAGTTTTCAGTAAAGCACATTAATGGATAAACTGAAAGTTACCTTTCCATTGATTTTCATGATAAGATTAGAAATTTAGCTCCCTGGAAGAAAAGATGTTATGGATATATACTAAAAGATACTTACTATGTAAAACCTATTTAATTCACATATTTAAAGACATACAATGTAAAATGTCTTATTGAAAAGCAGTTCAGAAATAACAAAAATGTCATTGATAGTATAGTGCTTATCAGAAAAAAAAAAATTTTTTAATAGGTGATTCAAAACACCTTTGGAAAACCACCAGTCTTCCAATCTCACTTTTTAATTCTGAATTATAAATTCAGAAATCATTAAACCTTTAGCATTATGGCCAAGTTTTCCATTCGCCTCACAAAAGTGGCACAACTTCTAAATTAAATCTACATTTCTTTGTTTTAAAAATATTTTCCTGCATTTTCTTCATTACTTAAACACATTGGCTTAACATGGTATCATACTCAAGAAAGATCACAAAGAATTAAAATCCTGAGCAATAGGCACTATGGTATCTAAGGATATCCCCCACACCCCGCCTTGTCAATTAGCTAATATCCTATTACAAGCAGTTAATGTGCCTGTGTTAACAATTCTCTTTATAATAGGATATTCTATTTATTTAATTGATGCCTGTTGTCCTGATTAGAGTGGACAGGCAAGCTTAAATAATGATGGCTGAGTCTGGTTAAGGCTTATGATTGGAATCTATCATAAATCTACAGCTTTATTTGCTGTAAACTCTAGGGCTGTTGCACAGTGCGGTGTCCCCAGCCACAAATGATGGTGAATGGTTCCTATTAGGCAGCTCCTGGCTTTAAGTTGGAGTTATCTTTGACTGGTTTCACTTCTGGCAAAAACTATTAGTTGAATACAAAGAATGTTTGTAGTGTCAAGCTTTGCAAAAGGATGCCAACTTCCGTGCCTCTCCAAGAGCACAGCAGGCTACATTACCAAGTGTTTTTCTGTTTCTTATGAATAAAATTGTTTGCTTTCCTATTTCATCCTGCTGATTCCAGATAAACAGTGCATCCAAGGACATAAAAGAAAGTGTCACCTTCAACTCACCCAGATCTCTACTTTTAAGCAAGATATTTCAATAAATTTGGTAACCCCCAACTGGGATTCAAAAAATCTGGATCACAGTTATCTCACTAACTTAACGACCTTGAAAAATTACTTTTTTTTTTCATTAACTAGATTTCAAAATGAGGAATTTTCAGATAAAATAATTTTTTCCATAGAAAATAATTTATGATTCTATGTGAATGCTTTATATTCCACACCTTAATAAGTTGAAGACCATCAAACATTAAATTACTTTTGCAAGTTATTACAACTCCGTTATAGTAAGTTTCACTATAATAAACAGCATTCAAAATGAGGACAGACTTATGTCTCCAGAAGCAAAGGAAGTGATGCTTCCAAAATGAAAATTAGTAACTTTGTCTTCAAAAGCGTAGCTTTAACAAGATAAAAGAGTGTCACTAGAACACTGTAGCACTGGTTAAAAATTAGATGACTTATGTTAAAAATTCTTAATCCAATGAAATCTTTGAGAATTATGTTACCAGATTCTAGCACAGAATTATCCTTATTACATCTCATGATTATCATAGAATCATACAGCATGAGTGTTGGAATCTGTGTTGTCTAATTTGTAATCTTATGAATGAAATCCTTTAATAATGATTTTGGGAAATTATCATGGAACCTTAGCTCTAATACATTCATTGATAGAGGTTTCAGAATACTGACTATTCTATGGAACAGTTTGTTGAACATTTCTTAAGATAATACATTTCTCCTTAGAAGGAAGCAATTTTCTACTGTTTATACCTACTAGCATTTGTTCTTGCCTTCAGGAATCACCAAGAATAAGTTATCCTTTGTCTCTTTTCTGCATTAAAGTGCTTCAGATATCTTTTAAATGACTGTCCTCTCCTCAACCTGTCTTCCTCAGCACATCAAACATTTCCTTGGATTCACATATTTTTAAAAGCACAAAAACTACCTGTATATACATGCAAAAAGGAAAAAGTATAAAAACTTAAATGATAACAATCATCAAACTTTTTTTTTAAATTAGAAGCCTTCTTAGAAATTAAGAAGCTTGTAACATGAATTTTAATTGATCACATGATCATAGTAACCATGCCACAGAGTCAATGCAAATTCTCAGAATCCTTCTCAAGAGAAAGCTCCAGAAAGAAAAACAGGTCAACATATGCTAACACTAAAGATTACATCCCTCAACTACTGTGGTTTTCATATTTTACAGAGGAGGAAACCGTGCTTCCCGGGAAGTTAAATATTATTGACTGGCAAACCAATACCAAAATCCTAATTTCTAACATTCCTAGTCTTCCATATTCTATAAAAATTTGGAAGATACTTTAAAGATCAGTTAGCTAAATTCCTTATTTTGGTGAAATAAGTAAGGTCTTAAAAGGTTAAATGATTAACATGTATTTCCCATGTTTCACTACTCTCTTTCTAAAATATTAAAAGAAATTTTAAAATATTAAATTACATATATACACATAGCATACATCTTCAATAACAGTGACAGACAGAGCAACCTTAAAAGAAAAGTTGTTTTAAGAATTTTGCCTAAGACTCATGTATAACCAAATACCAAAAGGGTATTATTTCAGGAATTGAATCTAAGAAAAGCAGAACTTTTCTGAGAACTTCCTTTGGTCATACAAAGCAATGCTGAGTATGATAGAGTAAGAATTTTTGTAGGCACTAGAGCTTTTGAAAATATAAAGTCAAGCACTACAATTACCATATGGAAGACATTCATTAAGAATATATAGGTTTATAATATATGAAGCACATTGAAAATAGAAATCTTGGGCAGGGTCAGGGAAAAGTCATGTTGCATAAAAAGTATTATCTGCCAGCAAATTAATTAAATCTCCCAGTTCTAGGAAAGGCCATATATTCTGTGTAGACACTCATAGAAAGGCAGATGTGCAGTGCTTCTGAGATAGTGCTGTAATCTGCTCATAAATAGGACTCACCAAAGGACACTGACAGCAATTTGGCATTAAAAAAGAGTTCACATGCATGGAGAATTAGTTTACATTAGCTTTTGCTGAGCAAACTCCATATCTGACAGGGCAACCTTTACACATCTTTCAAACTTCTTTTGCTCTAGTTTGACGTCCATGTGTGAGCACATATTTAGTCATTAAAGTCAATAATTTGCATTGAGAAAATAGTTTTTGCTGTCTTCTGCTTTTCTGTTTGTCTTTTATTTCCACTGATATTATCTATTTAAAGCTATGTATTTTTTAGTGTCAAAAATGTTAGAATGATGAATGAGCATCTTAAGGGAAAACTCATCTCAGGCACCAACTCAAACCAAAATATTTAATCAATTAAGAAATAAAAAGTAGAGACTTCTGCATGTGTGCTTAGTTGCTTCAGTCATGTCTGACTCTTTGAGACCTCAGGGACTGCAGTCTGCCAGGTTCCTCTGTCCATGGGATTTTCCAGACAAGAATGCTGCCATGCCCTCTCCAGGGGATTGTCACAGCTCAGGGATTGAACACACATCTCTTAAATCTCCTGAATTGGCAGGTGGGTTCTTTAACACTGAGACACTTAAATTCTTTTACTTTTATCAAATATTATTTTTTATTTCATTTTTTCTAAATTTTTTCATTGATTTTTATGCATGCTTGTATTAATTTTATCTATATATTATACTCTATACTAGCCAAATCATACATTTATTCTATATAATTCAGATAAAATGTATTAATATATGCAGCTTTAAACTGTAACTCCTTTTGTTTCCTGAAATTATTTAAACAGATTTTTTGGGTTCTTCATACTGCACAAGTATAGACATGTAAACTGAAGGAGCCAATCCTGAATTCCATCTTTTTTTTGACAAAGTATTTTGCACTAAATGAAAATAACCAGAATGCTAAAACGATTTGCAACCAACTAACAGAACAATTTGAAAGACTGGGGCTATAAACTAGAAAAAAGAGAAATAGAGACATTATATAGCTAGCCATTATGATGGAATATCTACCTGAATTTCAGTTGCTGGAGGTACTTTTGGAGTACATTTGGAGAAGGAATAGTACTTAAATTTTGTGTTGTCCCAAAGGAAAAATTCAGGATAAATGGATTCAAGTTCTGGGAAGGCAAATTTTGGCTCAATATAAGAAAAAGCTGAAAAGTTAAGTTAAAGATGTCCCCAAATCAGTGAGCCACCCCTAGATTTTTTGTCACCAGAATCATTCAAGCAGAGATTAGTGATTTGGCCACCTCATGCGAAGAGTTGACTCATTGGAAAAGACTCTGATGCTGGGAGGGATTGGGGGCAGGAGGAGAAGGGGACGACACAGGATGAGATGGCTGGATGGCATCACTGACTTGATGGACGGGAGTCTGGGTGAACTCCGGGAGCTGGTGATGGACAGGGAGGCCTGGCGTACTGCGATTCATGGGGTCGCAAAGAGTCGGACACGACTGAGCAGCTGAACTGAACTGATGATGGGTTTGAGGGATGCATGAATAATCTAAAACCAGATTGGCTGATGATAATCTCTTTACCAACTCTGAAAATTCCATGATTCATTCAGCAAACATTCATTCCATGCTCCAGGCACTCTATATAAAAATAGAAATAAACTGATCCTTATATTCACAGAGCTAATGAATTGGTTAATTCTAAGATCTTATTGGTTGAAAGTCTAGGAAAGAGGGTATTTTGACTTGTACCCTAATTTTCCATTAATCTCTGCCTCAATTGTGCCCTCTAGGCACAACCTTTTTAGTTCTAAGTACATAGCTCCAAGTTAATGCTTAAGCCCTTAACTTGCTATCAAAAGCACAGTTCTCACAGAAAAAATCCTAGAAAAATACAGTGTACACAAAGCAATGTATCTTAATTCCCCTTTCTCTTTTCAGCATTTTACCTCAAAGGGTTTTCTAAGAATAAAGGAAACATGAACTCATAAATAAAGTCCTTTTTCTCTACTTGCACTGATTTTTTCCCCTACAAGTTTTCTTTCATATTTTTTTAAAGTCCTCTCAGTGTCTGTGGTTTTCAGTGATCTGTTTCCTTCAATTTTTTATTGCCTTTCAATGTATTCACTTTCCCCATATCTTTTTGTTTCTATATTCTCAAAGATTTTTTCTTTTCTTTTTCAGTTTACCTTCTTTTTCTCATCTAATTTTACTCCCCCATTTCTTTCTTTTCTTGTATATAACCTGTTAAGACTCTAGCTGTATGGTGCATATTTCTTTTATTCATCTATAAAATAACAACAACAAAAAAGTTTCTCTGACAACCTTTCCTCAAAACTTCAAAATATTTTGGTTGAATTGTTTCCTTTCCATGTGAGATATAAGTATATCTATGCTTCTTTTCTTACTACTAGATTTGATAAATTTTATAAAATTTAAATGATCTTTTTTTCTATGTTTTCAATTACACTTACTTGGTTTTTAACTGCAGGTCCTAAATTTAGGGAGAAAAATAAATGACTTATTTTTTATAATAAAATATATTAAGTCATCTCTGCAGCTAATAACAGTCAAGAGCTACAAATGAAAGGAAATAAAAAGGGTAGAGGTAAGTGTGGATGAGAAGGGTCCCTACAAGAGTGAAAAGAAGAATGACTGTGTTCTAAAAATTCATTCATCTGTTCAACATTTAGTGAGTAGCAAACACTGTGGACATAGAAGAGTTCATAAAGGATAAGATGGAATCATAGAAACTTAAGAGTTGAACATGAACGAGAATCCCAGCTTCACTGGGGAGCAAACAGGAGACTCTGCAAAAGACACAGTGCACTTTAGTCAATTCTGAGTAATCCTGACCACTTTAGGTTTCTCCAAGCTTCACTGTTTATCACTTAAATATGAATATTAACAATTTTGAACTGTGTTCCTTTGTGTGGAATGAATTAAGAAAATAGGGATTATTAAGCTTACTTACACTGTGCTGGACACACAGAAAACCCTCTGCACATTTCCTGTTACTGCTTTTGGTATGAATTTTCCAAGCAGACCTGGGGAAACGGCTCTCCAGATGGAAGGACCCAACAATGCAAAGGTCTGTGGGCAAGGAAGATTATAGCCATCGGGAAAGATGGGGTAGGCCAGAACAGTGTACATCCAGGGTAAGTGCATAAAGTAAGGGCTAGAAATGCAGGTAGAAATGAGATCACAAAGGCCAACCAATAATTTCAGAGCTTTTAGGGATAAGAGACTCTGCATTTGTGAATGAAGATTTATGGTCCAGTCTTTAACGGTCAATGGTCACATCAGTGAAAATTCCTGTAAAGAATCTGCTTCATTTATATACACAAACAAGTCTTTGGTATTATTCTAAGGAATACCATAGTGTTGCCACACACAGGCACACCTATAGACACACTCACTGCTTTTCTTTAAAGACATTTACTAAAAGTCTTCCCAGCCCAAAGGCAGTAATCTAGTTCCTTGCCTCAAAGATCCTAATAGAGTCACAAAGGCGTCTTGCAAAGCCCAACATGCCCTCAAAACAAGCCCCTGCAGGAGCAAGGAGGACCAGTTCTCCTGGTGAAAAAGGAAATCAAGAAGGTGGGCGTTTCCCATAATGACTTACAGCTTGTGTTTTTATAGGTTAGGACTCTGCTGGAGTTTGAGCCCTGAGGGCTTAGCTCCTTTCAAAATTATCAACCTGAAAGAGGTAGACTTGAGCTGCAGCGAGGACCAAGGCCCTCCCCCACCTTCCTCAAACGCCACCAGCTGAGCTGACAAGCTTTGCAAAAAAGCCATTAGCCTACACTCAGCTCCCACATCTGGATGACCTTGATTTGTGGAGTATTTAGGTTTAATTGAAATGGCTTATACTTAATTTTCTATAACCAGAGGAATAAGCATTATAATTAAAGTACATACAGTTTTGTGTGATGCTTTTGAAAGTTCAAATGCTCAAATAATTGAATTTTGAGTTAAAGCTCACAAAATATTCTCATTTTAAAATTTGCAAAGATATGTCATATAAAAAGTCTTTGTAAAACATTGAAAGTGGCATATATATATATATATATATATATATACACACATATACAAGGTCTGTTTTTTTGTTTTTTTTTTCTATACAATCAGTTGAGGAAACTGCATAGCACCTTTCTCTGAAAATGATACAGGTTGTTCTTATGTAATCCTTTACATTCAAAAATCATCTACAACTGTGCAGGGAATTCTGAAATAGCATGCTGAAATAGGTAAAGATTTACTCAAGTTGTGTAATTTCCTTGTATCAGTAGGCTCTATGTAGTGGATGCATGAGTTTTCTCTGTATAAAAGAGATAGACTATTAGTGGAGAATGCAGAAGAGGGGCAGTGTACTGCTTCAGGAGGACCACCATACCTGTTGGTTAATGGAGAGGCCTTAACAGCACTCTTCTTCCATGCGTCTTGCCATGAGGAAAGGGGAGGAAGGGAAAGGTAGTGATGGCAGCAACACCTGGGGAAGGGAGATGGGGAAATACGTAAAGGGAAAATCAGCAGCCCCTACACCACGGTGTCCATCCATAGATTTGCCAATGAAACAATTTCCGAAAACCCTAAACTTGTTTTCTTTCTTTTTTAAAAAATCTAGATAAATTTTAAAGATAATTTAAACAAATTAGGTATTTTGAATGGCGTTAATCTCATCGCTCTCCAACTATCAACTATCCTCTTCTGAGTCTGGGACATGGGGGCTGCTACATGTAATGAACTACCATCTTATTCTCACTTTCTGACTAGACAGGGTAGCTTAAGGCAGGACTAGGCAGGACTTTGATATGTAGGTAGAGTGTTTTGTTTTTTGTTTTTATTTTTTACAACAGATTTATGAAAAAAAACTGCAGGATAAATAGTACCAAATGGGTATGTATATTTTTCCCCAACACACAGTAGGATTATTACCATTTACTTGTTCTGCTTCCATCTAATTGCCATACATCTAAATGCTCACAAACATCTTCCTCATTACCTTCTCCTACGGGTGTGTAGTTTTGATATCAAAACAACTTCAACTTGTTATTTTAACAAAAAAGAATTAAATTTAGTAGAATGCCTATACACTGCAAGAGACCAAATTAATAAAAGTTGTAAAAAGGTTCATGTTTTAATTATATTTTTGTAGACATGGTTTAATTTGAACTATACGTAATTTTTTAAAGTAAATAGAGTTATATGAAAAGAAGTACAATGAAAAAATTTCATAAAACATTGATGATAATACTGAACTCTTTGAATTTTAGTAGTGATCAACTGGTTTAGTGAATCAATTTAAAAGGCAATACCACCTGAAAAAGACATACTGCTACATATTTTGCTCTTGATATTTGTTTTCAGAGAAATCTTTGCCTTTGTATGTTTATATTGAAATACAAACTTCATATGAAAAATGACATTTTACATGATTTAGGGAAGCTTTTATACACCCTGGAGATAAGCTTATTAAAAATATGTATATTTTTTAAGAAAATAAGAAGTCATCCACTTGGGGTTTTTAGTAATGGAGATGTTTATGCATGTATAGAGGCAGGGAGTATATGGGAAATTTCTGTACCATCCGCTCAGTGTTTTTGTGAACCTAAACTGTTTTTTAAAAAGCCTTAAGCATTGTAACTTAAAAGATAGGAGAGAATTAATTTTTGGGGTGAAAAAAAATGGTTTTGACCCCTCCCACCCATACATTTCTTAGTGTAATATCTACAGAAGGGCTGGGACATTCTTGAGTTTTTCTCTAAAGACAAGGATTTATGTAAATACCTGTTTGCATTTTTGCTTCTGAATGTGATTCTGACCATTAATCTAAATGTTTAGGAAAGCAGCTACCACAAAGATATTTGAGGTTTGGAGTATGATAATGCTTTTGGTCTTGCCTTAATCCTATTTAAACAGGATGTCTCAAAACTTTCCAGTTTCTCAACTCTTTTGGTCTTTGACACACTAATTACTATTAGGCATCATCTCTGCTTAAAATAACATATCCATCTAATACTTAGGTAATAGTATTAGTCAGCTCTTGAATTGAGAAATTTGGAAACTAATTGGTTATCAGATAGATTAGCATCAAAGAATTCTGAAGGAACATGCACTAAGCCTGTTGAATTAAAATAAATAAACTCAAAGTAGTAAACTTAAATTTTATTTGATATGGTTGAACATAATTTTTATAGCTTTGCTTTTTTTTCTTATACATTTTAATTTTGTGTTTAATTTTAAAAATATTAATTGCCATCACACATATTTTAAAATTTAAGCTCCCCTTCAAAATTAAAAGCCACATATTCTAGTAATATCAAAGTAACAAAGTTATAATTAATTATTCCTACATTTAAATGTTCCTGATTGATTATTTGGGGATCAGCATTTTATCTTTGGAAGAATCAAGTGTGTGAATCTTCCAAGCCAGAAAACAAAAGGGGCCCACATGTTCTTAATTTATGGCAAAAAACTTGAGTCTAGCATGAAACACAGCAGTTTTTGTACATGAGTCCCTAATACCACAAGGATTTTATATACAGTAAGTTCTTCCTTTGATCTTAGGAAGGGTAGGTTATCATGAGGTAATATATTTGGAAATTTGCACCACACTGTGAAAGATACAAAAATAACCAAAGGTGTACATATGAGAAACTTTGGAAAATAAATACAAAACACAGATGAATGCTCACAGTAGAACTTATCAAGATGTAACAAGTAATATAAAATGATTTTATAAATATCTGAGTTTATAAATAACTAAAACAACTTAGAATGGTAGTCAAAAAGATTAAACAGAAATTTTCAAGTCATAAATTCATAGAGTGGAGAAGAGAGCTTCATGGATTAAGGGAAATAAAAATGAAAGCTATTTTTTTCCTATTTAAGAGGTAGGAGCCAGGCTAATAAAATCACCCCTGGTACTAACGGGGTATTTGTTAGGAATATGCTTATAGGCAATCTTATGAGCTAGATTTTTACCTGGCTAGAAAAGGGAAAACGTACAATATGATGCGTGAAAATAAAAAGTAGATAATAAAAAGTAGATAGAAAAATGATCTGTGATTTTACTGAGTAGAATTGGCAATCAAGAATTTGTAAAGAGATTGATTTTCCAAAAGGACAGGAATTTGGTCATGTAGATAAAATGAGAATATCATAGAGAACGCTATGGTTCAGCCCTCTGTGGTTCTGTTCTTAGAAAAATGTATGATAAAAGTAGAAATATGTATACTAACATATTGACACAGAGAACACAATGTCAAGCTGTAGGGCCCAAGAATAAGGCACAAGACTTGCTTCACATCCTCAAAAAAATATAATAATTACATGGGGAACAAAAATAAGGTCAAATTTCTTAGTGTTTGGAAGCTCAAAGCAAAGAAACAAAGGGATGAACTTTGGGAAACGAGACACAGAGCTACTTCTTCAAGACTGTGTCAGATATGGAAAAAGGATAAAGAAACAGTTTGTAGAAAAGGAAACTGATACAGCCTAATGCAACGTGATGAGAAGAAGGTTATTTGGTGTTGGCAAGTCAGAAGTCAGTCAAACCAGACAGATTATATGGTGGGACCATATAATATGGTTGGGAACCAACACACCTTGATAAGTAGAAGAGACACATCAAACAACATATAAAATGAGAGCTTAATTAGGCAATGAGACTGCTATTCTCTGCTTGATGACCTTAAACCTTCATCAAAACATCACTTGTCTGATACAAGGATATATGAGAAAAGGCCATTACCATACGGTATAAACATTCCTGGTAACAGTACTGTTGCTGTTGCTAAGTCACTTCAGTCGTGTCCGACTCTGTGTGACCCCATAGACGGCAGCCCATCAGGCTCCCCCGTCCCTGGGATTCTCCTGGCAAGAACACTGGATTGGTTGCCATTTCCTTCTCCAATGCATGAAAGTGAAAAGTGAAGGTGAAGTCACTCGGTCCTGTCGATTCTTAGCGACCCCATGGACTGCAGCCTTCCAGGCTCCTCCACCCATGGGATTTTCCAGGCAAGAGTACTGGAGTGGGGTGCCATTGCCTTCTCCAAACAGTATTGTTATCCTTATCCTATTTGTGAGGTCTATCTTAAAAATACATTTTCTCTAAGAGTTAGCAAATTGATATTTTAGCTCTGATTCTGACCCTAAAATTTTCCCTGAGTCACATATTCATGTGTGCTAAGTCACTTCCATCCTTTCTGATTCTTTGAGACCCCATGAACTGCAGCCTGAATAGGAACAGTCTACCATATTCCAATGAACAGTTCAATTTTCTCTCATTCTCTTTCTTGCTAAGAGTGGCTGGATAGTTATCAAAAGGAAATTTTATTCATCTTAATGCTGGGTGTGTCTTGGCTTCCCCCCCGAGGCTCAGTGGTAAATAATCTGTCAGTAATGCAGATGTGGGTTTGATCGTTAGGTCCAAAAGATCCCCTGAAGAAGCAAATGGCAACCCACTCCAGTATACTTTTCTGGGGAATCCCATGGACAGAGGAGCCTGGCAGGCTACAATCCATGGAGTTGTAAAAGAGTAGGACATGTCTTAGCAACTAACAACAATGGTATTTCTAGGCAGGGCTGGAGCTTGAAGAGGTCAGCTTGGTTGTTACCGCTAGCTCCTGCAGGGTGGAGTAAGCTGGTACCCTGGTATATTTTTAAATTTTCTTAACTCCATAAAAACATAATTTTTTTTTGTCTTTTTTTCTCTTTAACTGAAAATGTTCATTATTTTTATTTAATGAAATAAATTAATCACTACACACTACGTCCTAACAATAAATTTTCATGATGACAATTAGAGTATTGCCATACAAATCTTTACCTGTAATCTATTTTTCTGACAACCTCACTAAAAGCTCAAGATTTTGTTGCACTGAAAACATTTTATTTTATTTTTTTTGAAAACATTTTATAAATCTTCTAGCAAATCTATAATATTCCACTTTATTATTTTCAAATTCCTAATGTTTTACCAATCTGCTAAGAAGTTCTGAGTTTATAGCTACAATAGAGAAGGAAATGGCACCCCACTCCAGTACGCTTGCCTGGAAAATCCTATGGAAGGAGGAGCCTGGTGGGCTACCAGCTATGGGGTCCCACAGAGTCGGACATGACTGAAGCGACTTAGCAGCAGCATAATCCACTGTGTCCTTCATACAAACTAACAAATCAGCTACCCTAGTATCTAAGATATCAGTAATGTTCACTTAGAATTTTAATTAATGTATGATTCACTCAATATAATTAATATTCTAAATTTAGTTTTCCCTACAAAATATATTTTAATGAGGATTTGCTCTTTTTTTTTCTTGACATAGAATTGAGTAAATTTCTAAAACTATGGAAATCTTAGATTCTCACATAGAACATTTTTAGTCTCTGCAACTAAAAGTTGTCATATCAATTTGATTATTTAGGTTTGTTCATCAAATATTTAAAGAGTGTTCAATCTTGGCTAGACACGACTTTAATCAGTAGTACTTAAATTTGGATTTCAGGACTCCTCTAGCCTCTTAAAAACTGTTAATGACCCAAAAGTGCTTTTGTTTTTATGTGAGTTTTTTTATGTGACAGGTAAAGATTTGTATGGCAATACTCTAATTGTCATCATGAAAATTTATTGTTAGGATGTAGTGTGTAGTGATTAATTTATTTCATTAAATAAAAATAATGAACATTTTCAGTTAAAGAGAAAAAAAGACAAAAAAATTATGTCTTTATTGAGTTAAGAAATGTGACTACGTCATTGCTGCTGCTGCTGCTGCTGCTAAGTCGCTTCAGTCGTGTCCAACTCTGTGCGACCCTATAGACCGCATCCCACCAGGATTCCTGTCCCTGGGATTCTCCAGGCAAGAATACTGGAGTGGGTTGCCATTTCCTTCTCCAATGCATGAAAGTGAAAAGTGAAAGTGAAGTCACTCAGTCGTGTCCGACTGTTAGCGACCCCATGGACTGCAGCCCACCAGGCTCGTCCGTCCATGGGATTTTCCAGGCAAGAGTACTGGAGTGGGGTGCCATACGTCATTGGTAGTCAGTACATTAAAAAATAAAACTGACATTTTAAAAATTAATTGTAAATGCATTTGAAAATAGCCATAATAAAGTCATTTCTTTTCAAAATAAAATATTTTTTTATGAAAAACGATTACCATACTTTATAAAACCAAAAATAAGCTAGAAGAGTGACATTATGATATGTTCTAATATAGATTGTGATAGGAAAAGAGCAAAGCTGGATAGGGTCAGTATGGGCTCCACAGAAGAGGTGATACTTGAAGTAAACTTTAAAGAAAGACTTGACTGGATGGATGGAAACATTGGTGAAAGAGGTTAAGACCATTCAAGTGAAAGAAGGGCATGGCTAAACAGAGCATATTGTAATAGAAAGAATATGGATTTTTTTGTTTATTTGTTTGACAAAGTTTCCTCAGACTCCATCTCAGCTATTTTGGCTGTATGGCTTTGAGTAAATCACCTAAGGTCTGTGAGCCTCTCTTTGCTCTCTTGTGAATCTACAGATTAAGAAGGTCATGAGAATTGAGATGAAAAATGTAAAATATTTTCATGTGTGGCAGTTAAATGGAACTCAGTAATATAATGTGTTTTGTTGCATATTTAAGGACAGCGAATTGGTTATCATGCTGAGAGCATAAAATACTATGATATGTAGTAGGGAGAATGGAAGTTATAAACAAGAGTGAAAAGGACAGCAGAAAAGAAGAGCTGGTGTGGAGGTTAAAGGCGGGTATGAGTGACTTAAAAAAAGAAACACACTAATATGAAATGAACTACCTTGGAAACTCCAATGAGAATCACTTCTCATACAGGCCTTAGCAAACCCATAAAAAATCTCGATTTCCACTTGGTGCTCTCCTATCCTTGGTGCTCGATTTCCACTTGGTGCTCTCCTATCCTATCATACAAATGAACAAACTCAGGTTTTAGAAAAATGAATTACTCCAGTATCATCATAAATATAGAATGAATATGTAAAAAATAAAATGGATGATAAAAAAGACAAATTTAACCAACCACTTTGCCGCTTACAGAGGTTTAGTTGACCTGAATCTTCCATGTCTCTAAGAAATTAGATTTCAATTAATCTCAGCAATGAATGAATGGTGAATATATAAATAAAAGTATATTTTAAGCCATATGAATAATATATTAAGAATCTGAACTCACAAATGTGATATTCTCAACTTGGAACTGAAAATTAGGAGACTCATAAAGTCTGCAAATTGATTTCACCTTATTTAGAAAACACTTTTATTAAGAGTGTGGTACATAGATAATGTTATGACTTTTCCCCATAGCGGTTTATACCATCCAGATGCTATCTTTGATCTTCAAGACTTGATAGAATGTTAAAAAGTATTTCCCAACAAAAAAATATTTTCTGCCGATGCACCTTAGGTCTGACAATTATGGCACAAAAGAAAAAAATATGCTTAGTAGAGAAGCACAGCTTTAAAAGGTAAAATAAACTCTTCATCAAGGTTTAAAAGGTTTAAAATTCTATAAAACACAATAAATATCCTGCCTCATTGTACAGGCACTGGCTGTAGCAATACACCAATGACAGGTAAGAACAATGTGAGTTTTAGATGAGAATGTCTGCAATAATCTATAAAGAATTTAGGACTAGACTATTCTTTTTTTTTACAAAGTATGTTTTACATCAACCCATCATTTTGTCTGATTTCTTCACTACCACAATTCAACCCAGCCTAACTTATCAGAAGAGAAAGCAAAGAAAATAAAGCATTAAACCAAGGTAATAATGGTAATTATGGTTGGACCTTGGACCCAGAGAATATTAATTTATTCTTTAATTAATTCAGCAAATATTTACTGAGCATCTAGTCTATGTCAGGCACTTCCTTAGTAGCTTGAGATAAAAAGAACATAAAAACATGATCTCAGTACTCCGGAAGCACGAGTAGGTAGGATATTTTATAAATAAGTAAATACAACATTTTATTCCACTCAATACACATACAAATAATTCTAAAAATTGTTTTCAGGAGAATTTTGTTGTAAAAAACATATACTGTAAAAATGAGACCAAGCTCTTCACTTTATAACTTTTCACATTCTGACTTTGTAAATATGGGTAGTAAAGCTCTATGTCCAAAAAGATAGGTGTCTAACTCCATGTAGCACTCGTCACCCAGGACTTACAAATGACTGTACTAATGGCTGAAATTAAATATACATGATAAATTTTGACCTTCGTTTTCAGGTCTCATGTGCATGTATGTGAAGGCAGGATGTAAACATAATCAACTTATGGTGGTAACTTTGGAATAAACTATCCCTGTAAAATATCCCTATTCAACCATTCTCCCCTATAGCACTATTTGCATAGTTTCTTCATTGAAATTTCTCTTTTCTGTACATATTTTTCCACTACCTCCCCTCTCTTGGTATCAACTACTATATTCTAACTTTGTCAAGTCAAACAACAGTTGTCAATTCTGTGTGAATTTAGCCATATAAATGTAGTTGCTGTTGCTGCTGCTGCTAAGTCGCTTCAGTCATGTGTTACCTACTCACAATTGAGAAACTTTTTTTTTCTTGATCAAGAATGCTTCAGTCTTGAATCAGTTTAGCAGAAGCTACGCTAAGTCATTTTGAGTTTACCTAAATGAAAATGAAAACAAAATGGATGATTTCCTTTGTAAAGTTGAAATAACTCCATTCTGCACAGTTATTTATAATTTTAAACCTCAAGGAATGATTATTCATAGATCTGTGGATTGCAAGGAAAGGAAAACAGTCTGTTCACCCTATCCTTCATTTGGAATACTTATCCCACTCTGCAGTTAATGTATTTTAATTTATTTTTAAAAAACAAGTTGTTCTTTGACTATAAAACATCTCAGATGCTTAGTAAAACTTTTTTTGTGTATTATTTTCTTCTCAGCATACTTGTGTACAACCAGAGAGGTAGGCAGCATGTTCTAAGCTGGAATTCAGTGAATACATGAGAACACCTTTTTTCAATGCTGTCATTTAGATTACATGAACTTAAATGCCAACTTTGGGCAATGCTATTCCCTCGAAGCATATATATTGTTTCATTATGGATGTATTAATTCACAGTGTTTTATTTCAAGCCTATAAAATATGGTATCTCTTGAGAAATCTGACAGCTGATGAAACTGCATTAGAATGGTGCATGTGCACATGTTTTCACATTTCCACAAAGTTGCTGATTTCTTCTTATTTGAGTCAGCTGTCTGAATTAGTTGCACAGCATTAAATTTAATAAACAGCATATGGATCTGATAATGTATGAGGAGAACCTGTTCTTTCTCTTCCCTGCCACATATATGCTCTTTTATCTTTCAATTAAGTGATACATTTCCTGGCTAAGTTTATTTTAAGAGTGTTGTGTAAAAAGAAACCAAATCTTTGAAATCTTTGTCTTAGTATAACTGCTGTAGATGTACATATGCACAAAATATGTCACATGCTTTTCCATTTATAGAAATAAAATCTTTAACATTTTTATATTGTGCACTTAAATTTCTCAAGTCTTTAAAATATTCAGTCAATTAATAGAAGTTCATTGTAAGAAGAAAGTGAAATCACCATTTTTTAAGTTAAAATTTTACTGACAAAATACACTGAATTTCTCAATAGAGTTTCCTTCAAAAACGGTTCAGAAAGTACGATGATAAAAGGTTCCTGAAAGTTCAAGACAAAAGAAATATCTACTTTTTAAAATCTGGACCAAAACTACTAAGTTTAATTCCTGGGAGATGAAGAAAGAGTTTGAACATATTTTAATACCCTAAATGCAGATTCAGAGAACTGGTTATAATCCTGAGTCCCTCTTGCCTGCACACCAGAATTCTTCATTCTGAGGTAAACACTGGCCTCAAACTCTAGGCATGTGCTTATCAACCCTGACCTGATTTTCCTCTAACATGAACTCAATTAAACTTCCTACTCTTAAAAGACCTTTCCATTTCTTGTCAGTAAAAGAAACAGGTAAGGAAATACATCAACAGTAGATAGGTACATGGAAAGTTATATTCTGTGTAAGAGCAATAAGATACTATGTATTCTAAATTTTCCTACATCAAATTTAGATTTGCAAAGCCAGGCCATGTATGATTACAAATGCTGAAGGCAAACCTTTATAGTGGTTCATTCTTTTGAGACTTCAAATTTTAACACCATACCTTTTTTACAAGGCATTACTAGAATATTCCCCAATGTGTATATTAGATTCCTTTATAGAGACAGTCATGTTCCTACAAGCCATAAATTTAATAAATCACCAGATATATAACTTTCATTCTCACATTTACATTACCAAGTACTTTATGGAGCAATTTTCTTAGTCATAGCAGTGAGACTGTTCAGTGATATAAATAAATAAATAATATTCCAGCAAAACCCCTTAACTCTAAAGGAATGGAATCTCACAAGAATACAATTCACTATTAAAGAGAATTCAGCTGTCAGTAGGGTCTATCTTGCATTGCCTCTATGAAAGTTTATTACGAGTAGTATCAGAAGGATTTTATTATAGCAAGCATTGCAGAAGCCAAGGACAGAGTTATGGCTGGGTTCCAGTGAAGAGAGAAAGAGCTTGAAAAGCCTAATATACCACAATACTGAAATTGTTATTATAAATAACTGGTACATTTACATCAGATTATCATATATTTTCAACAGAAACGGCAAATGCCAACCCTGTCAGTATCTGTCTCTGGGCGCGGAGCTTCCTGTTGAGACCTGTTGTGCACTAGCAGAGCCAGGCTTAAGTGCTCCCAAAGGATTTTTATGTTCATATTATTAAAAAAAATTCCTTGCAAGGAAAATTAGACTTTAAGGTGTAAAGAATATTTTGAAATGATGAAATATCTGACTGGTCCAATGAAATTACTTTAAAGCGATATTTTAAAATTCTCCAACTCTAAAATACTCTAACTTTAAAATACTTTAATACAGTTCTTTTAACTTAATCAGCACAATTCCCTAAACGTATATTATAAAAACGCAAGTACACATCTTATTCTTGGTGGGTGGAAGGGGGTAATGGGGCAGGAGGAAGCAGTAGAAGGCATTAGAAAATCATAGCCTTGAGTTAACTTTATAGTCTTTTGTGGGTTTTACCTAAAGAGTTATATTGAATTCCAAATTCTCATATTTAAATAATGAGAGAAAATGTTCCAAATTGTAAAGGCACTTGCTCTACATGTTTTCTATTTGCAATTTAATAAACTTACTTCAATACAGGAGTATTGCTTATTTTTATAATAAAAGTCTTATATGGTAGGAGGCTGTCAAATTTGCAAATGATGAAACTATTGACTTTAATAGAACAGTTCCAAAATAGAGTCTGGAGGCATAGTTTATTATTCAAATTATTTCCAAGAAGTGCTTTAGGCTTCTTAGCCCAACCCATCACGGATGGTGTGTCATGCATGTGTGTGTGCGCGCGTTTGTTTCCTTGGTGAGCAATGCTGAGTCTTCTTAAAATTTGCTCATAAATTTCAGAATGAGTTTCCAAAAATTAAAGTAACTAGGTCAAATTCTCCACATGTTGTACCACCAAATAAAATATCTGTCCTCAAAATTGTTTAGGAAGGCATATCAGGTATACAAGTAGATAGTTCATAAAGTCCAATCAATAGGGACACTAGCTAAATGAAGTGCAAAAAATATTATAATGGATCCTTTTGCTCTTTGGAATCAATGGCAGTAATCTTTGTTTAGAAAGAATGTGTGTCTGAGCAATAACATGTACCAATATTTCTCAAGCTGCTAAAATGAAAAGAGCTCAGAAGCAGGCATCTCTCCATTTAGCTATATTACATTTTCTGTTCTTTTCTTCTCTATTTAGGCAGGAGAACTGCCTTAACCACTTCAGAAATGCCCTACCTTCATCCCAGGAAAGGAAATGAAGACCTTAGCACGGATGCTAGAATATATATAATAGATACAAATGAGCAGCAGGGGCAGATGGGGACTTTCAGTTACTTTATGACTAGGTCAATTATTAGCAAACTCTACATGCCAGCTTCTCAGTGAAAACAGATGATTTTCACTTAATCCCAAAGTGAAATATGCATTATCTTTTCTGTTATTCCTAAATACATGAACTGATTCTATATATCAAATAAAAAAGCAATATCCTTTTTCAATATGAAAATCAAATTACAACAGCTTAAATGCTAGCACCAATTGAGTTATCAATCTGTGTTTGTAAGGCATGTCTTCTCCTGACTACTAAAAAAATTAATAAACTATACTACTGGAGAATAAAGGACTTGAAAACTCTTTTGTACAGATGATATATATGTCCTTTTACTTATTTATGACAGTGGTTTTGAAATTATTTTTCAATTTATTTTAATTTGCTACTGTATCTAAGGAAGCTTCTTATTCTTAAGTACCTTTGAGCAAATTCAATCATATAGATCAGCTGATAGGCATAATCAAAATAAATATCCCTAGAGAGGCAGGGGTTTAAGTTGCAGTTAAAAATATGTGTGTCCCAGTCCTGAAATAGCTATTTTCTAATTCAATTATGCACTATAAAAATTATATTATTTAACAGAGTCTGCTGCTGCTGCTGCTGCTGCTAAGTCACTTCAGTCATGTCTGACTCTGTGAGACCCCATAGACGGCAGCCCACAGGCTCCTCTGTCCCTGGGATTCTCCAGGCAAGAATACTGGAGTGGGTTGCATTCTTTCTCCAATGCATGAAAGTGAAAAGTGAAAGTGAAGTCGCTCAGTCATGTCCAACTCTTAGCGATCCCATGGACTGTAGCTTACCAGGCTCCTCCGTCTATGGGATTTTCCAAGCAAGAGTACTGGAGTGGGTTGCCACTGCCTTCTCCATTAACACAGTCTAGTAGTTCTGAAAGTATGGTATAAGTATATAAATGTTTATCCTATATTTACCCTACAAAGAAGAATATTTGAAAGAAAATTTCTCTAAGAGTTTACAAATTTAGCTTCCTTTTTGCTTATTTTGAAAATTCCAACATTACTGAGACAACATTAAAGTATTAAATAAACTTTAAGTATCTTTTTAATGCTTGCTTTATTGAATGGTGTGCATAATTAAAAAGTTAATTGCTGTGTTCCCACAATCTTTGGGAGTCAAGGGACCAACTCCAGAAGCATGCTTTTAGTGCTGTACTTTCTTATACACACGCATTATTCTACTCAGTGAATTACCTTCCCTACCTAGGCAGAAGGATCCAATGAAGACAAGTGTGTGTGTGTGTGTGTGTGTGTGTGTGTGTGTGGAATGAACTACCAACAAAATATAGGCATAAAGAATATAACTGTCTAGTTTACTCAGTGAGTAAAGCACCTGGTATTAATTCTCACCCTATTTTGGGCAGACTGTATTTCTTTAAGTAACTCATTATATTGAATCTATTTATTATCTTAGTATTTTGAAGGGAAAAATGCATTAACATCTTAGTTTTTGTGATATGAACACGACTATTTCACTTATGATCCTAGGTATCAACATTTATGTCAAGCCACAATGTGCAGTAGTTCTTTAAGATGGCACATAATACTACTTTTATGCACTGTGTTTACATAATCACAAAAGTATAGTTTTTTATAATGCATATAAATACAAAGGGGAATCCCCTTAATGTCCTTGAAAAGTAGGTAGTGCATGAAATATTGTTTGCTTCAGATGAGACAAGATCAGTGATTTGGTCAAAACTGCATAATAAAGTAATGCTTATATTATATATGTATAAAATGAAAACTAAATTTTTCCTTCTTAAATACATTTTAAAATAGAAATGACTATAATGGGTACAAAAGGTTTTCCTGAGCTTTGAATGTAGTAATACAAGTATAGTCTTTAGGGCTTAATAGTGACAAAGCAAGAATAATAAATGATAACAGTTACTATATATTGAACACCTAGTATTATCAGGTATTAATTGTAATTTTACATCTCAGTTACATCATTTATAAAATGCATATATTTCCTTCCTCAGGATAATTCTATGAAGCAAATGAATATAGAGAACCCTCAGGTTATCACTAATATAGTGCAAAAGCATTCATTTATTATTTCAATTTTTCTCACCCTTATTATCATTTATTTTTAGATACTTAATAAAGATACGATTTCATCATTCTTTTTGATGGATAGATTGTCCTCTTTACGTTATATTTGCTCTTTTCTGGTGCTTCTCTCTTTGTGTGTGTAAGTGTGACAGGGAGTGAATTAATCTATAATTCATTTGTCTCTGACATTAGACATACTTTGTGATGACTTGGCCCCTTTAAAATCCCTTCAGCCCTTTATGTTTGAGTTGTATTGTAACTGAGGTGTTTCATACTGTGATCTGAACATTATCTCCAAAAACCCATAAAAGTTGATTTCTACATTTATAAATGTATTTGGTTTAATTAGAAGCTTAAAATAATATGTGAATGAGTGTTATGAATTGCTACCTAATTGGCAGAGTCTATCTACATTCTGTGACTGGCAATCATTTTTACAAGGCTTTTCTCACTGCCATGAATTTTTGAGAATTGACTGCAATCTCAGTCTTTTAGGAACCACTTTGCTACTGGGCACTGAATGATCTTTAATAATTATTTGATGACTTCTCTGTGAGTTACTGGTTTCTGTTATTTACTTCTCCTTAACAGTAAATCCAGGAAAATATATGCAGGTCTCTTAAAGACAGAAGCCATGTAGCCACAGAAAATAAATGTGCAACTATTAATATGCTTTCTTTGTCTATGACTTTTACAGAATTTTATTTGTTATAAACACTGGTATTTGTTCACAGTGGATAGAGAAACACGTGTTCCTAGCCTTGAAATGAATAAGGAATTCAAGAGGGGCCAGGAAACCACTTGCCTTAATGGCAAAATACCGGTGAGGCCAGTGAACACTTTTGTAAGCAAGAAAACAATCATGTATTTAATAAATATAAACACTGTGGATCTGATTTAATTTGGGGAAAAAAAAGAACTATAGGACTAGAAATAAATTTAAGGTATTTTTAAAAAAATCAACATAGTGAAGCAGTAATCTGATAGAATTTTATTAAATGCTAACTGCCTAAACATATGTTTTATGTATATCTGCACAATAACTCTTTAAGATATGGCCATAATTATTATAATTGTTGTTTCCATTTTATAAGGAAGTGAGATATTATGTAAATTTATCTCTATTCCCTTCTTGAAAATGTGATGGAGGTTGAACTAGGACCTATAGACTTCTGGCAACAATTCCTTGCAAATGTACCTATTGTACTGCATACCATAACACATCAGAATTAAGTCTAAAAAGGACATTTTAAAACTGAAAATTTATAGAACAGATGTTTCCAAAAAGCATCCCCCAAAGAATACAGAAACTTGATAGTCTGCAATGACTCAAATGGTGCCATTTAGTAGAGAAAATAAATTACCTGATCCTCAAAAATGTCACAGGTAAGGCATTAGAAGGGAGAATGTGTGCATGGGATGGTGTGGTTGGGAGAGTCAAAGGAGTAAGGTTATTAGAAGGATAAAATAAAGAAAGTATTAAAATCTTAGGGTCAGTCTGTGGGACAGTCCTCTAATCCTCCTTCAGAAATGAAATGACTGTCAGAGGAGCTCAGAACTTTTCATTAGAGAAAAGAAGAGTAATGTATTTTCCCTGCTATTTTCAAAAACTTAAAACATAAAGACCAGAGGCTAAGTAATCAAGTCAGAAGTCTTGTACTTTGTGCCCTGAAATAAAATGTGGTTACTTGAGAAAAACTCACATGGGAACCTCTAAACCCACAGACAATTGATAGAACTAATTTAATAGCTACTTGATTCTGGGGACATAGATAATACTCAGACATGGACCATGAAGGAAAAACATATGAGTTTGATTTCACAAAAGAGGATAGAAACAGACTGGGGCTGAGATAGGCAAGAATTAGATTTTAGATCTTCATTATTCTAGGAAAAAGAGATGAACCAATGTTGTCCAGGAAACTAGAAGTGCCTCTTAAAATTGAATTCTTAAAGGCTGAGTACAACTGATCACACTGAATAAAGGGTAGTAAGCTTAAGAGGAAAAGAAAAAAAAAAAAAAACTCTGATAACACATGGTTCTATGTGAACATGTTGCTTTCTAATCACTTGCTCAAAGATATTGTATGATTAACATTGCCTGGACTAAAGTGCAGGGAAAGAATAAGGATTGAGTCCTAAATTCAATTTTCTCAAATACTCATATAATTGAAAATTGAGTTTATTTTAGGCGAGAATTATCTGAGAAATTGTGACTATATAAGTAATGATTTCAAAAATTACATATCAGTCTGTGAGATGTTTCTGACACAGATTGTTGAGAGGTATTACTTAAAGAGAACAGCAGGTAACTCTGCCCAGTATCCATCAATAAAATTGATGGATAGTTAATGGAATGCTTAGATAATGCAAAGATATCTTACAGAATGGACCAGCAGCAAGGAGGGAAGCAAAATCTGGCCATTTAATCATGCCTATAGTGAGTTCCAGAAAAACATCTATTTCTGTTTTATTGACTATGCCAAAGCCTTGACTGTGTGGATCACAATACACTGTGGAAAATTCTGAAAGAGATGGGAATACCAGACCACCTGACCTGCCTCTTGAAAAATTTGTATGCAGGTCAGGAAGCAACAGTTAGAACTGGACATGGAACAACAGACTGGTTCCAAATAGGAAAAGGAGTACGTCAGGGCGTATATTGTCACCCTGCTTATTTAACTTCTATGTAGAGTACATCATGAGAAACGCTGGGCTGGAAGAAGCACAAGCTGGAATCAAGATTGCTGGGAGAAATATCAATAACCTCAGATATGCAGATGACACCACCCTTATGGCAGAAAGTGAAGAGGAACTCAAAAGCCTCTTGATGAAAGTGAAAGTGAAGAGTGAAAAAGTTGGCTTAAAGCTCAACATTCAGAAAACGAAGATCATGGCATCCGGTCCCATCACTTCATGGGAAATAGATGGGGAAACAGTGGAAACAGTGTCAGACTTTATTGTTTTGGGCTCCAAAATCACTGCAGATGGTGACTGCAGCTATGAAATTAAAAGACGCTTACTCCTTGGAAGAAAAGTTATGACCAACCTAGATAGCCATATTGAAAAGCAGAGACATTACTTTGCCAACAAAGTTCCGTCTAGTCAAGGCTATGGTTTTTCCAGTGGTCATGTATGGATGTGAGAGTTGGACTGTGAAGAAAGCTGAGTGCCGAAGAATTGATGCTTTTGAACTGTGGTGTTGCAGAAGACTCTTGAGAGTCCCTTGGACTGCAAGGAGATTCAACCAGTCCATTTTGAAGGAGATCAGCTCTGGGATTTCTTTGGAAGTAATGATGCTAAAGCTGAAACTCCAGTACTTTGGCCACCTCATGTGAAGAATTGACTCATTGGAAAAGACTCTGATGCTTTTCCAATGGGGAGGGATTGGGGGCAGGAGGAGAAGGGGTATACAGAGGATGAGATGGCTGGATGGCATCACCAACTCGATGGACGTGAGCATGAGTGAACTCCGGAAGTTGGTGATGGACAGGGAGGCCTGGCATGCTGCGATTCATGAGGTCACAAAGAGTCACAAAGAGTCATGAGGTCACACGACTGAGCAACTGAACTGAACTGAACTGATAGATGATATTGAGAAAATCATTTGCATATTTTAAATAGAATTTTTCCCTAAGAAATAATCCTAAAGAGAAGAGAAAACAAAACAAAACAAAAAACAACAATAGAAACAATTACAAGTTAGAGACATGGAATTACAATTAGTACCTTGTATTCTAAAAGAGCCCCTGAATCTAGGGCACCAAAGCAATTTTTTTTCTTAGGAGAAGATCTCAGTCAACCGCAGACATGTTACAACACACCTTATCTGCCTCATTGGGTCTGGATGAAAAAGTTCCTCTTCTGATTTCATCCTCAGCAGGCAATCTTTTAAGAGGTACACTGATTTTCCTTCAGAGAAGGCAATGGCACCCCACTCCAGTACTCTTGCCTGGAAAATCCCATGGACGGAGGAGTCTGGTGGGCTGCAGTCCATGGGGTCGCTAGGAGTCGCACACGACTGAACGACTTCACTTTGACTTTTCAGTTTCATGCACTGGATAAGGAAATGGCAACCCACTCCAGTGTTCTTGCCTGGAGAATCCTAGGGACCGGGGAGCCTGGTAGGCTACCATCTATGGGGTCGCACAGAGTTGGACATGACTGAAGTGACTTAGCAGCAGCAGCAGCAGTGATTTTCCTTGGGTCACCTTAGAGATAAAGAATATTGTCTTGGAGAGAAAGTGGGGCCTTTCCAATTTCTTCAATGGGATATTTTCCTGTTCAAAATTTAATGAACTAATACACCAGTTTGACATTAAAATCTTGTAATAATGTTTAGAATTTGCTTTGGCTCTGTTCAATTCTGCACACTGATAAAACTGAAACTTGGATCTAGAAAAAATCTTCCAGTTGCCACGTAGAGACCACTCAGTCACCAGACAGGTAGTCTTCTCTTGACACACACTACACTTTCATACCTTCTATTCAATGCTCCAGGACAATGGGAAGCACATATCCCAGGCCCCTAAATGCACACGTCTAGAGGTTTTTGATGAGCTAAATAAATGTATGCATGATTAAATAGATGCTGACTTTTTATTGGGAAATTATTATGCAGCAGTTACTTAAATAATCTTGGGATGGAAGACTAGTTTTATTAATGTAGTCCCTATGTATAATTCCTACTAAGCAATGATGAACACAAAGAAGGGAGAATACATTTATGTGACATTGATAGTTGTCCTTTCTTAGACAAAAAACAACATCAAAAGTAACATCTGCCTAGCAAATCATTGTTAGTAAGTCTTCACACGTAATACACTGGAAGGCAGTTCTTCCCTTGCATGGTGTACTAGCTGTGGTAAGCATCTTTGACATGGGATTTCTGTGACTGGAACTGAACAATCATTTACTGTACAATTTGAATTTATTTCTTGTGCAAATTCTATTTCATTATTGTCTGTTTCGAAGCTTATCTATTTATGTAAGGCCACTAACAATTGATAGCACTATTATAGTGTCAGGAATTCTACAATCACAAAATAAAAATGTTTGACGATGACTAAAAATGTTTGATATCAATTATTGGATCTCACCAAAATTGCAGTTAGATATTATTTTAATTTCAAGTCAGTGAGATGGACAAACGGTGACCTAGTATAAAATAAAGCATAGAAGTTATATATGAGGCCACAATTCACTTAAAAGAGTAATTATTATATCTCAAGGAAAGATAACAAAAGCTATTATTACGGAAATTTCTGACACTGTTGTACTTTTGGAAAATTTTGTAGAAACAGCAACAAAAATTATGAACACAGCATAAATTATAAGTTGGTTAGAAATTTATTAAGATTGATATAGAGGGATGCAACCATGCCCCTGTCTCTGACAAAGACTTTATAATGGACTTGCTGACCTGGGGGAAATAATTGTTGAATATGCTCTTACATGGCATCTCCTGGTCTTTGGCTTTCTCAGTTGTCTCACTTCTGTTGAATCTCTATCAGCAACACTGGGCTCCAAGTCCATATAACAAAATTCAACAAAGTTTTTAAACATCTATGTGTAGGATTCTAGATGTACAACCCTAATTCTAAATTTCTCCTTAGCTTGCCGTGCTTTGTTTGGTTTTACTTTTTTTATTTTAAAATATCCTCAGTCACCTTTACTGAAACTTATTTCTCTATTATTCTCTTATATTTCAGTATTTTTTCAGATTCTGTGTTGGGTATGATCTCTTTTATCTGGTGTCAATTACTTGATGGTCACATCTATTCCCCACGTTTCATAATCATCAGAGTGCCAATAACTCTTAAAGTTGTATTTCTGCTATTGATTTCTACTCCCAAGTTTCTGGTGTACATTTTCAATAGGCTGCTAGATGTCATTTGAATTTTTCAAAGGTACCTTAAACCCAACATGTCTTAATCAAGCTTGTCCTCCTGGAAAGGTGCTATTCCTTCCACTTTTCCCACTTTTCCCAACTTGGAAATAGCACCCCTGTTTTCCCTATAACCTTACTCACTCACATTTCCATTTATCAAATTCCTACGCACCCATCCTTTAAAGCTTGGCTAAAGTTTTTCATATCCCCAATTCATATCCTCCTCTAATTCTCGTAACATTTATTCCTTTCACCTAGAGCTTCTCATGACTTTACTTTTAAAAATCTAATTCTGCACATACCTTTATCCATCACAATATTTGACACGTAGAAGGCAAAGAGAATGTCTCATTTACCTTAGGATACTTCATGGGAATTTGAGTAGAGTAAATGTTCAAGAAATAATTATTGAACTTAAATTCTCATAATACTCTAAATTCACTGTTCATTGTATAAAATTTCAGCTATGGCTGTGATGACCTTTTACTGCAAAAGCTGGGTTGGTGAAATGCAACTTCATACTGAATAGGAACAATGTGCATATTTCAGTATAGAGCACTATGGCTCTCAGGAAGCACACCAGTCAGATTATATGTGGGTCCTCCAATGACCTCATCAATGGAAATGCTGAGCATTTCAGAGCAGAAATAAAGTCATAGAAGATGTATTTCTCAAAGAAAATGAATGAGTAGATGATTTTCAAACATAGGATACTGTTCTATTTTTTATTACCAAACATATTTTTGCACTCCTTGGAGATTTGTTTTAAATTACTATATCAAATCTTAGTTTCTGTTGTGATTATCACATTTTAGCAGCTATCTATTTTAAAGGATTTTAATTTAAATGTGCATGTATTTCATTTTTTTCACTTTGTAATGAATTTATTCTTTCTGGATCAGTGATCAGAAGGCATACAAAATAATGAGACTGATGTCAAAAAATATATATCTGCATAAATTAATTAAAACTTAATCAGAAACAAGATTTTAAAACAAGGCAGCCTATTATCTATATTTCAGATAGAAAGTGAATGTGACATAAAGACAAATATCCAAAAACTTAACTGGAACCTTGAGATAGCAATTACACAAAAAATAACAACCACAACTCAAGGAATGAATCGGGTTTTCAAAAAAATAAGCCTAATCAGTCTACTCTAATCATCTGATTTGAGTAATACAAACTGTTTTCTGAAAAAAAAATCACAAGAACTTCAAAAGATTATTTACAGGATCTTATTAAGCTTGAAAAGCCTTATTTAAAGTACACATATTTTTAGTAACTGTCCACATTTATGAGCAGGGAAAGAAAAGAGACATAAAAGTAATTTGTTCTGTAAATGAGATCTAGATTTACCATATGCTGATAATTTCTATCAATGATAAATTCTGGAGTTTTGGAACTAATTATGAAGAATTTAATTTCTTGTAGTTTGACATGAAGCTTCCAGGCCAATAAAGTATTTATTTTTAAATTATGTAGAAGACAGGTAGGTAAAAAGAGAAGATAGAATGCAAATAACTTTTGGCCTTCTTCCAGTCCAAGATATTATTTATAAAATGTAAAAATTTCAATAAGTGCATTTATAATTGTTTCATCTGAATACTTTTCTACTCCATTCTCTGTACATCATGCCATTCTGAGCTTCTCTGAGCTTTCTCCTTTTCACATCATAGTGAAGCTACTGAAATCAGGGTTGTATATCCCCAACCTGAAGATGCCTGCCACAAAAAGCAGAGATTCTTTCTCATTCACTTCTACTTCCTCAGAAAGTCTTGGCCATGTTTTACTTTTTATACATGCTTGTTGGGTCAAAATGAGTAACCACAGCTTTGTCATTATATAATTAACCCATTAAACAAGAGACAAGGAGGATACTACTCTGTATTGCGTTACTTAAGAAGAGAATGCTTTTCTTAAAAAAACAAAACAAAACAAAAAAACCTGCAATAGAAGTAACAATAGTGACTTCCTTAACCTAAAAGAGGAATGAGATGAAACAAAGTCTCTATAAGTGGACTGACCTCTGAGATTGAGAGCTAGCTACACTTTAAGAGTCAGGTTCCAGAGTACCTTTAATCACCCAGAGGATGCTTAAAGTGTCATCACATTTCAGCAACATCAAGTATTTTATACATAACTCAAGGGGAAAAAATCATAGGAAAAACAGAAATATATACAATGTATAAGCAAAAACGAATACAATAAGGGGTTATAGCTTAACTTAATAAGGACCTAAACACAGAATTCATTATCTAACAAGTGTGCTGAAATTCAGATAAGCAAATGCTTTGAGAGTCTGGAGGCAACAAGCCCACTAACTGACCTCCAAAGTCACTTTGAGATTTGATGAGAGCTCATTCCCTCCTCAAATGTCATAAAGGTTCAGCAGAGTGATCCAGTTTTAAAAGACAAAATTAGAATAAAAAGGGTAATATAGTCACACATTTTATCAGTGTTAATTATTAATACTGAGATTAAAAAGAAAGGGCTGAAGTTCGGTAAGCATACTAATTGGATACTTTTCAGTTCGTTTTCTCTGTCCATTTGAATATTTTGAAGCAGTTAAAAAGGAAGTATATACCTGCAGAATAATGCATTCAACTGGAAAACTGGTTGTTTTACATTTCAAAATGTAAAAACACTTAAAAAAGAGATTAGAGAATACAGGGAGATAATGACTTCTCACTTTGATTGACAGAGAGCACAAAAAATTGGATTCATTTGATACCAAAGGATAGATTTTACTTTCCCCTCTTTTAAGATCCTTGAGATGTTTAAATGTTACTGCTCCTTGGTATCCCACAAAAATTAGAAATTAACTGGGAAGTATTAAAGGTGAGAATATCATTCTTACCAGTCATTTCAGAATGCTATATTTGTGAGACTAAGTATTTTTGATGCTTTCATGATTAAGCCTTTGTATCATGTCAAATCTACCTAAAGTTAATAATAATCATAATTATTTTATTATTACTATTTAAGTAATAGTACTAAATAGTCCTATCACTAATATAGTAAAATTATTGGTACTCATCATTTATTTATACTTTAATTCAGTGCTACTATCTCATTTAGTGTCCTCCACTACTCTATGATTTATTATTGGAGAAAGTGGGACTATGAGATGTCAGAAAATTACACTGTTAGTAAAAGGGGAAATCAGAATTTAACCAATGTTAATTAGACTAATACTTTGGCCATCTGAGGCGAAGATCTGACTCACTGGAAAAGACCTTGATGCTAGGAAACACTGAGGTCAGGAGGAAAAGGAGGTGACAGAGGATGAGATGGTTAGATGGCATCATCAACTCAATGAACATGAGTGTGAGCAAACCCCCAGAGACAGTGAAGGACAGGGATGTCTGGCAGGCTGCAGTCCACGGGGCTGCAAAGAGTCAGGTACAACTGAATGATTGAACAACAACAAATAGATCAATGTCATTTAATTAACACTGTTAATGTTAATTGTCCCTAGATTTCAAGACTGTTTTTTAAGCCAGTACATTCTACTACATTACATATGTAATATAGGACATTGTCTATAGGACAATGTCTTCTTTAGATTCTTTTAGATTATGTTGCTCATTACTGGAAAGCTAGAAAGCTGCTGCAGCATACATCTTGATTGGCTGAGACTGCATAGAGATAATCTCTATTATCACTTTCCCTCTGATGCTGGGAGGGATTGGGGGCAGGAGGAGAAGGGGACAACAGAGGCTGGATGGCATCACTGACTCGATGGACGTCAGTCTGGGTGAACTCCGGGAGTTGGTGATGGACAGGAGGCTTGGCGTGCTGCGATTCATGGGGTTGCAAAGAGTCGGACATGACTGAGCGACTGAACTGAACTGAACTGAACTGAATCACTATGAAAAAGGGGGAGTAAATAGAACCCTCCAGAAGTGAAAGGTGTGTGGACTTGGGGATACTTGGAAGGTACAGAATTTTACTGATGGCTAGGAATGTAAAAAATACAGTCAGACACTGGTAACTAGACAGAGTGAAATGCTAAACCAAGAAAATGAATCCTTTTCAAGGTATATTAGTCTCTTACCCCGCCCTCCCCACACACACAAAAGTTGCAGGGCATTTGTTTTGTGGTATTATGAATATGTTATTAACAAGAATGTGAACTTCTTTGGGAGACTGGAAGAGACAATGTCAATTCAATCTAAATGAAAACAGCAAAAATCAACAATTTCTAGAGGACAGTATCTTACAGATGAGTGCTGAAAATTGGGTAGGTAAAAGAAAAGTAGAAAGTAAAGGGTCTTTATCTTACACAAGGGTATGAGTTTAGTGTCTATTCTTGTTGCCCTTGGTCATAAAAAAAACGGTGCTTCATTCCCAAATGACATTTCAAATATACTGTTATTTAGTTCTGAAATCAATGTGAAAAGTCCATGGCAGATACAGAAAGGGTTCACAGTCAAATGCACCATGCTTCAACCCTCAAGAACAATGTGCTCTAAACACTAAAGCATGTGGAGTGAGGAGAATGAATAAAACAATTATGCCTAGCTTATACATAGATTATAAAAATTATGGAAGTGGGAAATTTAAAAAATTAATATATTAAAAACCAAAATTATCTTTAAATATTTGAGAAAATCAAGAGGCATAAAATTAATTAGGCAGTTAGAATGGGCAAATTTCTGACCATTTAACTTTTAAAAATCTGCCTTATGGATCAACAGCTATTTTCTTACTTTGATTTATTTCTATGTTATACTATCTCAAAGTTTAACTAGAGGAAAACACATACTGTTTTGTACCTTTTGTTCACTCTTACTCTGACCGAAGTTTACACCGTCAGGTAAGAAAGTAAATGTGTTTATTCTATTATGAGATCACTTAGTCATAATTAATGGCTTTGAAGGCACTGTATCCAGAGCCAGATCAGACCTATAAATGCCTCTTGGACAGTGCAATTTGGGGAGACTCCAAAATTGTCTCCCATATTGACATACTGTTTGACCAACTTTTTCATCTACGTAGCCAGAAATCATGCATTTGACCCTTTTCATTTATTTGATTTATGTAATACATTCATTATCTACTACTACAATGCACATGTGTTATATGGGTTGTGAGGAAGGCCCTAGAATTACTTCTGATTGGCCCATATTATACTACATATTATCAAATTCACTCACCATCCCACTAAGAGATCCAAAGTTCTCTTTCTGTTCAGAAGAATAAAATACATAAGAAAAATTGGATGTAAGAAAATAACTGCAGTTTATTGGATCTGTGTATGGTTTTACAGTTAATTTACCTATTTTCCATATAGATGATAGAAACAGACCCTAAAGAAGTAAATGACCTACCCAATCCTAAACAGAAGTTATGATTAGAGGTTAAGTTGGGTATTTTCCATATTTGAGTTGTTAAACTCATCATGTGATAATGAGATACATAGTTAAAATAAACTAGCCTGAAAATATGATTCAGGAGGGCTTTTGAAAGAATAAGTTGAGCATGGTACAAAGGCAGGGTAGGCTTAAACTCATAAGCCCCATTCTAAGAGAAAGTCTGAAGACTACTACTAATAAAGAGAAGAGCAAACCTTTGTATAATCAATGGTTGCCTTGAATGTGATCGTGCTTTTAGGCCTAATATCTGGTTTTCACTTGACTTATTAAATTATTTTATCAATAAAGTTCTTTATCGCTACTTAACTTCCTACCATGGATTCCATATTTTAAAATATGTAATTCCACTAAGCATATTTTAATGAAATAGCAACCAATTTCTCCAATCTTATCAAAGGATCAGCATGAAATAATCCTAATAATATTAAGTTAAAGAAAAATATGTTAGTGGTATTTTTCATTAATGAATGCATAATTCATGATGGTTTTCTTAAAAATATTTTTATGTATAACTTTCAATATTCCTTTCCAGAAACTCATGAGATACAAGTACCCCAGGTTTGAAATCATGAAAATGGTGGGTTTCATTTTAATGAATAAATTCTGGTTTCAAAAAATTATGTTTATTTTTACACTATATTATTTTACCTAAGCTAATAAGAAAATAAAGCTTCATCATCATTTGGCACTAATGTGGTTTGGAATATAGTGTAAAGCTTGTTAAAAAGAGAACTAACCCATAAGCCCTTAATAAAATTTTGTTATGCTAAAGTATAGAAGGCAGAGATAAAAGCTTTTGTAAAACATGAGTGCATTTCACTATCCATGTACTGAAATTTTCCTGTATTTTGGTTATTTCCTTACTACAGCATCTATGACTATTTTTATCATTAGCTGTACCAACTTATACCCAGTTTCCATCATCACATTGGAATATTATAAAGTTATTGCACTGGAAATTATCTCCTAAACTTTACAATGAAAGTTAATCCAAGGAATTAGTTATAATAGCATTGTTTCTAATAGGTTAAAATTCTTATAGGTTAAAATTAAAAATTCAAAATGTTTGAGGTAATAATAGTTAGGAACTAGGACAGCTTCCAAAATGGTATTTTCATGTAAAATCCAATACAAATCCTGATTAAAACCTAACCAAGCAAAACACTGCAGATTACCTGGATTCCAATTAAATGTGACAAATGAATATTTGACAGGTTTCAATTCTAATTCTATTTATGTCAGGATGATCCATTAATACTGAAGATGAAACTACCAGAACTCAAGCAATACAACTACACTTTATGACTAGATAATAGTCTGAAAACGAACACAACGGAACTCTTAAATGTCAACTGCTACATTTGGATCACCCAAAGTGAATCACATCTCTTCTGTCATTACCTATAGATCAGGGCTAACATGAATCACACTGAGCAGATGACAAATGGTTATATAAACTCCAAATTTCAAGTGTCAGTCACATAAAATCAGGAAAAATCAGTTACATGATTATGTTCCTTGGCTGTTGACAAGACTGAAAACATAGTTATAAATAATAACTAAAAGTCTTTGAGAAATGTTTCTCAGTCAACTTGCTAGCCTTTAACAAGCTCATCTTTTAAGTTTTCCAAGATACCTATGTTTCCTAAAAAGTAACCACTGTGTATTTGTCATATATAATATGTTTATTATTCATTATTTCTTTCTTATTTTAGTGGCACTGAATTCCTTAAACTCAGAAAAGATAAAATGACATTAAAATATGACTGTAATGCCAATGATAATTGATACCCCCAAAATAAAGACTTAATTATACTGTACGTTGTGAGAAAAGTACTTTTAAAAATACATATAAAATTATACGATATCATCAAAAGGTAATAAAGATATAGTAAAGCCCTTAAAGTAAATGAATCCTGCCTTCATAGAGAGTGTGTATGTGTAGGTGTGTGTATATATAAAACATTTTGTGGCATTTTTACTTTAATTTTTACTTTTGTACAAAGATTTGAAACATATTTGCCTTAAATATATATTCATCAGCATTGCAGTTCATATATATCAAAGTTGTATTTAAAATTGCATTTTAAAAAAATCTAAAAAAAAAGGTGAATTCTTAAAAACCATATCAAACTCCCATCCACATAAGCACACACTGCCATACACACAGATAAGCATGCCTTTATAGCCATAAGGCAAAATGCCATTTAATATCTGGATAATTAATCAAGAAGGATTTCAGTCAGCAGACCCTGAATCATATATCTACTTAGCCAGATAACAGTGTGGAAAAATAACTATTTTACATGACTTAGTTTAGCAATAATTTGATTTGGAGTTATGTATGATACATTACTCTCTAATGCTAGATTTTAATATTCATACGTAAGCTTCCAGAAGAAAAGACTTTTTCCCGCAGTAATAGGTTCTATTTACATATTGTCACTCAAGAAACTGGTATATAACAAAAAGTTAAAATTTCTTATTTCACTTGGGGGATGGAATGGTGAAAGACATAAATTTACTTCAAGGTTTCACTAGAGATAAAAATGTGTGTGATTCCTCTTCCTCTCTCTGCATATAACCAAATTTCTTCTTATATATTAGCAAGAACGTCACCACTCCATTATTTGACATAAATCTATTCTTCAGGCATTTACTTACAACCTTTGGGAACAGAAACAAATGTGAAAAGTGTCATAAGCACTACTTGCAATCTAACACTGTAGCTTAAAGGTAAGTGTACACAGGCTGATTGTGGTAATTATGAGAATCATCTCACAACAGAATAAGAATATAGGGTGCTATAATCTTCCTTCCTCCCTTTCCCTTGCAAAAAAAAAGAAAAAAAAAAGAGAGAGAGAAACCTTATAATTAAATGAGAGGGGAGTTCTAATAGCATTCACAGTCTATTTTGGAGAATAGTATGATACTGTTCTCCTCCTTTGACTCCATTTCTGTTATCACTTGAAAAGGAGAGGTCTGAAAATGCTTTTCTAAATACCTAGGAGACGAAAGAACAGAGCCAGGTGTGTTTATTGTCATTTCCTTTTACCAAGACTGGACAATTACAATTGAAGAAATAGTTGCATGACGAAAATGAATAGAAGAAAACAGTGACACAAGACCTTTCTCAGTGGCTATAGTTTAGGTATTACACTAGTTTAGTTTTTCCCATAACAGGTACTACTCTGATTTATTTGTAAAGGTGTTTATTTCTGACAGGCTGGTTTAAAATGATGGAGCAAGGTCAGTGAATTTAATCTAGAGAATTATGTTCCTTTATTTGGCATTTCTATACTTTAGCAAATATTGATTATTTCAAAGAAAACAGGTTTGGTGTCGGCTATTTTATTTTGATTTTAGACTGACCTTCAAGAGCCTACTTATTACGGCTCCCTAGCGTGAGTGTGTGTGGGTGTTGTGTTGGCCCCTACCATTTTCCATATGCTCTGCCTCACCAACACTGCCATCCGGCGTGGTCCTTTCATAGTTGTCCTCTGGGAGTGGAAGGGCACCCAGTCTTGGCCCTGATGAACTCTTACTGCTTGGTGTTTCTGACTCCTCCAGCCCGCTGTCATAGCAACTCTGCAGTGACCCCTGATGTGGGTCCTGAGGCTGACTCACAACAGAAAACGTCACTCTACGAAATGGCTGTAAGAGAAAAGATTCTGAATGTCACTAAGGTATAAGATTGTAAATGATCTTATTTAAAAAATACATAAATTACATACATTAAGGTTGACGGACAACTAATTCAATACAGAATAAGTTAATACGATAATGCTGAAATTTATTTGCTTAACTCTGTTTTCTGAGGCAATACATTGAGCTCAGATTTTATTATGGAAAAACTGAATATTCCTTTCTGTAACAGAGATAAGAAAACAGCAATGTTACTGAAACACACATTTAAATTTGATATGGTACTTCCACACAGTCATCACTTTTCTATTCTGAAGTCTTCACTTCAAATATGTTTTTCACAAACAAACTCCTTATAAAAACAAAGGTCAGTGATTTTGGAAAGCAATAACTATAGAACTAATCCATCGTAAGAAGACTATTTTTAAATACTTTGTCCTTAGAGCAGATGGTTTAAAATCAAGTGTTCTGGGAATTGACTTCAACTATTAAAGGTACAGCTGATAAATAAGAATTCGGATGAAGTGCTAACATATTGGAATACATTTCTTACTTCATTCATATTAAAAATATTACCTACTGACCCTAAAAGTGTAAGGGTAGTATTGAAATAACAGACAAGACTTTCATTAACCAGAGAATTTAAAATAAACTAAAAAAGTTGAATTCTATGTATTTTTACTACAACTAATTCACAATTTGCTCAAAAAAGTAACATCATATACCATTTTTAAGTAGTATTTAAAGTACTGAAAATATTACCCATTGGACATCACAATATAATATGTTACTAATGTTGGCTGAATAGAATACTTACTATATATGGATTTTAAAGGTTATCATAACTACATAATAAAACAGAAACATTTTAGGCTCATTAAGGGAACAAATTAATGCCATACATTGTCAGGGATATATGTACACATAATATTTTGGGGTAGAACCAATATAAAAGGTTCTATAATATCTCTTTCATATTATTCTTGGCAAATTGTATTCATTACCTTCTTATATGACTTGAAAGTGGTATAAATGTACAGATTTTTGAACCTATACCTCAGACTGTTTTTTTCTAATATAAAGATAAAACTAATATTGCCAGAATAATGAGAAAGATAACAAACCTTTTCTGCACTTTTACTAGTGGTACAAATCACCCAACACAATTAGAACCAGTAGAATTTTTAAAACGTTAAGTCTAATCTACATACCATAGACTATTAGTGGGAAAGCTAAGAAGATCTGTGACAGTTCCACCAAAATTTATAAAATGGTCTTACTAGAGACAAACACATGCTTCCAAAAAACTTCCCTTTATTTTGTCTCAGATAGAAGACTGGCCAGGAATATTGTCTATTGTTCATATTTCTAACCAAGTACCTCTCCTTCAATGTACTTATTAGAGTGTATAGTCTATATAAAATCTACTTTTTCATTTAATTCAAAATCAAACTTTAAGAAATTCTGAATTCTGTTGGAAACATTTAAAGCATGTTCTCTTCTTTATAATGTTTCCCTGAATTGGAACTGCAGTATTTTAAAACAATTACAAAATATTACTAGGATAAACATCATACACACCATGGGCCCAAATTTTCTAGCAACAAAATCTCTAGAAACATTTTCCTTTTTTCACTATAATCTCACATTGCTTTAGAATAGTATAATTGTGATAGTTTGCCTTATTTCTTAATAAATATGAAATCAATTTGTATTTACCATGCTTTATCTTATGTGTGCATATTTTTCTTTCTTTTTTTCCCATTTATACTCCCAATTGACTGCAAACTGTCTGTGAATTATGTTCAGTATCACCCCAGAAATGGAATTAATGACAGTCCCCTAAAACCAAATTGCTTTGCACATAGAAGCCACTTAGCAAATAATACTGAACAATAAAATTTTAATGACAATGCTGAATTTAGAAAATAATGCTGTGGGTCATGAAAACATATTATCACTTCAAGACATAGCAATGGATTAAGAAAATCACATTAAAAATAAAAGAGGGTCAAAGGCTTTTTAATTCTATTTTAATGATTCTCAAATCTTTTAGAATCAGTCCACTAATGCAAGGAGAAAGTTCAAAATGAACACAGAAATAGGTAAATTATGCTAATGGATTGACAAAGAGAAATAAGAAATTATGAGAGAAAACATTTCATTTTGATATAAAAAAGAAAGTGATGTTTGAATGAAGGTGTTAATCTCATAATCCGTGCTTAAATGCTGGTTCTACTAAAAGTAATACTAGAATATCACAGACAGGAGATAGACTATGTTTATAAAACACTGTTTTCTATCATGGATTATATAATAATTGCTATGAATCTGTGCATTTTACTTTCTAGATTCTGTACTCTATTTTAATTGTGAATATTTTAATCCCCATGAATTACTGTAGGTTACATATTAAGTTTAATGATAGAATGAAAATGTTGTAATTTTAAAATACTAAGATGAATATATATACTAGAAAATGCCCAGATCCATCAATACTTCCTTTTGGCATAAAAAAGCTTTTTCATTTAAAATCATATCTAAAATAATGAAAAAATGACATAATAAAATCTGAAATAAAAAATATTACCCAATGGATCGTAAAATGCCCTATCATTTTTATCTGCATTTAAAAAAATTCCAATAGAATTCTACATACAACATAAACACTACATTGCTATCTCTTAAATTCTACTTTGATAATTTTAAATAAATAAAAATCTGTGACAAACTGTTTAAGTTGGTAATGTGAACCAAAATAGTACAGATACCTGAATTCTGAAAGAGAACCCATTAATGCAAGAACTAAGTTTTAATTCCAGTAATAAATCAGACATGTATTACAGGTTTAGATAACAGAGTAGACAGATAGGCAGACAGTTAGGGAGACAGACAAGTATTTACGGGTTGGGTCTATTGAGAAGATAGGCTTTATGGCAGAAGTTATGACACAGAATACATATTATTTACATACCAGAGATATATTGACTAAACCAGAAGTGTAAGCATTGTGTTAACTGTGACAGAGATAATGAATTTGGTAATGACTAATACTCTGAAGTACAGTGGCTTAAGTAGTGACTCCTAAAACTTAGATGTGTCTTAGAAACATCCAGAATACTTGTGAGAAAACACAGTGCCAATATCTGGCCTCAACTTAAACCCAATGAATCAACATTCAGGGTGGAAGTGGGTATCAGCAAGTTCTAATATTTCTCAGGGTGATGAGAGGCACAGAGAGGAAGGGGAAATCCTACAATTGAATATTTAGTCAGAAAGTCAAACTGCTTCAGGAAGCCAGATGGTCCTTTAAGTATTCATAGAATTTCCCTGTAAAGTCACAGAAGCATGGTTTCATCTTGAGATGCAAAAGTATGGTATGAAGATATCTAGTGACCTGAGGTGTTTGAGCTTTTGACTTTTCTGTCTAGGGTGACAAATGACATGTCTTGCAAAGGCAAACTCATTTTCTATGCAAAACAGGAAAAAGCAGAAGAGCTTAAGGAAGCCTGTCAGTTTCCCAGCTTTTTGAAACAATGAAGATGTGCTTGAAAACTAAGTAAGTAATGCAAGAAAGAAGTCTCCAAGAGACTTCCCTGGCAGTCCAGGGGTTAAGACTTTGCCTTCCAACTCAGAGGCTGCGGGTTTGATCCCTGGTCCCCGTGCTAAGATCCCACATGCCTCCTGGCCAAAAAAACAGAACATAAAACAAAAGCAACATTGTAACAAATTCAATAAAGACTTTAAAAATGGTCCACATTAAAAAACAAAATCTTAAAAGATGAAGTCTCCAAGAAAGTTTTTACAAAAATTGTGAGTGGTATGTGTGTGAGAATTATAAACAAGAGGGGGTGGAAATCAAAGATTTTTATTAGGCAAATAAATGACCTAATTAAAGGGGTGAGATTAAAGACATGGTCTGACCATTCCCTACAAAAGAGTAGGAGGAAGAAATGTTGAAGGCAGAGGATTATGCTAAAAAAGAGAGGGGATTGTCTTTTTGTCTTGGTTATGGTTTCTTTTGCTGTGCGAAAGCTTTTAAGTTTAATTAGGTCCCTCTGTGGTGACCTAATTGGAAAGGAAGTCCAAAATAAAGGGGGTATATGTATATGCATAGCTGATTCACTTTGATGTACAGCAGAAACTAACAAAACATTGTAAAGCAACTATACTCCAATAAAAATTTTTTAAAAGAAGGAAAGAAAGAATGGGGAAACAGCAATAAGAATGCTCAGCAAGGCCATTACAGAGCAAACTTGTGTGGCTGACTGGCTGTCATTATACCTACATTTGTGATGTCCCATTGTATCTCAGGGTTTCAAGGATGTTCCAACAATAATTCTATATATTTAAGAAACTCAAAATCTTATAGGTATATAAAAACAGCCAAAAATATAACATGATTAAATTTCCAACACGTAAAGGCATCCCCCCCCCAAAAAAAATTCCATGAAACTTGTTTATGAATTCAGGCAGGCATTGCAAAGAAGGGGTTTCTTGGATTGAGATCTCTAAAATAATTTTGATAGATAATATATATTTGAGGGCTGATTACAGACTTCATATTTGAAAACAGGGGCAAAGAATAAAATATAGGACTAATAAGAACACCAAGTCACTTTTGAGACTCAGAAAACAAGGAAGCTGGTAATTTCTGGAAAGCAAATAAAATCTTCTGTTATCAAAGGCATCAGAGATAGTGAAAAGAATACTGATTACTGTAAGTCCATTGGATTCATCCATTAGGAGGTCATTTTTGTTATAAAACCTCTAAACTCTGGGGAACAGTTCTAGGAGATTAAGTCAGAGGAAGTAAAAGACCTCTTGTAAACATAAGGAGACATGGAGAAAGTGGGTGTAGGCTTCTAATTTTTAAAATGGTATGGTATAAGAGAGATGTCGGGTGGCAGTTAAAAGGAATAAGATGTATGTAAAACCTTTATCTGTTTTTTTGTCTTTCTTATTATTGAAAAAAAAATGCTTCAGGGAAAGTAGTTGAAGATGCCAGCAAAAATGGCAAGCAAAAAATATGCCTAATAATATAAAGTTTCCCAAAACAAAATAAATCAGAGACTAGAAGTAAACTAACAAGAATTAATAGAGAAATAAAATTGAAATCACAAAGGCAAGGCAAACAGTAAAACTTGTTGGGGAATTACATGCAGGGTCCATTGGTCCATGTGTGTATGTTTAATGAGAAATATATATCTGCTGCTGCTGCTAAGTCGCTTCAGTCGTGTCCAACTCTGTGCGACCCCATAGATGGCAGCCCACCAGGCTCTGCCATCCCTGGGATTCTCCAGGCAAGAACACTGGAGTGGGTTGCCATTTCCTTCTCCATTGCGTGAAAGTGAAAGTGAAAGTGAAGTTGCTCAGTCACGACCGACTCGTAGCGACCCCATGGAATGCAGCCCACCAGGCTCCTCCAAACATGGGATTTTCTAGGCAAGAGTACTGGAGTGGCTTGCCATTGCCTTTTCCTATAAACATATATATATATATATATATATATATATATATTAGAAACTACAGAAAAATTAAAAAAAGATTCTATTCCAAACAACCTTATGGATTCCCTATTGACCTCAGAAAAGTTAGCTGACCTCTGGCTCTTGTGCCTTAGGCTCAGGGTCTATAAAATGCAGAAAATAATACCTATCCCTTACTAACTTAAATTCTCTGAGAAATAATGAGATAGCTTCTACAAAGAGCCTTAAGCTCCCTCAAAGACATATACTATAAAAGGTATTATACCTCAGGCCACAGCTATATAATGAGAACTATCTCCCGTTATGTTTTAAGTTTGTTTTTTGCAAGAAAATAAAGGTCTAGTCCAATAATTTACAAAGTTTCTAAATATAATTTTAAAAATCCATGTGAAATCTCAAACCTAAGTCTCCTATTCATGCACTGATTTTGTTTTTCTAAAGGCAGGTTATTTGTGAAACAAATAGGTACACAAATAACACCCACATTTTTCAAAAAATATTTGCATCCAATCATTTACTGAGCATGAACATCTATAAGTTTAATTATTTAAGAGTGACATTCACGAATTAATTTTTGTTTCCGTTATGACACACTGGAAACTTTCACTTGACGACACATATATATTCAAAGGTAACTCTGGGGCTTCCCTGATGGCTTTGTAGTAAAGAATCTGCCTGCCAATGCAGAAACATGGGTTCGTCCCCTGATGCAGGAAGATGCCACATGCTGCAAAGCAGCTAAGCCTGGGCATCACAGCTATAGAGCCACACTCTAGAGGACCGAGCCACAACTCCTGAAGCCTGCATGCCCCAGGACCCATGCTCTGCAACAAGAGAAGCCACCCCAGTGAGAAGCCCACCCATGGCCACTAGAGAGTAGTACCTGCTTGTCACAACCAAAGAAAAAGCTTGCGCTGCAGTAAAGACCAAGCCCAGCCAAAAATAAATAAATAAACAATGTTTTTTAAAAGTTACTTTGAATAATATCCAATCCCTGGGGCAGGGGATGTACTTTGATACTCATGCCAGGCCCCAGCTGATGGAAATGGATTATAATTGACTTTGCTTTAAACTACTATAGACTTGGAATCAGTCTATTTTTCATATTATCCTTATCCATTCTTCATATAATTTTATTCACTTGCTATTTCAAAATCTAGAGGTCACATGGGAAGTGGACATGAATGGAGAGGTCCTCTCCCTTCTATCCTTGCCCTCATGCTGTGGAGTATGTAAGTATGGCTGTCTCTTCTTACCCTCCTCTCCTGAGCGGGAATTCTGATACACCCAAGATGAGGAACATGTGATTGCCAAGATCATTTCCACAAATAAAATTAACATAGCTGAAGCTCCAATACATTGGTCATCTGATGTGAAGAGCCAACTCACTAGAAAAGACCCTGATGCTAGGAAAGATAGAAGGCAGGAGAAGGGGGCAACAGAGATAAAGATGGTTGGATGGCATCACTGACTCAATGGGCATGAGTTTGAGCAACCTCTTGGTGTTGGTAAAGGACAGGGAAGCCTGGCTTGCTGCAGTCCACGGGATTGCAAAGAGTCAAACACAACTGAGTGACTGAACAACAAGAAATAAACTTGAAAGGACAAAAATAGCAAATAAGGATAAAGTTGGGTGCTGGGGGGATACACATTGTAACATATTTAGTACATACATTTGCCTATTAATATTTTGGATTTAAAAAAAATTTGGATTTTTTTAAACTTGGAAAACATGAACAGTAGTTAAAATGGTATACAGGTAAACTTGGTATCAAGAAAAAGACACCTTGCTTAGATGAGGAGAGGATTTATGATATGTGTGGATGACAGAAATCAGGCTTGCATTCTAATGACAGTATTGCAAGGTGTGAGGCATTCATGACAGGAAAAGGTGATGAACATTTGATTCATTCTTCTTTTTGTGAAATTTCATCTCCACAATTGCAAACGTGAATTACCAAACAGTAAATGTAAAGCTAGGCAATCCAGCAGGTTTCTGGAGGTCACATAAGAAGTTATCACAATCTCCACTTTACTTCACATATGGAGTAGAAGCCAGATATCATCCTGCTTTATTCAGAGAGTTCACAGAAAGTTAAGTTCATACATTTTAAATCCATTAGAGGACTGGGACAATTTTCTAAAAAGCTTTTTTTAAAAAAAATATCTAGAAAGTGAAAGTGTTAGTCGCTCAGTCGTGCACAACTCTTTGTGACCCCACAGACTGTAGCCCACAAGACTCCTCTGTCCATGGCATTCTCTAGGCAAGAATACCGGAGAGGGTAGCCATTCCCTTCTCTAGGAGATCTTCCAGACCCAGAGATTGAACCAGGGTCTCATGTACTGCAGGTGGATTTTCTACTATCTGAGTCACCAGGGAAGCCTAGAAAGTTTATGTCAAATTGTCCAACTGTCTTATTTTTCTATCTTGCAGATTCATTTTTTTTTAATTTTAGAGAACCATATAACTGCCCTCCTTTTTTGAAAGTACTGACATAATAGCATACACTATAAATAATATGTACTTTTGAGGAAATTTCATTCTGAAATTAACAGTAATATGTTATTCTGTTTCCAGAATTCAGTCATTGGCATTACATCTCCAGGGCCTAATTATTTTAAAAAATTCTTTATCACAAAGTTCATTTATAGTTTCTAAGAAAGCCAATAAAGACCAGATGCATATTCACAAAAATAAAATAATAAAAATTTATTTTATCCATTCTTAATTATTGTTTAAAACATAACCATCACACCATAAATAAATATTAAATCTCATAATCAGACACAGTTAAAAATACTGACCTTCCACTTGCATTAACAAAATCCTCTAAGTTACAATCTGCACAATAATAATGGATTGTGTTCTCTAAATAGGGCAGTGGCTAATTTTTGAAAAGGGAAAGAAAATAGTTGAACTTTGGGAATATCCTATTATACGTAATATTTACAGTAAAAGAGAAAACACAGCATCAGGTTAACAAGGGAGTAACTTTCCCCTTGGAGTCCATCAACCTAGTGACACGACCTTTTTGAGGATTTCATTTGCAAGAGGATAAAACCCTAAAAATGACGCTAGAAAGAACTACAGGTTAACTCTCTTTCCCTGTTGGATGCTGTTCTGTGTCTTACAGACAACTTTATTGGGAACTTTAAATCTGTACCTTCCTTTTTAGTTTCAATAGTTTCTCCATAAATCGTCTTCTTATCTGGAACTCACATACAACTGTCTCAGTCACATCAATTATTTCTGTATGGGCTGAAAAGGCTTTTCTATTTTTTCCAATTCACTTAGTTATGTCCATCAAACAAACTTCTAATGACTCTCTTTGTCAGTCATTAAGCACTGAAACAGTCATGGAGCAGAACATTGCTAAATTAAAAGGAGTGCTGCTTTTGCTTTTTATTTTAAAAAGAACTAAAACTGGGAGATCTTTCCTTGCAAATGAACAGGTACTTGATTAATCTGCAAACATTTTGAACCAGTGTCAGTGGCTACTGAACAAACATATCTAAGATTCCATAGTGCATTAGTTGAAATATGTCTGGCAGAATCTTCAAACAAACTTTAATGAGGTCTTTTAACTTTTTAGGGGCATCTTCCTTTGCTAACATCTTAAAGTTCTTCTGTACTTCAAATCGCCTTTCTTTCTTTCAAGTCAATAGCAGATGAAAGAGTAGTAAAAAGAAACATGTTGAGACGTTTGGATTGGTTAATTAAAACACTTATTTGGGGGAGGAGAAGTTAAATAATTGTATTTTTTCTGACTTGCATGCAGTTACATATTTGACATTGTTGTATATATTTGTTCTGCAGAAACTAAGAATGTAGGTTATACTTAATAATTCTTAGTCCACTAGATCACAAGTGTGAAGTGTTTTCTTCTCAGTCATGTCCAACTCTGCGAAATCATGGACCAGGGTTTGCCAGGCTCTTCTGTCCATGTAATTCTCCAGGGAAGAATACTGGAGTGGGTTGCCATTTCCTTCTCCACAGTAATGCAAAAGAACGATAATGATAATATTAAAATAGTAGCTATTCATTTCACTTGTGTTGTCACTTTTCCTCATGTGTGGTTCATAAGGATATTTTGATTTTGAAAATGAGAAAAAAATAATGAACTTAATATTCAAACTACTGCAAGAACTGCTGCTGCTGCTAAGTCACTTCAGTCGTGTCCGACTCTGTGCGACCCCAGAGACGGCCACCCACCAGGCTCCCCTGTCCCTGGGATTCTCCAGGCAAGAACACTCTGGAGTGGGTTGCCATTTCCTTCTCCAGTGCATGAAAGTGAAAAGTGAAAGAGAAGTCGCTCAGTCGTGTCCGACTCTTTGTGACCCCATGGACTGCAGCCTACTAGGCTCCTCCATCCATGGGATTTTCCAGGCAAGAGTACTGGAGTGGGGTGCCATTGCCTTCTCCGACTGCAAGAACTACTCTAATCTAAAAATAAAAGTTTGTCTCATATTTTTTTAGTGAAAAATATCAGAAAACAGAAGAGACAAAAGCCCAAAAGTTTTAGTAATGTAGGCAAATATTATTGTCTGAAAACTTCTAAATAAGACACTGTGCTCTGAAACACAAATTGTGGGTCTTTTGTATTGTGGACACATTGTTGCAACTTTTTTTATGAAGGGACAGAAAATAAATATTTTAGGCTTTGTAGGTCATGGGTCTTTGTCACAACTTCTCATTTTGACATTGTCCTGAAAAAACAACCGTTAAAGATACAGAAATGAATAAGAATGGCTAGGTTCCAATAAAACTTTATTAATTAAAATAGGAAATTGAATTCCATATGCTTTTCTTGATTTATAAAATGCTGTTGTTAAGTTTTTAATCATATTGAAATGTACAAAAATATAACTTTTCTGTTGTATTAACATTTTAAAAGTTACTGCATATTTTTCAACCAGTGTGTAAAGTCCTCATAAACAGTATGTATCAATTATATCTGTTTCAATGATAGTGCCTTGAAAATAGTTTATATTAAATTGTCATTTGTTAGCTTGTTTTAATATTTATTGTCTTTTTCGCATATAACTCTGAAGTAGAGAATCAGCAGACATGAATCCAGTACTTCCTCTGATACTAAGTGTAAAATCTGGTGGAAAGATTAATCTTTCAATTTTAGCATCTTCAACTTTAAAAGGAAAGAGTTTTAGCAAATGATACTTAACATCCTTTTTAGTTCCTTAATTCTTTGAAACTATAAGAAGATAGGTTTGTTCAATAAGTCAATAAATGGCTGAAATGTGTGATTTTAAACTACTCTTTTTCACCATTTAAGAAATTCCTTAGTACGCTGCATGGTCTTCAAAACATTAAAGCAACTAGGAATGTGTTTACTCATGAAGCGAGAATCATGAACAAACATATGTATAATAACAAAACATTTTAGTCAATTAGCTTAATGAAAAGCTACAAAAATGACTTAACATCTTTGTGAAAAGTGTTTTCAAAAAGTAAAGACTTTCTCTGGAATGTCAACGCCATGAAATAAGCTTGTCTAAATGTTCCGTATCCTCTGAAACCACTTCTTCTGTGAGTTCTTCTTTGATTCACCCCCCGAAAAATGTTCAAGTGAAAAAAAAAAAAATACTCGAGTTCCTACTGTGTGCTAGAGACTGTGAGATCTCATTCGTCTCTTAACGGTATGCTTTGAATAGCAGAGGTTAGCAAGGTTGGTATGCAATTGAGTGGTGAAAACATGCTGGGCCGTTGATTGGATTTCACCTCCCAATTCCTTTGAGACCCTACACAGTCCCTTGTAAGTTTCTATGTTTACATGCACAGAGAAACAGGAAGGCAGAGGGAGTCCTATTTAGGAAAAGAGAATATTGACAGGCAGCTAATGAGAAAAAGACTATCTTTGCAATGATACTCAATTCAACAAAAGCTTATTAAGCACTTGCTTTGTGCCTGCCACTGCGCCGAAAAATCTACATGCTGCAAATTTAGGCATTAAGCTCAGCTGGGCAAGTGCAGAATAATCATACAAAAGCACTCACAGAATACAAGCAAAGGTTTCTTTTTTCCTTTTTGGTATTGTGATAATCATCAAAAGCTCAGTTCACAAACCTCTCAGTTGCTTTGCATGACTATTCTACATACCCATGGAGTTCCACAAGTGCTGAATGCGGTTGATAAAAACCTGTGTCTTAAACTACACAGTTGGAGTTAGACTGCAGCAGTTCAAGGGAGTAATGCTGAAGAGCCAACTGGAGCTCCTAAAGAATTGTCCAGGTTTCCGACTACTAAACTACTAACACTGAACAAATAAACAACAGCAACAAGGAAAAAAAAATATAATAACCTTTTAAAAGCTACCTCCTAAAATACATAGGGGCTTTCCAGGTGGTGCTAGTGGTAAAGAATCCACCTGAAACTCAGGAGATACAGGAGATGTAGGTTTGATCCCTGGGTGGAGAAGATCCCCTGGAGGATGGCATGGCGACCCAATCCAGTATTTTTGCCAGGAGAATTCCATGGACAGAGAAGACTGGCAGGCTACAGAGTTGGACACAACTGAAGTGACTTAATAGTCACGCACACAAAATACATAGAAGTTTAGAAGCACAGACAGGAGTCTGCCTCATAAACACCTGAATCAATTCTCTCATCCTGAAATGAATGAAAATGAAACTTGCATTTTAGGATCCACTCAAACAGATGCTCCAGATTTTTTTTCTCTTTTTTTTTCCTTTTCTATCTTAGACATTACATCGAAACTGCACCTGGTAAAACTTGTTTGGAAAGCTACATAGATTTTAAAAACATTATGTTTTCATATTCTACAGAATGAAGGTCTGTGTCCTTAAGTAGCTTTTCCTGGTCTGAATGGATTAAAGTGTCTGACAGAAATCAAGATAGACAAATGGAATAAGGCTCTGAAGTTTTACTTAAGCATTTAATTAGTGGACTGAGTTGAAACCTAACTCAAGCCGAATCTTCTGCTACCCACATGAAACTCCTGCTACCCACATGAAACCATACCTCTGCCATCTCTGCTGGTTTACTTGTTTTATTTTCTCTGTACTTTGTTTAAAAGAAAAGTTACAAGGGCCCCTAAGGAAAAATGTATTCAATGCCGAGATATGCTTGTTTTCATTCCTTAATAGAAGTCAAATAACTCCAGAAAAATGAGTGAAAGTGGACTTAGAAGGCAGAAAAGTGGACTCTGAAGATACATACATCCTAATCCTTGGAACCTGTGAATTGGTGAACTTACATGCAAAAGGGGAATTTTAGATTGCAGATAGATTAAGTTTACTAATCAACCAATATTAAAATAGGGCTATTATTTTGGATTATCTAGGTGGGCACAATGTAATCACAGGTTTCTTTTTTTTTTTCTTTGTTAAAAATTTATTTAGTTTTAACTGAGGGCCTTCCTTGTAGCTTATCTGGTAAAGAATCTGCCTTCAATGCAAGAGACCTGGGTTCAATCCCTGAATTGGGAAGATCCCCTGGAGAAAAGAAAGGCTACCCACTCCAGTATTCTGGCCTGGAGAACTCCATGGATTGTGTAGTTCATGAGATCGAAAAGAGTCGGACACAACTGAGCAACTTTCACTTTCACATTTTTAATTGAAAGATAATTATTTTACAATGTTGTATTGGTTTCTACCATACATCAACATAAATCAGCCACAGGTATACATATGCCCCCTCCCTCTTGAACCTCCTTCCCACCTCCCACCCCATCTTACCCCACCCTTCTGGGTGGCCACAGAGTACTGGTTTGCGCTCCCTGAGTCATACAGCAAATTCCCTTTGGCTATCTACGTACATATGGTAGTATAAATGTTTCCATGCTACTCTCTCCATTTGTCCCACCCTCTCCTTCCCTCACTGTGTCCATAAGTCTGTTCTGTATGTTTGTGTCTCCATTGCTGCCCTACACATTTACAAACAATAAATGCTGAACAGGGTGTGGAAAAAAGGAAGCCTTTTTGCAATGTTGTTGGGAATATAAATTGATATAGCCACTATGGATGACAGTATGGAGATTCCTTGAAAAACTAGGAATAAAACTACAATATGACCCAATAATCCCACTCCTGGGCATATATCCTAAGAGAACCATAGTTGAAAAATACACATGTACTCCAGTGTTCACTGCAGCACAGTTTACAATAATAGCTAGAACATGGAAGCGACCTAGATGTCCACTGACAGATGAATAGATAAAGAAGTTGTACTGTGTATACATATATATATACATACATACATACAGTGGAACATTACTCAGCCCTAGAAAGGAAAGCATTTCAGTCAGTTCTAATGAGGTGGATGAACCTGGGGCCTATTATAGAGTGAAGTAAGTCAGAGAAAAAACAAATATCATATATTAACATATATATATATATATATACATTTATGTATATATATATATGGAATCTAGAAAGATGGTACTAATGAATCTAATCTTCCTTAAAAGGAGAAAGGGAAGGTGGAAAAGGAAGTCAGAGTTTTGCAATGTAATATCTATACTCACCTTCTCAAACTATGAAGACAGAGGAAGGGGCCATGAGTTAAGAATCCTGGTGGCCTCTAGAAGATATTAAAGGTAAGGAAGGGAGCATATTTTCCCCCAAAACTCTAGCATAAACACTGTCTCACTTTGATTTTAGCCCAGAAAGACCTATTTTGAATTTCTGTCATCAACAATTGCTATAGCTTTAAGCCATTAAATTTTAGTAATTTGTTATAGGAGCAATAAGAAACATGTAATGGGCCATGAAGCCTGAGGTATGATGGGAAAAAAAGAGAAGTAAAGCAGTTGGGCCTACATTTCATATTTATAAAAGAAGTTAGTCATCATTCAAATTTAATTTGGTATTCCATTCCTATATTACTCCACCTATAGAGCATAGAGAACGGGCATGTGATTCTAATATCTGTACTTATTTTATAAAGCATTCAAATGTATTATTACGTATTTTATGTTGAAAGGTCTAAAAACTGTAAAAATATTGAAAATAATCTTTATAGCCTTATTTTCACATTTATTATCCTTTTAATAGTGAAAGTGCTAATACCAAATAAAACTAAATTGAAAGGATTAGGTCTCTGTTCACCATTCATATGGGGAAAACTACTTCAAATTTGCATTTCAGTCTTCTCTTATCAGATTACTAATACTGTATTTGAAGAAAACCACAGACTTCCAAATCAGGAAATCAGAATTTATTTTCCTGATGTCAACTATAATTTGAACAGGTTTGGGCTACTGACTTAATTCTTCTGAGCTGGGATTCAACTTCTGTAAATATAAATTATAATATCTCCATTTAAAGGATACAATGGAAATCCAATCTTGGAGTACATTGTAGAGTGTCCTATACATTATAATGGTAAATTGAGTTCAAAATTTTGTCCATAGGCCAAAAATTTATGGAGCTGATAAAAGATATATATTTTTTTTAATTCTATAAACTTGGAAGAAACAAATTCTTCCCACTATGCCAGCATAAAGAAAGATAGTGAATGTCTTGATTTTTGAGAATAGCTTCATCTACACTGGAGAGAGTTAATAAATAAATACTGATGGTGCCTAATTGGAGTTACCATATTTGTAGATATTGTCTATTGTCTACTACTTTTACTTCTTTGTTTTACACTTGTGTATTGAAAAAATTTTCTAGGAAGATGAATTCTTTGTACTAAAACTTTAACTTTTCAGAAGGAAAGCAGAAAATAAATTCAACAAATAAAGAATAAGTAAGCATGTTGGTATTTCATGGTTCTTTAGAGAAAAGAGGATACTTGTAACTTGCCTGTTACATGGGGACTCAAAGGACACAGTGGGGGAAGGAGAGAGTGGGATGAATGGAGGAAGTAGCATAGACATATACGCACTACCATGTGTAAAATAGATAGCTGGTGAGAAGTTGCTGTATAATACAGGGGCCCCAGCTTGGCACTCTGTTATGATCTAGAGGTGCAGGATGGGGGAGAGCAGGGAGACTCAAGAGGGACGTGATAGATGTACGATTATGGCTGATTTGCATTGTTGCATGGCAGAAACCAGCACAACATTGTAAAGCAATTTTTCTCTAATTAAAAAAATAAATTTTAAAAATGTGATAATTATACAGAAGGACAGATAGTCTGAAATACTGTCCGGAGTTTAGTTTTCAGTCATAATTTGAAAATATAATCAATAGTATCCAATATTTGCCATATATTATTTCAATATTAAATGCCACAAGAACAACTTATTTCAATTGCCATCTTCTTGAGAAAAATGGTCAAATTCTTAAGCTTCTAGAAAATGCACATTTTTAAGCATGAGGGAAAAACGAGTCCACAAGGCCATAACATCATAAGACCATCATATTTTATTACTAGTATTCTTATTTGACTAAGTCTGTTTACATTTCATATTTAGGAGATACATGGGGTACCATATCTAAAGACAAATATTTTATTCCTCTCTTTTTTTACCTTATGACCTTTTCCAAGTCTCTGATCTTTTTATTTTTTCACACTTCATATACATTGACATTTTGGAGATGTTGCTTCCCTGATATCTTAATTTTCACTTCAAAGGTGCTAAAATTATAACCCTCTGGTACCCATCGTTTGGGAAGTTCATTACATTCTGTGTATTAAGAAATAAAACTAATAATAAACCACATAATTAAGTTACCTCTTGTATTCTAGGGGAAATTTTTTTTTAAATATTTAAGCTCAGTTTTTGTAACAACTGCTCATATCGGTAGATTGTGAATTAACTAGAGATAACATGTATTATCTTCACCTAGTTTGACAGAGAGCCCCGAAGTAAGTCAGAGATACTTTACTGAGCAAGAAACTTACATATTGCAACTGTACAATGCAAAGAGAAATCTTTCTAGGGGGCAATCAGTAATTAGTAGCAGACATTTCCCAGAACACATGGGAGGAAGGCAAAGCCTTCTTAATGATATAGCTGATAACATGTCTGCATTTAAAATGCATAGTGATTATTCCCTAACACTCATTTATTGCTTACCATGTGTCCATTCAAAGCTTATTTAATTTTCACAATAGTACTATGAGGCAAATGTAGAAGCCAGTACCTATGAAAGTAACTTGCCGGTAGTCACACAGTGGCTAAATGATCATAGCTTGGCTCTTGCTCACCAAGCCATAGCTTTGCCTTGATTAAACCCTAAGAAATTGATAAACAGACACTGAGGCGTGCTCATATAGTCACAAGAGTACTGGCTTAGGGAAATCATATTCTAGCACAGATCAGCTACTTAAAAGCCTACAAGTGCTCAGGAGAAAAAAGTTGATTATCTCAGCCACTTCTGATAAGGGTTCCTCAGGCTGAAAATCAGACATTCAGATTTGAATTCTACTGGAGATTATGTGTAGTTTGTTGTTATACTTTAGCCAAGTATAAAAGAAAAGGGACATACTTCACTTTCTATCATGTGGGATTTAATTTTCTTAGTCTAATAAACCTTTCGGCTTTGTTTTACACAAGTCAGCTGTTCTCTGCTCTGCTTACATATTTAAATTACCCCCACCTAAAGAGTGTTGATACTTGGACCATATCCTAAAATTATTTTGGGATAGAGCTCAGCATCTATGTCAGCAGGGGTGAAAATCCACTCTAATCCTGAAATAAAATGGAAAAATCATTCTAAATTTCTATGTGCTTTGGCTGCCAGGAATCTCAGCACTCAATCATCATCTATTTATAAGCCCAAGCAAGATAGGTGCATTTCCTTATTCTTGTATGTGGTTTTTGAGGTATTATTTCCATTTTAATATCTCATTATAAATTTGTTTTATCATAAAATATCCCAAATCCTTTTGGGAGCAGATGGCCTACATTTTGAAGATGATTACAGAAAAACTTAAAATGAGCATTTCTTATCATTCACTTTACTTTAGGAAAACAAATGACTTGCATGTTATTTTTCTAAAAGCTGTAATACATTCTAGAGAAAGTAATTTGTAATTAAAATCAGCCATACTTGGGGTTTTGTTCAAAAACAAGAAGACTAAGAGAGTTTTATTTATTAAATAGTATGGGAATGATCAATTCTCTGGGGTAGGATATGGCTACTCACTCCAGTATTCTTGCCCAGAAAATTCCATGGATAGAGGAGCCTGGCAGGCTACAGTCCATGGGGTCACAAAGAGATGAACGTGACTGAACACAGCCCTAGCCCACATAGGCATGGGAATGATCAACATGTCATTAAAACATGTTTTAAACACTAGAACATTCATCTCCATGAAGTTATCTAATACCCATCATAAGACATGTATGATCTATTTTGCTCCTCAATTAATGATTAGTTTTATATAACTAGTGATTACTCTATTTTTTATTGTTACAGATGCGTATTGCTATTCATGACTTTATTTCTATACAATAGTTTGCTAGTTTTTCAAGACTAGGAAATTCTCAGATATAATGCCATTAATGACAGCATTATCGAGCACCTTTAAAATCATCTTTAGTATCACTTCCTCCATTTAACATTTGTTGCACCATATTTTTTTACTTTCTTTTTCTTCTAAATATGTCATTCTCCTAACAATATTGCATCAACCATCCATGACAAATTATCTTGCTCTGTCCTGTGACTTCTGTGCATTGATTTATGGATATTCATGGTAATGATAGCCAGAGTTTTTATGTTTTGCCTTCTAGAGAATGTGTTGCTCCCTCAGATAACATAGTAACACTGATTAAAATACTTGGTGTCTTAAGAAAATCTTCCATGAGTCATATAAATTTTAAGAATTTCATATCAAAAGGATTAAGAGAAATTTGAGGAAGTAGATTAAACTCCTAAAGTCATAAGTATTTTACCCATTCTTCCTTCAACTAGAAAAAACACTGGGCTTGAAGTTGATACCTAAGATTTCTCATATCAGAGCATTTCAAAAACATTTCTTGGATCCTTAACTTTGCTCACGTGAGCTTTACTACTCACAAACTCTATGAGCTAAGGCAAAACACTTAATTTCCATAATCTTCAATTTCCTAATTTCTAATATGGGGGAAACTGTTGAGTGCTTTACAATATAGTATAACTAGTATTTAGGTTACACAATCCATGGATCCTAATCTTCAGAGTGCATGGAAATTATCTGAAAAATTGCTCAGTACTCAAAAGCCCTCTAGCCCCACATTCAGAAAATGTTTGCTGAGCCAAAAAAAAAAAAAATATATATATATATATATATATATATATGTATATATAGTGATGCACACTAAATTTTGAGAATTGCTGGTATAAACCATGTAAAACCCTGAGCACATTATTTCCTTTATTAATATTACAACTGTTGCCACTCTCATCATTGTAACAGCTAACATGGTGATGTTCCTTATAGCAGGCAATAAAGTGGCAGTCAGACCCATCAGTTATCAGATTTAGAAATCAACCTTGAATATTCATCAGAAGAACTGATGCTGAAGCTGAAACTCCAATACTTTGGCCACCTGATGTGAAAAGCCAACTCATTGAAAAAGATCCTGATGCTGAGAAAGATTGAAGGCAAAAGGAGAAGCAGGGTGGCAGAGGATGAGATGGTTAAAGAGCATCACCAACTCAATGGATGTGAATTTGAGCAAACTCCAGGAGATAGTGGAGGACAGAGGGGCCTGGCTAGCTGTAGTCCATGGGGTTGCAAAGAGTCAGAAACAACTTAGTAACTGAACAACCACAAAAATCAATGCCAAGAATTTCAGTCATTCATTACTTTTCCCAACCTCATATACAAACCAATGCATGTGGTGAAGAACTGTTGAAAGATGGCAGGGTAGAGTCATAATCAATTAGGTTCTATTCTAGAAAGATTCCAGGGAGGGTTAAGGACACATTTTGCAAGATGCAAGCAATAGAAGAGGGAAATCCAAAAAAAGGACATCTTGGAAATTCCCAGATGACAGTTTTGTCCTGGCAGTTATGCTACTACTTTCTCCATTGGCTGGAAGGCCTAACTGAGAGCAGCAGCAGATGAGACAGATCCTAAGGGACTGGAGATAAGAAAGGCATGGAAAATTAGGCACGGGAAGATTGTTTAAACAGAAGCAACAAAATTTGACACTAAGACATTCAAAGTAAGGGCAATTTTTATCCTTTAGAATCTGAAATACTACTATACTACAACGACTTCTCCTTAGCAAAGTGAGTTTATCTATGCTCAGATTGGATGGGATAGGAACATCTTAGAATTTGCATTGCTGTAGGTAGTCATTTTCCAAATCTATCAAGTAAGATAGGGTTAGGGTTATTGGTCATTTCCAATCTATCAACTAATATCTATTAAGTAAGATATTTCCGGGGTAGTCACCTTCAAAGTTGTTTTTCTTAAGTCACTAGCAATAGTAAGAAATAAATTTTGCATCCCTGTTCTGTATGTATGTGTAAACATACACACACATACACACACACAAAGGGAAACATGATAAAAAAAATACTTTTCTTCACTGTGTGCAACATATTTTGATATATATTATACATATTTTTATATATTTTAAATATTTATATACATATATATGCCATCTCATTTCATTCTCTTCTTTAATTTAAAACTGTTCATTAAGATCCACTCAGTTAATTTTATGCCTCACTACTGGGTTTTAATTACAGTATGAGAGAAAAAAAAAGGCATTTGTTAAAAATGAAGATTTTATTTCTACCTTCACCCCAAGATGTGCACTTAATAGTTCTAGGGATGGGCATTAGGACTTTGGGTGATTCTGATCTCTCGAAATAGTGATCTATAGAGTTAAAACTGCCTTCAGATATAGCTGATCTCACCTTCCCTGATGCCTTCTACCTTCCTGCTCCTGTCTGCTTCTCCTCTACTAAACTCCAGAACTGAAGGTGACATTAAACCTGACTCAACTGCATGCCTAGAACCAAACTGAAAAGACAAATAAACTGAGGCCCTAGAAGGTAAATGCCAGACACAAATTCACAACCATCTTCAGATTTCCCTGGCTTTTAAATCCTTTCATCTTTTGTATAGATCTCACAGTTCAACTCAAGAAGAACCAAAAACCAAAAACAAAACAACAGAAAACTTAACTGCAGTTTACAGTTTATGTCATGCAGAGTTTTTCCCCCTTGAGGCTACTTTTATGGTTAGAAAATAGGAACACATTAAACCAATTTGACTGAACTCTACTTTTAATGTATAAATATCTTACTACAAATTGGAAAACTTAGTTTTTCAATTTTCTTATTAGTGTTAAACTACTTATGTACCTTTGGGAGGAAAGAGAGAGCATTTATAATATACTACAGAATTACATGAGTAAAGAAGACTATTACAGGGTTGAGAGCTGATTGTACCAAGTTGTACAAATATTTCCTATTATTACCTAAGAATGTGATGCACGTGTGCTAAGTCACTTCAGTCATGTTCGACTCTGTGCGACCCTATGTATGGACTGTAGTCCGCCAGGCTCTTCTGTCCATGGGTTTCTCCAGGCAAGAATACTGAAAGGGGTTGTCATGCCCTCTTCCAGGGGATCTTGCTGACACAGGGATGGAACCTGCAACTCTTAGATCTCCTGCAATGGCAGACAAGTTCCTTATCACTAGCGCCACCTGGGAAGAAGCTTATATATTGTAGTAATCAGCTAAAATTTGAAACGATTTCTCAATAAAATGAAAAGGAATTTTGCTATCAGTCACATGTATCATCACAGAAATGTAAATACAACACATTTTATTTGTGTACAGTATTGATGTATATGATTTATTTCAGGAAGATAAACAACTGTATGTGTTTTAACTAGCTTAGTCAGCCTGATTATGGGCTTCCCTGGTGACTCAGATGGTAAAGAATCTGCCTACAATGTCTCATTATATTTATTCTCTATCATCAAGAACAAAATGAATAATTCACATAGCTTCTGTCATGGAATTTAAGAATCACAGAAGTCTACCCCTCTTGTATATATATTGAAATATATCCAACTAATATCCATATGTATGATCTTACTAAAGCATGTATATAATCACTTATTTTATATTAATAATTAAAGGAGATAACCATGTGTTTAAGAAATATTTTACATTGCAAATTCCCTTCAAATAACCTTAAAAAACTTTCACAAATACTTTGGCCGGAATACAGAAAATATCTCAAGTTATTGAACTGCTGTTATGATTTAGTGGACTATAACATTTATGAAATATTGTTATGAATGGAAGAAATTATTTTAAAATTGTGTATTTTCAAATCCTCTAGATATTTGCATTATCTCTTAAGAAGGAATTCCTGGAGAAGGAAATGGCAACCCAGTCCGGTCTTGCTTGGAAAAATCCCATGGACAGAGGACCTAATGGGCCACCATCCATAGTGTTGCAAAGAGTTGGACATGACTGAAACGACTTAGCACAAGGCAATTTAGAGTTAAAAACAAAAAGACTGACAGAGGGCAGAGGAAAATGGGGAAGTGCTTGGCTAATGTTTCCAAAGCATGCTGATATGTGTGCAAAGATAAGGATAAACTGCAAATAGTTTACATGTTTCTACTTCAAAAAGTGGTATATGAAGTTACTATCATGGCACAATTAGTTATTAGCATAAGATATAGTAAATATTTTGAAGAAATAAACCTGTATTTAAAACTTCTTTATCAATGTTTCACTTCTTCATTAAATTTTCCACACAGTTAGTCTGAATTAGTACAGTTTTACTGTACCTAATTCATTAAATTACTGTCTAAATCACTGATCATCTGTAAGACCATAAAGGAAAAAAAGTAATTCCTTGCTCCAGTGATGAGGTTTGTGCTATATATTCAAAGTATTAGATAGTTCATAACATTTATAACAATAGAGCTTTATTGCTTTTAATCATCGTGGTGGGTTAGAGTCCGGGGCAGAGGCAACATTTCTAGAAACAAACAATTGAGAATCAGTTCAGAATCAGAATAGCTTTCCAAATCCATAAAAGCAATTAAGCTGCATTGGAATAAATACAAATTTCAACACATAACATTTTATATTTTGTTTAGTTGCCAACTTCACAGCAAGAATTTAGTGCCTGTTCAAATCCATATAACTAAATTGTAAATTAAATGCACTTTAGACAGATCAAATTTGCAGTCCAAAATGCAAATATAACTGGACTGAGCCAGAAGTTGTTTATGACACAAAGAAAAGTAAGGGAGAAAAATGTCAGTGTAATATTTAGTTGTGTTGCAAAGTTCAGAAAGAAACAAAAACCTCTGCAACACATCATCACTTAGGTAATGAAAAGCGTTCTTGTTTGTAAGAGTGCATGGAACTCTTTGAATATCCTTGACATTGAACCAGAGTTCTCTGTCTGGTGTACTAGATGAAATGGAAAAAATCAGGCATTGATAAAGAGTTTTGAATTATTGATACGTTGATTGCACCAGGCAGATATCTCCATGGCCCATCGCTCCATGTGCTGAGCTTCACTTTGTATGGGCTTACTGTCATTCGGACTTATTTGTCATATAAATTCAGGCTGAGTAAGGTGACATTAAATGAGAAGTCTGTCAGGCACTAGATCAGGACAAAGTCAAGTCCTCCAGGGCAACTGGCATCAGTGTTCTTACATTTTTTTTTTTTGAAAGCGAGATGCATTTTCCATAACCGTGGATAGTCTGCTAGTAGCAAAGTAGGAAATGACTTCCTCAAACTTTTACCACTGGTTGTCTGAAAAGAGAAGTGTTGTTCTGTCTCCTTTTGGGAGTAAGATTAATAGAGGAAAATAACTTTCATAGTAGGAGAGCAGGAGAAAAGAGATAGATACTATTGTAAGACAGCTATATGCTACTTCACATTAGAAATATATCGTATGTTCCTGTTCTCAAAATGTTTGTAAGGTGTTCATTTTTTTAAACATCACTTGCATTTTCTGGTTATTTTACATAGACGCTTTACCATCTGAGCTACCAGGGAAGTCCATAGGATACATAAGTTTTCCTATTGCTCAACATATCTGATGTCATGAACACTGTAGATGAATACTGCAGAATACTATATGCATGAAAAGGTATGGTAAAACCCACTAAAACCTGTATGGATTATGCAGTGCACATGCTCACATGTTCAGTCGCTCAGTGGTGTCCAACTCTTTGCAATCCCATGGACTGTAGCCAGCTAGTCTCCTCTGTTCATGGGATTTTCCAGGCAAGAATACTGGAATGGGTTGCCCTTTCCTATTCTAATTATGCACTTCATATCTTTCTAAATAGACTGAAAGATTCTCCAGGACACTAGATTTTATCTTTGTTTGCCATTTCCACAGCTATGGTATAAAGTGGATACTTGTTATTTTTGCTGAAATTGTCATGTTCATATTGAAAATGTAACTGTTTAAAAATAAAAATATATATTGATTTAACATTCTCTGTAAAGAGGAAGGCTATATATATCCTTGGTATAAAAAGACGAAACTGATGCATGACATAATACTGTAATAAAAATAAAATAACAATGTAATAAAAATAAGCATAATTTATTTAGCACCTACCAACTTGCTAAGTATAATGCTAGAGGTTTTACATATGTTGCTTCATTTATTTCTCACAAAAACCATATGGCATATGCATTATTACCTCCATTTTACAGAGAATGAAGCTGAGTTTCAGTGAGGTTGAGTAACCTTCCAACACTCAAACATAAAGTGGTAGAGCCAAAATGCAATGCCAGGGTCTGGATAACTCTGCCTGTAAAGTTGCTTTTTAATAGCTGTGCAGGATGCATATTACAACATCTGTATTTTTTCATTACATATTGCTTGTGACCAATGCTTATACTGTCAAGATCATATACTGGATAAAATAATAAATTCATGACCTCAAAACACAGAATCTTCACACCATATACAAAAATAGATTCAAAACGGATCAAAGACCTAAATATAAGATGAAAAACCACACAACTTCTAGAAGAAAGCATTGGCAAAACACTTTTTGACATAAATCCGAGCAATATTTTTTTGGATCTACCTCCTAAGGCAAAGGAAACAGAAGCAAAAATAAACAAATGGGACCCAATTAAGCTTAAAGGCTTTTGCACAACAAAGGAAACCATCAATAAAATGAAATAGACAGCCTATAGAATGGAAGAAAATATTTACTAATTCTATTACTGATAAGGGGTTAATATCCAAAATACATATATGAACAGCTCATACAACTCAATATAGAAAAATGCATAACCCAGTTTAAAAATGAGTAGAAGACCTGAATAGACATTTTTCAAAAAAACATACAGATGGCTGACTGCACAAGAAAAGTTGCTCAATATAGCTAATCAGCAGATCAGTGTAAATCAACACCACAGTGAGATATCACCTCACACCTGTCAGAAAGGTTGCAATCAAATGTGTACAAATATCAAATGTTGGCAGGAATGTGGAGAAAAAGGGCCCTGGTACACTATTGATGGGAATGCAAACTGCATATAGTAGACACTATGGAAAACAGTATTGAAGTTCCCTGAAATACTAAAATAGAAGTACCATATGACCTAGCAGTTTCACTCCTGTATATGTCTAAAGAAAACCCAAAACAATAATTTGAAAAGATACATGCACCCAACATTCATAGCAGCATTATTTACAATAGACGAGATATAGAAACAATGTAAGTATCCATCAACAGGTGAATAGATAAAGATGTGGTATATATACACAATGGAATATTATTCAGCTGTAAGAAGAATGAAATTTTGCCATCTGAACAGTATGAATGGACCTGGAGGATATTATGCTCAGTGAAATAAGTCAGAGAAAGATAAATACTGTGTGTTATGACTGTATGTGGAATCTAAAAATAATAAAGAAGGAATAAAACTAAACAGAAGACTTAAGATACAGAAAACAACTTGGGGGAGGAAGGGCATTGATTGAGGTAGGGGGTTAAGATGCACAGGCACAAACTACTATGTATAAAACAAATAAGCTGTAGGGATAATATTGCAAGTCAACTGTGCTTCCATAATACCTGTCCGTGTGTGTGTATACCATAAGTGAAAGTGAAAGTGAAGTCGCTCAGTCATGTCTGACTCTTTGCGACCCCATGGACGGTAGCCTATCAGGCTCCTCCATCCATGGGATTTTCCAGGCAAGAGTGCTGGAGTGGATTGCCATTTCCTTCTCCAGGGGATCTTCCCGACCCAAGAATTGAACCCAGGTCTCCCACATTGCAGGCAGACATTTTACCATCTGAGCCACCAGGGAAGCCCGTGTATACCATAGATCCTTCTTTTCCCAAGGGTAACTGGTCTCCAGATCATGGCTTTGGCCTCATCCATAACACATGTTCATCAACTGGGCTTGTCAGGGAAGCTAAATTTCCAGTGAGACTGAAAAACGTCATTCACTAGTGCGTACTTTGCACAGACACTAAAAACTTGTTCTCCTTACAACTCACCTGACAGGACATTAATCCAGCACACTTGCTCTTGGGGAAAAGTTCAAGGGTTCACTTTAGGGTGCTGTTTGGTTTGATGGCAATGAAAGCCTGGGTGTAAGGCAAATCTTAAACATCTACGAGCCCATAATTTTCTCTGAAGCTGATTCTCTAGAATGTTAGGCTCATTTTCCCATAGGGATAATTTCTCAAAAGCAAAATAAAATAGCCCAGGCAGTGAATAGGTCATTATCAAGATTGAAACATTCTATATCCAATTTTCCCAGAAAGCATACAGGTGTCTGTCTGGTACCCTGCACTGTCATCTGGAGGAGTATGACTGACTTCAATCTTTAGTGGCCTCCTCCTACCATATTTATTACACAGCTGCTTAGTGGCGATGACCTGAAATGTACCACCCTAGACACTTAATCTGGTATACTCAACCATGGTGATACATGCAGGCATGTGTATGTAAGCAGTGGAGACCATTTTTCATATGAAAAGCATTTGGTCTTTCAGTGAGAAATAATGTATTAAGGAGCAATTAGTGGAATAAACAGTACATTTTGTTGCAAATGAAATTCACCTCTGGTTTAACTCACAAGTAGGATGGTAATTTCTGAAAACATGATGATGTTTTTGGCCAGATACTCATATTCAACTAAGTGAACCTTATCACCAGGAGATGAACCTTCTAGATTAATATATCACAGTCACACTTCTGCATGGTCATTAGCTCACCTCTCTGCAAACCTGAATATGTGCTAAATTGCTGACTTTAAATCCAAAAGTGGAAATAGCCATAAGTATGTCCAGAAATAGGAAGACAGACTTGCTACTTTCATTGCAGTCCACTGAATACTTACATTTATGGTATTTTGAAATGTAATAGTAATTCAAGAGGAATGTTAATTCAAAGATATTCAATTTAGGCTAGATATGTTTCAGAAAGTAAAATTAAACCTACTCTTATTAAGTTACCACTGACTATGAAAAATAACCACAATGGTATTTTAATTTTAATTACTGAAAATAGTTTCATGTTAATACTTAGACCACTTATTCTCTGTTTCTTTTGTCATGGAAAACAATCTATTTGAAATTTCCATTTTTAAGATTATATAGTCTGTGACACAAAATATGCAGAGTATGACAGTAATGTCTTATGAAGAATGGAAAAATTTATTGAGAAAATTGAGAAAAAAAATCTATTTAAAAAAAAATGAGAAAATTGAGAAAAAATCTGCAATACTCATATAAATTTTTGAAAAATAGTAATCACACTTCAATATACTTGTCAGACATGATAAGGATGCAGCTACCATATGGCTTAGAGGGATTAGTTGTAGAAAGAATTATGGCCTTTTTAATTGTGACAAGAAAAAATTATCTAAGTAAACAGGAATATTAATTGGTGGGAGAAGTCAGTAATACTACTTATTTGACAATTGTCCAAGATTCTATTCCATGAAAAGGCTCATCAGATATATTTTCATTTGGGAAAATAGAATACAATAATGCATACATACATACACACACTTTGTTCTTTTATTTTCTACATACATTATATTCAATATAGAAAGAGAAAAGTCATTAAAGTGAAGTGAAGTCGCTCAGTCGTGTCCGACTCTTTGTGACCCCATGGACTGTAGGCCTATCAGGCTCCTCCGTCCATGGGTTTTTCAGGCAAGAATACTGGAATGAGTTGCCATTTACTTCTCCAGGAGATCTTCCCGACCCTGGGATTGAACCCTGGTCTCCTGCATTGTAGGCAGACGCTTTACCATCTTAGCCACCATACATTATATTCAATATAGAAAGAGAAAAGTCATATGAATAACGTATTAGGATGTGATTATTCATCTCACAAAAAAGAATCTTCATTTACCAATGATTCACTATTTACATCCACAAGAGAAAAAGCACCTGGTATACTTAACATACATGATTCTCACATATCTATGCAGCACAATATATTATATAAAAGGCTCCAATTTAGAATTCTGTTTAGAATAACTATTTTTCTCTGCTAGTATTATTTGATTCAGTTTTTAATTCACTGTGAACTATTCCAGTGAGCTTTAATACCTTCTCAAAATAATTTGGGAATAGCTGAATATGGAATCATTCTTGTTAATTTTCTTCCCTTTTCATATATATATATGGTATATGCTGTTTAGAAAGTCTATCTCTCCACATAGTATGCTTTATGACTAACAGATAATAATATCTACCAATTTTCTTCCATATCTTACCTAATAAAGATTTAGAGTGATACCATTAAAAAAACCTATTCACTTACTTTCATTCAGTCATACATTTTTAACAGAATATCCCTCTTTTCCTAACTATCCTATGTTAAATTAATATAAGTTCATGTAAATTCTTGGGAAAATGTTCCCCTTTAAAATCAGTGAATGTCTGATGGGTCACATAAGAGAAAAATGATGTCACTGTAGTGCTTTCTGAAGTAATTTGTATACTGCAAACTCTGGGAAGTGCAATTTAACTCTGAATAGAATAAAATAGCCAACTGAAAACTGAAGAAAACCAAACAAACAAAAATACACATACACAATCAACTAGCTGGTTGCAACATGCCATTAAATGCTTTATATTAGTCAATAAGTGATTTTTGGTCATCTTTGCCCCTTCTCTATGGGAGTTTGTTGCTGCTGCTATTGTATTTAGTTAAAGTTTTAAAAGAATGGATTTGAATCAGACACAATAATATAGTCACTCACAGGGACTAATCATTTCCTCAGCAAGAAAAGGAATTCTTTACGTGTGTGTGTGTGTAAGACAGATATAATTGTTCGCTGTATCATGAGATTAAATGAACTTGGAAACCCAATTAACTATTTTAATGACTGGAGAGGGGTTAACAGATGATTCAAAATGACAGCTGGTAATTATAGACCTCTTCTCTCATTTAAACTGAGTTAAAGATGATTTTTTTTTGTCCATGCCTGGACATTAACTCTTTGTCCAGGGATCTCAGATCCCTGACCAGGGATGGAACTTGTGTCCCCTGCATTGACAGGGTGGAGTCTTAACCACTGGACCATCAGGGAAGTCCCAAGAGAATGTGATTTTTTTTTAATGCAGGTAGAGAATGTATGAAACAAAACCTTGCAGGACCATAATGAGAGCTTTGCGTTTTCATCAAGCATTTATGGATCACCTACTGTGAGCCTGTGCCTAATCTTGGGGAACTTTGTGAACACGCAGCTTCCCTATGACTAATAACAGAGTCCACTTAATTGAGTTGCTACACTACTTGTAAAGAAAGCATTGCCTTTTTGAGTACTGTTAGTTCACTTTGGATATTATTAAAACATCACTGGTATCATTTATTACACTAGGTACATATAAGATACTATTAGAAATTACATGCTTTCTTTTCAAAAGAATATTGGTACACTACACCTCTACATAAGTATACCATGCATGCCTTTATCCCAAGAAATCTATCAGATTATTGATTTTTCCCTCTGACCTTGAAAACTATTAAGATAAACTAGTGGCTTGAACTCCCATTAATAATGCATCAAAATAGATTGACTCTTTGGAAAAATTCTCAAACTGCATAAAAAAGAAGTTGAACATACATTTAGATATGCTAGTTTTCAAAAAAATTAATACTCAACAGTTGATACTGACTACACAATGATCAAAAAACAATAAATGAAATCTAATGCAATTCCATCTTTTAGCAGACACATCAAACAAAGTGAACTATAAATAAAATAATGTATTAGTCTAAGGTATTTATGTTAAACATACAATTAAAATGAAAGTATACTAAGTGTGTAAGACATTTTTTTCTTATCATCATAATCCTTTAATTTAAATAAATATGAATTGCATTAAATGAAAATCAGCCACATTGGCATATAAATCATAATCCTCTGACCGTGATTTTCATTTTCTCTATTTTAAAAGAGATCCCTAAATACACTGGTCAATGGTAAATTTTACTCCAAAGGTTTTATTCCTGAAAGTCTGAAAACAATATCTTCTTGGTCTGTAATTTAAATCACCACAAGAGAACGCAGCACATATCACATAACAAAAACCTATAACTACATTTTCTTTGACGTCAGTACTGATGCCCAACACAACTGAAGTGACTTAGCACGCATGATCAGATCAGGGCAGATCAGTCGCTCAGTCGTGTCCGACTCTTTGTGACCCCATGAATCGCAGAACGCCAGGCCTCCCTGTCCATCACAAACTCCTGGAGTTCACCCAGACTCTCGTCCATCGAGTCAGTGATGCCATCCAGCCATCTCATCCTCTGTCGTGCCCTTCTCCTCCTGTCCCCAATCCCTCCCAGCATGAGTGCACATGCTAATGCTCAAGTTGAACAGATCACTATCTCCATGTTCAATACACACCTTTAGTACTGTATTTATTCTGTTGTTTTGCAACTCTATATATGTATTTATCTGCCTACTAAGAATTTTCATTTAGTGAGGGCAAAATGTTTCTGTTTTTGAGCACAGAACATTTCTTTTGTAGTATTGTGAAATTTATTTTAATAGTATCTTCAAGTCTCATGCTATGCAACATCACTACGAAAGCACTCAGTGTTTTAGACTCTAAATATTACGCTATATAGCCTAAGGTCAATTTGTTGTAGCTTTGCAAAGAAGCCAGTAGTGAAATATATTGCCTTTATATGTGGCAAATCATTTCTAATATTATCAAACACTTGGTTACTTTTAAAATACCACATAAATGTTTGATTAAGTAGCTCCTCTTTTTTAATTCAATCCAATTTCATGGATAGAACTAAGGCAAATTTATAATAGTCTCAAACTTGTTTTACTATGGATACTTTCAAACATACACAAAATTCAACAAAATAATATGTTGCCATATATAATCAACCAGTCCTTATAACTGTCATTCCAAGAGCACAACTGCCCAAACCACTATCTTCTTTCCTCCCTCTCCAAATGCTAGTAAGAAAATTTCAGACACAATTCCTCATCCATATTTTAGTACTTATATCTATAAAATGTGTGCTATCTTAACCAAGTTACTACCCCATTATCACCTTTAAATAATGAATATTAATACCTTAATACTATGAAATATCCAGTGGGAGTTTACATGCCTAATTGCATTTTTTATGTTTTTAAAGTAGGATCTAAATAATTTCTATATATGATAGCATGGTAATTAAATTGCTGTCTCCCGTGTGTGTGTGTGTGTGTGTGTGTGTGTGCGTGCAGCTGAGTGTGTGCTCAGCCATGTCCAACACTTTGGGACTCCATGGACTGTAGTCCACCAGGTTCCTCTGTCTGTGGAATTTTCCTGGCAAGAATATTGGAGCTAGTTGCCATTTCCTACTCTAGAGGATCTTCCTGACCCATGGACTGAATCTGGGTCTCTTGCATCTCCTGCATTGGCAGGTGGATTCTTTACCACTGCACCAGATAGAAAGTCATGCCTCTCTTAATCTATAGGTGTTCTATATCACTGTTTTTGTCTTACCACCTACTGGTTGACAAGGAGAATATTTATTTTTTGGCTACTGCATTATCTCAGTTTGGATTTTACTGACTCCATTCCCATGGTCAAGTTCAACATGTCACTTCTACCCTATGGTTATATATAGGCTTATCAAACCATGTAATATTCCTCATATTAGTGTAATAGCCAAATAAATACTGGGTTGGCCAAAAAGTTCCTTTGTATTTTCTTTCCATAAGATGTTATGGAAAAACCCAAATGAACTTTCTGGCCAACCCAGTATTTATTGATACTTAAACTACTAGAGTCATAATCCAATAACTGCTTGGACATATGCATAGAGTACCTCAAGAAAAAGAAAAAAAATCAAAATATGTAAACACACCACACACACACACACATATACACACACACACATAGATGCACATAGATAGAGTAGTGTACAGTTTCTGCTCTGTCTCACATTTCCAGACAGTACTAGGAGAATTTGGCTTGATGGTTATATCATTACTAACAAGTGAGTGGGTTGATACGTCAATTAAATTTTATGTTCCTTGGGTTTTAGCTCTATAAAAAAGAAGATAACAATTCCTTCTTTCGAATTACCTCTGTGGGACTCTGAGCTACTTAGGCAGAATTCAGTGTAGTGATTTAGAGACATAGTTGAGGGAAAGGTGTGCTTGTGTGTGACAGTGTGTGTGTGTGCATGTGTGTGTTTGCTTAATAGGAAGAAACCCATGCTAACAAAAAGAATGGCAAAGTGTGAGGTAACAAGGCCACGTATGGGACACAACAAAAAAGAAATCATGGCTTCTGAGATCACAGGCTCTTCCTGTCACCTGCTGGGTTTGTGGACAATAAAATGGGTGACAACATGGAAAATATGAAGTGTTTGAGCAATGAGGTAGTTTCTGCAGATACAGAGAGATATTTGGTGTGCCAGCTAAGAAGCATTGCCTACTAACCTCTGGCGTGGGTTCAATCCTCAGTAATTGCAGCTATTGCTAAGGCAGTGACTTCCATAAGCAAAAGTTTTACTTTGTTTTTATCTTCTTTCAGCTCTTCAAAGAGCAAGACACGCAATGAAAGATTTATTTCCCCGCATGACCAAAGTGCAGAGATGGTAGATTCACTGACTGTATATTTTATTTATTTTACCAACTGTTACAAAGAAAAAAAAAAGGTTTCTAGCAAACATCCTCTGAAGCAGTAGGAAATAAGCATTCTCAGAGTTGCTGGCCTCAAAATGTGCCATCCAGAATAAGATGTGTGTCCCCATGTGGTGGCCTCTGCTTGCTGGCCAGTTATATTACTAACATTTAAAAAGTTTTGCATTTGTTACTTTACGTATAACCCATATTTATACCAAAATATAATAGATAAATAGGCAAAATAATGCACAAAACCCTAATACCATTCAAGTAAGTACTATTTTGAAGGGTTAGTTTCAAGTAACACTGCTTTAAAAAAAAAGTGAGCGTGAAACCTACAAGTCACATTAATGAAGATTCAATTTTGACCAGTTTTAATATGACAGCAGCAGATGGTATGACTTATTGAAAGCACTTTTCAATTTTCTAGGCAAAGTAATTTCTTAAATGAAAGGACTCCTTTAGGCACACAAAACTCTCCTTCCAGAGCTGTTCAGAGACCTACTTTAGTCACCAAGCTAGAAATGGTGGTGGGAGACACTAGAACTCAGCAAAATTGTTTCCTAAGTTGTATGAAAGCTAAGTCCTTCAGTGATCTCTGGATGTGGAAAACACATATGCTTATTTTTGAGCATGTGTGGATAGTTGGGTAGTTGTTCCTTTGACTTGCACACATCAATCTTTCTTCTTCTGGGATAAGAACTATCATTTCTGAGGGCACTCACTCTTTCCCTACTCCCTGGACTTGTGGTCATGTTTTATTGATCCCACCAAATACTCCAGGATGGGTAGTAGAACCTGGTTTAGCCTTTTCTCCCATCTATCTTACCACGGTGTTTGGTCCACTTTGAAAGAACATCTGGTTAATCTATACTGATCCTGCTCAAAGAAACTGATTCAGAAAAGTTATGGGATCTGAACTGGTTCACAGAGAGCTAATCTGATGGTCTTGAGGTTGTGCGTGCCTATTAAGTTGCTTCGGTGATGTCCAACTCTTTGTGACCCTAGGGACTGTGGCCCACCAGGCTTCTCTGTCCATGGGATTCTCCAGGCAAGAGTACTGCAGTGGGGTGCCATGCCCTCCTCCAAGGGATCTTCTCAATCCAGGGATGGAACCCGTATCTCTATGTCTGCTGCATTGGTGGGTGGGTTTTTTTTTTTACCACTAGTGTTGCCTAGTAAGCTCAGTCTTGCAGTTGAGGTGTAAATCTGAGTTTATGGAGACCTCCATGGAAGAGGGACAGTGATGTCAGCACAGAGGAGAGCAAAGATATAAAGAAGCAACCAAATCTTGATGTTATTTTTTGCATCCCCAGACCCAGTCATAACTGTTGGTAAGACAATGCCTCTGGACTTTCAGCTGAGTTTGCCAATCAGTTCAATTTTGCACCCTCTGTTTTACACAAATTCACTTTTCCCTCTTCTGATCATTGGTATTTCGTACAATCTTTTTGTTATTCAGAGAGGAAACCATCTGCTTGCATCTTTGCTTAAAAAAAAAATAAAAAAGGAGTGAGAGAGAGGTAAGCCTATGAGGCTTTAGGTAATTTAAATTAATGGGAAGTATTTATTTTTCCTAAAAATATTTAAAAATATATATTAAACAAATATTGAAGTAAATAAGAAAAAATAAACTTTTAAGGAGATAAAACTCCTGTTCCTGTGTATTTTTTTGTATGACACAAAGCAGATGCTACTTCAGTGGATAAAGAACTTTGTTAGAAATTCTATGCAGAGATTTTCTATTGAGCTGTTCTAATAGTGATTTCACTGTTTTTCAATGAATCACAACTATGATACCTCTGTGTCCTGTAACATTTATGTATATTCTACATATTGCTTTAAAACTGCATGAAGATCTGGTTATTGAGACTATTTTAATTAAGCTCTTTATATATACAGTCCTTTGCAATGTAAACATTTTATAGAAAACTTAAAAGTTTATTTTCTTTCTCTTTCTTGTGTTGTTGTTTTTCTGTACGACTGTGGTTGATGATAACTTCCACAGTACAGACCATTCTAGGAAACAACACATACTATCTCTTTTTTACTGGCTATTTTGCTGAAGTTAGTTAAAATTCTTAGATTTCTTCAACTATTCCTAGGTATTACATCTTGCTAAGAAGTTAAAAGTTATCCTAAACTGTAATATGCTTAAGGACATTCCATTCAATATTTTATGAGTCAACCTAATATATTAAGAGTATGGGTTCCAAACATTAGGTTCTGAAATAGAATCTATGAACAGGCTTTTGGAAAACTGTTGACCACTGAAGTTGTATGAAAAATATTTCAGAAATACACATCTGAGTATATTTTTCCTCAGGTAAAAGATCCCAGCCTTTTTCAAATTCTCAAAAAGATATATAATGCAAAAAAAAAAAATGTTATTAAGCAGGAGTAAGCAGAGGGATTTTGATCTTTTAAAGGCAAAATTGAGGGTAAATGTTCACAGAATTTCCATTTTCTATGTAAACCAGCTTTAGTACAATGTTAGCACCTGAAGGTGGTAGAGTTATGACTATGCAAAGTTAACCATGACATAATCTGTTCAATATTGCATATCATCACAGTAATAATTGCTTTATTGTTCAGTGCTCAGGGTCCTGGCCAGGAAGCGTAACCCAAATAAGAATTAAATGCAAGAAGCGTATGTCCACGATATCACAATTAAGCTCAGTATAGACAGACCTGAACATTAAAGGCAAATTAATAAACTTTCAAGAATACCATCAAATAAATGGTAAGAATTCAGTGCTCAAGTATAAAATGTTGCAAAAATACACTAGAATGACTTATGTGATCACAGTTCTGAAATTTATTTCATATAAAGATTTTCCTCTTAATGGACATTTAGTTATGTTAATCCTGAAAAATAACCGCTCTTGGTGTTTTATATCTAGAAATTAGGGTCGGATCACAGTTTCAAGTCATTTACTGAAGGAGAAAGGAACTAAGACAGAAGGAAGGAGGGAAGAAGGGAGAAGAGTGAGAATAATGATGAAAGAGTATTTTTTACATTAACTGCATATTTGCAGAGAAATTCGCATCTCCCTTTAAGTTCAGTTTCTTTAATTGTACTCCATTTCTTTATTATCTTATAATATTCAAATATATTTTACCAATTACTGTTAAAGGATCTACTTTTGATATTTGCCCTCAACTAGCTACATTAGTTAGGAGACTGGTAGATAGGCAGCTGAAACAAAGAGATCAAAAGCAAAATAAAAAAGCAGGGAGGAGGGAGGAGGGTTTGGGATGGGGAACACATGTAAACCTGTGGTGGATTCATTTTGATATTTGGCAAAACTAATACAATTATGTAAAGTTTAAAAATAAAATAAAATAAAATTAGGGAAAAAAAAATAAATTAAAAAAAAAAAAAAAAAAAAGCAGGGCACATTAAAATGTCAGAAATCTGTTTCTTTTAAATCAAGGTCTAAAGGTAAGGGATCCAAGATGGCAGTGTACCTCTTCTTCAGATGGTTACTGGGATGCCCAGTTTCTTCCTATCTTGTTTTGTCACACTATCCAAAGGCTCAGTTTTGCTCAGGGCCTCTGGATACCCTTCAATATCCATTCTAGCCTTCTATTTCCCAGTACATGAACCTCATGGAATGTCAGAAAGACCACATTTCCCAAGCTATCTTGCAGGTAGGTAAGATTATTTGATTAATTTATGGGCAACGGCATGTGCACAAAAGTGATATACAAAACTTGGGTTATGCTTTTAAAGGACCAGAGGTGACTTCCCTTGCCTTTTACTTTTTTCTAGACATCTTGAGAGCCATAGCAATCCAATGAGGGTGGTGAAGGATGAAAACACAAAAGCCTATACCTAACACCAGGCTTCCCAGGAGGCACACTGGTAAAGAATCCACCTGCCAATGTAGCAGACAAAAGAGATGTGGGTTCGATCTCTGGGTTGAGAAGGTCCCCTGGAACAGGAAATGGTAACCCATTCCATTATTCTTGTCTGGAAAATTCCATGGCCAGAGGAGCCTGGCAGGCTACAGTCTATTGGGTCCCAAAGAGTTGGACACGACTGAGCACATGAGCAAATACCTAACATGAGAGCCATTGCACCAGTAAATGGGTTTATGTGAGAAATAGCTTTCTACTTTTGTTTAAGTAAATGTTATGTAAACAAATTTATGTCATGGCAATTGAGCCTATATCCTAATCTTTGCATCAATACAATACCTGCTGCTCTTCTTCCCACTTCTCTTCCAATAAAACATAAGTTCCTTTCATCCACATTTTTTTCATATTGGGTTATTTGTTACAGCAAAATAAATGAAGGGACCATAGACATTTAGAGTTCCTATTACAAAAAAAAAAAAAAAATCACAAATAATTGTCTCCAAAACTTTGATTTATCTAACTAACCAAATTTCCATAACCAGGAAAGAATAGACTGTGACACCTTTCCATTTTTATCTATTGATTCCAACGTAAATTGTCTGAGAACAGAAATGTGCTTAAAACCGAATATACTAAAATTTCCACTGAATACCATGTAGCAAGCAGCATAAAAATAAGAATGAAATATTAGGAAAAATAGATTATGTAAAAGATAATAGTGTAGAGTTGAAAGCAACATGTTGGAGATGTACTTTGTGTGTGGGAGCTAGAATGGGGGGAGAGACGAATCTCCGAAGAAGGCAGAGGGATGGCTGATTTGCCTTTATCATTGGCTTGCTGCCTAGTTTCTTTCAGGTCAATCTTTTTTATTTTATTTTATTTTTATTAAGCACAAGCATTCTTGCCTTAGGCATGTTTTTCTTTGATAGCTACAACTTCCTCTTCCTACCACTCATCTCTCACTAATCAATACACAATGAGGTGCCAGAGTAATTTCCTTTTTATAAGACTCTTACCACTTCCTGACACTTTTCACATTTCTTCCCTAATTATTTTCTGATTTTGACACCAGAGAGAGAGTTCTCGTTCTCACTAACAGGCATTTGCTCTCCACCTTGGTCCAACTTCTTTTGCTCAGTCCTGGCCTGTCAAGCTTTTGTGGCGGGCTTTATTCCTATCCCCCTCCCCAAAAAACAACATGCCCTAGTCTAACTTTGTGCTTTCATCCTACGTAGTCTTTTTATTAAAATCTAATATTCATTATTACCTTCACAAAACATTTCTTAAAACTTTAATAATGCCTGTCAGTTGTTACTTAGGAAACTTGATGGAGGAAAAAAAAAGATGAAAACAAGGACATGCTAATATCTGCCAGGGCAGGGGTACAATGTATTATAAAATATATGTAGCAGGTAAAAGACTTACAACTTGTTTTTCAAGCACATATACACTTTTATGGGGCCTAAACTAAAATTTAATTTTAAACTAAAGCTCTTAACAAATGTACCTCAAAATTTGATTGGAATATTACAATACAAATGTCCAGTATTATAATAAAGTATCCCAGAATGTGTTAAGCATAATGGGTGTATATACAATTTGATCTACACAAGCTTTACTTTAGAACAATTTGGATCTTAAATACAAAAAAGTAATAATAGGGACAGTTTTTTAACTTCTCAGATGCTACGCACAATAAGCTCAAAATACATATAAATTTAATATATCACATACGTGGTATATATTTACTGCAACTTTGCTTATAAATGTTTCACTCTGATGTACTTGGAGAAGGCAATGGCACCCCACTCCAGTACTCTTGCCTGGAAAATCCCATGGACGGAGGAGCCTGGTAGGCGGCAGTCCATGGGGTCGCACAGAGTTGGACACGAATGAGCGACTTCACTTTCACTTTTCACTATCATGCATTGGAGAAGGAAATGGCAACCCACTCCAGTGTTCTTGCCTGGAGAATCCCAGGGATGGGGGAGCCTCGTGGGCTGCTGTCTATGGGGTCGCACAGAGTCAGAAATGACTGAAGTGACTTAGCAGCAGCAGCTAATGTACTTCCTATTCCATGGGTGAAAAAAAGATAAGACTCTTAACACTATAAGATGATGTTAATGCATACTGCAATCTATTACATTCAATGGCTGATACATGTGTGAGTGGCCCAAGGTGAAGTGGAAGGAAGGTAACTGAAATTTCCTATGACTGATACTCTTCACTGGCATCATGGGAACACCATCAGTACTCATGAATGTTATAGACATACTTGGTTAGAAGTCACAAATGCTCCTGGGAGAACAATAAACCTCAGAAACTACTTACATAACTGTTAGACACCATACCTCTAAAAACCAGGGAAACTAATTTTCACCCTCCCTCACAGGACAGAAGAGAACATTTGCAGGTCCTGTTGAAATTAACAGTCTCAGGTATAGCCAGCTGCAGGACTGTAAGGCTCCTTAATAAATATTTGCTGAATAAATAAATGAGAACTATGTGTACCAGATATGTAGAAAATTAAATGAACAAATTAATCTTTAAGTAAAAACCTTAATAAAACAACCAACAAAACACATAAAGATTCAGGGGAACCTCCATCACTTCCACAAAAACTCAAAGAAAACCTGAGTGAGTCAGTGCTGAGAAGCTTTCAGTCTATTTGCATAGAACAGACTTATGCATAAATGTAGACAGAAGGGCAACTGATCACTCTGGAAAGTAGAAGAGAAATTAGAATCATTACTGAGATTCTGCCACAAAGGACTGGATAAGCTCAGGCTAGTCACTTAGCCTCTCCAGTCTCTCTCTTAAAAGCCTGTGTTGTGAATTGAATTATCTCCCTCAAAACCATATGCTGAAGTCCTAACCCCTCGTGACCGTATTTGGAGATAAGATCTTTAAAGGGGTAATCAAGTTAGAGGAAGAACATAATCAGTTCAGTTCACTTCAGTCGCTCAGTCATGTCCGACTCTTTGCGACCCCATGAATCACAGCACGCCAGTCCTCCCTGTCCATCACCAACTCCCGGAGTTCACTCAGACTCATGTCCATCGAGTCAGTGATGCCACCCAGCCATCTCATCCTCTGTCGTCCCTTCTCCTCTTGCCCCCAATCCCTCCCAGCATCAGAGTCTTTTCCAGTGAGTCAACTCTTCGCATGAGGTGGCCAAAGTACTGGAGTTTCAGCTTTAGCATCATTCCTTCCAAAGAAATCCCAGGGCTGATCTCCGTCAAAATGACTGGTTGGATCCCCTTGCAGTCCAAGGGACTCTCAAGAGTCTTCTCTAACACCACAGTTCAAAAGCATCAATTCTTCAGCCCTCAGCCTTCTTCACAGTCCAACTCTCACATTCATACATGACCAATGGAAAAACCATAGCCTTGAGATGGACCTTTGTTGGCAAAGTAATGTCTCTGCTTTTGAATATGCTATGTAGGTTAGACATAACTTTCCTTCCAAGGAGTAAGCATCTTTTAATTTCATGGCTTCAGTCACTATCTGCAGTGATTTTGGAGCCCCAAAAAATAAAGTCTGACACTGTTTCCACTGTTTCCCCATCTATTTGCCATGAAGTGATGGGATCAGATGCCATGATCTTCATTTTCTGAATGTTGAGCTTTAAGCCAACTTTTTCACGCTCCATTTTCACTTTCGTCAAGAGGCTTTTGAGTTCCTCTTCACTTTCTGCCATAAGGGTGGTGTCATCTGCATATCTGAGGTTATTGATATTTCTCCCCGCAATCTTGATTCCATCTTGAGTTGCTTCCAGCCCAGCATTTCTCATGATGTACTCTGCATATAAGTTAGATAAGCAGGGTGACAATATACAGCCTTGATGTACTCCTTTTACTATTTGGAACCAGTCTGTTGTTCCATGTCCAGTTCTAACTGTTGCTTCCTGACCTGCATACAAATTTCTCAAGAGGCAGGTCAGGAGGTCTGGTATTCCCATCTCTTTCAGAATTTTTCACAGTTTACTGTGATCTACACAAAGGCTTTGGCATAGTCAATAAAGCAGAAATAGATGTTTTTCTGGAACTCTCTTGCTTTTTCCATGATCCAGCGGATGTTAGCAATTTGATCTCTGGTTCCTCTGCCTTTTTTAAAACCAGCTTGAACATCAGGAAGTTCACGGTTCACATACTGCTGAAGCCTGGCTTGGAGAATTTTGAGCATTACTTTACTAGCGTGTGAGATGAGTGCAACTGTGCAGTAGTCTGAGCATTCTTTGGCATTGCCTTTCTTTGGGATTGGAATGAAAACTCACCTTTTCCAGTCCTGTGGCCACTGCTGAGTTTTCCAAATTTGCTGACATATTGAGTGCAGCACTTTCACAGCATCATCTTTCAGGACTTGAAATAGCTCAACTGGAATTCCATTACCTCCACTAGCTTTGTTCGTAGTGATGCTTTCTAAGGCCCACTTGACTTCACATTCCAGGATGTCTGGCTCTAGGTCAGTGAACACACCATCGTGATTATCTGGGACATGAAGATCTTTGTTGTACAGTTTTTCTATGTATTCTTGCCACCTCTTCTTAATATCTTCTGCTTCTGTTAGGTCCATACCATTTCTGTCCTTTATCGAGCCCATCTTTGCGTGAAATGTTCCCTTGATATCTCTAATTTTCTTGAAGAGATCTCTAGTCTTTCCCATTCTGTTGTTTTCCTCTATCTTTGCATTGATTGCTGAAGGCTTTCTTATCTCTTCTTGCTATTCTTTGGAACTCTGCATTCAGATGCTTATATCTTTCCTTTTCTCCTTTGCTTTTCACTTCTCTTCTTTTCACAGCTATTTGTAAGGCCTCCCCAGACAGCCATTTTGCTGTTTTGTATTTCTTTTCCATGGGGATGGTCTTGATCCCTGTTTCCTGTACAATGTCACGAGCCTCATTCCATAGTTTATCAGGCACTCTATCTATCAGATCTAGGCCCTTAAATCTATTTCTCACTTCCACTGTATAATCAGAAGGGATTTGATTTAGGTCATACCTGAATGGTCTAGTGGTTTTCCCTACTTTCTTCAATTTAAGTCTGAATTTGGTAATAAGGAGTTCATGATCTGAGACACAGTCAGCTCCTGGTCTTGTTTTTGTTGACTGTATAGAGCTTCTCCATTTTTGGCTGCAAGAACATAATCAATCTGATTTCGGTGTTGACCATCTGGTGATGTCCATGTGTAGAGTCTTCTCTTGTGTTGTTGGAACAGGGTGTTTGCTATGACCAGTGCATTTTTTGGCAAACTCTATTAGTCTTTGCCCTGCTTCATTCCGTATTCCAAGGCCAAATTTGCCTGTTACTGCAGATGTTTTTTGACTTCCTACTTTTGCATTCCAGTCCCCTATAATGAAAAGGACATCTTTTTTGGGTTCGAAAAGGTCTTGCAGGTCTTCATAGAACCGTTCAACTTCAGCTTCTTTGGCGTTACTGGTTGGGGCATAGACTTGGATTACTGTGATATTGAATGGTTTGCCTTGGAAACGAACAGAGATCATTCTTTCATTTTTGAGATTGCATCCAAGTACTGCATTTCAGACTCTTTTGTTGACCATGATGGCTACTCCATTTCTTCTGAGGGATTCCTGCCCGCAGTAGTAGATATAATGGTCATCTGAGTTAAATTCACCCTTTCCAATCCTTTTTAGTTCACTGATTCCTAGAATGTTGACATTCACTCTTGCCATCTCTTGTTTGACCACTTCCAATTTGCCATGATTCATGGACCTGACATTCCAGGTTCCTATGCAATATTACACTTTATAGCATCAGACCTTGCTTCTATCACCAGTCACATCCACAGCTGGGTATTCTTTTTGCTTTGGCTCCATCCCTTCATTCTTTCTAGAGTTATTTCTCCACTGATCTCCAGTAGCATATTGGGCACCTACTCACCTGGGGAGTTCCTCTTTCAGTATCCTATCATTTTGTCTTTTCATACTTTTCATACTGTTAAATTTCTCTACTACAAGACTCTAACTGGTTGGCCCCAATAAAATTTACTTAAAAAAAATTATAGTCATATTCAGGTTACTGTGATATTACTAGATGGGATCCCCTCACTGGGCCAATTAATTATGCCTGCCCTGACTCTGGCCATAAATTTGAGCTTTTTTCTATTACTCAAGCTCAATCAGAGCAACAAGAAAAGTTTCAGCTAAGGAGGAAAAAATCTCCCACAATTATGGGATGGATTTATATAGATAATACCAGGCTATGGTAATTTAGGTTTAAAGTCTCCTCTGTGTTGGAAACAATTAGCTCATACTAAGGGCAGACACACTGAAACCATACTCACAGAAAACTAGTCAATCTAATCACACTAGGACCACAGCCTTGTCTAACTCAATGAAACTAAGCCATGCCCGTGCGGCAACCCAAGACGGGCGGGTCATGGTGGAGAGATCTGACAGAATGTGGTCCACTGGAGAAGGGAATGGCAAACCACTTCAGTATTCTTGCCTTGAGAACCCCATGAACAGTATGAACAGTATGAAGCACATAATGGTAGATGCTAATTCAGTATGACTAGTGTCCTTATATATAAAAGGGAAATTTGAACACAGAGAGATATACATGCAGGGAAACTACCACATGAACAGGAAATGACCATACAAGTAAAGGAGAAAGGTCCTCCCCTCGTGGCCCTCAGAAAGAACTAACTCTTGAATGTGGACTTCTAGCCTCCTAAACTTTGACAGAATACATTTCTGAAGTTTAGGTCATATAGTGATCCAACCTGGGTCTTCTGCACTGTGGGCAGATTCCACATCTAAGCCACCAGGGAAGCCCATACTGTCTATGAATAAGCAAATACAGTAGTATATATTCAAGAAACATGGTTAGAAAAGAAGAAAAAAGAAGAATAATTTATGTATAAAAATCTTTGAAGGCTATAGCTGATGAGGAAATGCTAAGTGCTTTTAATAAAGTCATAGTAGCCAAGGAATGGGCTCTGCTATGGTAGAAAATGGGGCTTCCTTGGTGGCTCAGATGGTAAAGGATCCGCCTGCACTGGAGACCCAGGCTGGATCCCTGGGTTGAGAAAACTCCCTGGAGAAGGGAATGGCTACCCACTCCAGTATTCTTGCCTACAGTATTCCATGCACAAAGGAGCCTGGTGGGCTATGGTTCATGAGGCCGACAACTGAACAACTTGCACACGGTAGAAAATGGAAAGGGAGCCACAAAAGAATCAGTATGAGAATATGGCTAAAGATTCACAATGTCTTAACATGACATAAACAATAATGGCATCTTTTTTCTGAGTTCACTATTTAATACAGTCCAACTGAAACAAACAGGAATTTTCTGAACCATTAAATTAAATAGCTTCAAAATACTAGTAAATGATTCCCACTTGTATTCTTAAAAATTTAAAAAGTCTCCAAATATAAATATCAAAAACACAAAACTATATTTCCATAGATTTGAAATTATCCAAACCAATGTAATGTGGTATTTACAGTATGAACATAGAAGCATATCACATGTCATATTCAACATACAGAAATTAGTTCAGTTCAGTCCCTCAGTAGTGTCTGACTCTGTGTGACCCCATGGACTACAGCACGCCAGGCTTCCCTGTCCATCACCAATTCTCGGAGCTTGCTCAAACTCTTGTCCATTGAGTCAGTGATGCCATCCAACCATCTCATCCTCTGTCATCTCCTTCTCCTCCTGCCTTCAATCTTTCCCAACATCAGGGTCTTTTCCAATGAGTCAGCTCTTTGCATCAGGTGGCCAAAGTATTGGAGTTTCAGCATCAGCATCAGTCCTTCCAATGAATATTCAGGACTGATTTCCTTTAGGATTGACTGGTTTGATCTTGCAGTCCAAAGGACTCTCAAGAATCTTCTCTAACACCATAGTTCAAAAGCATCAATTCTTCAGCCCTCAGGTTTCTTTATAGTTCAACTCTCACATCCATACATGACTACTGGAAAAACCATAGCCTTGACTAGACAGACTTTTGTTGGCAAAGTAACGTCCTTGCTTTTTAGCATGCTGTCTAGGTTGATCTACGGCTTTTCTTCCAAGGAGCAACTGTCTTTTAATTTCATGACTGCAGTCACCATCCGCAGTGATTTTGGAGTCCAAAAAAATAAAGTCTGTCACTGTTTCCATTGTTTCCTCATCTATTTGCCATGAAGTGATGGGACTGGATGCCATGAACTTAGTTTTCTGAATGTTGAGTTTTAAGCCAACTTTTTCACTCTTCTCTTTCACTTTTATCAAGAGGCTCTTTAGTTCTTTGCTTTCTTTTAAGGGTGGTGTCATCTGCATATCTGAGATTATTGATATTTTCCCTGCAATCTTGATTCCAGCCTGTGCTTCATCCAGCCTAGCATTTCACATGATGTACTCTGCATATAAGTTAAATAAGCAGGGTGACAATATATAGCCTTGACATATTCTTTTCCCGTTTTGGAACCAGTCTGTTTTTCCATGTCCAATTCTAACTGTTGCTTCTTGACCTGCATACAGATTTTTCAGGAGGCAGGTAAGGTGGTGTGGTATTCCCATCTCTTGAAGAATTTTCCACAGTTTATTGTGGTCCACACAGTCAAAGGCTTTGGAGTAGTTATTAAAGAAGAAGAAGATTTTTTCTGGAACTCTCTTTCTTTTTTGATGATCCAGTGGATGTTGGTGATTTGATCTCTGGTTTCTCTGCCTTTTCTAAATCCAGCTTGAACATCTGGAAGTTCACGGTTCATGTACTTTTGAAGCCTGGTTTGGAGAATTTTGAGTATTGCAAAATTCAAACTTAAATTGAAGAAAGTGGGGAAAACCACTAGACCATTCAGATATGACTTAAATCAAGTTCCTTAGAATCATACAGTGGAGGTGAGAAGTGAGAAATAGATTAAATGGCTTGGATCTGATAGACAGAGTGCCTGAAGAACTATGGACGGAGGTTCGTGACACTGTACAGGAGGCAATGATCAAGACCAACCCCAAGAGGAAGAGAGGCAAAAAGGCAAAATGGTTGTCTGAGGAGGCCTTACAAATAGCTGAGGAAAGAAGACAAGCAAAAAGCAAAGGAGAAAAGGGCAGACATACCCATTTGAATACAGAGTTCCGAAGATTAGCAAGGACAGATAAGGAAGCTTTTTTCAGTGATCAATCAAAAGTAATAGAGGAAAACAATAGAATAGGAAAGACTAGAGATCTCTTCAAGATATCTTGGTATCTCTAGATACCAAGGGAACATTTCATGCAAAGCTGGGCACAATAAAAGACAGAAATTGTATGGGCTGCCGTCTATGGGGTCCCACAGAGTTGGACATGACTGAAGTGACTTAGCAGCAACAGAAAGATACTAAGATATCTACTAGATATCTTACCCAACAGAAGATACTAAGAAGACATGACAAGAATACACAGAAGAGCTATACAAAAAAGATCTTTATGACCCAGATAACCACTGTGGTGTGATCACTCACCTAGAGCCAGACATCCTGGAATGTGAAGTCAAGTGGGCCATAGGAAGCATCACTACAGACAAAGCTAGTGGAGATGAGCAAATTCCAGCTCAGTTATTTCTAAAATCCTAAAAGATGATGCTGTGAAAGTGCTGCAATCAATATGCCAGCAAATTTGGAAAACTCAGCAGTGGCCATGGGACTGGAAAAGGTCAGTTTTCATTCCAATCCCAAAGAAAGGTAACGCCAAAGATTGTTCAAACTACTGCACAATTGCACTCATCTCACATGCTAGCAAAGTAATGCTCAAAATTCTCCAAGCCAGGCTTCAACAGTATGTGAACATATAGAAATAGAAATAGCAATTTTAACTGAAGCACATGACCCCATGAATATACTGCTAAGCAACGAATTGAACGATATGACCCATATTTCTTAAGGAAAGTGAGAAACCAGCTAAATGATCATCATTATAGGTTCTCTGCAAGGAGGTCTCATTATTTTGAAATATACATTTCTGAATTAAATTTACATGTTTAAGTTACTAACAACAAAAGTTTAAGTATTTTAATTTGTGGGCCTTCCCTGGTGGTCCAGTGGTTAAGAACCTGTGTTTTCACTACAGGGGACATTGGTTCAATCCCTCCTCAGGGAACCGAGTTCCCACAAGCCATGAGGCATGGCAATAAAAGTATTTTAGTTTGTAATTTTCTGTGTCACTACTCTAATTGTATATTGATACACTATTTCTTCTGAAAAATCATTATCCTTGTTCTATTTGTTTTCAATAGAACAATGCAAGTTTCTGAAAAATTATTAAGTTAATATAACCAAGAAAAAATATATCAGCCATGTAGTTTTCCTCTGCTGTGGATCTAAGAAAACTCGACTATACACTAGCAAAACATCCAATTTTATATATTCCTCAGTTGAAAGAATTTTTAAATAGGATTCGAATCCTCAGATGTAATAAGTAAGTATTTTATACCAAAAGTGGCTCTAAAGAAATATTCCAATTATTATATTTCAATTTCCTTTAAATTCATATTGCAACATATATGAAAAACTTCAGGAGTAGCTTGACTGGAGGACAGAGCAGTTGTCTGAATACTCTGATAGTTTTGTCATCCCTTCTTGAGCAGAAATAATATAGAGAACAAAAGAATAATCATCCTTCATCCTAATATAATATAACCAATAAATCCAAAATAGAAATTACTTAGACCTGAAAATCACCCAGTATTTATTTAGTTCTCTCTTTGACATAAGTTCAGCAAAAATAAAAATAAGGCATGCTATTGTGTTGAGTAACAAGAAAAGCCAATTATAACAATGATGACCAATACAAGTAAGGATACACTTACTGGGTGCTTAATAAGTGCCAGGCACTGTCTAATTCTTTTACACGTATTAACTCGTTGAATCTAGACTATCATTGTATCTATTTTAATGACGAGAAACGTGAAGCACACTGATCAACAAAAGAACCTACCCAATATCAAACACTAGCAAGGGGTATTCTGGCTTCATAGTTTTTGCTTAGACCCGTTTTGCTACACTGCCTCTGCAAAAGAGACATATATAGGAAGCCTCATTTGAATGCCTCCAATGAGCTAAGCACTATGTGGATGATTTACGTGAAATGTAAATCATTCTGTTGATGAGGGACTAGCACTTAGCAAGGTTAAGCTGTTCAAGGTCACTGCTACTCATCCATGGCTGGAATTTGAATTTATGTGTGTCTGAATCCACAGCTGGAGTCCATTTTCCAGTGCTCACATCCAAGTTATAATGGGCCATAGTTTTGCACAGCCATTTAAAAACTACTGCCTGCAGGCCAAATCCAGCCTGCTACCAATTTTTGTAAATAAAGTTTTATTGGAGCTTATATGAGCCTTGTTCATTCATTTGCTGTTGACTGTGGCTGCTTTTCTGCTATAGGGCAGAGTAGAGAAATCGTGACAGAGACCATATGGTCCACAAAGCAGAAATGATTCATTGTCTGGGCCTTTACAAAAAATGTTTACTGACCTCTGGTCTAGGATGTCCCTAGCTGAGATTCCTAGCAGAATTAAAAGAACTTTGTTATGGTTATAGTTGCCACCTTACTAATAAGCAAAAATTTCTAAAGACATTTAAGAAAACAAAGGAACCCCAAATTCCTGTTATGGGCTGAACTATTTCTCCCAAGAAGATGTATGGAAGTCTTGATCTCTGGTACCATGAATGTGACACTGGAGGATAAGGTCTGTGCAGATGAAATCAAGTTGAAATGAGGTTGTTAGTATGTACCACAATTCAATATGACAGCTGTCCTCATAGGAAGAGGAAAACACCAGGAAGACTGAGATGTAGAAAGAGAACATCATGTGACAATGAAGGGAGAGATTAGAGAAATGCAGCTACAAGCCAAAGGATGGCCACCACGAGAACCCAGGAGAAGGCAGGGCAAGATTGCAAGCAGAGTCTCAGAGAGGGATCATGGTTCTGCTGACACCTTGATTCCAGACTTTCAGCCTCCTGAACTGTAAGGGAATAAATTTCTGTTGCTTTGTACAGCCATTTTTGTGGCAATTCCTTATGGCAGCCATGTGAAGTGACTGTAGTGCCCTTCAGGCTAGGCAGAGACACAGGGTAGCAGGAAATTACTGACTTTGAATAGTGTGTCACAGGTTACCAGCTGACCAATTAACAATTTGCTTTTCTTTAGTAGACTTATAACTGGGAGGTATTCATTCAGTCAGGGAAACATTTCCCTGCCCCCACTGACTTTAGTCAGGGTCATGAGACTTGTACTCATCAATAGAATGTCACCATAAGTATAATAACCAAAGTGACTAAGGAAGCAATCTGCGTTCTTAAAGCTGGATGCATAGACTCAAAAGCTTGAGTGGAACCCCAAGATGGAAGGGGCCCAGGCCCTGGAAATATGCATTGAATAAAACCCTCCCAACTGATCCCTATGTCAGCAAAAAGTAAATCTGTATTAGGTGAAGCCCTTGGAATGTTTTTATATGTTATATCAGCTAATATTACATCAGTTTCGTGAACTATTAAACACAAAATCAAGTTTCTCATTTCTCTAGAATTTGAACTCCTCAGAGGTGTTATATTTGAGGGCCTTATAAATATTTTGAAAACCAAATGGAGAAGGACATCACCGATGTAAAGTTCAAAGACGTATCAGCCCAAATTCAAGCAACACTTGCCATCAACATAAAGCCCACAGAGAGCCATATAAAATATTCAGCAAAAGAACATCCAGACTACAGCTCCATGGTGAACAAAGGAGGAATAAACTCTCAAAATTTTGGCTGCAGAAGATGTTTGTGGGTACCATGAAGTATCCAATCTAGCAATAAGACCTACTTGGGGATATCCAGGAAAGAAACACAGCCCAAAAATCAGTGTGATACATACCAAAACTAAGCTTGAAGCAAAACAAGAGACAAGAGGTGAGAATACATAGTCACAAACTCTCCTTTCTGTTAACCATGGCTTCCAAGTGATGCCACAATATGATCTTTCTGCGGGTGCAGTGGCAAATCAATTTGTGCTATTTTTGCACTTTCTGAATGGGATAACACATGTACCAAACAGTGTTTGTCAGAGATGGGTCTTGAAACCTGCACTCCATGGAGGCTGTCTATGACTCAAAAGAACATTTATCTGCTGAGTAAAGGATGATGAAACATTAAATGCAAAAGTTTCCAAATGATGCACTATATGATCTTCCTTTCTTTTTTTAAATTTCTCCTTTCTTTTTTTTTGTTTACTTGATTATTTTTCTGAATTTGCATAAACTAAACTTTGATTTACTAATTGATTTTGATTAATATCTCCCTTGCATGTGATTGCAAACCTCTTTTTGACAATAAGTCCTAAAGAGACTGCAGGTTTATCCTCCTGGAGCAGCACACTGCGGTACCATCGGTGGCTACGCCACCATATTGGAAGTGGTACTCCCCTGTGTAATATTTCCGTGCCATCTGACAGAAGGAGTTCAAGATTATCTTCTTGTTCTCTATCACTAGCTGGGGTAAAAATAAAGGTTGGTAACATCTTTGGCTTCCTTTTGATTTTATATATTTTAATTCACTCTTTTTCATTTTACTAATTCTTTTTCATGGAGTGAACTACTTCTGCAGATGAAAATTCATGAAGTAAAGTAAAAAATCTTTGAGTGCAAGTCACACTGTACATCAGAAAGCTAGAGTTACAGACAGAAACATCTGTCAACATATGGTGATGCAGATGCATCGTAATACTTTCGGGTTTGACAGCTTTGCACTGGATGTGCTCTTGAGTAAAAGAACAAATTGTTTTTGTTTCCTTGGGTTCTCAAACAATAGGCCTATGCTAGGGATCAAGAATTTTCGATACTAGATTCTGGCTTTCATCAGTCACACTTACATAAACATAGATCTTTCTTTGCTCCATCAGGGCTTTATCATTTAGTTATATGGTATAAAATATAACAAAAAATAGAAAAAAAAAATTCAAGCACTTGGAATTGCTGTTACACAAACAGAAGTCTTTAGATAAGCATCATAAAATGGAAAGCACTGAAGATTCCTTGACAAAGTAGCTACATCAGAAAATACATAATGCCTGTTCCCAAGTGCTCAGAAAAAGGCAGAGACAATTCAGCAAGGAACTGAAGTCAACAGTGCAATGCTTAAAATTGGAGTTCTGCAAGCTGTACCATTTTGTATGATCCTAGCATGCAAATGAACCTAAATCATCATTTCTTCCTCTTTAAAATAGCATTATAATAGGGATTAAACGAGGTGATGTATGTAAAACACTTAGCACCATGCCTGGCATATAGGAATTTCGCCAGAAATGGTATCTTGAAAAAGTGAGTATTCATAACAGTTGGTATCATTAACTGAAGTCCTAGTTTGTCATGCATGAATTTTTATTTCTGTCAGAATACATTTCTGACAGCACTACTGTAAAGTAGTGAAAATGATGGATTATACAAGACATGTAATGATGGATAATAACTATTAATAATAACTAATGTGGCTTCAAATGTAGGCCTTTTTTAGGGAAAGGTTTTGTGGCATTCTCTTATAGAAATACCAACATGATTGACAGACCTAAGTGTTAACATATATTAAAAATACCATGAGATTTTTAGAGGGCATCTTAATCTGACACTATATGTTAGTTTTGCAAAATAAGAATTTCATCATTGATAATATTTAAACAGTTCTTTTGAATAGCTCTACCATCAGACTGAATAATGAATGCTATTTTCCCCTCAGTTGATCCATACGGGTGACAGGGCAAAACAGGCATATTCCACATAACCCCGTGCAGTCTGTCTCCCCCTTTCTCACAAGGAAAATGGCAAAACCAGTGAATTACCAAAACTTCTGTGGGCTGCTACCAAGTAAAAGGCACTGTGCCAGGCTCTCAGATGGATCCTCGGCTGTATAAAACCTTGTTTTTCTTTTCTCCAAGAAGCTGACAACTTTGATGACGAGACACAGGAGAAAAACATGAAAATATGAATGTAAAAGTTATTGGGTATGTCATGTCCCATCTCAAAAGAGGTTATTTTCATTGTCTTTTTGCTCATCAATTATTTCATTATTAAGTGCCCTGAAGTGTATGACAAATGTTCTAGCTTATCACAATGCACATCACAAACCATATGCATTTTCTCCCTGCTTGGAGTACATCCTTTAAAAATCAAACAATTTCCTGGAGGGAGGGCCTTTGGGAAATTACTAAATTAGCCCCTCACCTCCAGCCCCACCTTTCTCTTACCTTCACACACAGAGGCTAATTCTACATGGAATAACCAAATCAAATCAGAACTGAAAGTTCAAACAAGCAATAATTCTCAATCTGTGGTTCGTGTTTCTGAAAAGCCACAGAGAGCTCTGATCTGTGGACCCTTACAGAAAACCTGGGCTGACATATTTATTTGATCTCATCACCCTAAGCAAACAGAATCTTTAACTCTAGATAGCAGCAAGTGAGGATGTTAGAAAGACATTTGCCCTTTCTAGCCCATGAATCTTAGTTTTAACACTTAAAGATAGTGCTATATTTCCTGGTCCCCTTTCTATCTTACTCTATGTTCTGGAAGGAAAAAAATAAAAAACAATACTGCAGGTTTGCTGCCCTATCAAATGAGAGCCACATACAGAAACTTCTTTATTAGCTGTTGGAGGGTTTCCTCTTTCCTTTTAAAGCCCTATTTCTCTATAAACTATTGTCTTATTCCAGTTTACCATGTAAGGATTTCAGAGGAGTTAAAAACTCATCAAAAAGAACAATACTTTTTTTTTTTTTTGGCTCAAGATACTATTTGTGGAAAGCATTTTCCATTTATGGTCATAGCTAGAAAGCAAATGATTACTCAGCAAAGTTGTCTAAGCAAAATATTCATTCACTTCATTTCACAGAAATGCAACCTGAAAAACTGAACAGAAAAGTTAGAAATTGGAGTAAATCTGATCTAACATTATAGCCTGCTGGCCTAAAAATGCCTCTATTAAAAATGTCTGAGTCAAATAAGTGAGGCAGCAATGTATGACAGAAAAGCAAGTGGATTTTGGGGTCAACCTGACCTCAAGTTTTTTTCTCAGTTTTAGTCTATAACCTTTACATTTACAATGTTAATAATAACAGTAATAGTATAATGATAATAAAAACAATAATACTTTTTTAGAGAAGTTTAGAGAATTTAATGAAATTGTGTAGATTTGTTGTACAAAAGTGAACTCGTTAGGTAATAAGTGAAGGTTATCTTCTCTAGCCACCTCTAATTACTTGTGTATAGCTAAGTTAAATGTCCTGATACAGTACTTAGTGTGAAAATATCAACTTCATTTATGTTACCAAGTAAAACAATGAGGGTAAAAAAGGAACTGGAAGGAGCAGTGTGACACTGAGCAGAAATAGCTCAAGATTATCAGTGAATAACAGAGCTTTAAAAAAGCAAGAGTGGACTCATACCATGTTCACTTAACAAATGAGAATTTAACTATGAAGCTTCAGGGGAAAAAAAAAACAGAGGGAGACCAGACTGTGTACAAAATTGTGTCCAATTTTCCACTCCATGAATATATGCCCCCAGATGTGAGATGATAGGAATGGATCTCAGCATGCAAGGATCTTTCTCTGCCAAGTGTGAGTCAAGGGTCAAATAACACATAGTTTTCCTACAACATATTCTACTAGTATGCCAATTACATTGGCTGGTACCTAACTGAAGAGTCAATTAGTCATCACCAGAGAAAATAGCGGCTGTGCTGGAAAGATACAAGGTATGTACATCTTTTATCTGTTCTTTTGTATGAGGTTTTCTAAGGTCATTCAACTCAAAATATGCCACTATGAATCACTAAGAATATGTATAAATGATCATTTACTTTCAATGACTGCCTTATGACCTAACTGTCACAGCTACAAGATGACAAGCTGATGTTTAGCGTGGTTAAGGTAAGCATTGCTCAGATCCCCTCTGTGAGACATGCTTTGGTAGAAGCATCTACCAAATGGCCCTGTTTAGGGTCCTAGAAGGCTGGGCACTCACTGCTTTCCAGGTTTTTATTTTATTTCTGCACACGTCCACTTGAATGTTCTAATACTGTTCAGAAGCTACTATGTCTGTAACTCTTCTTTCCTGTCCTTTTCTTTACTTTTCTTTACTACATCTTAATTATTCCTGAACATGACAAATCTGCAAATATTTTAAGTTTTAAAATGAAGCCTTATAAACATCCAAGTCAAATGTTACTAATATTGTCAACCTTTCTTTGCATGACCTTCTCACCATCCTGACTTCCTACCACTTAAAAATGATTCTAGGTTTTTTTAGTGCTTTTTGTCCCTACCTGAGATGTCTAAAAGAAGCACAATTGTTGGTCTGAAATTTTCAGAGCTTTCCAGGTAAAATCTGAAACTGGACTCTGTACACAGAGGGCAAGGAGAGACTGAAGAAAGAGGCAAATCATTTCACCTTAGATTAGAAGGAGATAAGTTTAAGAAGCAAGGGAACTTACCTATGAGGTTTCTACCTATGAGTAGATTTCCATGGCCACTTGCCAGAATCTTAGAAGTCTGTATAGAGACCTTTACTGGGTTCAGGCACATATGCTATCCAGATGGTCTCAACACTACCTTGCTCTCTCAAGACTGCATTCTTGAAAATAAAGCCTGCTGTGGAAATGGTGGATAGAAAGTAGATTTCAAGGATGAATGTGGGGCTGAGTAGCCTGTGATTGGCTGGGTCCAGCTTTCGGGTCAATCAGAAGTCTTATCCTCTCGGTGACCTTCTCCAACCACAATAAAACTAGCAGGGTCTGATCAGTGTGGGACCCTCTCCACTACTATTTCTCATATGCTCTAATCTTAATCAAGCACTCTAAAATCACATGGGCTCATTCTGTTACAAGAGCTATACTCAGTGCTAACTTATGTTAAACTTATAATTACATGCAATTCCTGAAGATTTTTTCACACATGTTGCTCTCAAAGTGTATCCCCCTCTTTCTTTATTTGACATTACCTTTTTTAAAGGTTTGTATTATCTGAATGAAGTAGAATCTTGTAAGACCCCATCCTTTATCCAGCCTGTAGGAACCTTTTGCATTTGTTCACTTTGAGATGTTTACACATTGGACCACGCCTCGGTATCCTGGTAACCAGGAATGTGAGACAGCATCAGGAGTTTCCTCAGCTGAACTTTGAACATATACACGTTTTCATTCACCGTATAAGATGACTGGTATGAAGAGAGTACAAAAGAACCTAATTTTTATGGACTTACTTTATTGTGCAATAAACAGTCTGTCATCCATTTAAGTATAACATAGAATCTATAGCCTGCAGATTTAGGAATGAAAAAAACATTTTTTTTTCCTTAGTAAACTAAACTGGCTCCCTTGAAAATAACATGATGTATGCTTATGTATGTGCATGTTTTCCAATAATTTATCTTTATAATATAAAAGTTAAAGGACTTTCTCATAGTAATTGCTTGCTAATTTTGAGTCTACAATTTCCTATTTTTATAAGGAAGGAAAAGAGTTAATATTGCACTTATGAGTTTATTTGCATGTCTGTCTCTCACGGTAAGTCTGGATGTCCTGTGAAGTGAGGGGCATGTTTTTATTGGTTTTTGTTTCGAATGTAATTAATATGCTCCTGCTGTAATTAACACATTCGACTGAATGAATAAATATATTAATGAATGAATGAAAAGGTCATACAATTCAAAATCAATATGGTAACAAAGAGATGGTCTTGAAATAATTAACCAAACTTTCTCCCTGGTTGCAGAATTTGTCTGCCAGTCTTTTGTGCACTGTGCTGAGCCGATTACAGATTAAAGTAATTACAGTGAATTCTTGATTACTGGCATGAAGTCTAGCTATTTTGTGGATTACCTATCACAACTAATTCCGAACTTATCTGCTGCCACCCAGCATATGTCTGAGTAACAGTCAGCTTCAGTGATAGCAGCTGAATGCTTCAGGAAAGAACATTTATGTTGATATTTCTGTACAGAATACATAATTATGAAATTCATTCTGGTGAGGGCTGGAGAAAACCAACAAGCATTCCAAAACAAAATGTTAAGTTTGTTTTCTAAGTCCCAAAGTAGATGAGATGATTTGGATAAAGAGGTTCAAACAGTTGACCTGTATCTTTCCACAATAGCTTGATGAACCATAATTAGTATGCAGTCTATTCCCCTCCCTGAGACTAGCTACCTGTCTCTATTACCATTGATAACTGATAATAATTGTGCTTTATGAGTTCATTCTTTCATCTAACAAATATTTATGACATGCTACAGTGAACTGGGCAATGTAGCTGGCCTTGGAGATCAAGCACCAGGCAAGCATAAATATGGTTCCTGCCCTTAAGGAACTTAAAATTCATTTATTGAGAGAGAACTTGTATTAAGCAAGAATGTCCCACAAAGATGTCCACACCCTAATCACACCTGTAACTATGTTATGTCACATGTCAAAAAAGATCTGAGGTTTCATATGGAAGTAACATTGCTAATCAGCTGACTTCAATAGAGGTGGATGATCCTGGATTATCTAGGTGAGTCCAATGTAATCACATGGTTCGTTATGTGGGAAAGAAGATGGCAGAGGAATCAGAACCAGAGAGATGGCATCACGAGGAAGAATTGATTGGCCATCGCTGGTTCTGAAGATGAAAGAGGGCATCACAACAAGAAATGGAGGCAGCCTCTAGAAGCAGGAAAAGCAAAAAATGGATTATCTCCCAGAGTCTCCAGAAAGAAATGTAGACCTTCCTGGCACCTTGATTTCAACCCCATGAGACACGTTTAGAACATCTGATCTAGAGAGTTGTAAAATATAAAAGTGTGTTGCTCGGAGCCATTATGTTTGCAGTAGTTTTTTTTTACAGCAGCAATAGGAGACTAAGACAGACCTTCAAAAATTAACCAATCAGATTAGATTTTAATTGCAATTGTATAACATAGAATAAAAATTTTTAGAAAATGTTATGCATATGTACTTGTGAAAACTTAAATAAATTGAGGTGTCAGGAACAGCTTCCTTGAAATTTAAGCTGAGATTTCAGAGAAGGAAGAGATTTCAAATGAAGTGAAATGAAAATGGAAGAGATTTGTAGGAACAGAGACTAGCACGTATGATCTGAGGAGAGAAGAAAGCTGGTATTGCTTAATCCCTGAACAGCCACTGTAGATGATGCAAAGCAATTTTGTAAAGAAGAGGCCTAACTCAATGCTAGGAAAATAGCTGGAGATCAGGCTACCCACAGTTTTATAGACCATAATACAGATTTTCACCTTTATCCTATGGGCAATGAAACTTCCTGAGGGCTTTACACAGGAGACATATCCTGTGTAAAATAACGATCTTAAAATACAAATCTGATAATCAGATTTGTATTTTAAGATCGTTTAGGCTTATTTTTTGGATTAAGAATTGAATTGGGAAAGAAAATGTAACTATAGAAAAATGTGCTGGACACTATAGCGGTGCAGCTTGAAGGTAATGGAGGCTGGTGCTGCAAAACATGTAGAGAAAGAGATGATTTCAGGATCCTTTTGAGAGGTAGGCTCTATAGGAATTGATTATTTAGAGGTGAGATGAGAAAAGAAGAGCTGGCAGCGATGATTCCCAGTCACTGGTATTAACAATGGTTCCATATACTGAAATGAAAAATACGTTGGCAAAGCAACCTAGGAAAAAAGATCAGGGGTTCCTTTATGAATCTGCTCAGTTTGAGATGCCTATGAGAAATCCACACAGAGATGGTAAGAACGAAACTGGAACACTAGCTTTTTAGTCTCCAGCAAGATGGCACATACTTGGCATGTTTGCTGTCACTCCTTAATAAATCTGCAGTTGGCCTCAGAAATCTTCCCAAAATAGTGTTCCCTGTAACAACCATGAAGTGAAGGAAGCTGGCATTGGTGAATAAACTTATTTTCTAACTCTGTTCTAGACTATAAGAAGCAGCAAACATTAAATTGTTAGCGGAACTGCTATTTCAAAAAAAAAAAAATGCTAGTACTCACAGTACGGGAAATTTGTAAATGCTTTTTCTACTTCTCTCTTTTTTGTGCTTCCTCCCACTTTTCTATTTGAATTTCATTTTAATGGTTTCCATTAGAGACTTCATCACAATGGGGTTCTAATTTGTTTGAATAGATATGTGTCAACATCACTCATTAAAAAAAAAAAACAAACTCTCATTATATCATCCTAGAGCACTTTACCATCTCCACTACCATTCCGCTACACACACACACACACACACACACACACACACACACTTTCCAAAATAGAAAAATCACTTCTATTTCTCTGTTAGAATTTCTTTCTTTGGTACCAATAAATTGTGCGTGTGTTCTTTAAACCTGAATATATTTTGCACCAATAGTTGGTCAAAGCGGTTAAGAATATTTATTTATATGTTTCTGTATGAAAAAGGCAAATTTCCTATGACAAGTTTTTTATGCCTACTACAGATTGTAGTCATCCATTGTGTCCTCTAAAAGAATTGCGCAATTCCCTTATGCCATTTCCATCTCTTTTTGCTGAGCACATAACTCTTTACTGGACGGAGCCTATGACAGTGAGTCTAAATCCCAGAGTCCCAGAGCAGCCCCAGCCCTACTACCAAGTAGCCATTTTCTTTTCAACAAGTCACTTTAAATTTTCCCATGAGTTTCAAAAGTAAAATTAGAGTCTTGTAGTAAATGATTAATAAGTTTTTTAAAGGCTTAAAATACTATAAGCTTAACACATTATACAATTTTAATGTTTTAAGTAATCACTATGAAATTACACATGCATGTTAAATATGATTCCTCTCAAAGTGCCCAAATAGATATCACATGTGATTAATATATGGCTGTAGAAGCATGGAGTTCAACTGGAGGAAAATTTATCATGATGAAATGGAATAAAGATGATATGAATAAGGAAAATAAAAGGGGGAAAATGCAGCAGATACACATATGGACAAAAGGTTCAAAATAAAGGGTCAGTAGGTAAGTGGAACATAGTGGAGATGTGTGTATTGTGGGTACAGTGGTTGACATAAGTCCAGTCATAAATATACCTTATTTAACACTAGCTGTTGAAAATCAAGTCATAGTGACTAAGCCTATATTATAGCAGAATCAGAAAGGCTTAAAATGATAGGAGACAATGAAGATAATAAAACAAAAACTCAAGGCTCTCATGCAATTAAATTTCTGTCTCAGCCACTGATGTTAAAGGTTATTTTTAATAAAACTAGCAACAAATTCCTTGTAAACTGTACCTATGCAGCAGTAGGAAAAATAATTATTTTGCCTATCTTTCCTATAATTATGTCTTTTATATTTCAAGTTGAACATATATACTCCCCTATGATCTATTAATTTCCTTTTTAGTATATACTAAACAAAAATGTGTGTATACACACACCAACATACATGCATAAGAATATTTATAGTCATATTAACAATGATGGCTTGACACTGGAAATGACCAAAATATCCATCAATAATAAATGAATAAAAAATATACTATATTAGCCCAATGAAATACTATTCAACAATAAAAATGGACAACTTAAAGCTATACACAACTTGGATGAATCTCTTAAATATTCTGTGATTTTGAACCAGAAAACAATTTTAAAACAAGAAAATGTTGGAAGTCAAGATGGTAGTTATTATTGAAATGGTGCTAGGAAATGATGTTTTGAAAACACACAATTTATTGCAGGCTGGCCAAATTTATTTGTTAATCTATGAGGTAGTTATATTAATGTGCTCATTTTCTGATGCCTTACTGACCAATGCATTTAAAGTTTGTACAATTTTTTTTGGTACCAAATGTCAATACAAAATAAAAGCAATGATTTTTGAACCTCATCAATTGCATATATGGGGGAAAGTATAATTATGAATAGATAGAAATCACCATTAGATTGTAAACAAATGATGATGGTACAATGTGACAAACATTAAGCAGGGGTTCTCTGCTTGGGCCCGTCTGACATTTGGAGCTGGGACATTCTTTACTGCAATAAACTGGCTTGTGCACTACAGACCATTTAGCAGTGTCCATGCCTTCTACTTACTTGATACTAAGAGTACCACCTGGGCTGTGACAACCAAAAATGTCTCCAGACAATGCAAATGTTCTTCTGCGGGTAAAATAACCCCTGGTTGAGAACCACCATATTAAAGACATATCTGGAAGTTCAGGTTTACCAAAAATGGAGAATAGCTAACTGCTTAATCACAGAATGAAGAATCATTTTCTGGGAAAAAGACCAATGTATTATCTTCTTCATCCCATTAAATTTTGGTGGAAGGGAAAGTTATTCCATAATCATGGGGCAAAAGTCCAATTTCCCTTTGTTGCACTTGAATGCCAGAACACAAATGAACCTGAAGAAAGCTTTAAAAATTGCAAAAGGGAGACATTTATTGGTAATGTTAAAGCTTTCAAGTTAAAATATCTCCCTTAACTGGTCTTAATAAACATGAAAGAATTTCTTTTTCTTTAGTGTATCTCTCTTGTATATGACCAGAAAATCATTTATTTACTTACTTTTTTATTTCTTTAATTCACTTTGAGCAATGATTTTTTATGATCAGAATTTTTCTTCCAAAACCATGGGCTTTGGAACTATACTAAATTGACCTCATGATACTTTAAAAATGTAGTGGTGCAGACATCAGAATGTATAAGAACAAATATTTTCATTTCAAGTAGAAAGACTAAAATCAAGTGATCACCACCTGATCTGACTTCTGACCCTTTTGCTGTTTAGGTGAGAAAAACTACTGAGAAAAGAATAAAAAGCAAGATTTTTCTTGGTATATTTATTTTACACCTGCAGTAACTAAAGACTCAGCAGAGACATCGAACACTGAAAGGATATTTATAATTGGCATATGATATTATCGTGGTAAAAACACTGTGCAAAATACACTATCAATTCTGAAACATAATTCTGTGACATCTCACCATATGTATCCTTCAAAGGGGACTATTTCATTGACTAATTTCTATGTTTCACAATGGCCAAGGCATTAGGATGCAAACCTCTTCTCTTCTCATATGAATAAGGGTTACCCAATTCCTCAGCATTTTATACATTGTGAGGTACAGACTACTAATGACAAGAGAGTTTACTGTGAAGGGAATAACATGAGTCTGACAATTCTGGGTCCTATAAAGGAAATATGCCAAGCTACAGAGAATTTCACACCGTTGGCACTTCTTGCTGAAATTCCTGGAGAACACAGACCAATTTTTGGTCTGAATCACCTCTAGGAATTTCCACTGCGTTTATACACTAATCATCATCACCTTATTCCTAAATATTTTCCAGTTTAAAGAATGTATCATGGATAAGCTGGAAAGCTAAGGATTAGAAACTCAGGGAACCCTGGAAGCTAAATAGAGGCACAACATTGTTTTGACCTGTTTCTTCAACCATAAAGTAAGGTCTTAACCAGCTGTCATTTCAATGGACCTTTTCAGTTTTCCTACAAGATACACCAGTCTCCTTTATGTGCCCTTAATAGGATTATATTTTTCCATGCTTAGAATTTATACATAGCTTATAATTTGAAACTAATAAGGACCAAAGAGAATCAGAAGTTTAACTATGAAAAAAAAGTCAAATGCAAAAAGCCAAAATACTCTTCTTCTATGTTACCTAGACATAACACATAGTAGACTAAAAAATGATTTTTATCTTGAAACAGTGAAGATATACCAACTATAAATAATCTGCATAATGTTATTTTGATGTACATTATCTGAAGATAATAATAACATTTTGCTAATTTTCTAAATATAAACAATGAAAACAATGTTCCTAAAATTATTAAATAATATAGCACCATGTGAGGAATTAATTCATGGAGATGTTTTGTTTAACTATATTGAATTTATGAACCATAAGTTTTCAGAACTGGAAAATAGCCAAAAAATAATCTAACCTAAATCCTTCCAATGGACAGGAAATGAAATAAGGGCTACACAGCAGAAAATAGAAATATTTTTCATTGTCTACTTTGTCATTTTGTTGCTTTATCAAAATAACGTGTATATATAGCTATTTTGCTCCAGTGGTTATTATAACATCATGTAGAGATAAAAAAATACATGCACAATTGCTCAGACCATTGTTAGGATAATTTAACAATCACCTAGCCAGTGATATTATAGGTACAAGCAGTCTATCCCTAGGGAATCAGAATCAAGAGAGTGGGGGTGAATCAGAGAACAGTAATTACCTCCACCAGAAAAACACCTCAAGATCGTGTAATGCTGATGTTGACTCATTAGAGGTGTCATCCTCAAATTCAAAGAACAGAGCTTTAAATGGATAAGATGGGGCTGTAATGCAACTGATTCTGTAGAAAACTCATGAATCTCTCTCTGTCTCTCTTTTGCTGCTCTGCAACCACATTTACGTGATAATCAGGAAATAAGTTCTAGCCACAAACTCCAAGGGTCTATCCAAAGCCAATATGTTTAATATAGTCAAGAGAATGCATTGGTAATAGCAAACACCCTCCTCCAACAACACAAGAGAAGACTCTACACATGGACATCACCAGACGGTCAATATCAAAATCACATTGATCATATTCATTGCAGCCAAAGATGGAGAACCTCTATACAGTCAGCAAAAATAAGACCAGAAGCTGACTGTGGCTCAGATCATGAACTCCTTATTGCCAAATTCAGACTTACATTGAAGAAAATGAGGAAAATCACTAGATCATTCAGGTATGACCTAAATCAAATACCTTACAATTATACAATGGAAGTGATAAATAGATTCAAGGAATTAGATTTGATAGATTGAGTGGCTGAAGAACTATGGATGGAGGTTCATGACATTGTACAGGAGGCAGTGATCAAGATGATCCCCAAGAAAAAGAGAGGCAAAAAGGCAAAATGGTTGTCTGAGGAGGCCTTACAAATAGCTGAGAAAAGAAGACAAGCGAAAGGAAAAAATATACCCATCTGAATGCAGAGTTCCAAAGAATAGCAAGGAGAGATAGGAAAGGCTTCTTCAGTGATCAATGCAAAGAAATAGAGGAAAATATAGAATAGGAAAGACTAGGGATCTCTTCAAGAAAATTAGAGATACCAAGGGAACATTTCATGCAAAGAGGAACACAATAAAGGACAGACATGGACCTAACAGGAACAGAAGATATCAAGAAGACGTGACAAGAATATACAGAAGAATTATACAAAAAAGATCTTCATGACCCAGATAACCATGATGGTGTGATCACTCACCTAGAGACAGACATGCTGGTATGCGAAGTCAAGTGGGCCTTTGGAAATATCACTATGACCAAAGCTAGTGAAGTTAATGCAAGTCCAGTTAGCTATTTCAAATCCTAAAAGATGATGCTGTGAAAGTGCCACACTCACTTTCTGCACTCAGTATGCCAGAAAACCTGGAAAACTCAGCAGTGGCCATAGAACTGGAAAAGGTCTGTTTTCACTCCAATCCCAAAGAAAGGTAAGGCCAAAGAATGTTCAAACTACCGCACAACTGCATTCATCTCACACACTTACAAAGTAAGGCTCAAAATTCTCCAAACCAGGCTTCAACAGTACCTGAACCATGAACTTCTAGATGTTCAAGCTGGATTTAGAAAAGGCAGAGGAACCAGATATCAAATAGCCAACATCCACTGGATCATCAGAAAAGCAAGAGAGTTCCACAAAAACATCTACTTTTGCTTTGACTACGCCAAAGCCTTTGACTGTGTGGATCACAATAAACTGTGGAAAATTCTTGAAGAGAAGGGACTACCAGACCACCTTACTTGCCTCCTGAGAAATCTGCATGCAGGTCAAGAAGCAACAGTTAGAACTGGACATGGAACAACAGACTGGTTCCAAATGAAAGGAGTATGTCAAGGCTGTATATTTTCACCCTGTTTATTTAACTTATATGTAGAGAATATCATGCAAAATGCCAGGCTGCTTGAAGCACAAGCTGGAATCAAGACTGCCGGGAGAAATATCAATAACCTCAGAAATGCAGACGACACCACCCTTATGGCAGAAAGCAAAGAATTAAGAGCCTCTTGATGAAAGTGAAAGAGGAGAGTGAAAAAGTTGGCTTAAAACTCAACATTCAGAAAACTAAGATCATGGCATCTGGTCCCATTACTTCATGGGAAATAGATGGAGAAACAGTGGAAACAGTAACAGACTTTATTTTGGGGGCTCCAAATCACTGCAGATGGTGACTGCAGCCATGAAATTAAAAGATGCTTGCTCTTTGGAAGAAAAGCTATGACCAACCTAGACAGCATATTAAAAAGCAGAGACATTACTTTACCAACAAATGTCCATCTAATCAAAGCTATGGTTTTTCCAGTAGTCATGTATGGATGTGAGAGTTGGACCATAAAGAAAGCTGAGCACCAAAGAATTGATGCTTTTGAACTGTGCTGTTGGAGAAGACTCTTGAGAGTCCCTTGGATAGCAAGGAGATCCAACCAGTCAATCCTAAAGGAAATCAGTCCTGAATATTCATTGCAAGGAGTGATGCTGAAGCTGAAACTCCAAATCTTTGGCCACCCGATTCAAAGAACTGACTCACTGGAAAAGCCCCTGATGCTGGGAAAGATTGAAGGCGGGAAGAGAAGGGGATGACAGAGGATGAGATCGTTGGATGGCTATTTGACACAATGGACATGAGTTTGAGCAGGCTCCAGGAGTTGGTGATGGACAGGGCAGCCTGGCGTGCTACAGTCCATGGGGTCACAAAGAGTCAGACACAACTGAGAGATTGAACTGAAATGAACTGAAAATATGTAGATCACAATGTTTCCTTTTAATGATTTTGATACAGAAAAATTTTCTATCTAAACAGCATTAAAACAATTGGATTCAAAAGCAGGCACATGCATACTAGATGCTAGATTCAGACAAGTGAAGAAATGTTTTATTTCCTCCATGAGCCTAGATTCTAATGAGCAAAACTGAAATTAGCCTGCATTTGTATAGTGAAAGAGTCACATGTTATATTTTGAAAGATTAAAAAAGAATCCTCATATATTCATATTTACTTTTGCATAAAATTTTAAATAGATTTAATAACTTCAAATTTGAACAATAAAAAAGAACAAACAATACTAGTTGAGGCCTGCAGCAGATTCAGTAGGAAGGTAATCACTTGAGAAGAGAAGATCCTGAGCAGATAAACAGAACAGCTGAGAACAGTAGATGCTTGTTTACATAGACTCCCAACATGTATAAGGAATGATGCATGACCTGAAAATTATAATAAATAGACAAGCCATGGAATCCCTGATAGCTCAGTTGGTAAGGATTCTGCCTGCAATGCAGCAGACTCCAGTTCGATTCCTGGGTTGGGAAGATCTGCAGGAGAAGGAATAGACTACCCACTCCAGTATTCTTGGGCTTCCCTTGTGGCTCAGCTGGTAATCTGCCTACAATGTGCGATACCTGGGTTCAAACCCTGGGTTTGGAAGATTCCCTTGGAGTGGGAAAAGGCTACCCACTCCAGTATTCTGGCCTGGAGAATTCAATGGACTCTATAGTTCATGGGGTCACAAAGAGTCAGACACAACTGAGTGACTTTCATATTGAGACAAGCCATAAATGGAGAATATAACCTGAAATCTTCCAACTTGAAAATATAGATGATACTAAAACAAAGACATGAACAAGAAAATACTAGGTAGCCATTCATTTATACCTCCAATACCGACCAATATGCTTTTTCAGGGTAGCACAAAGATATTTTTTTTTTTTCCTGCTCAATAGTGTATTTTTTGACAATATGAGACTTCACCAAACTCCCACCAAACCAGAGTTGGTTTCCATCGAGATTTCTCTTCTAAGACCCTCAGTGGAGACAGAAATATCATGCCCTTGAAACCAAAGAGATTTGGGGCTCAACTATTAACTAAAAACACTGCACATTGTTTGACCTATTTGACCTGGGTTTTGACTTCAGCTTTCCCACCTGTAAAATGGGGTTAGTGAGAGCCATCTTTTATAGCTCTAAGAATTCAATGCCTTATTTATGTCTGTTAGTAGGTGACCTACAAATGCTAACTCTGATTCTGTTCACTAATTTTAGTATTTCAGTTCAGTTCAGTCACTCAGTTGTGTCCGACACTTTGCGATCGCATGAACTACAGCACACCAGGTCTCCCCGTCCTTCACCAACACCTGCAGTTTACCCAAACTCATGTCCATTGAGTCAGTGATGCCATCCAACCATCACACCCTCTGTCATCCCCTTCTCCACCTGCCCTCAATCTTACCCAGCATTAGAGTCTTTTCAAATGAGTCAGCTAATCGTATCAGGTGGCCAAAGTATTGGAGTTTCAGCTTCAATATCAGTCCATCCAGTGAACACCCAGGACTGAACTTCTTTAGAATGGACTGGTTGGATCTCTTTGCAGTCAAGGGACTCTCAAGTGTCTTCTCCAACAACACAGTTCAAAAGCATCAATTCTTCTGCGCTCAGCTTTCTTTACGGTCCAACTCTCACATCCATACATGACCACTGGAAAAACCATAGCCTTGACTAGACGGACCTTTGTTGGCAAAGCATTGTCTCTGCTTTTTACTATGCAGTCTAGGTTGGTCATAACTTTCCTTCCAAGAAGTAAGCATCTTTTAATTTCATGGCTTCAATCACCATCTGCAGTGATTTTGGAGCCCAAAAAAATAAACTCATCCACTGTTTCCACAGTTTCCCCATCTATTTGCCATGAAGTGATCGGACCGGATGCCATGATCTTAGTTTTCTGAATGTTGAGCTTTAAGACAACTTTTTCACTCTTCTCTTTCACTTTCATTAAGAGGCTCTTTAGTTCTTCTTCACTTTCTGCCATAAGGGTGGTGTTATATGCATATCTGAGGTTACTGACATTTCTCCTGGCAATCTTGATTCCAGTTTGTGCTTCATCCAGCCCAGCTTTGATCATGATGTACTCTGCATATAAGTTAAATAACCAGAGTGACAATATACAGCCTTGACATACTCCTTTCCAATTCTGGGACCAGTCTGTTGTTCCATGTCCAGTTCTAACTGTTACTTCCTGACCTGAATATAGGTTTATCAAGAGGCAGGTCAGGTGGTCTGGTATTCCCATCTCTTTCAGAATTTTCCACAGTTTATTGTGATCCACACAGTCAAAGGCTTTGGCATAGTCAATAAAGCAGAAATAGATGTTTTTCTGGAACTCTCTTGCTTCTTTGATGATCTAGCAGATGTTGGCAATTTGATCTCTGGTTCCTCTGCCTTTTCTATAACCAGCTTGTACATCTGGAAGTTCACGGTTCACCAATGCTAAAGCCTAGCTTAGAGAATTTGATCATTACTTTACTAGCGTGTGAGATGAGTGCAATTGTGCAGTAGTTTGAGCATTCTTTGGCATTGCCTTTCTTTGGGATTGGAATGAAAACTCACCTTTTCCAGTCCTATAGCCACTGCTGAGTTTTCCAAATTTGCTGACGTATTGAGTGTAGCACTTTCACAGAATCATCTTTTAGGATTTGAAATAGCTCAACTGGAATTCCATCACCTCCACTACCTTTGTTCATGGTGATGCTTCCTAAGGCCCACTTGACTTCGTATTCCAGGATGTCTGGCTTTAGGTGGGTAATCACACCATCGTGATTATCTGGGTCATTTAGATCTTTTTTGTACAGTTCTTCTGTGTATTCTTGCCACCTCTTCTTAATGTCTTATGCTTCTGTTAGGTCCATACCATTTCTGTCTTTTATTGAGCCCATCTTTCCATGAAATGTTCCCTTGGCACCTCTAATTTTCTTGAAGAGATTTCTAGTCTTTCCCATTCTATTGTTTTCCTCTCTTTCTTTGCATTGATCACTGAAGAAGGCTTTCTTATCTTTCCTTGCTATTCTTTGGAACTCTGCATTCAAATGGGTATATCTTTCATTTTTTCCTTTGTTTTTTGCTTCCCTTCTTTTCACGGCTATTTGTAAGGCCTCCTCAGACAGCCATTTTGTTTCTTTGCATTTCTTTTTCTTGGGATGGTCTTGATGCCTGTCTCTTGTACAATGTCATGAACCTCCACCCATAGTTCATCAGGCACTCTGTCTATCAGATCTAGGCCCTTAAATCTATTTCTCACTTCCACTGTATAATCATAAGGGATTTGATTTAGGTCATACCTGAATGGCCTAGTGGTTTTCCCTACTTTCTTCAATTTAAGTCTGAATTAGGCAATAAGAAGGTCATGATCTGAGCCACAGTCAGCTCTGGTCTTGTTTTTGCTGACTGTATAGAGCCTCTCCATCTTTGGCTGCAAAGAATATAATCAATCTGATTTTGGTTGACCATCTCATGATGTCCATGTGTAGAGTCTTCTCTTGTGTTATTGGAAGAGGGTGTTTTCTGTGTCCAGTGCATTCTCTTGGCAAAACTCTATTAGCCTTTGCCCTGCTTTATTCTGTACTCCAAGGCCAAATTTGCCTGTTACTCCAGGTGTTTCTTGACTTCCTACTTCTGCATTCCCGTCCCCTAGAATGAAAAGGACATCTTTTTGGGGTGTTAGTTCTAAAAGGTCCTGTAGGTCTTCAGAGAACTGTTCAGCTTCTTCAGCGTTTCTGGTCAGGGCATAGAGTTGGATTACTGTGAGATCAAATGGTTTGCCTTGGAAACGAACAGAGATCATTCTGTCATTTTTGAGATTTCATCCAAGTACTGAATTTTTAACTCTTTTGTTGACTACAATGGCTACTCCACTTCTTCTAAGGGATTCCTGCCCACAGTAGTAGATATAATCGTCATCTGAGTTAAATTCACCCATTCCAGTCCATCTTAGTTCTCTGATTCCTAGAATGTCTGTGTTCACTCTTGCCATCTGTTTGACCACTTCCAATTTGCCTTGAATTTTAGTATTTACCCTCCCCAAAAATGTAAGAGATTCCCAGCTTCAGTCACATTTTACTTAAAAAGTTTACTTTTTACTGTTTTCCCTCTGAACTAGTTGTTCCAAGTATCAACTCATTAACACACTTCTTTCTTGTACTTCTCAGTGAGATTTACCTAGTCTATACTTTCCTATAACTGCTAGAAGCAAAATCTTCGTGGTTATTAATATCCTTCAGTCATCTCAATTCTCTCCTTTTCTAACCTGGGATGATTTTGCTCTGCAAAAATAATAGAGTCCTCACCACTGCATATACAAGGGAACAAAATTAATAGTTTTTGTTTTAAAAAACATGGCATGAAAAGAGGGCAGAATACAAGCATTAGGGGAGACTGATAGGCTTTATTTGATGTCAATGTGATCTCCTAACTGTAACTCAAAAGTTGATAAATCCTTAAATGCTTGTCCTTACACATTGACCATGTCTTTGTTACCTAGCGTTCAACTTGACATCATTGGTGTCTGAAAGTGCCCAGGAAGAAAACAACAGAGCTTTGAAGAGGCAAATGGAAAATCCTAAAAAAGAGAAGGCACTATATTAAAAACAAAATGAGCAACTTTACTACAGCAAAAGCAGTGACAGGAAAGAACAAAAATAAAATAAAAGGATAAAAGGAAGATAAGTATCTGTAGAAAGCAAGTTTCAGATCATAAACTGTGGGCCCAATATGAGAGACAGAGATCATTAACTCTGTTGACCAAATAGATCTGTGGCAACAAGTCTTCAGACAATGCAGAATTCCTCCAAGTAAATGATCTTATTTCCTATATTCAACAGGAAAATAGCATATGGAAAAATTCAAGGCAGAAAGTTAATATATTCAGCTATAAACTACTCTCACACAAGATACACAAGGTAAATATATATATACATATATCATGCTTCATGTGGAGTGTCAAGACAATAACAAGATGAAGAACTAAAGGCCCAAGGGATGCAAACCCAATGGTAGGAAATCAGTAAACAGCTAATTATCTTTGTTACATATACTTGGGCATTTGTTACTCTTGCCTAATAAAAGACCCTCTCCTTGCCACAGAGATGTTATCAACATTACTTACTTACACATAAGATATAAAATAATTTATGGTGTTAGTAACTATTGACATGCTTATATATAGTCCTATTCTTATAATTAATTGCTTGCATGGTTTAGAATAATAAATGTATCCTTACTATGAAGGAAAACTTATGGTAGCAAACATCAGAAAACAACAAACAAAGAAAAACAACAAAAAAGACATAACAAGTTCGAACATTTTTTTAAACTGAGAAACTATTTGCAAAATATCACATATAAAAAGTAAATGGCCAAATAGAGAAATTTAACAAATCAGTTAAACTAAAACAATGTCGTTGTATGCATACAAATAAGAACAAAATACATGAAAAGGTGATTTAAAGGCTTTATCTGAGCTAGAAAAATAAAATAGTTTTTTTTCATGTGTTCAGAATGGTAAACATTTTAAAAATTGACAAGGATCTGTGTTAGCCATGTTAAAGGAAATGGCAGCCTCAGGCATTATTGGTGCTGAATTATGGTATGAATCAATGCAGGCAAAATTTCATACATATATGAATAATAAATATTTGCACAGATATATGATTGTCAGTATGTTTGCCAAAATATTAAACATGGGTTTGAGTGGCTGGTGTAACTTCTGTTTATTTTTAGTATGTTATTTATACCAGTATTATTTTAAATTGCCCAAGTATGTATTATTTTTATAAAAGCAATGATATTCCTTTTATAATAAACTGTATTTCAGTTCATGTTAGAGTTTGGCCCAAATATATTATGGCATAAAGCAAAAGGCTCGAATCTGTACTGTGGTTTAACAAAAATGAAGGAGAAATGATCCAGAACAAAAAGGCTAATATAAATTACTTGGTTTTCAGGGTCTCAAAATATTCTAACAAAGGTAAGACTGGTGCAAAAGGGCAGGATGTAGAAGAGGGAAAACACATTTGATGAAGTGTCAGGATATCATAATAGAGCTCGTCACGTTGATGCTGCTCGGCAGGACAACCTGAGTTTTCAGCTCCTTCATCTTGAAAATGAGGAGTCTGGGCTCAACTCTAATGTGCTAAGAAACTAAGATCCTGAGAACACCTATACATAACCCAGCCACGCTTTACTGACATGAAAAAGCCTTGTACGTTTTGCAGGAAGCACTGCAGACAGATATAAACTGAAATTAAAATGGAAAACAGCTCTACATAAAAAGTTAGCTTGGTGAAACCACATCCTTTAAAAAGGTTAAGGGGCTGTGTTCTTTAACAAATAAGATGCTCTGAGTGAGGGGAGATAACTTCCTTGTCACCCTCAATAATAATGTTAATGACTTGATGAAAACAGCATCCAGACAGTCTAAAATGGTTAGGTTTCTACAGCATCACTGATCTGAAGCAGACAGTGAAATTAGATTTCTAAAATATGCCTATTAAATGAAAGGCATTCAGAAAACACACCCCAGAAGGGAAGTCGCTGTAAAAGGTAGCAAGGTTGCCATGAGAGTCAAACAAGAGGGAAAAGAAGTTGTGTTTTGACAGTGGGTTTGAAAAGGTTTCATTCAAACATCACCATTAACCTTGTTTTCTAATTTCAGATATTTTATTACCTCTCCATTTCAACCTTCACGTTGACTCACCACCACCACCGCTGTTCCTTAACTGAAATATCTGACAAAGTGCAGTCATTTGAAGATTAAAAAAGAAAAAAAAAAAAAGGCTTCCCAAATTATTCTAAGAGTTAGATGCACAATTTCACAGTCAAATTTTATAGAATTTGGTCTTCAGAAAGTAAATTATTTACTCTACCTTTTTGCAGTAAAATGTGGATTTTGAAAGTCATTGAACTCATATTTTCAGTAAGTAACATATATACATCTCTTTTTAATCTTATATGTGAAAAAATTATAAATCAATGTAAATCCCATGGACAGAAGAGCTTGGCGGGCCTCAGTCCATTGGGTGGCAAAGAATCAGACACGACTGAAGCCACTTATGCACGCATACTCACCTAAGCATTAATAGGATGTATACACACATGTGTGTAAAATTGTTCTTTCTTATTTTATAAATATAAAACTCTGTGATCAAGCTTATATTGGTATATGACAACTGCAGAATATGGATTTATTTTTGCTATCTGACTTCTAAGCTTTAGTAACATCTTATAATCTTGAATTATTTAAGAAGCTCTAAGGTTAATCTATATTTCCTCTTTTGTCTGCCTCAATTATAAGTCTAAAAGAGAAAGAGAACATATTCTAATATGAAAAGTAGGTTCAAGCAATATTAAGCATTAATACAATTCCTGTACATCCACAGAGGGGGAAGAAACCTTGTCCATTAAAAAGTGAAAAGTAAATACTCCAAAAGATCACTATAAAATAGTTACAGCACAAGCTAGAAAAAGAGTGCTTTAATTCATATAAAATTACATTTTTTCTTTATTTTTTGGTAATGTGTTAATTCCTTTTGGCATAACCTCTCAGATAAACTAAATTTAGATGTAAGGGGATAAACTAAATTTAGATGTAAGGGTGAGAAACATTTTGTGTAAAACCAATGCAGAAGTCACTGTATTTTCTAAAAATGTCCTCATTCCATCAAAAAGTAAGAAAATGGGTTCAAGGGAAAAAAATCAAGAGGGTTAAGTTCTCACTTGATCCTTCAATAAAATTACTTGTCACCACATTCAGCTGATGATCACCCAGACAGTGCCCCTTACATTAACAATGTAGACAGATCCGACATTTTACAGATGGCAGTGGCCATCCTGCAGATTAAAGCACAATGTAGATGTAATCTCCCCAATGACTTGATAGCCTCAAATGAAGGATTCTCAAATTTCACGGTTCTGACCTATTCAGGGTGAATAAGAGTATAATAAATTGCCTGTCCCCTGGCTCTGCAACAAGAAAAAGCAGAACTGTACAATTTCTGGGTTAACTCCCATGTATTACCAAGTTTACCAACATAATCTGCATGCCGCAGAGCAAAAGATCACCCTATCTAACAGATTTTAAGAAATTAACCTGCATTGATATATGACTCTGTTTGATGCCAATACGGTAAGGTGGTAGCAGCAGGTTAACGTGAAGCCAGATTTCAAGAGAGGCTCATTTGACTGGTGATTAAGGATAATTTCCAGTAAAAGTGATTTCTCATTTGGGAGGGCAGGGAGAGGGAGAAAATACGTTTGATGCAAAGAGAAACAGTACCTACTGGCCAGCCAAAGAGTCACACACCAACTGTGCACGATGCAGTTATGGTGGCGAGGTTGGCCCACTAATGTCTTAGGAAAGGACAAGAGCTAAGAAATATTACAAAGCACAACCATAAGTGAGGAAGAAGCAGGTGTGCCTAGATGTTTTGTTCTAAGCATGACAAATCAAACATCTTTAGAAAGATTTAATTTATGTTGCTCTTCTTAACTCAGGCTGATTAAATTAGAATCTCCATTATCCATCGGTAGTGCTGCCCGTACATAGGCACTTCACCAATGTGGAGCTTCCTGTCCTTGTCAGCAGACCCAGAAATACCACAGCAGCAGATTTTGTGGACATTAAAAATTAGCAATGAACTCCTGGCTTCAGAAGGCGAATGCTTGACCTCCACTCCTTGAGCAAAAAAAAAAAAAAAAAAGAAAATTCTTGAACCAGGGTAATGACTAGTTCATGATTTTAGTTGAGTAACTTAGAACCACAGAGATATTAATCAGAGGTGCACTGGGACGACCCAGAGGGATGGTATGGGGAGGAGGGAGGAGGGTTCAGGATGGGGAACATCTGTATACCTGTGGCGGATTCATTTCGATATTTGGCAAAACCAATACAATATTGTAAAGTTTAAAAATAAAATAAAATTTAAAAAAGAAATATATAAATAATAATATATTTTATCAGAAAATAGTTTTTAAAGTTATAAACATTACATCAAAGATAATCCTTTACTTCTTGAATGCTTCTAAAATTTATGGCCCCTCACCTATCCCCCACAGCCTTCCAACCTTCCCTTCCACTGCTCCCAATTCCTTCACATAGATTTCCATGGTAACCAAGAACAACTACGAAAATTCAGACTCCTGGGTGACATTCATAAAGCATATGCATGACTCCAGTAATTTTGCTTTTGCTGTGCCAAATTTAACCCATGCTTAACACTCCTTTCAGCTTAATTCTCAAGGATCATCCTCAAGGACATTCTGTCTCTGGAACATTGTTTTTTTTTCCTTGAAGAAAGTAATAGAAAGAACAAACTAGAGTCTTTTAGAACTGAATAAGACTATGCAAAAACCTCACTTATTTAAATGAAATCTGGTCTAGGGAGAATAGGGAACCACACAAAGTTACACTGTTAGTAAGTATGAGAGCTAGTCAGTTCTCTTCATTTCCCAATCTATGCTGAGCATCTCGAGACATTTTTTTATCACAACTGCTAAGGATGGGAGGGGGCAAGTTGCCACTGGCATCTAGTATGCAGAAGCTAGGGGTTCTGCTAATGTCCCACAACACAAAGCACAGTCCCTAAAGAAAGAATCCTACAGTCCAGAATGTCTACAATGCCAAGACTGAGAAACATATCTAGAACTATGAGGTAGGAAAATTGAAAAAAAATTAATAGAAATTGTAATCAAGTTTAAATTATATCTTGAAATGTCAAATCTAGGGTATTAATAATGGCTTTCCTTTCAAATTTCCATTCTCTGCCCAAATACACCATGAAACAGAATATGCTTCCAATTCTGCATACAACTGGTATTTACTATCATCACATTTCATTTTACCTTGAAATGTTAATTGCTATACAGCAGGGTTCCATGGTTGATTTAAATTTACATTTGCTTTTAAATTTGATTAATCTAGTCTCTCAGGAGCCTTCTTCCATAGTTATTCAGACAAAAAAATGGGCATTTGAGTACACAATGGTATAAAAAATTCCTGGCTGATGTGGTGGTCATACCTTTACATTAAAGTCACATTTAACTTTAAATATAAAAAATAAGGGGTGCTAAGAGAAGAGTAAAATATATCCTCATTTACTCTGGTTGTTTTCTTGAATGTCTTAGGCATATTGTAAAATGGTGATAAACAGAGGAGAAAATATAGCTTCAGCTTATTTCCCCTACTCAGAAAATATGCTACCTACCTTTTATGAATATTCTAATGTATTTAATTAAAATACATATAAATATATAAAACTTGAATGATTCCTCTTAGGATCCAACATGGTGCCTTACATAGTATCACTTCCTGTACCCAGCTCATCTTGCCACCCTGCCTTCTAGGACTCTCCAGATGGGCATTACTAAGCCCATTGCAAAGTTCTTTCCGGCTATACCTAGAAGAAGTTAATAATAAATGAAAGATAAATAACATTGCTTAAATACTTAATTCTCACCAAGCACTCTCCTAGATATTTTATTTCAACCTAGAAATGGTACGTATTGGCAAGAATCCTCTCCATCCCATTCCAAGGCAAATCTCTCTAATCAATAATGTCACCTTCCCTGGTGGCTCAGATGGTAAAGAATCTGCCTGTAGTGCAGGAGACCCAGGTTCGATCCCTGGGTTAGGAAGATCCCCTGAGAAGAGAATGGCAAACCACTCCAGTATTCTTGCCTGGAGAATTCTATGGACAGAGGAGCCTGGCAAGCTATAGTCCATGGGATAGCAAAAAGTCGGACACATCTGAGCAACTAACACTTTTCACAAAGTCCTTCTAAATGTAGCACTCCAGCAAGCCATTACCAATTAATCTTTATAAAGCAACAGGTTGAATGAAACCCATTTGCCATCCCTGATAAACACTAAAAGCATAAGTAAGGAATGCTGCTGTTCAGTGAGGTTGGTCAACATTGTTGAACAGAAATTTTTCCCTTGAGATTGGTTGTGCATGCATGTGTGCATGCTCAGACTCTCAGTCCTGTTCTACTCTTTGCGACCCCCATGGACTGTAGCCTGCCAGGCTCCTCTGTCCAAGGGGTTTTTGAGGCAAGAATGCTGGAATAAGTTGTCATTTCCTCCAGGGGATCTTTCTGATCCAGGGATAAAACCCACCTCTCCTGTGTCTCCAGCATTGGTAGGCAGATTCTTTACTCTGAGCCACCTGGGAAGACACGATATTGGTGCACCCGAGTCTAAATTCGGATTCTGATAGTTTCAAATCAATTTCTATTAATTTCTCCACCTTACCCCCACTACCTTAGGCCAGAGCACCTGAATTCTGGGATGAAAGTATTGAAATTTGGAGGGCTCAATATTATTAACTTTCATGTGCAAAGTTTTAAAGTCTTTCCTCCTTCAAGGATTTTTCAGAAGGACTATTATGATTCAATAAAAATCGTCAAGTAGTGCTATTTGATTTGATCAGCAAGAGGTTTTCTACTCTACCATCATTTTGGTTAACATATTAATAACTTGAGATTACTTCAAGGAGTCTCAAGAGATAGTTTAAGATTCTGGCTGATTAGATGAAGTAACAGTGCTGAAGGACAAATTCTTCTCTGACACATCTGAAACCCTCAGTAGCTTGGGCTACTGCCTAGGTCTAGAATAATTATTTCCCCTATTCTCTATTCTCCTTCACCCCTGTATCCATGCCTTCTGCTTACCTGACTCTGATGCAATTATTAAATTGTATGCTACATGAATCTTCATCTGACTCTTTATGACCCTATGAACTATAGACCACCAGGCTCCTGTGTCCTTGGGATTTTCCAAGCAAGAACACAGGAGTAGGTTGCCATTTCCTCCTGCAGGGGATCATCCCAACTCAGGGAATGAACATGCATCTCCTCCATCTCTTGCATTGGCAGGTGGATTCTTTACCACTGAGCCACCTGGGAAGACAAACAAATGGCCTTTATTGAATCTGATGTGACTTTGTAACTTGGTAACCAGTGCCTTAACATGGTATTATATATTTTGACATAGCCTCTCAAATATAAAATATTAAAATGGCACAAAGAGACTCAACTCCCTAGCCAGAAACAGAAATGCTTACATCAAAACTTTTTTTAAATAGGAAAACACTATTCTTAGGTGCTTTGTTGAAGTAAACACCATAAAATAGCAAAGTATTAAATGACAACTTCTGTATATTTTTTTCTATTACTTTCCTTCAACAAATCTCTTTTTCCTAGGTTATATTTTAGGTTTTCTTTTAGAGAAAAACACTAAATTTCACCACTTTCATGTAGCCATTACATATAAGCTGATTTTCTTATGGATGTGTGTGTTAGTTTTCAGGAGTAAATTATCAGAAATTATCATTCCTATTTATCTCAGTAGTGAAGTATTTGACAACAATGGCTATCAAATTTACTGTCTAAACAATACACTTGAAAGTCAAATTAATGATTGTTTGCTATGGCTTGAATATTTGTGTCCCATCCCCCCAAATTCACCTGTTCGAATGCTAATATGCAAGATGATGGTGTTAGGAGACAGGGCCTTTGGAAAGTGATTAAGTCAAGGGGTAGCACCATCATAAATGGGATTAGTGCTCTTGAAACGCCACAGAGCTTCCTTCCCTTTGTGTCATGTGAGGATCAATGAGAAGTCTGTGACCCAGAAGAGGGCCTTCATGGAACTATGCTCGCACCATGTTCTCAGACTTTCAGCTTCCAGAACAGTAATCAGTAAATTTCTGCTGTTTATAAGTTATCTAGTCTGTGGTATTTTGTTATAGTAGCCCAAATAGACTAAATCATAATCATTACTTAAAAGAAAAGCTGTACCCTACTCAATTTCTTAGAATGGAGAGAAGGTAGAATAATAATTGAATAAACTGAAGCAACTGAGGCTCAGAGCTGTTCAATAATTTGGCCAATTGTTTAGTTGGTGCTAGTGGCAGAGAACCCACCTGCCAATACAGGAGATGCAAGAGATGCCAGTTTAATCCCTGGATATGGCAGATCCCCTGGGAAAGGAAATGACAATGCACTCCAGTATTCTTGCCTGGAGAATCCCATGGACAGAGGAGTCTAGCAGGCTACAGTCCACAGGATTGCAGACAATTGGACACAACTGAAGCAACTTAGCATGTCAAAGTCCATTTGCCCTTCATGCTAAAGGCAAAAAATCATGAGTAATCTTTTCTTCAATTATGTTAAATGAATATTCCCAAGCAGAGTATATCCTATATCATGGTGTGTGAAATACGTAGGTATTTAGAGCTTGGTAAAGCTGTGTTTGAATTCCAATGCTGGCACTTAACATATAGTTGTTTTCCAAGTAATTGGAAGAACTGGGTTGAAATGAGGTGAATCTGATTCCCAGGACCAAACTTAACCCATTGTAACAATCTCTTCAAAGGAATCCCTCCAGTAACATCATGTTTTTTTTTTTTTTATCACTTGTGTGGTACTTCAATAGAAATACATATACATTTATTTTCTGTTTCATAACAACTGAAGGAAAGCTGCAATGTCATGGAGAATATGTTCCTCACCCTAAACAAGGCTTCACACTTCGAAAAGTAATCTTTGGGTCACTTTATAAAAATTTCCAGGGAAACTGGCCTCCTTCAATAACTCCATCAGTCAGAACTAATGATAAGTCAAAAACAGCAACCAAACATAATGCTGCTCTTAGGCAGACAAGTGAAGAAAATGCAGAAAATTAAGGAAAAGAAGCACTGCATGTTGGCAGGTGATACTAGAAGAAAACCAAGATGGCCTCATGGAACCCAAACAGAATTATCAAGCGATGAGTCAATCAGGAGGCAAAGGCTGGGTACTAGGAGGTAAGAAGACAGTAAGCATGAGGCTAGTCTGGTGTCCAGTGGTTGGGTAGGGCCCTAGCCATGGGGTAGGGCCATGACATGGGTTCTTAGTCCCTCAGAAGCTTAGAAAGAGAAAAGTCATGACTCAAGCATAGATACCAAAGGCAGCAACCTACTTAAACAGCTAGTTACAAGGCAAGGATGCAGAGCTACATATTCTGGCAACAAAACCACAGAAACTTGTTTCTAGACCTGACTCTGAGTGGATTCAGCACAAATCATTCAGGTCTCTGAATCTCAGTTTTCTCACATATAATATGGGATGAGACTAAATTACCTCAAAGCTATTTCCAGTATAAATAGTCTATGGTTTGGTCAAAGGAATGAAAAGAGTAGTTCTTAAAATTGACATTAGAGTGAAGGGAAAATCAATAGCAAAGTAGACTCAATGTTTAGCCATCAGATTGTAGTTTAAAAGACCTTCCCATTTCTTCAATGAAGGCTGAGCACAAACATGGAGATCCGGAAAAATCGGGCCCTCCAACCACAGATAATATGTGTATGTATCAAGAATAACTTCTCAGTTGAAGTCTTCACAAAAAAATTATAATTTAATTGCATTTGTGATAGCATAGGATGACATTAGAAGAGAAAATAGTTTGTGTCTGTGGAGAAAGACACTGTGGAGTTGTATGAAGACAAAGGTAAGAAAAGTATAAAGGATCTAGGAAGGCAGATGAAGCCCAAAGGAAGCAGAGGAGACTTTTTTTTTTTTTTTTTTTTTGCAGAATAAAAGAGCTTATGCTACAGAGTATTGTTACAAAGTCTAGGCACCTCGTAGAATTTTAACTTTCCATAGAACAAATTTAACCTGAAACCACAAAGTACAGACCTAGGTTTCAGACTAACACAGACACATGAGCGTTCACAGAAGAAGGAGAAATGTTTCTGCTTGGGATTCAAGGAACAGAGGTGAAAGAAGAAATAGAAAGGGAGAACAGGGACCCCAAGAATGTAGAGCTTGAAGAAGAGGAGGCCAATGTGGAGGAGGGTGGTGAGTGAAAGAAAAAGAATAAGTGCTTTGAATTTAGTGAATTAGCTCTCTCGAAACAACCAGCAGGGGTATATTAGTATTTTACAGACAAAGAAAATAAAACCCTAAAAGGCAAAATAAGTTAAGAAAATGATGTAGCTAGTTCATTTGAATGAGCAGAAGTTGAATATTATCTGTAACTAGCCTTATCCAGAAACACATATGGACACACACACACACACACACATATTATCGTATAAATGTGTCATTACCATTAGTAAAACAGAGTCCTCTAAACTGCTAAGAATCTGGCCTATGATACCTTGAGTCATCAGAGAAAAGAAATCTGGAAGTAACATGAAATGGACAAAAGCCCTAAATTATTGGCATCTACCTATACTGAGAGTCAGGAAACGCATTTTGTGACTAGTATGTCATTATCCAGGTGATTTGAAGAAAATTGTCTCATCTTTAAAATAAGGAAGTTGAACTACAATGAGTTTTCATTATAATAGCCTATGATTTTCCCTTGGTTGGGGAGAGAGGGGCACACACACACACGACTGCCAAAAGGCCAAGTTGCATGTAACACTATGTTCTTTCGGGTGGCAGTTTTCCATGTGACCACTTAATTATAAAAACATAGGAATCCTCATGCTATTTTTCTGCATTCACAAACTATAAATAAATGAATGGTTTCAGTTGGAATTGAATGTTAAAGCCCAGTAAGTATTATTGACAAGGCAAAATTATGTTTAAACAGCTTCATTTTTGAATCTATGTAGAACCTAACATGATTTCTCCAAAGGGTTTGATTTCAGCAGTGTGCTTTTCCATTTTATAATTAGTAATAAGAAGAAATCTTGAGGAAAGAAAATAGTATTCCCAAAGCAACATAGTGATGGCCAGTTTATCACCTAGCTAAAATAGGACAATTTTAATTGCATGTTTAGGTCATTGGGTATAACCACTGATAAGCTGTTACTGTGAAATATCCTAAAATCAATAAAGAAAATGTTAGAAGGGAGAGAAGTTGTAAATGGAAATGTTAAGAGATTCTTAACTATGCTGTCTTAAATGCTACTATCAGAACACAAACTGAACTTTAAGCATGATTTAGCAGAACTCTGAAAAGAAAGACCTCTGAACCACAGCTCTTATTTTCAATTGTACTGAGAGCTGGCAGTGCTGTGTTTATGCCAAACTAATTTAGTCAAGAGTACAACTATTCATTTAGGCATACAGTTCTCATTGCATCCGTCTTCATCTGAAAAGAAGAAAAACAAAATGAAAAAAGAAAGAATGAACTTTGCTACAGAAATCTTACAAAATGCCTAAAAATCACCATTAAATATGCCAGAACTATGATAAATGCACATTAAAAACATAATTATGCAGAGAATTACTGATGATATGGTATCTGTACTGTACTGTATTTTTTGGATCACATGGCTGTTTATACAGAACACTTCAAATTTTAAAGTATATTAAGAGCTGCTACCTGCAAAGTTTTATGTTTAAGTAAAATTTCAGATTGCCACTGCTACTCTCACTAAAACTATTTTAGAAAGCAGTTGATGTGAGAAGGTAATATGATGGCACGATTGCACAAGTTCGTGTTTACAGTGTATGTATATAATCCATTTATATACAATTAACTAGATGCACATTTTATGGGAGTGAAGATAATATTGCTCATTAAAGACAGAACAGACATATGGCAAGGTACTTTATTAAATACATATTAACGGTAGCAAAATGGAATGAGGGTTGCATTTTTCTCTTGAAAATTGTTTTAAAGTAATGTGGTAGTTTCATTGGTGTCAACTCTGAATCTCATGCTCCCATTGATATATAACTCAGTTTAGAGATGCAATAGTAGTAGAAAATATGAACAAAGTAATACAGGAAAGGTGGAAGAGAAATTTGAGTAAGGAGACAGGGTTAAAATGGAAAAACTGTAAAATGTATAATGTCATTCTCAAAAATGAAATAAAAATTGTAATATAATTAATTGCAAAACTCCTTTGTTTAAATCTACTATAAGAGCAACTTAGAATCATGATTTGCAGCAATAATTATTTCCATCTAGTAATTTCTAATATTATTATGTATTATATAATTGTTATAATTTCTTATATTGCTATATGACATAATAAATATAATAAATGTGTGTGAGTATGTGTGTCCAGTTGCTCAGTCATGTCTGACTCTTTGTGACCCCATGGACTGTAGCCCACTAGGGTCCTCTGTCCATGAGATTTTCCAGGAAAGAAAACTGGAGCAGGTTGCCATTTCTTTCTCTGGGAGACCTTATCGACCCAGGGATCGAACCCACGTCTCTTATGTCTCCTGCATTGGCAAGTGGATTCTTTATCCCTGCACCACTTCGGAACTCCAATATAATGAATATATTATAATATGTAATAAAATATATTAATTATTATGATTCGAAATAATAATTCTAAATTATTTTCATCTAAAATTTCAGCTAATAATTTCCATCATGCTTTAGAAAAAGGTTCACTAAACCATCTATGATATATATGGACACATTCTAAGTTCACTGGGTTGGCTAAAGGAATGATCATTTAACAGCATACTGTTCACATTATCTGTGCCTTTGTCTATGTGCAGACAAACATTCTGGAAAGTCATACATTAATGCATGTGGGTGTGGGCAATAGTTCCTTCACAGGACAGCTGGATGCATCCCATAAAGACGTTCAGCCAAATGTTTATTCTAAAGCCTTCTGGTGTGAAGCACAGGGAGGCCTGCAGCACAGCTAGTTGGAAGCAGCCCCTAATGCAGAAAGGAGAGCTCAGTGTCCTGATAACAGGTTCTCACTCCTGCTCGTTCTTTGAGCAAGAGGGTAAAAGGCTACATACGTCATGTCATTTGCCAATCTACCAATTATCCCTTGGAAAAGGGAAGCAAAAGCACAATCTGATAGTAGCAGTGTAAATTATCAACAAGCTTAAATAATATTCATTTTGCCTCTGCATTCTTGTCTTTTTAAAACCTGATCTCTACACATAGAACTGGGAGGTTAAACACACACACACTCATCCCACGTATTTTGAATAATAAAATAGAGTTGTGCATATTTTCTTACAACAATAATAGTTCTTGACGAAAGGCAATTTCCCCTCAGGTGACGTTTGGCAAAATCTGGAAGTATTTTTAATTTTCACAACTTGAGTGGTAATACTGGCATCTAATGGATGTGTACCAAGGATGCTACTAAACATCCTAAAATACACAAGACAGTCACCCACAGACAAAAGAATTATCTGGTCCAAAATACCAATAGTGCTGAGGCTGAAAAATCCTCTTCTAGATATAGTCAGACGTGTTGAGTTCAGTTCAGGTCAGTTGCTCGGTCGTGTCCGACTCTTTGCGACCACATGGACTGCACCACGCCAGGCCTCCCTGTCCATCACCAACTCTTGGAGCCTACTCAAATCATGTCCATCATGTCGGTGATGCCATCAACTATCTCATCCTCTGTCATCCCCTTCTCCTCCCACCTTCCATCTTTCCCAGCATCAGGGTTTTTCCAATGAGTCAGTTCTTCACATCAGGTGGCCAAAATATTGGAGTGTCAGCTTCAGCATCAGTCCTTCCAATGAATATTCAGTACTGATTTCCTCTAGGATTGATTGGTTGGATCTCCTTTCAGTCCAAGAGACTCTCAAGAGTCTTCTCCATCACCAAAGTTCAAAATCATCAATTCTTTGGCACTCAGCTTCCTTTATGGTCCAACTCTCACATCCATACATGACTATGTAGCTATACATACAGCTATACATATAGCTATACATACAGACATGTAGCTATCACTATTTAAGTCAAAGTTTAGTGTGTTGATAAATGTTATACCTGCTAATTAAAGATAATTCTAAGATGAAAATTCATTTTAAAAATACAGCATTTCTAAAGCGCTTTTTATAGCATGGAGTCAATTGCCCATTTATGGTATTCAAATAAGAATAGATGGTAAATCATCCCAGTCCACTTTAACTTTATGCAGAACTGGGTTTTCCCTTTAAAAAATAGATTTTTAGAGAGGCATTGGGTTCACTGAACAGAAAAATTGAAAAAAAAACTGAACATAAATTACAGAGATTTTCCATGTACCTCAAGTCCTACACACAAACACACGCATTGTGCGTACACGCATATGTGCAAACACTCACACACACCTCCCCCACTATCAACATCCCCTTTGTTACAATCAATGACCATACATTAACACATCATTATTACCTAGAATCAATAGGTCACCTTAGTGTTTACTCTTGATGTTATATATTCCATGGGTTTGGACAAATATATAATAGCATATTCATCATTAAAATATCACAAAGACTAGTTTCATTGCATTAAAAATCCTCTCTGCTCTACCTATTTGTAATTACTTCCTGTGTTTTTAACTTTTAAACACATCACAAAGTAAGTGGTATAGTTTCATAATGAATTTGTATATTGATTCAACACATTGTGAGACTAGAATAGGGTTTGCTGAAAGAACTGTAACTTCAACTCCACAAATGATAACAAATTAATAAACATTAAACAAGTATCCTACAAATTTCTGAAGTTACATTACTGCATCAAAATAAACATCTTACACTAACATTCAAAGTAAATGTAAGACACAATATTTCCATCCATCTGAAAAGGCTTAACCTCCTGTTAAAAGAACCAATATGCTTTTAATGTGTTTCACCTTTTGAGACCAATGTGTAATAAAACCCTCAAATTAAGTAGATTGCATTTTAGCTTCGATAAACTAATAGCACAATTAGAGCACCACATAATTTACTATTACTGCTCCAAGGGAAATCACTTAAGTATTTAAGCTCTTTAGAAGGACTTCACTGATAAAGTAATGTCTATCTACAAAACTCCCCTGAAGATTAGTCGTACTGAGGCCCATGGTAGGTAAAAAGATGGTTGGGGGTTTGGCATGGATATTACACATCCTAAGATGTACTTTAGGATATCTGCTGTTTTTCCCCTCAATTCCCCTTAAAGTGTAGAAAAAGGATGCCTCGACTAGTCCCACCTGACTTTAATTATATACAACACAATTTGAATGACTATATCTTAGTCATTAGATATATTAATTTGCACTTTTTTTTTCAATATTCCCCACCACCATCCCAGAACTAGTTTATTTTGTTAATATGTAAATTGACATGTCCTCAAATTCTTTTTGAAACAATATTTACACACATATTATAGATTATATGATTTCTGTGAATACTTGATTTTCTTTCCAAATACTTTAATTCAACATCTACCTTAGAACAGCTATGAAAGGCTCTAAAAATATTAGGAAAGGCCAAGTATGAAATAGAAAAGAGGCAATAAAAGTCCACATTTACATATCTGAACCTAAAGAGTTCATAGCTTGCTTAGAATGTAACTATTTGAAAAGCTTATTATTCTGATATTTATAGCTAAGTATATATGAAAAAAATTAAATTGCTGATCATATTTTTATTTAGTCCCATAGCAACAATTTAGCAATGATAAGGTGAGTTTTTCAGTTTTGAGTAATACTATAAGACTTTGGAAAACTCTATACAAATCGTTAATTTTTCAGAACATATTGTTCATGCTTAATTGATATGTGTTTATTTAGTAAAAGTGAATAAACATGCTCACATCCTACCTATAAAACTCCAGTGCTTGAGAACCATCCAAAATGTAGACTCAAAATGAGCCATATATGTAAATAAACTGATTTTCCCAACTTTCCAGCTGAGAAAATTCCTGGACATTGAAGACAAGAGAACCATATTTTAGTGGAAAATAGAATTTGGTTGTCAAGGTTATTTATTTGCTTCTGGACACTATGATTTCTTTTATAACAGACACCTGCAAGAAAATTATCACTGTGAATTTCTGCCTGAGGTTTTGAAAGAATTTTAAATGCTTACGCACAGAGAAGTTGTTGTTTTTTTTTTTTTTTCCACTAAGAGAAAGTGCAGTGGTAAACTTATTTAAATTCTTGTGCTGATAAGAGGCTATTCTAATCTTAATGAAAAGGTAAATTGCAATCTCAGCCCAAATAAACCACAAATCTCTAAAGAAGAAAATCTAAGGTGCTCTTTAGATTATGTGATAAAATTAGCTTGAGTAGGTTTTCCTTTGTTTGCCTCATGTCTAACAGAACACAGGATGAAAAAAGTGAAGATACAAATCAGAAAACCTGACAGTCTTTGAAAATAATTGCTACATCCTCAATTGCAAGAATTATGTCTAGTTTACTGAAAGTCTCTAGTCCTCTCATAATGGATGGTGGGTTTGGGTTCGCTCGTGCCTCCGTTGGTAAAGAATCCGCCTGCAATTTGGGAGACCTGGATTCAATCCCTGGGTTGGGAAGATCCCCTGGAGAAGGGAATGGCTACCCGCTCCAGTATCCTGGCCTGGAGACTTGCAAAGAGTTGAAAACAACTGAGCGACTTTCACTTTCACTTGTAAAAGTGTAGGTAGAAATAAGATACAGTATATAGCTAAGCAGACATTTACAAACTGTTGGCTAACTATGTTCAAGTTCTTAAAAAAAACAAACAAAAAAACTATTTATTTACAATATTTATAATTAAATAAGTTGTCACTTATTTATTCAGTAAACATTAATTGAATCCCTAACTTATGCCAGTATTTAACACGGCCAGGCCTATAGCACTGAATGAGACAGACATCATCTCTTCTCTCACAAAAGGATAAGCAGGATGTGGCAGATAATAAATGTATAAGTAAGCAAATTATCAGAGAGAAGTGAATATTGTGAAAATAAAAAAATGAAGTACTATGGTAATTTCTACAGGTACACTTCCAATGTCTCCATGCTGACCTCTCTCTCATGATTCATCCTCCACATAACCTTCACAATCATCTGCTAAATCATCAATTTTATTGTGTCACATTCCTGCTAAAATTCTTTAATTGCCTCCTATGGGACATAGTCTAATACCTATGGTATTTCAGATCCTCAAAACCTGTCTTCCTCACCTGTCCCCCTTCCAGCCTCACATTCCATGCAAAGTGTACCATGTCACATGGTACATCACTTTGATTTATCCATTCATACATCCACCCATTCAAGAAGATAATCACTGGGACGCCTGTACGTGCTGTTGATACAAATAAATATTCATGGCCCCTTCCTTATAAGCTCTAAACTCTGGTATGGAAAACAGATCCCACAAAGAAACTACCAATTGCAAATGTGAAAAGTGTTTCAAAAGAAAAGAACGTGATATCATCAGGATTAATATAAAGGGACATGATCCTCAGCAGAAATGACAATCGGGCATCTATTGGCATGTATCTTTATATGTTTTAATTAGGTGTTTTTATGTGTTCAGTAAATTTCTACACTCCTCAAGGGCAGGTTATTTCTGGGTTTCCACTCTATATTGGCTTTCCAGGTGAAGTTAGTAGTAAGGCACCTGCATGCCAATGCAGGAGACAGAATAAACATGGGTTCGATTTCTGGGTCAGGAAAATCCCCTGGAGTGGGGCACGGCAACCCACTCTGGGATTCTTGCCTGGAGAATCCCATGGATAGAGAAGCCTGGAGGGCTACAGCCCACAGGGTTGCAGAGTTGGACATGATTGAAGGGACTTAGCATAAATGCATACAAAATTACAAATGATACCAGAATTATTTTCAATGGGTCTATATCTCCTCCTAACCTATTTTAGATAGCTGAGATTATTGCAAAAGCAGAGGCAAAAAAAAAAACCCTCAGTTTTTATTGTTGTCAAGTTTATTTTTCACATCAAACTCTCCTCTCATCCTCACTCCAATTCAGATGACCAATGGAGTTTGTCTTTTTACTTCCAATCTTATGAAATTCTGCTGTCAGGCTTTGCATACTTAAAAACAAAAACAAACAAAAAAAAAAACCAGACGTTTACTTGCTGACACCTCCCCTATGGTAAAGGTCTTAAATGTACAGATAGGAAGATTTTCTTTCTGGCAATAGAAAACTAGAGAATTTTACACTTGTTGCATCCGTTTTTGTGGGTAGTAACATCTCCTTTGTATGTGCTCTATTTATCCCCAGATGTTAGGCAAGATCCACTAAAATTATAAGGAGACAAAGACAAGTCAGAATTAGACAACTCTGACCTGGCCTAGTGTGCAATTTGTTTATATTGTTATATTTCTGGGTATATGTAACATTTTACATTTTCACCTATTCAGGAGGAAACTCCAAACACACGTTTAGAGGTCAAATACTCAAGCTCTCACCCATTTCCATTTATTTGTGTTTAATGCTTAAGGCTGAAAATGTTTCAATAAGATCATAAAATCACATCATGTCAGAAAAGCAACTTTCTTAGAATGGCTGGAGGGTAATGTTTTGGATAGATTAAACTAAAACATCATATCAAGAAAGTTGCTGGCCTGCAAAACATAATGTTCTTTTTAACTAGGAAGATAGAGCCCAGAGCTGCAGAACATGAATGGCAGAGACATTTAATTTTTTCATGTATAAACAATTTAGTTCTCTGAACTCATTATATCATGATGAAATTTGAGAAATAATTTTTCCTACATAAGCCTCTGGAACAAAAAAATCTTGCTATGAGGAAAGTTGTGAAGTCTTAAGGTAAAATATGTGATTTCTTTCATTGTCTTTTGTGCCTATCAATAGAAGATTATTATCTTGAAAAGAAACAAATTTTATCCAGAAAATTAATGTTTCTGTCTCCAACTTAATTTTATCCTTTTTGGAGTATATTAGAGGTATTCTAAAGTATTCTTGACAGGTACAGAACTTCAGTGTATACATATCAAGATCAGTTGCATTTATTTAAATACTATACACTTATGTTTTAAATATACTTTTTAGCTGTCATTTTAAATGCTTTAGCAAAGGAATTTGAATTTCCAAAAACTGGATCCTTATGCATGGCAGTGTTTCTCTGTATATGAGAGAGCAAACTCTTGATTTTGCAGAAAAAAAGGCCCAAAGAAATTATATGAGAGCAACTGTATGTCCTTTTACAGCTAGAAGTTGGCTTTACACATTCCACGACTCATAAATAAACAGAAGAGTTCTGTGAACTATATGCAGATGGCTGGGTCTACACTGGGAGCCTTTTGTGATGACTTTGGTTTGATTCCCTGTTTTGCCATCTCTTAAAATATCTGCAAAAAAATTTTTTGCTCCACTCCTTAGAAATAGGACAAGTAAAATCCTGTAACTTGAGAATTTGCTCTCTGCCTTGTTGGGGCTTTATAAAGCTTGGAGAAATCCATTTTTCCTCCTCATTATTGTTCACATAAAAATATTTGCCTCCATAACTGGCATTAAAAAGGCTTTATGTTTTAAATATTCATTGTTTTATTTGTAAAAAATAACACAATAGCAGAAGTACAATGAGAGAGACAAATCTACAAGGTGGTAGAAGGAATAAGCCAAAGAGTGGGAAAAAATCCCACAAACCACATAAAGGAAGATATGAGATCAGCCACTTAAGTAAGCAAGTTTAAGGTTACCACACTGGCACTGAGCGAAAGTGTGCCTGCCAAGCCTAAATGAAAAAAGGAGTGAGAAGAATAAAGCCATTTGACAGAGCAAGGCAGGGAGACAAGGTACCAAAGTCAAGTGGAAACACTAAGACAGCAGTTATGGATCTTTTTTTTTTCACCTGATTATGGCACAGAAATTCTAGTAGGCTGGTGAGAATATTGGATATTAAAAAAAGAACTAAAAAAAAATATGCATACAGTGCATTGTGCATGCTCAGTCACTTCAGTCGTGTCCAACTCTTTGTGACCCTATGGACTGTAGCCCACCAGGTTCCTCTGTCCATGAGACACATGGATTGAACCCATGTCTCCTACATTGCAGGTGGATTCCTTACCCACTGAGCCACCTGGGAAGCTCATGCATTCTAGTATTTATCATTTAAATGTTGCAACTATCTCCATTCTCCAAACACACTTATAATATATACACAAATACACATACACACACACACATAAATTCATCTCACCATTACTGCTATAGCAAGAATCATTTGCTTAGCTAATCACAAATCTTTCTCAACAGCAAAGCCTAAGGGCTTTGGCAATGCAAAAAGTATTGGCATTTCTCTGATGTATATTCAAAAATCTATATTACAACTCAATTCAGCATGCATGAGTCAGCAATAGATATACTGTATCTTTAAAAAGACATGAAGGCTTCCAGTCAAGCCTTTTAAATCTTTACAAATAACATTTCAAGAGGGTTGAGAATGTGGACTTAGATAGCAGATGGCTTTTAGTACAATACTCCTCCAGGATCCTTTGATTTTATTACTTTTGCTTTTTGATGGTGCTCTTTTCTGGTTTGTTTTGATGACTTTGTGGCCTAATGGACTGAAATCAGACAGCGAAGCTGAAAACCCTTAAGTCCTAATGACAGAGAGTGACTTATTGGGTAACCTTGAGTAAGTGTTACATTTCCCTTATTGTAGTTTCTATGGCAGAAAATAAAAATTACTCTGACTGCCTCTCCACCCTCCAAGGATGGTCCAAGGAGACTAGAAATTATTAACTTGCATAATATGAAATAATATATTACCTGCTGTTTATTAAGCAAGTGTATGTGCCAAACACTATTTTAGGTACATAGCATATTTTGTGGCTTTTAATATATACAATAGCCATACAAACTATGAATAGTTAATTTCATTTTACCGAAGAAGAAATGAGGCCCCAGAAGTGAGAGGACTTGAACTTACATCAACTTAACCAAAATTTCCCTTTTCTTTCCTTTACATGACCTGATCTCTGCTAATGAACAATTATAATTAAAATTAAAATATTTAGTAATTAATTTGTCATATTATATATATAGCAATTATAACACTATATAATTTTGGTGGTGGTGTTGTTCAGTCACTGAGTTGTGTCTGACTCTTTTGCGACCTTATGGACTATAGCCTGCCAGTCTCCTCTGTCCGTTGAATTTCCCAGGCAAGAATACTGGAGTGGGTTGCCATTTCCTTCCCTAGGGAATCTTCCTAACCCAGGGATCGAACCTGCATCTCCTGCAATGGCAGGTGGGTTCTTTACCACTGATCTACCAGGGAAGCCCATACTATAAATACACAGCAGTTATTACACACATACATAGCATGTACATAAAAGATATTAACTGGTTATATATTATTGTGAATTAAATGCCATTCAGCACTAGCATTCCATTGTTACTTGATTTTATTCAATCTATGGCTATCAATGTGGCTCAAACCCAGGTCTTCTGCATTGCAAGCGGACTCTTTACCATCTGAACCACCAGGGAAGCCATCAGTCTATTAATCGAAAATAAACACCCTAAAGAAAGGAAGGATGGAAAAATGGAATGAAAGAGAAAAGGCAGTGATGCTCTGTTCCCACAGTCCATAAATTACCACCAGATTTCTGAATGTGTGAGTGGAGAATTGATTTGCAAGAAGTTTGGTCCCTGCTTTGAGAGGAAAATCCCGAGTGCTACACTTTGTTTGTTTGGTGGTCCTTGGTGGAATTATTTTTCCCGTAAATCACTGTTCTGCAACAGAAAATAAGGTCCGCAGTGCTTTACAGTTCCAGGAAGCACAAAGAGAGAAGGAATTTGAATTTTCATTAAAAGAAAAAAGGAAGGAAGGTGGGAAGACAGAAATGCAGGAAGGAAGGAAAGAGAAAAGAGAGAATTTGTGCACTGCTTTACCAAAGCCAGGGACTCATTTATTAAATGAGGGCTTTTTTCCAAATGAACCTGCTGATTGATCACTTCCATGTGGCTAAATGTATTTTCTGTTTTTATTTAAAACTGCAAAGAAAAGGAGACCTTTAAAATATGTTTTTAAAATGGCAATAAGCTAAGATGATGTAAGAAGTTTGACTGGAATGATTATAGCCATCTCTGAAAGCTGAAGTATCAAAAAAACTGCCTCATTTCCGTATCTCTTCCAGGAGTTAATTCAAGAAAAGGAAGGATCAGATCCTTGCCTCTCTTCAAACTCCTAATTCCAGTGCCTGGGGAGAACCACACACCTATGTTTTTTTCAAAAAATATGTTTTTCTTTTTATTCAGCCTGTCATTCATTCAGCAAGGGCCTCAAAGCACATTAGAACATTAATTTATAATACTTATGCATATGTTGTGGAATCCCCGAAGATTTTAAGGACTAACTTGCCAATGGAAAATAGGCCATATGGCGCGCACTGGCGTTCTGAACACAATTGAAGTCCATTATCTCCCCTAGCCCCCAGCCCCAGCATGATGAAGAGGATATTTGGCTAAAATATTTTGGAACCGAAGATGCTCTTGTGGATTGTGGATGCCAAATTGGAACAGAATTGATCTCATATAAGACAGTAATGGTTTCAAACATAATAATGTTATACATATTTCTAATCAATTATTTTTAAAGTATGTACTTTTTCTTTTCATTTATAGAGTCATTAACAATAGAGAATTAATTTATAGAAATTGGAGAAAGTAAGTTTTCAGTTGGCAAGTATATTTGATTCTACTTCTAAAAACAGTACCTTTTCAGGGAAGTCATGAAGCTTATCAGACTGTAAAGGAGAAACTGTGTAAAACCTCTTGAGTTTATCAATGTAAAGAACTGATATACTTTGGTAAAATGAACCCTACCCTCCCTTAAAGACTCTACACACTCACATCTTTCTTTTTTAGCCTCAATTTTCCATTTTGCTGTTTATTTCATTCTTTGAGTAACACCGCCCCCTTGCATGTCACAGTATGCCATATTTTTTTAATGACTTAACACTCTCCGAGATAAAATGGTGGGCAATTATCTCTGGAATGTTGCAGAAAAGAATTCCTTAGGCCTCTGGCTAGTTGCAGAAGGGCTTACATTAATCACTCTCTCTGCATGCTTGTCTCCTCTTAGCAGTGTCCAATGTCAAGTCAGACAGTCCAGGCAGGGACCTTGATAGAACGTTAAAAGGGCATTACTACACACTGCAGGTATCCAGCAGGAACAAAGTCTTTTACCCTGAGTAATCTTAATAATTTTTGCTCAGGTCTAATCCAGTGCTTTGGGGCATGTTTGTTCCTGAAATTCCTGTTGACCACTTAACCATACAATTGCTGATCTAGCATTAAAAAAAAAAAAAAAAGTTCTTATATTCCAAGCCACTCTAGACTTGGTGCGTCTGTCACTTGCTACTTTATTTTTGAAAATTGTGACAGCCAAAAGCTAGCTTCCTGTTGTAAAATGTTTTATTTGTGTTTCAAGGAGGGGCCCGGAATGCCCAACTGCGCTAGCCTGTTTGGCTTAAAGTGAGTCAGCTGTAATGAACTCTGTGACACTCATCTCACTTAGTGAAGTTCAACAGTGAGTGAATGTGACAACCATTCAAAGTCACAATAATGGAAATTATTATACACACAAAATGGGTGTATTCTTCAGGAGATTTTACCTCTAGCATTTGAAACCTGAAAATACTGTAGTAACATCGTTGAAAATGATCTGAACCAGTTAGAGCCAGACATTTTTTTCTCCCCATTATCATAACGGCCAAGCTACAGGTTTTATCATATTAATTTATTCCTTGATCTATTGATCATGTTTGCAAAACTATTACTCCTCACAATAAACCTTTCAGGAGAGAAATTTAAATTTTCATAAACCACACTAAAAGTTGCTATGAAAAACTTCACCAACATATACAGTCTCCCAGGCAGCTTTGGTTCGTCCTTATAAAATAACAGGGGTATTCAAATAATACCACCTTCCCCTACACTTCCTACTTCTCCCACACTGCTTGATTTTAACTGTTTTTTTTCTTAGATACACACACACAAAATACATATACATATAAATCCAGGTGGTTAGTTATATAGTTTTCTATTTCATATGCTCATTTCCTTCTGAGAATCTTCAAAGCCATTCCACAGCACTTGTGCATCTGGCCCTGTGTACACGCATTTTATCCCTATTATCACTAGTAAACCATGCTTTCCATGAAAGTACAGATTATATCTTATTTATCTCCTTTATCTCTATATTATGTGCTGCTGCTAAGTCACTTCAGTCGTGTCCGACTCTGTGTGACCCTACAAACGGCAGCCAACCAGGCTCCTCTGTCGCTGGGACTCTCCAGGCAAGAATACTGGAGTAGGTTGCCATTTCCTTCTCCACTATATTATGTGCAATACCCTGTAAATTATAAAGGCCCAATAACATGATTAAATGAATAAAACAAGTTAGTTTCATGTTTTGGCTTCTCTATTAACTGAGTCAACCAAATATGAATTATAAATATAGGATTGTGAGTTAAGGATTAGAGTAAATTAGCACTGCTAACATCTTCAGTCTTTTTGTTTTGGTCCAATAACCTTTTAAGTCAACTGAACACAGATAATGTAAGGTAGTAAAACAGAGATTAAAGTAATGTAGCTATACTTAATATGAAATAAGGCTTTTTTTTTATACTTTGTGATTTATGGCCTATGTCTTGTTTGAAACTACTTAGTGCAAGAAAAACACCTAGTTTAATACCTCCCTCCTCCTCCTCCCTTTAAAAAAAAACATTAAGATGTATTCACATTCATGGATCCATTTAGTACTTACATCACATCATGAAGTAGGTAGAAAAGATAATATTAGTGCCAATTCTCAGAGGGTGAAGTGGAAATACTGAATGTATTTGGGCTGTGAGCTGCCCAAAGTTACACATGATATCTGTTGGTAAAATAAACATTAAAATGTCCAAATGCTGGCTTCAAGGTCTTACTATGCATCGTTTCCAGTCCTTGCCATAGATTTTTTCTGATGAGACTCTCAAATAATTGGATCTCTCAGCCCGTGGGACTCTGGGCTCCCTGAGGATGACTTTTTATTGTTAATTAATATAATTATTACTAAAATTTCCCTCATACAGCCTAGCATTAGCACATAGCAAACCCAAGAAAATGCATATTAAATTAATCTGAAGCCTAACAACTGACAAGCCCTCTCAACTGCTCTTCCCATCCTAATAGTTTATTATTATATACGGCTTTTCTATTCTCATTCTACATGAAATTATACTTCTTAGAGTAATTTTATCAATGGAAATACATAAAACCACTTTTTCTAAAATTTAAGGTTTTTAAGGATAAATTAGGATGAAGGTATAAGATTGCTTTGTGTAGTTTTATCAGATCTCTCCAGAATATTTTGCTAATATGAACCTAACTAGTTATTAACTAAACAGTACTTTGGCCACCTCATGCGAAGAGTTGACTCATTGGAAAAGACTCTGATGCTGGGAGGGATTGGGGGCAAGAGGAGAAGGGGATGACAGAGGATGAGATGGCTGGATGGCATCACCGACTCGATGGATGTAAGTTTGAGTGAACTCCGGGAGTTGGTGATGGACAGAGAGGCCTGGCGTGCTGCGATTCATGGGGTTGCAAAGAGTCGGACACGACTGAGCGACTGAACTGAACTGAATATCAATCTAACTAATAAATACTAAATAATGGACTTTTGAACAAGGTAATCTCCCTAGGCTTAAGCTGAAGCTCCAATACTTTGGCCACCTGATGTGAAGAACTGACTCACTGGAAAAGACCCTGATGCTGAGAAGAACTGAAGGCAAAAGAAGAGGGCAGCAGAGGATGAGATGATTACATAGCACCACCAACTCAATGGATATGAATCTAAGCAAACTCCGGGAGAGAGTGAAGGACAGGGAAGCCTGGTGTGCTGCAGTCCATAGGGTCACAAAGAGTTGGACACGACTGAGCAACTGAACTGAATATCCTTAGGCATGTGACTTAGTGAAAGGAAAAAAGCCAATTCTGGTCTGTTTGACCAAATGTCTTAGAAAAGATTCAGAATTTTTTTTTTTTTTACTTTCATCTCTCTTAGTTGAAAAATGAAGTGAATATTTATACCTAAGACCATCAAATATGATTTAGTTCACCAAGAACTTAGAAAAGTTAACCATGTATCAGAGAGTGGAGCATAGTTGGGAAGAAGACATTATCTCTGCCTTCCAAGAAGCTGGAGGCAGGTACGGCTCAGGGCTCATTCCCCTCAGGGTCAAATCCTGGCTCTCCTCCAGGCCATCAGGGTGATCTTGGCAAGTTAACCCTTCTCTATCTTAGTTTCTCTTCTACAAAATTCTGGTAATAATATTATTTAGTGTATAACTTTGGTATGATGAGTACAATCAACTACAGGTTTACAGGGCCTACGATCAAATGTAGGCCCCACTCATTTTAAAATAGTCAAAAACTTCAAGAGACTGACCACACAGCATTAAACCAGGTGTGGGGGTGAGGATGCAGGAGGAGCTTCTTAGAGTGGGGACTGTGTAAGTAGATCGACTGATGCTCAAGAAAACAATCCTGGTGATAAATAAATGATTAATATATATAAAGCAATTTGAAGAGTGCTTGGCACATAGTAAGTGGTGTCATGTACTAACAATGTTAGTTTATTATTATTATTATTATTATTATTATTATTATTATTATTATAGCACAAGCTGGAATCAAGATTGCCAGGAGAAATATCAATAACCTCAGATATGCAGATGACACCTCCCTTATGGCAGAAAGCAAAGAAGAACTAAAGAGCCTTTTGATGAAAATGAAAGAGGAGAGTGAAAAAGCTGGCTTAAAATTCAACATTCAAGAAATGAAGATCATGGCATCCGATCCCATCACCTCATGGTAAATAGACGGGGAAACAATGGAAACCATGACAGACTTTATTTTCTTGGGCTCCAGAATAATTGCAGATGGTGACTGCAGCCATGAAATTAAGACACTTATTCCTTGAAACAAAAGCTATGACCAGCCTAGATAGCATATTAAAAAGCAGAGACATTATTTTGCCAACAAAAGCCCATCTAATCAAAGCTATGGTTTTTCCAGTAGTCATGTATGCATCTGAGAGTTGGACTATAAAGGATGCTGAGCACTGAAGAATCGATGCTTTTGACCTGTGGTGTTGGAGAAGACTCTTGAGATTCCCTTGGACTGCAAGGAGATCCAACCAGTCCATCCTGAAGGAAATCAGTCCTGAATATTCACTGGAAAGGAGTGATGCTGAAGCTGAAACTCCAATACTTTGGCCACCTGATGTGAAGAACTGACTCATTGGAAAAGACCCTGATGCTGGGAAAGATTGAAGGAGGGAGGAGAAGGGGACAACAGAGGATGAGATGGTTGGACGGCATCACTGACTCAATGGACATGAGTTTGAGCAAGCTCTGGGAGTTGGTGATGGACAGGGAAGGCTGGCTTGCTGCAGTCCATGAGGTTGCAAAGAGTTGGACATGACTGAGCAACTGAACTGAACTGATTATTATAGAATTTACAATTTCACTTAACGTGGAAGAAATATAAAGGAAAATGGCAGGTTTTTTAGATGCTGTCTAGATCTCAATTTTGAATGAAGTCTGAAGTTTGTAACAATGTTCTTTTCATCTGCCCTGGATTTGGGGTCCCATTACCTAAATGCACGCTTCCCTGGTGGCTCAGTGGGGAGAATCTGTCTGCAATGCAGGTAGATTGCAAGAGATACAGGTTTGGTCCCTGGGTTGTGAAGATCCCCTGGAGGAGGTCATGACAACCCTCTCCCGTATTCTTGCCTGGAGAATTCCATGGACAGAGAAGCCTGGTGGGCTACAGTCTTTGGGGTTGCAAAGAATCAGACATGACTTCGTAATTAAACAACAACAACAACATCAAAATGCACCACCTCTTCTTCATTTCACAGAGATCATATTCTTCCACCTTCCCTTCACAGAAAATATGCAAAATGTGAGTTCTATCCTTTACACACATATATATATATATATATATATAGCATTCATATGGTGCTTTCCATTTGTTTACCTCTACAGTTTTTGTCTCAATATGGTACACAGTATATGAAACAGGAAAGTTCTTTAACAAAAGATTTAAGTCCTGGTCTTCTCTTCAATGTGCAAATGGGACAAGACTTTTAGTTTACTGATTATTTCTTTTTACATTTTCTCTCTAATATCCAATTCTTAACTGAAAAAAATATACACTTCTTTGGTACCAAAACAAAGGCTCCCCTCAAAGATGTTCCCATCCTAATCCCTGGAATCCATGAATGTGTCATGTCACTTGGCAATGGTAGGGGGTGACACTAAGGTTGGAGATAGAATTACGTTTGTCAATCAGCTGATGATAAGATAGACTATCCTAGATGAACCAAGTAGGTCTATGTAACCACATTTACAAATTCCTCTACTGGTCACTGCTGACTTTGAACATGGAAGATGGCACTATGAGCCAAGAAATCTAGCCAGGCTGTTACTGCTGGGAAAGGCAAAAGCAGATCTTCCCCGAGAGCCCTCAGAACAGTGTGTTACCCTGTTAGTACCTTGATTTAGCCCACTGAGACTCATTGCAGACTTCTGAGCTCCAGAATTGTAAGATAACAAATTTGTGATGATTTAAGACATTCAATTTGGGTAATTGTTATAGCAGCAATAGGAGAGTAAACATTTATATATAGATGTGTGGTGTGTGTGCACACACACATTCAAACACACTCACTCCAGATATACTTCTGAACATTTGAACATTGCTGTTCTTAATGTCGAGTAAATAACCTTCACAAGGGCAGGCTATTCTTGTTTGAAGTCACTCCACAATGGAGCTCCCACCTTTGGCTAAAAAGATATTTCAGTAGAAACGCAAAGAGCCTGCCCTCTTTGACTTAGACTGAAAATTTCAACCCTTCACAGTGTTTCATTGCACTGAATCTTCTCCTCTATTACTGTGTTGATTACATTAGCTGATAGTTAATATACTTATCTGTCTTATTCACTAGACAGGGACAGCCTGCAGGACAGGGACTGTGTCTTTATTCATATCTCCATATACATGACATGGCAGATCCATCAATATTTCTTGATTTTTCTTGATTTAAATTAATGAATGAGAAAATTCTTTAAGCATGCACATGTGCACACACACAAACACACACACACACTGGGGTAAATGTGTACTTCTATTTTATTCACTCTAGCAACAATGTTATGAGATAAGGACTATATTATTTAGTGATATTAGTTGGGAATGGATGGTAAGGTCTGATTCAGAAATCCAGGCTTGTGACTATGAATCCTTAGAGCTTTCTAATCCTAGTTTAAACGATGACCAATGAAAGAGCAACAAGTTTCATTGCTATCAGTTACTGTAATACCACATTAACCAAGAATTACTAACAAGTAATTTCAGGGTTCACAGAATATATCCAGTAGCATAAAAGATAGTTAAAAAACTCTTCAAGAGCGTAAAAGACACCATTCCTGTGCATGTGATGGATAGGTGAGATAAAATTCTTCAATAGTGGAGTCACAGAATCTATTTTTACATTATCATAGGTTGTATCTTTTCTAGCTGAAACCCCAGATTTATTCACTCACAGCAAGAAAAAGCTCACTATTCTGTTTCGGCTTGTGATGTGGAGTTCACGTCTAGATGTGAATAAATCTGTAGTTTTTTCAAAAGAAATTTAACAAGTCCCATTTAGTCATGTGTGAGTTACTATGCTATTTTAAATTGCCACTTTTAGGGGTTTACTAAAATGATAAATAACTGAAGGACAGATTCATATGTGGCTAGATCTCAATGAAGGGGCATGCACTAAAAAATATAGATTCATGAAAATTATAAGACATCTGAAATATGAACCATCTATAATAATTTTAATTTTAGGAACAGAATTTATTAGCAGAAAGAACACTTGCCTAGCAGAGCATAACAAGGAAGTTCTACTGATGATTGTATCCACAGAAATAATAACCCTATGAGAAGGTAGTTGTGTCCATTTTACAGATGTAACTTTGTTTCCATAGCTAAGAAGAAAAACAAGTCTTCCACAACTGTGTTGAACTATAGCTAAGTTCACCTCCAATGTATCTCTTCTTGGTTTGGAACCAGTAGCTGATGGGGGAGGGGAGAGCATGCAAAATGAATAGGGATTCCTTCTTCCTTTTATATTTGTTTTTAGTTCTGTTTCTGTTTTAGTCAACCAATTAAGAAAAGTTTCATCAAATATTTAAATAATAGAAGAAAAAACGTTTTTATTTAATCTGTTAGCATACTCATATCCATGACCTCATCATTGGTACTAGCAAATTGTGCCAAGAACTTTACAAATGTTACCTCATTCAGGTTAAAACTTGTATTAATCTATGGACAGTTCTTATACTCATTTTACAAATGAGATTTCTGTTCCATTCCTACTCAAAGCCAGTATCAAGGTGTGAGCCCAGTTCCATAGTTAATCAAATCCATACTTTTTGTCTTTTCTAGAGTAATTATCAAGATGGTAGCAAACAACAGAAATATCTCATATGAATAAAATTCAGTTATGATTGTCTTTGTCTTTTTAACTGCCCAGGCATAAATGAATGAAGATTATGAGGGATACAATCTGGTCAGTTGGAGAGGAAACTGAAACATCACAAATAACAGGACGAATTCAGGAGAGAGCGAGCTCAAGTGCACAGGAGAATGTAGAAAAGTTTAAACACTAACATAAAGCCACTGGTGGGAAATGTCTAAATAGTGAGATGCCTGAGTATACATACTCTTAGAAAAATATTTTGATAAAGTACTCTCACTCTACTAAAAGAGATTAAACTTTTGATATATCTAACAGAGATCAGTCGAACAGGTTAGTAAAGAGAAAAAAAAAGAGTGAAATATGTTGAGGTAGATGGTAAGGAGTCTGCTTGCAATGTGGGAGACCCAGGTTCAATCCCTGGGTGGAGAAGATCCCCTGGAGAAGGAAATGGCAACCCACTTCAGTATTCTTGCCTGGAAAATCCCACGGACAGAGGAGGCTGGCAGGCTACAGTCCACAGAGTAACAAAGACTCCAACACGACTGAGCGACTTCACAGAAGAAAGTAGTGAAAATGTGTAGTCCTTATGGGGGAAAAAGGAGAGGTAATATTTTAACTATAACTATCAATGTTAGGATACATAAAACTTTTAGAAAAATAATGTCAAAGGTAATTTGAGAAATGCAAGAAATCTATTATGGTGATACCGAGAACAGCACAGATAATTTTTATTCTGGAATGGCTAGAAAGCTAACTAAAAGCAGAGAAGTAACCTCAATGACCTCTAAAATCCCCCAGATTTAGATGCAAGATTTCTATTGTTATTATTAGTGTTAGCACTACAGAGCAGGAAAGAGTAAAGATAAATGAAGAAAAACAAGTCCTATCTAAACTGGGGAAGTGAGGGCCAGACACGGAAGGAAAGCAAAAGAAGCGTGAAGGATGATTTAAAAAGGTTAGACTAAAATAAAGAAAACATGTTATTTTATTTTTATCTTTTTTTAGTCAAAAATAATGAAATAGAAAATGTGCAAAATGTGGTACCTTAAATCCATCAACAGCAGGATGTACAAAATTATAATGTTTCTATTACATCACTCTATGTAGTACTTTTGATTGCTAATTACACTATCAGATGTATGTGATGTGAATAATTTATTTTTTGTTTCTTTTTAACCTAACTTTGGTTCTTGCATACATTGAAAAGATTCAAATCTATAACATACATAATGTGGAAGTGCAGTTTTAAGCAATTATGATACAAGTATACATTTTTGAAAGCATTCATATTTAATTTAAATAGTAAGCCTTTAAGTATCTTAGTTGAACTGAATTTGACATGTGGCACATTTTAAAATGTCTCCAGATTAAAGTCTATTAAAGAAAAGATTGCTATAAAATAGAAACTGATAAAGAGAAAAATGAAAGCAAGCAGAATAAATAAGCTTAAAAAATTAGCACTCCACAAAACCAGGGCTGATTCTGATTGGCTAGAAGTGAAACCATGATTTACTGGTCTATTTGCCCTACCATTCAATAAATAACTTGGTGTCAATGGAGCAACTGTTGTATCATAAAGAATGCAGGCCATAAAGTGGTCCACATGACAATATATCATCAGTGTGTTTCCATTCCCCTTCTATTTTAGAGCAAACTGTGTGCAATAAGATGATAAAGCTTCCTACATTTTAGTAGCCATATTTCTAAAAATTATGCACCATGCAAATTATTTGGTTCTCCCCACTGGACCAGTTTATTGAAAGCCAGAATAGGTTGCATTGCAAAATTCTTATGTATTTAAAACAGTAACATGTGATAAGGTTTCTATCTAGACACCTGGTGGGAGAAGAATTTCCTTTTATTGCTGTTAAGAGAGTTCTGAGCATATTTTTTAACAGTTGGCATTTGCAGAAGTACTTTATGGACATCAATTAGTTACTGCTGACAATTGCTTCAAGAAATAGAACTGTAGCTGTGGACTTGGGCTGTTGCTTCTAAATACTGATATATTGATATCCTATCCACCAACCATTTTGCTTCTGAAGCACAAAATCTGATTTATTAATAGAGATTTTACTTTCCAGGTTTGATTATAATTTGGGAAATTTCTAAAACTGCCCCTCAACTTCGTCTCTGTTAATCCATATCATTTGCTTTCTCAATTTATTATTGTACACATATGGATTTTACTGTTAGGTAACTAGAAAAATAAAGGGACAATTATCTATCTTTCTGTATTTGTATGTATGTAATTTATATATAACATTTATGTGTGTGGAATGAAGTGCTGGATAATATAACTAGAACCATTCATTCTTCCTGCTTATCATGTGATTCCTGTGTAGAGCCCCCTCTCTGTTTTATCACACACAAACCCCCATATCAGTTCCTCAATATCTCCTTCCCCTCTGGGACCAAACACAGAACACAATGGCATCTGGATGGACCGCTCCAGCTCAAAAAGATTAAAGTAACAAAGTGCAGACACATGGGAAGCTGCACATGAGCTAGAATCCAGATTAAACTCAAGCATCTACCTTCATGTCCAGGTTAATTTACTTAAAGAAAAACACGTCACAGCAGCAACATTCAGAAAGTGCTCTCCAGGGCTTAGAGACCATCAGAAGCACTTATAAAACAGTCAAATGACTATTATGAATGAGTAAGAAATGTACTGATTAAATATTAGTAATGTCTACGGTTAAAAAACAGCAACAACAACTCACGGTCAAGGAAAAGGTACACTGCTCACAGAGTCCACAGACTGGGACTGTGGGAACCAGAAAACATCTGGGCAGCCACAGTGTTACACACATACCATAATGAACGTGCATATTGAGTAGATAAAAGCAAGCCACTACTTTATTTTTTTTTTAACACTAAAGACCACTCAGTTTTATTAATTAACATATATTAATAGCACATACAGTTGACATAAAACCTTTTACAATTCACTGTGGGATCCTTGATCAAAATAACTGATTACAAACACAGAGAAAGATATTCATGCCTTTGATATAATGATCTGAGAAAAGTATTTCTATGGTGTACAGAATGGAAGCTAATTGTTTCATAAACAGGAACCTGTGTTAATCATATGACCTTTCCAGGAAAGGTGTCCAATACTTTTCTAGGATATTAGAGAAGATGGCATTATTTCAGCCATGTCAACTAATATTCTGTTGATATTATAAAGATATTACAAAGATATATCAAGATTTCAGTGAACTGTTATTATTGATATATTTCTGTTAATATTATCAAGATACATCAAGGTTTCAGTGAACTGTTGATATTATCAAGATACATCAAGATTTCAGTCAACTATTGATATTATAGATACATCAAGATTTCAGTGATATTATAAAGATATACCAAGATTTCAGTGAACTGTCATTGTTTCATCCTTAAAATAAAAAAAATAAAAATAAAAAGCAGAGACATTAAAAAAACAAAAACAAAAACAAGTGACATAACTAGTGAAAACTTAGAACAAACCTGCCTTACTTTAATACACAGAATCATTCCCTGATCACTGACATCATGGTGACCTCCAGGGATGTTTGACTTCAATGACAGAACGCCTCCATTTAGATGTTCACTGTACATTTTACATTACTGTGTCCTTAATCTTCTAATGAAGAACAAATATAAATTATGCCCACCCAATATACAAGGGCTTCTCTTATCTTTGGGGCATCTACCATCAAAAACATAAGTTCATATACAGTAATTCTCCTTTAGAGTGAATTCAGAGAAGAGCAACTGATGAAATGCTTTCTAGTACACATTCTCTGATACTTATTTAGATTTTATTATTGAATAAATACTTTCCTACATCTGTTTTTACATCATTCACATATCTTTCTTGTATAAACACAGGCTCATGTTTTCTAAAGTGTGTATTTAGGACAAATCTCTTTCATGACTTATTATATTACTAGGGTTTCTCTCCAATATGTGTTCTCTGATGTTGAGTGAGGTGAGAGTGATTAAAGCCTTTGCCACTTTCCTTATATTTAGGCTTTTTTTTTTTTTTCTAATTTTATTTTACTTTTAAACTTTACATAATTGTATTAGTTTTGCCAAATATCAAAATGAATCCGCCACAGGTATACATGTGTTCCCCATCCCGAACCCTCCTCCCTCCTCCCTCCTCCCTCCCCATACCATCCCTCTGGGCCGTCCAGTGCACTAGCCCCAAGCATCCAGCATCGTGCATCGAACCTGGACTGGCAACTCGTTTCCTACATGATATTTTACATGTTTCAATGCCATTCTCCCAAATCTTCCCACCCTCTCCCTCTCCCACAGAGTCCATAAGACTGTTCTATACATCAGTGTCTCTTTTGCTGTCTCGTATACAGAGTTATTGTTACCATCTTTCTAAATTCCATATATATGCGTTAGTATACTGTATTTATGTTTTTCCTTCTGGCTTACTTCACTCTGTATAATAGGCTCCAGTTTCATCCACCTCATTAGAACTGATTCAAATTTATATTTAGGCTTTTAAGTTTCTCTGAAAGATGAATTCTCTGATACTGACCAAGACTTGAGCTTTGGGTAAAGGCTTTGCCACGTTTCTTTAAAGCCACTACTTTAAAGGACAATCACTGTAACCAGAGAACCATGTCTTGGACTGTGGTCACCAGCCTTGTGTTTTTTGTTTTATTTTTCCTCACAAGAGGCAATTCCAAAACAAAAAACAAAAAAGATATGTTTATTTATGAACCACACTTTTTTCATTACATTTTATCATATCACTGTAATAAAACTGTGATAAATATATGTATTCTCACTATGCAGACTGCCTACTCAACTAAAGAGAAAAATATTAATAAAATAATTGGCACTACTTTTAAGCCACTAAAATGTGAATAACTGGGCATACTCATAAGTTGACAATGGAAATTAAGAAGTTCATAGAGCTACCTTCCACTGGAGAATGTCTCTTTATTGATCACTAGAACCAAATTTAGGATTGTGACTTCAGCAAGCATGTGTTATGTATTTGCTCTTACCTCTAAAGATTATGCAAATATTTTCCTGCTTCCAATATATTTCCCTGCTTCTTTGCTCCAGATGATATGTATTAAGCTACATTTACTGCATACATATTTACTATGTGCCAGCCATTGCTCTAAATATTTTGTATGTACCAAATGTTTTTATTCTCTCAATACCAGCAATAATAGTACCTCGTGCTGCGATTCATGGGGTCGCAAAGAGTCGGACACAACTGAGTGACTGAACTGAACTGAACTGAATTCTGTCCAGAATTCAATCATTTACTACTTCCAAAATGTTTAGGTCCTTGCCCAGCACGTAGAAAGTGCTACCTTAGTGTTTTACCAAATAGTCCCATGAAATAGGTTGTATTTGTTATTCTCATTTTACATATGATGCAATAGAAGCAGAGGCTGATTAAGGAGCTCCCAGGGATCAAGAGCTAATAAGTGATGGACTTTAAATACCAGCAGTTTAACATCAAAGCCTGCATTCTTTATTCCCTTGTATTTATTTACTTATGCTTTTTAAAAATTTTTTATTTTGTATTAGGGTATAGCTGACTAATAACATTGTGACAGTTTCAGGTGAACAGTCAAGAGACTCAGCCAAGTTCATGTGGCCATTCTCCTTCAAACTTCCCACCTATCCAAAAGCTTGCATTCTTAACAATGGGGCTCTGCCACTTCACAAAAAAATGTGCATAGATTGTTCCTTCAACAACTTGATCCTTAACACTCCTCCAAGAACTTTCCAGAATTTATATCTCTACACACACCAGACTGCAGGCTTCTTGAAAATACACACTAAATGCTGTCTCACAGTCTTCTCTTGCAGGCCACTTCTGCACTGATGTGCACACAGCAAATGTGCAGAAGCTGCATGGATGCCTGTATAGATTAATGGCCTAGTGAGGATAATGTAAGTGATAACGTTTTAACTTTAAAAATTTAACAGATATGCATTGAATATTTTATGCTTCAAGACACAAATACCCATCTAGTTTAATTATCCTTTCATTTTTTATTTCTGAGTAGATGACACCCAGATACACATGCAATGACCTCTCTTTCTGTACTTATCATTCCCAAAACTACTCTTTAAAAAATGCCCTGACTGTCCTGGAGACATAATTTTTTACTTCTTGAAAAAAATGAGAAATTTAGTCTTTACAGATTTGGGTTTGTACCCCAGTTCCACAACTGTGGGTAGTACTATCTATGAGATCTAGAAAAAGTTAGTTAACCTCGACGTGCCTCAGTTGCCTTAGCTTTCAAATGGGACTACATAAAAAAAATAATAGTGGGCACAAAGTAAGCACAGTATAGCGAGTGTAAAAATTGTTTTTCAGACTTTCTCCAAGGAAGTGAGGTAAAAATAAGACCAATAAGCATATGAATGAAGTTTAGCCCTGACTTTATTTGGGTTTCATACATGGATATTCTTTGGCATTTTTACCTTTCTAATCCTGAAGTAGAAGTGTATTTACATAATTTGTATACAAATTGACAATCAGATGTAGGGCACTTAATAGTAAAATCTAGAGTAGCACTGGGAAGTTAAGTTGAAAATTAAAGTTTCCTGAAAATAATCAATAGCCAAATAATAGTATCTTTAAGAATTCTCAGATGATAGCCTCTTCTAAGCATCATGGTCTGCAACATTTGGTGATTTAGAAATCTCCAGATGTTCTTAGGTGAGGTGTATCCTTTTCTGGGTACAGGTCCAAAAAACAAAACTTCCTGGTTCATATTTCTTAGTGTGACACTATAAGTCAACATTCCCTAAAGTAGAGCATGCTGGGAAAAAGCCCCAGAATGGCTTTTAATATACCAGATACCCTAGAGGCTCAATTGCACTAATGATGGATTATTGACAAATTGTATTTCTGTTATTTGTTTTTCAAAAGCATATGTTTGTTTTTACAAGGGTCTGTTCTAAGTTTGTCTCAATGTTAAGTGCATTTGTTTTATTTACGTATATTATCCTTGTCCCGGAGAAACCTAACCACAATAAGTCACAATACACTGACTCTTTCAGTCGCTCTTGCCTTCCACAAAATCCGCAATGAATATTGATGATTCTAAACTCAGTACAGGTCCTTGAAATAAACAAAGAAATACATTATAGTGCTTCCCTGGCTTTAATGAGGTTATCAAATGGAGAAGAGCTTAAAATTCGCCATTAGGTTTTAAAGAATGGTCAGCTAAGAGAAAAGCCTTCTTTGAGGCATGAATAATAAGAAAGACACTAATACTTGAAGGAAAAGAAGGAAAGAAGGGAGAAGGGAGGGAGAGAGGGTATAAAGAAGAAAGGATGGAAGAGGAAAGGAAAAAAAACCACAAAACTTTTCTAGCCAGATACAAACCAAAAGCCAAATTTGCAAGAAAATTCTACATCTATCCAAGTCATGTTCCTGACTCTTTTAAGGTACTGGCAGCCACTCACTCCATCTTTTTAAACATTAATCTAAAAAGCCAGTCAATGCTTGGCCTAGTCTGACCTTCCATTTTAGAATTTTTAAAAAGGAAAAAATAGCCATACAAAAGCATATTAATATCTTCTGATATATTCAAAACGATCTAAAGGATTAAGCACCTAAACCACGGCAGCTCTTTCTCAAAACTCCCTAATGAAATTTAGACTTTCCTTGTCTTGGCCGCACGCGTTCTTCGTGCCTTTACAGAGAAGCAGCTACTAAGGACCACTATAATGGCAAAGCAGCAGTTAAGCAAGAAGCACCAGTAGCAATACAGAGCTGACATGTTTTCTTTTCTTTGGCTTGCTAACAATCCTCAGGAAATGAAGCATGTGGTCTTCATGAAGTAGTTCCTTAAATTTTAATGTGACATTGATCTATCTCAGGATTCCTAAAGGTTCATGGGCAGTACACTAAGGAAAGACAGCTAACAACTGAAAAGCAAATGAAAGTTTAGTTACATAAACACATTCTGTAAAGTGCAAATTAGAAATGATACTACGTTACACCCAAACATAATACCAGCGACAATCTTTTGGTTCCTGTTTCCACCAGATTCTCAAGGTCGACACTGAAAAATACTAACATGACATACTTTGTCCATAAACCAAGACATGGATCAACAAGGCTGAAGCTGTAGAGGGGGAAAGTAATATTTGGTGTCACCAGTAACACTGATGACATTACCTAGTGTTCTATGCGGTCCCTCATTTATTGGTCGCCATCTGCTCCATTGTATAAGACAGGAACCACGAAATAATCTTTATGCCTCGTCTTCATGAACACAGCCTATCCACACCGAGTCAGCAAGCTGTATCCATTCAGCTTTACACATGCCTTGTGTGCCTATCCCTGTCCTTCCTTTACCACTGTCACTTGATTTGCTCAGTTATTAATCATCTGTCTCCTAGACTCTTCTTTAGTCACTCTGCCACAGACTCTTGTCTTCCCAATCTATCTGCTCCCAGAATTGTTTTCCTATAATACAAATATCAAATAATTACCCTTTATAAACTACTGATGACTTCCTATTTCCTAAAGGATAAATTTGGAACACCTTTTCATGGTATTCAGCTAGCTCCAGGGTACCTGTCACATCCTGGATATCTTTCCCTGTGTAGTAATATTCAGTTCTGTGCTTCTGCTTCCTCAACCACAGCAGAATATTCACAGTTGAAAACCATTTCCATGCTCTTAAACTCTGCTTGTGTTGTTTCCTCCTTCTCTGCCTAATACAATTTTACTCGTAGTCATGGTCAAATACCCACTCTTCTCTGAAGCAGACCCTTCATGCAAGGCAAGGCAGTATCTCACTTCTCTGTCCTTCAGTAATTTCTGGCATATATCTCTATTAACTGGCTGTGACAGATTGTGGGAGCTTAATCTTTGAATTGCAAAGTCAAGGTATACCATCCATATGTGGAAGGTGTTCAATATTAGTTTATTCATTTTTTAAGGAAAAAATGTCTTTAAATTGTCTTTACTGTCCTCTCAGAAAAATATCACAATCACAAATCTGGAGTTTGCCAAATCAGATTTCAGAGCATGGAGTGTCATCTTTTCTGCTGTTTAGGATGGGGATACAGTACATAAGGGTCATACCTGATGGTCAATGACTTAAAGAGAAGATAATGAAAACTTCTAAAGCTATCATGAAGAACAGCTAAATGACAAATATTTTCAGATGGTGGAGGAGGAAGCATGTATAAAAAGGAAGAAATAAAGGAGAAATCTTATTTTAATTACACACTATCAGACAGATAGCCATCAGGAGAGGTGCTGCCTTTGCTATGACTGATAGTTCTCTAAATCCTCCTGACTTACTAGCCTCTTTTGAGATTCTGGATTCCTTACTTCAAATTTGCTGAAGAATAAAAGGAAACTGCTTTTGCTGAGCAGAATGAGAAAAATGCACTTTTAGAATGAGATGTAAATTGTAACCCTAAAATTAGAGAAACTGGAAATTCTCATTTTGGGTTGGGTGTTTTTCATTTTGCAGAAGCAGCACTCCCAGACCTGCTCTGAGTTAACCTGTCCCATTCTGAGATCATTTAAGGATGGTAGATTTTCAACTACTCTAAACACCAAGATGCTAGCTCCTGATGTTATCAGTCTAATAAGAACCAGGAGTTTCCATAATACGATTTCAAGGAGCCTCTATCACATTCTGTTCTCTGGAAGGCATTTCGTCAAATGGTTCTTGTTATCAAAGCCCCGTACACCCAGGAAGCATCCTATTTTAAATTTGCAGGGACTTCATTGTAATCTCAGCAGTATCTGGTTGTCAGCAAGAAGGTGGCATAACGGACTATAATCATTCTGCACAGAGTAAGGACAGGTCTAGCATAAAATGTTTAATTCTAGGTGATGGCTCCTGCAGAGTCAGTAAAGGGCACATACTAATAAGGAACTGCAAAAAAGTGCCGGTGACGACATGCTCGCTTCAAAAAGCAAGCTCAGCACATCTGTGGCAGCTAATAGAACCATTACAGCTGCATGTCAGGCTATGAAATATACCAAAGGACAGGAGCACTGGAGTGGAAGGGATAAGAAGAGAGCAACAACAACACAAAGAGATAAATCAGAATATCCGATCATGCCTCCATATTTTTATCAGCTGAGAGTTAGGTGAACCATGTTATCAAATCTAGGAAATAAAAGTGTGCCAAAAAGCTTGCCTTGGACAATCTCCATGTTTTAATTTATGATAATATCACACACTGTAACCAAACTCATCACTATATTAATATCAGCCCAAAACTCATTTTATCTTTAGTAATGCCTGTATTGTCATCTGCTACAACATCCAAGCTCTAAGGCTGCTATCTTTGCTATTTAATGCTCACTGTTCTCTTTTCTTCTTACTCAAATATAAAATGCGAAACTCTGCAAATGAAGGGAAAGATAATGCATGGAAAGAATCCTGTTGCTTTTTAAAGGGGATGAATTCTTCACATGATTTCTTTTTTTTTTTTTTTTTGAAATTTAAAAAAAGATGACTTTTATTTTCTTTTTTTTCTTATCTTACTATGTTGGTGTGTTAAGGCTTCTGTTGCCTCCGCAAGATTGAAGGTCAAATGGATTCTCTTGAAAACTGGGAGCTAGACCAGGAATCCTAAGTCTAGACCAGGGTCCTAAACCTGATGCAGCTTGTTCTGGTCAAGCTGGTCCTTTGCTCACCAATATTCCCCATAGTTGCATTCTGTAATGAAGGTCATTCCTTATACAATGAACACAAGAAGTACTGATGCTTAAAAGCCACATACTTGAAACATCTAACAAAAAATATAAATTTTTAATATAAAGAGGTGGAATCACAATATAAGTAAACCAAAATGGATGCATAAAGATGCACACAATATCCCCATAGGAATGCAAAGTAGCTATTTAAGGCTTACAGCACCATTTATCAGCCAGGAAAATAACACAAACAAAAGATGAAAACAGAACACCTAACCATTTACACAGCCCACTCTTAGTCTGGGCCACGTCGTGGCTGTTTAATGCAACGCGACAATGAGAGAACATTTTTGGATGTGGCATGTGACATTCCAAACCTAGCTTGCACTGGCCTGCACTGTGAAACATTTACAGCATCCAGCCCTCCATTAGGTATGGCTTCAAGTTTATTCATTATTTTGAGTAAAAATGAAATGAAATAATAGAAGATTCTTGAAAATAAATTAAAAATAGGTGCACTTTGAAACTATTTTTTTAGGTTGGAGTTGGGCAGGGGTGCTTCCATGACCTCACTACCAAGGAGTTTAATTAATCAGGGCTGGGAGATGGAAGGAATGTTAGGGTTTCCCGCCTGTCCTTTAAGAACTTTATCTATGTTATCCAGTATCTGAGATACTGATCCTTTGCTCTCACTGGTTACTGTGCTGCTCTGTGATGGGGCTTAACTCAATTTATCTACCTCTTAATTTAACCGTTAATAAAAACTGAGCATCAGGGAACATAGCTCAGAAGGTTCTGAATAGTGCCTCTGGGATACACATTTTATCCTTCCCACTGTTTCTATTCTGGTTACATCAGTATGCAGAAGCCATTTCAGCTGAATATTCCTAGACACAATACAATTGTATGCAGAAGGATGGGTCTGGGTTTAAATTAAAGTTTCAAATGCTGGCAATTCCTACATACGGACAGAACCCATGCAGGGAGATCCTGGGCCTCTGTGAACCCGGGCCATTTGTCACTGGAGATTATGAAGGAAATCCAGGAAGGAACAAAGGTATCGCTGTTTCAGTTTAAGAAGACAAGAGCATTTGCAGCAGAGGAACATCCCTTATGTCTATTTCAGGTTGGCCTGAGTCGTGGGAAAACTTGAGTGGACAGGGCGATCTCGGCCCAGCATCTGAGACCTTGAGAAGGCCAGAGTCCCTTGTTTTATCCCAGAACCGGTTTAGCCAGAAAATGTTTATTTTCTGGATATGGTGCCAAGCTAGAGACACACCACATATACTTAAGTCAACACTGCAACTTCATATACCCTTTTCCTCCATATCTGAAAGAGGCTGACCTCTTTCCTCTGGATGGAACTCAGTTTTTGCACCAGTGGCAAAGAATACATCTGCAGAGGTGATGCAGACAGGGTAGTAGAAACTGACCTAACTTTGAATCCATCACTACCATTTACTAGCTACACAGCGGGTCATTTAATCTTTGTAAGCCTCAGTTTCTCTATTTGTGTGTGTATGTATGCTAAGTCGGAGAAGGCAATGGCACGCCACTCCAGTACTCTTGCCTAGGAAATCCCATGGATGGAGGAGCCTGGAAGGCTGCAGTCCATGGGGTCGCTGAGGGTCGGACACGACTGAGAGACTTCACTTTCACTTTTCACTTTCACGCACTAGAGAAGGAAATGGCAATCCACTCCAGTGTTGTTGCCTGGAGAATCCCAGGGACGGGGGAGTCTGGTGGGCTGCTGTCGATGGGGTCGCACACAGTTGGACACGACTGAAGCAACTTAGCAGCAGCAGTATGCTAAGTCGCTTCAGGTGTATCTGACTCTTCATGACCCCATGGACTGTATTCCTCCAGGCTCCTCTGTTCATGGGCTTCTCTAGGTAAGAATACTGGAGTGGGTTGCCATGCCCTCCTCCAGGGATCTTCCAGGTCCAGGGATTGAACCGGCATCTCTGATGTCTCCTGCACTGGCAGGAGGGTTCTTTACCACTAGCGCCATCTGGGAAGCCCTCTTCATCTGTAAAATGGGCTAAACAACAGCACTTATCTCACAAAGTCATTGTGGTAATTAAAAGTCCTTAGACCAATGTCTTGGCTTATGGTAAGTGCTTAAAAATGAGGTACGTTCATGTTAAAATCTGTCACTACCCTCAACCCCATTCACTCCTACACGAACTGTGCATTTTATATTCTGAAAGTCATTTTTATATAAGATGTTTTGGTGCATTGGCTGTAAGCTACATGTTCTACACAACTTCCTTATTCCTTAAAAAACAGCTAGTGTTGTTTAATTAATGTACGTTTTTTTCCTCCATACAATAATATGCTCAGTTTCTTAGCAGAATAATATAGTACTATTTTTAAATCCATTTGAATATTATCTATCATCTTTTACACGTTGCTGCCCATATGGTTCTTCACAGGTAAATACTGATCAAATTTACTACCCCTTTAGATTAATATGCCACTTTTTACATATTCCTAGGGAGTGCAAAAAGTACTATTTTCATTTTTTTAAATGCCTGTATCAAAGGTGTGAAAACAAAGATAAACTAGGGATTCACAACTCTCTGGGGCTTTTTGTACATAGAGACATCTTCACAAACAAACAAAATTATTTTAATTTATAATTTCTTTTGTAACTTTGGACCTGTTATAAAAATGTTCATATTAGTTTCTCCCTTTGTCTGCATTATGTGATTTTTTTTAAATAGCAAAACTATTTTACTATCATCCAGCTGTCTAAAATGTTTAACTGAAGAAAGTCCAAGGGTATTACCTGAAATGTTAAATCTTGATCTATATTAGAACTCTTTTACTCTCTTAATCATTCTGATCATTGGTTTTGAGAATTAAAGATGCTATTAACATTTCTGGAGCACATTTAGAAGACAGAGCATGTTTCATATTTACTCTATGTGACTTCATCCAGGCTTTATTCAGAACTTCTTTATGAGGAGCTATCACCACTAGGCTCTCTTCAAGACAGAAGACACCCTTCTACTTACAATTTACCCCAACTCCTTCCAGAAACTTTTAAAATAAGTTTCTAGGGAATTTAATTTCCAAAAAACAGATGAGCTCTTTGGTCAAGTCTGATTACAGGAATTTATTCATCATAGCTTGCTGGAGAAAATTTCTACATATTGAAAATTATCAGAGCAAAATGTTCCAAACAAATGATTTCATAACCAACTATAACTTAATTATTCAAGAAACTATTATAACACCCTCAACAAATTAATGGCAGGGATAGACAATCTGAAGATGAATCATTTAACTTGTCCTTAGCAAAACGGCAACAGAGTCTATTTTTACTTTATCTATTCAATTTCCCCCTAACAAGGTAAATTCCAGTACAAGCATACAGCCATTTGCAGTTAATTAATCACACAATCCACCCAAACATTATCAAATCCCAAGAGTGTATGCTGCTGCTGCTGCTAAGTCGCTTCAGTCATGTCCGAATCTGTGCGACTCCATAGACGGCAGCCCACCAGGCTCCCCGTCCCTGAGATTCTCCAGGCAAGAACACTGGAGAGGGTTACCATTTCCTTCTCCAATGCATGAAAGTGAAAAGTGAAGGTGAGGTCGCTCAGTCATGTCCGACTCTTTGCCACTCCATGGACTGCAGCCTACCAGGCTCCTCTGTCCATGGGATTTTCCAGGCAAGAGTACTGGAGTGGGGTGCCATTGCCATCTCTGCAAAACTATATATACACACATACATACACATATTATTTGTATATATACTTTTAAATATGTAGAATTAAATAGAGTTTTCATGTAATACATTTAAATCAGAGCACATCTAAATGCTCTAGATAAAGTAGCATTGTTCTGCCCAACTAGTGAAATCTCTTATTTCAAGAGTAGGGCACAGCCAGGCATAAGCTCCCATCAAAACGTTTTATCCTGTTGATACTGATTTTCTTCCCTAGAAGACACAGTTTACATTGCTGGTCTTAGTACAGAGATGGGAAATTTCTAAATGAGCTCATATAGGCATGGCTCATATAGGCATGGCTCCTATAGCCTCAATAGAGGACAAGGAAAAATATTACCTTAAGAAAAAAACACTCATCAGTGTTCTGTTCTATAGACCATAGTTCAAGACACTTCTGTCTCATCCTGTGAAAGAGGAAGGCTTACTCTACCCTTCCCAATCAGGAGATGGAAACCAGAAATGGTTAGAAATAGGAATGCTGCTAAGTCACTTTAGTCGTGTCTGACTCTGTGCGACCCCATAGACAGCAGCCCACCAGGCTCCCCCATCCCTGGGATACTCCAGGCAAGAACACTGGAGTGGGTTGCCATTTCCTTCTCCAATGCATGAAAGTGAAAAGTGAAAGTGAAGTCGCTCAGTTGTGTCTGACTCTTTGCCACCCCATGGACTGCAGCCTACCAGGCTCCTCCGTCCATGGGATTTTCCAGGCAAGGGTAACGGAGTGGGGTGCCATTGCCTTCTCCTAGAAATAGCATTAATTACAGTGAAATCAATAAAATTAAGTTTTAGAACTGCAGGTATAGGGGAAAGAAAAAAGATTATGAATCTTAATGTTGGGCTTTATTTTGAAATCTTTTCTTCAAATAATCCTTTATTTTCCAGGTCTTGTCATGATTGTTTGTTACGCATATTATTCCTTCAGGGTTGGTTTCCTAGGATCATTACACTGAATATTTTGAAAAGAAAATTGCCCTGGGAACCTGGTGTTAAAGATTCTAATTCAAACTCTCCCAGGAAGAGTGGTGTGAATGAAACAGGGGCATTAGAGAGATGCTTCCTCAAGTCTATATCAATAAAGAAGTACTGATTTTCCAATTCTGTGGAGCAAGTCTCAGTTACTATGGTTATCTGGTTACATTAACATACATATGGATATTATTACAATGATTAGAATCCTTGGGCTCTAAGCAAAGGGAAAGGACTGCTCTTCCAATGCAAAAAGAAATAACCTAGTATTTAGGTGTTAACAACAGCTAGTGGATCCCAAAGCTTCCTTTGAGCTGATATGGAAAGTGAAGATATGGAAACTCAGTTCAGTCCAGTTCAGTTCAGTCACTCAGCTGTGTCCAGCTCTTTGCGACCCAATGGACTGCAGCACGCCAGGCCTCACTGTCTATCACCAACTCCCGGAGCTTGCTCAAACTCATGTCCATCGAGTCGGTGATGCCATCCAGCCATTTAATCCTCTGTCATCCCCTTCTCCTACTGTCTTCAATCTTTTCCAACATCAGTTTCTTTTCAAATGAGGCAGTTCTTTGCATCAGGTGACCAAATTATTGGAGTTTCAGCTTCAGGATCAGTCCCTCCAAAGAATACTCAGGACTGATTTCCTTTAGGATGGACTGGTTGGATCTCCTTGCAGTCCAAGGGAATCTGAAGAGTCTTCTCCAACACCACAGGTCAAAAGCATCAATTCTTCTGCACTTAGCTTTCTTTATAGTCCAACTCTCACATCCATACATGACTACTGGAAAAACCATAGCCTTGACTAGATGGACCTTTGCTGACACAGTAATGTCTCTGCTTTTCAACATGCTATCTAGGTTGGTCATAACTTTTCTTCCAAGGAGTAAGTGTCTTTTCATTTCATGGCTGCAGTCACCATCTGCAGTGATTCTGAAGCCCAAAAAAATAAAGTCTGATTCTGTTTCCACTGTTTCCCCATCTATTTCCCATGAAGTGATGGGACCGGATGCCATGATCTTCGTTTTCTGAATTTTGAGCTTCAAGCCAACATTTTCACTCTCCTCTTTCACTTTCGTCAAGAGGCTTTTGAGTTCCTCTTCACTTTCTGCCATAAGGGTGGTGTCATCTGCATATCTGAGGTTACTGATACTTCTCCCGGCAATCTTGATTCCAGCTTGTGCTTCCTCCAGCCCAGCATTTCTCATGATGTACTCTGCATAGAAGTTAAATAAGAAGGGTGACAATATACAGCCTTGACGTACTCCTTTTCCTATTTGGAACCAGTCTGTTGTTCCATGTCCAGTTCTAACTGTTACTTCCTGACCTGAATATAGGTTTATCAAGAGGCAGGTCAGGTGGTCTGGTACCCCCATCTCTTGAAGAATTTTCCAGTTTGTTGTGGTCCACACAGTCAAATAGACGTTTTTCTGGAACTCTCTTGCTTTTTTGATGATTCAATGGATGTTGGCAATTTGATCTCTGGTTCCTCTGCCTTTTCTAAAACCAACTTGAACATCAGGAAGTTCATGGTTCACATACTGTTGGAGCCTGGCTTTTAAAATTTTGGGCATTATTTTGCTAGCGTGTGAGATAAGTGCAATTGTACAGTAGTTTGACCATTCTTTGTCATTGCCTGACTTTGGGATTTGAATAAAAGCAGACCCTTTCCAGTCCTGTGGCCACGTCTGAGTTTTCCAAATTTGCTGGCGTATTGAGTGCAGCACTTTCACAGCATCATCTTTCAGGATTTGAAATAGCTCAACTGGAATTCCATTATCTCCACTAGCTTTGTTCATAGTGATGCTTTCTAATGCCCACTTGACTTCACATTCCAGGATGTCTGGCCCTAGGTGAGTGATCACACCATCATAATTATCTGGGTCTTGAAGATAATTTTTGTACAGTTCTGTGTTTCTTGCCACTTCTTCTTAATATCTTCTGCTTCTGTTAAGTCCATACCATTTCTGTCCTTTATTGTGCCCATCTTTGCATGAAATGTTTCCTTGGTATCTCTAATTTTCTTGAAGAGATGTCTAGTCTTTCCCATTATATTCTTTTCCTCTATTTCTTTGCATTGATCACTGAGGAAGGCTTTCTTATCTCTCCTTGATATTCTTTGGAACTCTGCATTCAAATGGGTATATGTTTCCTTTTCTCCTTTGCCTTTCACTTGTCTTCTTTTCACAGCTATTTGTAAGGCCTCCTCACACAACCATTTTGCCTTTTTGCATTTCTTTTTCTTGGGAATGATCTTGATATCTGCTTCCTGTCAGTTCAGTTCAGTCACTCAGTTGTGTCCAACTCTTTGCGACCCCATGAATCTCAGCATGCCAGGCCTCCCTGTCCATCCTCAACTCCCAGAGTTCACCCAGACTCATGTCCATCGAGTCAGTGATGCCATCCAGCCATCTCATTCTCTGTCATCCCCTTCCCCTCCTGTCCCCAATCCCTCCCAGCATCAGAGTCTTTTCTAATGAGTTAACTCTTCGCATGAGGTGGCCAAAGTACTGGAGTTTCAGCTTTAGCATCATTCCTTCCAAAGAAATCCCAGGGCTGATCTCTTTCAGAATGGACTGGTTGGATCTCCTTGCAGTCCAAGGGACTCTCAAGAGTCTTCTCCAACACCACAGTTCAAAAGCATCAATTCTTCGGCGCTCAGCCTTCTTCACAGTTCAACTCTCACATCCGTACGTGACCACAGGAAAAACCATAGCCTTGACTAGATGGACCTTTGTTGGCAAGGTAATGTCTCTGCTTTTCAATATGCTATCTAGGTTGGTCATAACTTTCCTTCCAAGGAGTAAGCGTCTTTTCATTATATGGCAGCAGTCACCATCTGCAGTGATTTTGGAGCCCAAAAAAATAAAGTCTGACACTGTTTCCACTGTTTCCCCATCTATTTCCCATGAAGTGATGGGACCGGATGCCATGATCTTCGTTTTCTGAATGTTGAGCTTTAAGCCAACTTTTTCACTCTCCACTTTCACTTTCATCAAGAGGCTTTTGAGTTCCTCTTCACTTTCTGCCATAAGGGTGGTGTCATCTGCATATCTGAGGTAATTGATATTTCTCCTGGCAATCTTGATTCCAGCTTGTGTTTCTTCCAGTCCAGCGTTTCTCATGATGTACTCTGCATAGAAGTTAAATAAACAGGGTGACAATATACAGTCTTGACGTACTCCTTTCCCTATTTGGAACCAGTCTGTTGTTCCATGTCCAGTTCTAACTGTTGCTTCCTGACCTGCATACAAATTTCTCAAGAGGCAGATCAGGTGGTCTGGTATTCCCATCTCTTTCAGAATTTTCCACAGTATACTGTGATCCACACAGTTAAAGGCTTTGGCATAGTCAATAAAACAGAAATAGATGTTTTTCTGGAACTCTCTTGCTTTTTCCATGATCCAGCAGGTGTTGGCAATTTGATCTCTGGTCCCTCTGCCTTTTCTAAAACCAGCTTGAACATTAGGAATTTCATGGTTCACATATTGCTGTAGCCTGGCTTGGAGAATTTTGAGCATTAGTTTACTAGTCTGTGAGATGAGTGCAATTGTGCAGTAGTTTGAGCATTCTTTGGAATTGCCTTTCTTTGGGGTTGGAATGAAAACTGACCTTTTCAGTCCTATAGCCACTGCTGAGTTTTCCAAATTTGCTGGCATATTGAGTGCAGCACTTTCACAGCATCATCTTTCAGGATTTGAAATAGCTCAACTGTAATTCCATCACCTCCACTAGCTTTGTTCGTAGTGATGCTTTCTAAGGCCCACTTGACTTCACATTCCAGGATGTCTGGCTCGAGGTCAGTGATCACCCCATCGTGATTATCTGGGTCATGAAGATCTTTTTGTACAGTTCTTCTGTGTATTCTTGCCATCTCTTCTTAATATCTTCTGCTTCTGTTAGGTCCATATCATTTCTGTCCTTTATCGAGCCCATCTTTGCATGAAATGTTTCCTTGGTATCTCTAATTTTCTTGAAGAGATCTCTAGTCTTTCCCACTCTGTTGTTTTCCTCTATTTCTTTGCATTGATCGCTGAACAAGGCTTTCTTATCTCTTCTTGCTATTCTTTGGAACTCTGCATTCAGATGCTTATATCTTTCCTTTTCTCCTTTGCTTTTCACTTCTCTTCTTTTCACAGCTATTTGTAAGGCCTCCCCAGACAGCCATTTTGCTGTTTTGTATTTCTTTTCCATGGGGATGGTCTTGATCCCTGTTTCCTGTACAATGTCATGAACCTCATTCCATAGTTCATAAGGCACCCTATCTATCAGATCTAGGCCCTTAAATCTATTTCTCACTTCCACTGTATAATCAGAAGGGATTTGATTTAGGTCATACCTGAATGGTTTAGTGGTTTTCCCTACTTTCTTCAACTTAAGTCTGAATTTGGTAATAAGATGTTCATGATCTGAGCCACAGTCAGCTCCTGGTCTTGTTTTTGCTGACTGTATAGAGCTTCTCCATCTTTGCCTGCAAAGAATATAATCAATCTGATTTCGGTGTTGACCATCTGGTGATGTCCATGTATAGAGTCTTCTCTTGTGTTATTGGAAGAGGGTGTTTGTTATGACCAGTGCATTTTCTTGGCAAAACTCTATTAGTCTTTGCCTGTTTCATTCCGTATTCCAAGGCCAAATTTGCCTGTTACTCCAGGTGTTTCTTGACTTCCTATTTTTGCATTCCAGTCCCCTATAATGAAAAGGACATCATTTTGGGGTGTTAGTTCTAAAAGGTCTTGTAGGTCTTCATAGAAGCATTCAACTTCAGCTTCTTCAGCATTACTGGTTGGGGCATAGACTTGGATTACTGTGATATTGAATGGTTTGCCTTGGAAATGAATAGAGATCATTCTGTCGTTTTTGAGATTGCATCCAAGTACTGCATTTCGGACTCTTCTGTTGACCATGATGGCCACTCCATTTCTTCTGAGGGATTCCTGCCCGCAGTAGTAGATATAATGGTCATCTGAGTTAAATTCACTCGTTCCAGTCCATTTTAGTTCACTGATTCCTAGAATGTCGACATTCACTCTTGCCATCTCTTGTTTGACCACTTCCAATTTGCCTTGCTTCCTGTACAATGTCACAAATCTGTGTCCACAGTTCTTTAGGCACTCTGTCTATCAGATTTAATCCTTTGAATCTATTTGTCACTTACACTGTATAATTGTAAGGGATTTGATTTAGGCCATACCTGAATGGTCCAGTGTTTTTCCCTACTTTCTTCAATTTAAGTCTGAATTTGGCAATAAGGAGTTCATGGTCTGTGCCACAGTCAGCTCTCGGTCTTAATTTTGCTGAATGTATATATGTGGAGACTCAGAAACACTAAATACAATCATTTCCCCATTGAACACAATGCATATTAATGAATATCTTCTCTTGGTTAGGCATTCTAATACATATAGTGGATACAGCCGTAGAAAAACATACAGACCCAAATTCCCCAAATCACCGAAACTACATTCTAACTGCTGAAAAAGAAATAAGCCAAATAAGTCTGTAAATGTTATACACACACAATACATACATACTTACATACATATCTCAAGGGGATTGAGGCCAAGGGAAAAAAAGTGCAGAGTGTTTGGTATCTAAGAGCAAGATGCTATTTGAAATAGAATGGTCAGGAAGTTCTCATTGCTAAGATGACCAGAAGGAGGAAAAATGTGAGCTATGTGGAGACTGAAAGAAATGCTCCAGAAGGCAGGGCAGATTTAAAGATTCTGAGTTGGAAGTGGACCTGGGTTTGAATAAAAGAGATGAGTGTGGCTGGAGTGAGGGGATTATGGTTAGAAAGGTCTTCGGGAATCTGAGGAAATCAGACTATGCAGAGTCTTGAAGATTTTGGCTTTAATTTTCTGTGAGATGGGAAGCCTCTGGAGGCTTCTGAACAGAGGAGTAATTTGAATTATATTTTACAAGACTTACTCTGATTATAGTTTTAAAAATAGACTGCTGCAGGGGCCAGGGTTAGAAGCAGAGAGACTAATTAAGAGTCTTTTAGACACTCTTTGCCATGCAGAACAGATAGCAGAAAATTAAACAAAACAATACTGAGGCATGCATGCCCCTGTATAAAAGCAAAACAAAACAAAACAATAAAAGAAAAGCCCTTAAACAGAAGTCCACAATGTCCTGAAAAAATGCATTTGTTGACCAGTTAATTTTTCTAAGATATGAATATAAATATTGGACAGGAAAAGCCAAGAAGAATGAAAAAATGCATGTTCTTCAACAATTTACATAAATCCCTAATATTTCATTTGCTTTGTATCATCCCTACAGACATTTTTCTACACCTACTTACTTAATGAAATTTATGGAACAGATATATGCAAACAAAAGGAAAAACTGAAATCCAAATACTTAATATATAATGCAGCCTCCTTTATGTTACAACACACTAGTAATTAAACTAGGCCTAAAAACTAAATTTTAAAATATTAAGATAATATAACAAGCCAATACACTGAAACCAAGAAAAAGAAATGTAAAATTTTTGAGCACTATGAGGAGAGTGAAAAAGTTGTCTTAAAACTCAACATTCATAAAACTAAGATCTTGGCATCTGGTACAATCACTTCATGGCAAATAGATGGGGGAAGAATGAAAACAGTGAGAGACGTTATTTTGGGGGGCTCCAAAATCACTGCAGATGGTGACTGCAGCCATGAAATTAAAAGATGCTTGCTCCTTGGAAGAAAAGCTGTGATCACCTTAGACCGCATACTAAAAAGCAGAGACATTACTTTCCCAACAAAGGTCCATCTAGTCAAAGCTATGGTTTTTCCATATGTGAGATGTGAGAGTTGGACTGTAAAGAAAGCTGAGTGCCGAAGAATTGATGCCTTTGAACTGTGGTGTTGGAGAAGACTCTCGAGAGTCCCTTGGACAGCAAGGAGATCCCACCAGTCTATCCTAAAACAAATCAGTCCTGAATTTTCATTGGAAGGACTGATGCTGAAGCTGAAGCTCCAATACTTTGGTCACCCTAGGCGAAGAACTGACTCACTAGAAAAGACCCTGATGGTGGGAAAGATTGAAGGAGGGAGGAGAAGGGGACAACAGAGGATGAGAATGTTGGATGGCATCACTGACTCTATGGACAGGAGTTTGAGTAAACTCCGGGAGTTGGTGATGGACAGGGAGGCCTGGCGTGCCGCAGTCCTTGGGGTCACAAAGAGGTGGACACGACTGAGTGACTGAACTGAATTGAACTGATGAGTAAAAGCCTCAGAAACCATATTTCATTGAGTTCTGAAAACATCCTATAAAACAGAGGAAGATGAAAAAACTGAGGCTTCAAGATATTAGATGACCTATCCCAGGTCCATAGCAAATAAATATCAGGCATCAATTTGGATCCAGGTGTCTAATTCCAGACACTATTTTCTTTTTATCTCAATTCCTCCAAATAGAGATTGAACACAAATAGTCAAATACTGATCAGTATCAAAGAACAGTCAGTATTGTCAATAACTTGCCTTGATATGACTCATCTGTGTTTTATTGGTTTGTTCACTGAATTTCTGCAAAGTGATGTAGGAATAGAATGCAATGCTAACTCGTGATAAATCCTTCTGCTGTTCTTCTTCATTTGAATGAAAGCAAAATGTCTTTAATAAAAAGATTCCTAAAATGTCCCTTTTTCCTAGTTCTTCCTGATAACTGCCCCACCCATCAGTATCGTTTTTCTCCACTAACTCTACAGTGAAACCCTGATTGAAATCTACTTAACAAAACTTATTTTGAAATGCCAGTATGTTTTTGTATAATATGCAATCATTTTGTGGAGAACAAGTTTTGCCTTTCAATGCCTAAATGAAGAGATAGAAAACTGTTTCAAAATCATTCTGAATCCCTATGGTAAAAAAAAAAAAAATGTACTTTCAACTTCTAAAATCTAGGAGAAGTAAAATAAATCTCATTCCAAAATTTTACCTTATTTTGTAAAGAATTACAATACAGATTTAATTTAAAAGAAGCAACATAATTAAAGAGGAAAGTCCCTGCTTACATGTTTTAAAAGGTCAGTGTCAAAACTTGACACAAGAAAATGTGTTTCAAATTGCACCTTTTAAATTTAAATTCCTCTTTAAACATTTCTCTACAAAGTCAATCACTGTAGGAGAGAAGTACTTCAGGGATTTTAGAACTGAAAATACATCTTAAATCAAAATATGCTACTAGCAGCTTTATACAAAAACTCAAGAAAACCTGACATCATTTGAATTTCTTTAAATGTGTGCAATATATTTTAAAAATACATTTAAAGCCAATTTGTTCAAATTTAACTAGATGTATTTTTCCAAATTTACCAAAAAGAAAGATAAAATTATATTTTAATATGATAAATAACATCACTGATTCATCTACAAAATATTTCAAATTAATAATTGATCATGAGTCTCACAAGATAAGTATCCCTATATAATTTATAGATCCATACAGCAATTTATTGAATGAATCCACTTGCACTGTTTCAAATACCTTTCCTCAAAGTTCTATCTGCAGTGAGATACTGGGTATACTTCCTTTTGATTTTTTAATCATATTTTATATATACATGGCTTCCCAAGTGTTACAGTGGTAAAGAATTTGCCTGCCAATGCAGGAGACACAAGAGACTCAGGTTCAATATCTGGGTGGGGGAAGATCCCCTGGAATAGGAAATGGCAACCCACTCCAGTACTCTTGCCTGGAGAATCCCATGGACAGAGGAGTCTAGTGGGCTACAGTCCATGGGGTTGCAGAATCAGACACAACTGAGCCACTGAGCACACACACACACCCACACTTATATATAATCCATACTTACAAATAAAAATGAACATATACATTTATGGTCTTCATCATACAACTTACATTTTAATTTTATTTTCTTTTTTATTAATACAATGCTATTTAACTTTGTCTATTAATCTGTCTCAAAGCTTGTGCAGTTAATCTGTCTTTACTCTCTAAACCCACCCAGCACAGGAATAGAGTCTTATAATACTTTTTACGTTCCCATCACATCAAACATAATATAGAGAAGCAGATGCTCAATTCATGACTCTTAATTAACACATTTACTTTAATAAAAATTTATAGGAAAAATGGACTCTAATCCACTCTTACATCCTTTTATTATGAATTAAATGTAAAGAGCTACTAACTTATTCCCAAAGCTAAAGAATATATTTATTTAACAAATTATGTAAAGTATACATCAATATTTCAACCCTTAGCCATCTTCCACAAGGGGAAAGAAACTGTGTGATTTGTTTCCATATATCTTTGAACCATGTCTTAAGCAGCAGTAAAATGAATGGTGAACAGAAGTTAACAGAGATTGCTAATACAAAGGGGCTTCCTCAGATAAAAAGAAAATTAGGTAATTAAAGGCAATATGTTTTTAGGCCAGGACAAGAAGAAAAATATAAACAACAATAATGTTTAGAGGGGAAAGAATAAATAAAATAGAGTTGATGCAGCACTTCACATAGTTCAGATAACTCGCTAAAAAGTAAAATAAAGAAAATCACATGTAAGGTAACCAAAAATAGATATTCATATGATGAATGAAATTTTTACTCTGCCTCTGTAAAGCCACATTAAAGCTACAGAAGTATTCAGAAAGGCATGATAAAAAACTTCCAAAATATGTGTACAATGATATTCACTTTTTTCATATATATATGGATTTTCTAAAAATATACATATTCTCATATCCATATATAAATTATTTTATGTAATATAAATATCTAGAAATGGGTGATATGAAATTGGGACATAAAAGTGTATTTGTTTATACAAAATTTAAAAAAATATATAGAAGAGGTTAAAATTTTGTGATAATTTCACATAGAGATAAATCTATGTATATCCCTTTGAATTACTTCATGACGCCACCTTCCCAGGTCCCTGAGCTGAGCACCCCGCCCTTCCTCTACACTTCAGGGTACAGTATTAGCAATACTGGACTGTGCTTCCATCGTGCTTCTGTTGCATCCACTTCTATAAACTTCTTGAATGCAGGGACTGTGTCTTATTCAGTCCTACAGTCCTGTTATTATCATGATGTTTTGCTAGGTCAATGGTTTCTTGAATAAATAACATTTATTTGAAGGGATCCAAACATTGATGGTGGAGAAGGAAATGGCAACCCACTCCAGTATTCCTGCCTGGAGAATCCCCATGGACGGAGGAGCCTGGTGGGCTACAGTCCATGGGGTTGCAAAGAGTCGGACACGACTGAATGACTTCATTCACTCACTCACTCAAACACTGATGGAATCCTTGCAAAAATCATCTAGTGTATCACACTCCAAAGTGAACAGTTCAATTTTTACTAATGCCTTTGTCTACTTCCCCTTTAATATTTTCAGAGATGCAAATATATAGGCAACAATGAAAACATGTCTTTTAAAGGCCACGTTTTCCTCTATATTGAAAATATAGATTATGATATCCAACAGTGCAAGACTTATTTATAGGAGGTGCTGGTATCCTTATGTTTGAAGATGATGCTGTGACCTACCTTAAAAAGGCACACCCTTTTATTTCCAGTGGCTCTCCTGTATGCTCAGTATAATAGATTTTCCAAAAGCTCTCAAGGATAGAGCCAGAGTGCGACATGCTGATTGAATTACCTAGTCTCCCTAAATGCGTTAACCACCAGAAGCTCAATATATCTTCATAATGCTTAGAATTATGTTTCCTTCATTTTCTAATTAAAGGCCTGATTATATTTATGACAGTTAGAGAATTTAATATGTGCATGTTTAGTTAGTTGAAAAATTAAATTCATCAGCTCACCTACTTTTCACTACAGCTATTATACTAACAAGAAAAATGTAAGTAGCCTTAATGTTATTCTCTCAAAATAAACTAGATAAATAATGTTTTCCCTTCATTACGTGAGGGAGGATGAAAAGAGGATAGTACTGAGAATAGGGTTTAGAAAATAGGGAGAGAACATATACTTTAAGAAATTGATTGAAGGTAGAGTGGAATGAAAGAAATAGTATACACTAGAATGAAGCTTTACTTTACCCTCTAAAATTTTAAAAGTAGTTTAACAGAATTCATCAATATGGATTATAATATGACTCACTTCTCAAATCTGGATTTTGAATTTGTCCTAGAAAGAAAGTTTACTGCTTTGTCAGTGAACATTTGTACAAAATGTACTTAAGGATTCATATTTGACAAGTGTACTCAACCCTAACTGAATTTCTGAGGGAGAAAATGACTGTCCATTTTAATGTAATTTGGAGATGTTATCTAGCTAGTAATATTTTCAAAATGTACATGGAGAATAATAAAACAAACAGTGACAAATTCATAATTATTGATATGTCAAGATCTTAGGGCTTAATGATAGTCTCAAAACCAGAGTACCACCTACCCTACACCCAAATACATTACACATCTCAGATAATTGAGAATGTTACAATGGTAGGCTTATTTAATCAACTTTATTTATTTAATCTGTCTGGTTGTAAATCTTTACTTCTTAGGAATTTTAAAGATTTAGAAGCAGGTATCTTATTCCTCAATCTTGGAATAGGCACATATTTTCTGTTATGGAATTGTACTCTGCATACATTTATCTCTGTTCACTGAATTTTAATTTAGAGACCACATTTTGTGCACTTCTGAATCATTCTGCCCTATACTTTTACAAGTCCGGGCCTTGCTTTTGACTAACCTTTCTCCCTACAAGGCCTTCCTGTTCTCTACCTAGTAAACTGGTACTGGTATAACAAAAGGCTTCCCTGTGGCTCAGCAGTAAAAGAATCTGAGACACAGTTTGATCCCTGGGTAGGGAAGATTCCTTGGAGGAGAAAATGGCAACCCACTCCAGTATTATTTCTGGGACAATCCCATGAACAGAGGAGCTTGGCGGGCTGCAGTCCATACAGGAATCAGACGTGACTGAACACAACACAGCATAGTATTTCCGAGCCCAAATCCAGTGCTCTGAATCTTTTCCTGACGCTTTCTAGCTTCCACCTGCCCTCAGTCAGGGTCACCTTACACCTTCCATGGACCCGTCTCTTCTGCCATAACAGACACGTCCATCATGAAAAAAAAAAACTTACCCATTATATGTAAAGACTGTGTTGGTATAAAGATGGATGTAGTAATATTATACATTAAAACATTTTATTTGACTGAAAAGGCCCTTGTTCTTCTTCTGATTTTAAAGGAAACTGAAACACTCTCATGGGCCCCACATTAAAACGTACTGTGGATCCAAAGCATTGTAACTATCGTGCCCAATGAACAGTCAGTTCTATTCCAGGATCCTTCTCCAATGCTAGAGTTAAAGATTCTACATGACCTTGTTCCCATAGTGTTTATTAACACCCAGCACAGTGCCAAGCAAAGAGTAGCCACTAAGAAATTTTGTTTAATGTTGTTAGTTAACATTTCACCATTTCTTTATCAGTTATTGATTACATTTTACCTTCCTAAAACTTATTGTGAGTTCCTCGAAGAAAGGGCCAAAGCCTTATGCACTTTTATATATCAGAGACTCATAAATTATTTGGTATATAGTAAATATCTATTGAATTGAATGAAATTGTGCTTATCTTTGCCAACTCACATCAGATGCCACTGACTGCCACTTGGGAAAAAATATTCTTCCGATAGAGAGGACTAACTTTCCACATGAGAGGAATGTTTCAAGCTTGGATTGTCATTGAAAAGTATCTAGTTGTCTAATCCTCAGTTCTGACCTGAAACACACAAATAGCTAGAAATCATTTGTAATAGTAATGAGCTGTGTTCTCATATTGGCATAATGTCTGTCTTTGACTGTTAAGGTTTAGCCATAGACCTCAAGATGAAAATACTTTATTACAGTACAAAAAAGAAATGAAAGAATGAGAAGTAACCTTAAAAATGATAGTTTAAAAGAGTGTACCTCATTTACTTATTATGATTTATTTGTTACTGTAACAAAATTTATCTTTTAACACTGATTTCCACTGAGTATAAAGCACAAAATAAAACTAAGAATTTGGAGCATATTAACTGCAAATCTAATTATTAGCTGTTTAATATCATCCAATATCTATTTACTAAATTAAAATGAACTACATACATAAACTATTTGTTCATCCATTCAACTGATATGTGAATAAACGCCTATTATAGACATTGTAGTAGATATAAATATGTTGACAGAAGATCTCAGTCTAGTAAAATAAATAAGCAGTCCATTATAAATATTATCCACTCATATAATTATCAAGAGAGGTGAACATTTGTGCTAGCGAAAGGTAAGCAGAGCGACTGACCCTGATTCAGTTTGCAATGGAGGTGCTTCAGGTTTTTGTTCATGAAATCTTCAAATGGCATTTTAAATTGCAAAAGTCATGAAAGAGAACTAAAAACATAAATTATAAAGAACAAAATGTTTTTGCAAGCAGATTCTTTTCCAGCTGAGCCACCAGGGAAGCCCAAGAATACTGGAGTGGGTAGCCTAACCCTTCTCCAGGGGGATCTTCCAGACCCAGGAATTGAATCAGGGTCTTCTGCCTTGCAGGCAGATTCTTTACCAGCGGAGCTACCAGGAAGCCCATCTGTAATCATACCACACAGAATTAAGCTACACATTGAAGAACAAGGAAAAGGTAACCAGAAGGAAAAGAGAATTGGCATTTCAGGCATGAACAAATGCAAACAGGAGTGAGATGGCAGCACAAAATCAGAAAAGGTGCTAGAGCACTGGGATCAGAGACACAGCCTGTGTTATATACATAATGCAAACCAGACTAGAGAGGGACACTGCGGTCATCAAAGGCAGAAAACAAGCAGGAAAATGGTTGTCTCCCTGTAGGTCTGTATAGCAGCCCCATTCAGCAGGAGATACAAGGTGAGTGAATATTCACGACACTCTTAGAGGTTGAAGATCAGAATGGAGCAGGGTTGGAGCAATTCTATGCACCATTTTTCCTCAGAGATAAACAAAGATTGCCCTATTTCAGGAGCTTAGATGATGATAGCTCTGTCTCCTGACAGGGACTTACTTTTACAAAATATTTGCACCTTCTTTACTTCATTAATTCTCCATAACAATAATAAAGACTATCAGAGACATTTCTCACATTTAACCACCATAGAAATGGAGTCTCAGAGACATTCAAAGTTTTGTTCCAGGTCAAAGGTTTTCAAAACAAGACAAGGACTAGTGTTTCTCTTTCTCTCTTTTGAACAGAGAGACCAAGTTATTCAAGTCCTATAAATTGTCCAGTCGACAACATAGAGGGTTGGGGGGCAAAGGAGAGTTGATACTGCTATCTAAATTATTAATTATGAATGCTTCTTTTTTGCCTCTATTTATTTAGATAATCACTTAATTTCCCATTTTGTTGAGTATATGCTGCTACATCATTAGTCCAATTTGATTTTTTAAGAGGTTATAGGCTTAAAAGAAAACAAGAAAAAGAATGATAAACTATTTTTTTCCAGATACATTTGTAAGCTTTTCAATAGTGACACCAATATGAATATTTCATAATTACATATTTTATTTTGGAGGACCAATAGCTGTTTTAATATAGAAACCATTAATAGAATTACCAGATGGGTGCTTTATTTGCTTTTAAAGTGGCTTATGAATGGTAGCAATTAGTCATTGATGAAGACCTCTAAGTTGAGAGGTTTTTCATAATTCAGCACCATGATAATTTTTTATTTCATCTGCAAAACAATAAATACAAAATCGTTTGTAAAAGGCAACATATGTCTTGACAATTTTCTAATTATCTGAGTGTAAAATACTCAGTTCTCCTGCAGAGATGGAACTTTTCACATGACACATTTGTACTCTAAAGCCTACAGAAGATTACTAGAAATTGGTGAATCCATATTTCTACGATTTGTTTTTATCTGATTCTATCCAGTCAGAGCCCAGAGTTATATTTATTTTTCCCACAAAACGAGGTAACTGCTTATATAAAAAACAAGTAGGGAGAATGGGTGTTGAGTTGAAAGCTGAATTTATTTAGATAGCATTAAAAACTAGACTCCACACTTTTCAGTGAAAATAAGAAGGGAAGCACGCCAGATGGAAATTGGCCAAATGGTGTTCTTTTAGGAATTGCACTGAAGTTATTCTGAAGGGGGAATAAGAAAAGAGAGAGAATTTTCAACAAGATGCCCTGGAAAAGTCTTCTGGCTTTACTTGCCAATAAAGAAGCAGAAAACTATTATTATTATTCAAACATCTTAATCAATCTATAAGAAAGACTACCAAGTATTTTATCATAGGAAATGCATTTTTTAGTAGCTTTTCTATGATATTTGAAGTTTATCAGTTGTATTCTCTCTCTAAAATAAATGATTGGTAATGGCATTTAATCCCTTTTCAGTATGTTTATTCATTTAATCAGTCCTGGCATTTCTTCCAACCATCCCACGGTCTTTGTACATGTCTGAATCTCTCATCTTCTGCAAACACCAACCAGAGATATGCCTACATGCCCACCTCTCTCTCCTACACCAGCTAAGAAAAGAAGCCGCCTTTGTGACTGTAGGCATCCCCAGAGAACCCACGGTGGCTGCACATGCTTTGGCTCTTCCAGGAAAAAGGAACCTGGGTTGAAACTTCTCTTTCTTGAGAGCCTACAAAAATATATGCTCTAATTAAACATTTGCTTTGAGATTTACAAAATATTTAACATCAGAAAGCCTCTCTCATCATCCATCAATTGGAATTTTCAAAGTGTGCCAGTAACCACCAAATTTTCTTTGTTACAAATAAATGATGACTGTTACCATAGGTGCTGGGTTAGGCCTAGGAATGTAATAATATTTAGTTACTAACTCAGAACATTTGCTCCATCCTATCTTTAAAAATGCAACCAGAATCCAGAAATGTAATATTTGTGGTTTCAGACTACTTGTAGAAAGTCTAATTTTATATTCAAATCTTAAGTGATTATAAAGAGTTAGTTGGGACTGCAAAACATAGCATTATGTTTGATGAATAAGAATCTGTTCTATTTTTGTAGTGGAAAGCCCATGATTGCAGCTCATGCATGTCTGACATCCTCATAGATCTACCTTAAAACAGTAATCCGTGAACATGCCTTCGTGGTCATGTCTCGGTCCCAAGTGATATTTATAATCACAACACATGGATACCCGAGTAAATGTGTATTCTTGCTTCGAAATGATAAGAAGCATGTTTTGCATTGCTTTCCTCAAAAGGAAACTGAATGTGTAAGGAAGACAATATCTTGCTTCTGTTTGTATTTCATTGTTTACACTTTGGAGAACAACTGATATACCAATTAGAAACTTCTGGTCTGTTAACTCTATTAATAAAATAATGATTCAAGCAAAGTATTTAAATTTCAAGCAAAGGCTTAAAACTCGAGTGGGTTGCCACGCTCTCCTCCAGGGGACCTTCTGACTCAAGGATCGAATCTTCATTTCTTAACTCTCCTGCATTGGCAGGCAGGCAGGTTCTTTACCATTAGTGCCACTTGGGAACCCATATATATATATATATATATATATATATATATATATAGCATAAAAATCATAAGGATAACAGCATATTTTCCAAAAATAGTCACTCTCCAAGAGAACTCCAGATCCAAAACAAATAATATTCTATTCACGTCAACTTTTACAAATGTGATGAGAAAAACTAGAGATGCTTACAATATTCCAAATGCCTAAGGCACAGCAGACACCAGTGTACCATCTAAAAATCACTTTATTTAAATAACCAAGTATATAAAAAATAAAACAATAATTCTGGTGATCAAAATGTAAACAATCAAGTAAATCAAATAAAGCTCTATGATAGATTCTTTTATTTTTTCAGATTAAGTATGATCAATTTGGGCAAACTAAGATTTGGGCAGAAATTGCAGTTCCAATGAGTGCTACAAAAAATTATAAAACAGAGAAGTATGATGAAGACAGTCAAGTCAACCACTGTGGGGATTTGATATCCGGAGTGAGATTTAAATGATGAAGAGGAGGCATGGATACAAAGACTGGAGGGGACAAAGAGTGTTCCAAAAAGCAAGCATAACAAGTTCAAAGGCTCTGAAGGAGGAAATCTTTTGGCATGTTTCAGTGACAGAAAAAAAGAATCAGAGTGGCTTTGGTTTAGTGAATCATGCTGAGCTTGAAAGGAATTGAGGTCCCAGAGGCAAGCTGGTACCCAACCAGGTCATGCTTGTAGTCCATTTCGGAAGACTGGATATTATTCTCATTGTAATAGAAGGACACTGGAAGACTTTAAACATGGGAAAGACATGTTTGCACTTGCACTTTAGAAACATCACTACATGGATATTGTAGGGAGCACACGAGAATCAGAGACACAGCAGATGTTGGTGACTTGGATTAAGACTTAGAAGAGAAGGTGATAAAAAATGGTCAGATTTGGTATACATTTGTGATGCACAGCTAATCGAAACTGCTAATTGATTATGGTGGCTTATAAAGGAAAAGAGTAAAAGATGATCTCAGGGGTTTTCCTCTGAAAAGAAGTGGGTAGACCTCTGTACTATTCAGTCACATAAGCAAGGTTTACAAAGAGGGAAAACTGAGTTATATGAGGGGAAAAAATCAATGGTTCTACTTTTACTCTGCTATGTTTGTGATAATATTAATAAGGAGCAATTACTGAGCACTTATTCTGTGTCAAGTATACTTCTAAACACTTATATATTTTTATTTATTTATATCTTTTACTTAATCCTCCCAAGAAGCCCATGAAGTGGTTCTTATTATCATCCTCCTTTTAGAAATAAGAAAACTAAAGCACAGAGAGATTAACCCTAGTCAGCCAGCTAATAGAGTCAAGGAGAATCTGGTATCAGAATCTACTGCATGACCACTGTGTAATACTGCCTTTACCTGTGGAAAAGCTGAACGGGTCATTGTATTGAGTATGGAGCCCACGTGAGAAGCCTGGGATGGTGATATATAAAAACAAAATCCTGGTGCGCCACATGCCTTAGACATCTAGTAGAAGCAGCATTGGTGACTGAGAAGATGTAGTGATTAGTGGAGGAGGAAAACCAAGTAAATATAGTGATCAGAAGTGCTCCAGGGAGAGGGAGTGAACAACCAGCCAAGATTCAGGCCAGGAGACAGAACTGATCACTGAATTCAGCAAAAGGAATTCTAGTGAGTTTGATAGAGACATATTGCCAGGACCATCTCCCGGCATATTGCATATTGAGTGCAGCACTTTCATAGCATAATCTTTCAGGATCTGGAATAGCTCAACTGGAAGTCTATCACTGCCAGGAGCCAGCGTGAGGAACTCCGCCCGTGGCAAAGGTCATGAGGAAGGAGGCTTGGCATACGCAAAGGCAGGATCGAGCCTCAGGAGTTCCCCTGGAAATTCTCGAGCATCTACCCCCAAAACCAGAGTCTGCCTACTTTCTGCTTTGTGCTCTCACCTACACCTCTGACTTTACAGGGGGCTGTCCCCAACTACCTCTCTTTGAAAAAAAAGAGTTAACTTATAGCTCCAGTTAATAAAGTTCCTGGGTGTGATAGTGTTTCAACCTACAAACTCCTTTGGAAGTCCTCTAGCCTGCCTGAATAGGTTTTTCCGGCCACATGTGATTGCTCAGAGCCTCCCAACTGTGAGAGGCATGAGATGTTCTAAACTGTCTAAATATAGATTCCTTTGAGCAGTTAAAAGATTGATTAGAAATTGTATTGGTGAAGGGATTTTCACTTGTTGGGCCAATGTTTGCTGCTAAGTTTCCATATCCCTTACCTGCTGTGTCCCTGGCAGTGTATTGATTAATATAATTGGTGTAAGTAGTAGCTATAATGTTTGTAACCTGGGACCCTTGAGTTAATTCTTTCTCTTGTTATAGCCTACCACACCTTTGCTCTGTAGGAATGCAACTTTATCTAATGCTTTTGGAGGGTGGCTCCTGATCAATCACCTTTAGAGAAAAATAAGTTTTCCTAAGAAAGGGTCTTAAAATGTTAACAGGCCTCCGGGCCAGAAGATGATGCAAATCACCTAAGGTTTGCATATGATAAATTTGCAGGAAGAAAGCCTGGCTTGCTGCATGACTCTACTCCTTCCCCCATTATCCTCTATGCATAACTTAAAGTATAAAAACTACTTTGGAAAATAAAATGCAGGCCTTGTTCACCGAAACTTGGTCTCCGCATGTCGTTCTTTCTCTCACCTTCTGGCTGAATTGTTCAGCCTCTTTTCTCCACTGAATTTCCTCACTGAGCTATCCTTATTCTATTACTCTTTATATCCTTAATTAACGTTTAATTAAGCAGTTGTTTCCTGATCCTCGCCGACGCCGTCCCTGCTTCGAATTCCCTGGATCCACCGGGGCTGGACCCTGGCAACATATCAGTGGAATGGAAAGGACAAAAGACCCATCAGTTCAGTTCAGTTCAGTTCAGTCGCACAGTCATGTCGGACTCTTTGCGACCCCATGAATCGCAGCACGCCAGGCCTCCCTGTTCCTCACCAGCTCCCGTAGTTCACTCAAACTCACGTCCATCAAGTCGGTTTTGCCATCCAGCCATCTCATCCTCTGTCGTCCCCTTCTCCTCCTGCCCCCAATCCCTCCCAGCATCAGAGTCTTTTCCAATGAGTCAACTCTTCGCATGAGGTGGCCAAAGTATTGGAGTTTCAGCTTTAGCATCATTCCTTCCAAAGAACACCCTGGCCTGATCTCCTTTAGAATGGACTGGTTGTATCCCCTTGCAGTCCAGGGGACTCTCAAGAGTCTTCTCCAACACCACAGTTCAAAAGCATCAATTCTTCGGCGTTCAGCTTTCTTCACAGTCCAACTCTCACATCCATACATGACTTACTGGAAAAACCATAGTCTTGACTAGAAGGACCTTTGTTGGCAAAGTAATGTCTCTGCTTTTGAATATGCTATCTAGGTTGGTCATAACTTTCCTTCCAAGGAGTAATCGTCTTTTAATTTCATGGCTGCAGTCACCATCTGCAGTGATTTTGGAGCCCCCAAAAATAAAGTCTGACACTGAAATAAAGACCCATAGGAGTGGATTAAAAAGGCTTAAGGTGTAAGCAAGTGGTGAATGACAATATGGACATTGACAGGTTTTGGTAAAGATCAGAAACGTGGTGCTATCACTGGAGGTGGTAGCTAAGACAGAACTTTCTCTTTTTTCTTTTTTAGTAGTTAGGAACTTTGTTTAAGTTAGGTTATATTACTACATGTTTAAATGAAAATTAGCATGACCTAGTACAGAAAAAGAAATTCACTCACTAGAACATATCTGAGACTAAAAACAAAGTAAGTAAGTTACCATGCATGGGATCTGGGGGCTTCCCTGATGGCTTAGTGGGTAAAGAATCTGCCTGCCAATGCAGAAGACACAGCAGACTTGGGTTTAATCCCAGGGTCAGGAAGATCTCCTGGAGGAGGAAATGGCAACCCATTCAGTATTCTTACCTGAAAAATCCCACGGACAGAGGAGCCTGGCAGGCTATAGTCCATGGGGTCACAAAGAGTCAGACATGTCTGAGCACAGATGTATGCACAGGAACTATTTGCAATGAGTTTTAAGTTTTATTCACATAGATTCACTACATGCTAGAACACTGTAAAAAAAACAGTAATCATCTTCCTATCTTAAGGCAAAGAGGACAAGGGACATTCTCTTGAACTTCGCCTCCCAATTCTGAGACATTGTTCTATCATCTTGGTTCAATAAGCCCTATGTCTACAAAACCCAATCAATGAAACTGTTTTCTAAACCTTATCATCTACAAGTACTTCATCAATTCACTCGACCAATTTGGCAGTTAGCTTATTTTATCCTGTTTGTTTTTTTCTCCCGTTGCTTGTTGCTATCCTAGATGGTTTGGATGACTCATTCATCTGTTTAGCTTCAAAATTCTTTTGCCCCTATATTCAGTGACCTATACTCCCACACAGCTTTGGCAATCCACACCCATAGACACAAAATGGATTGTTTCTAAACAAAAGCACTCTACCATACTATCTAGAATTGTGAAATTCTCTTCTCTCATCCTCTATCCCACTCATGCCCACAAAATTCCTCTTCAGTGTGAAAGGCTAATGCTTTCCACTGCTTTGCCCTTCACATTTTAGCAGTCTCCAATCCTTCCTGGCTTCACTGTCATCTCTGCTTAATTTTGATCCCCCTGATAACACATTTTCATGGGTGCAATTGATTCTTCCATTCTTTGACCTTCTCTCACAGCTGCCTTGCCAATCCCACCACCAAATCAATCCTACCATCTGCTCACTTTCCTCCTCATCCTGGGCTGCCAAGAGTTACTGAGAAAATTGAATAACCACGCTGATTGACTTTGCTACAAATTTATGATTTCCGATGTCAGCTGAACTCTCAGAGCTGCTTAGCAGCCCTATTACTCATTCCTACTTGGCTGGTCTTCCCATTCCACACAGCAGCTGTTCCCACCACACCCTCCTCAGATCTCCCTCTCCCACCCCCACCCACCTAAACCCCAAAACATGATCTCACCTCCTACTGCTGAGAACACTGAGGCTATCAGGCGTGACACCCCTCTACTTCCCTCCTCTGTCTCCAAATTTATCAGTATCTTTACTCATAAGGACTTTATTTTGCATCTGAGAAGAAGAATCCTTATTCTTTTGTTCATCTGACCTTTTCATTCCATTTCTAGTTGACTCTGCCAAGACCTTGTTTCATCAATGGGGTTTCTATTTTCTATTCAGTCCCTAAGCTTCTTTCAACCCACAAACCTACCTGAAGTTCCCTATTTTGTTAAAAAAAAAAAAAAGACCTTTTTTTCCTCTTTTCCACCATCAAATTACTGTTTTCTCTTCCTCCGTGCAAAAATTCTTGGCAAAGGACCTTGGTTTCAATAGGTCTTTTTACTTAAAACTGATTCCATACAACCTGATGAAATCTTACTTGGTCATCATGCTGATTAAAATATTAGAAATGCTATAGAAAAGAGGCTTTTCTCGCTCTTCAGTTTTCTTGATCTGAATGCTGGAAGTTTGGCTTTAATACAAATTCATTTATTTACTGTTTTGCCCCATTTTTGAAAGGCATTTAAATTACCTAGGATTTAGTTCCCTCATATTTCAGTTGCAGATGCATAGGTCAATTTTAAGAATACTCTGGGTTCTTTTGGGCTTCCCTGGTGGTTCAGATGGTAAAGATTCTGCCTGCAATGCAGGAGACCTGGGTTTTATCCCTGCGTCAAGAAAATCCCCTAGAGGTGGGAATGGCAACCTACTCCAACATTCTTGCCTGGAGAATTCTGACAGAGGAGCCTGGTGGGCTATAGTCCACCAGGGGTGCAATTAGTCAGACATGACTGAAGCAACTTACACTACTACTACTGCTACAGGTTTCTTTGAGCAAATTACCTTCATCCACTGAATTTAGTGTGGCAAAACTGTTATTCAAAGTGTGGTCCCCTTCTTGTCAACCAGAAAGTTGACAAGCAACGCCAAAAGGATATTCCAACATTCCCTCTCTGGAGTCTGAACAGTGAACTTGAAAGGAAGAGTTTACCAGTCACTACTGACCTCTGAATTGACTTCTACCCTCTGGAGCTGGAATGGATCTTTCTCCTTCCTGAGCATGTTCACCTTCCACAAGAGCTGATCTCCACCTATTGGTTCCCAAAGCCATCTTCAGTTTAAAATACTAAATTGCAAACTTGGTTTTTACTGCTTGAAAATAAATTTTATGATTAGGATTAAATGAGCTCTTCTGCATAATATTTTTATTGCAAAGTCTAGTTCCTAGTAAAAGTTAAGTCAATTTTTGCTATTATTATTTTTTGATATTGTTATTATTAGTATGTCTATGGACAGAAATGCTTTCCATTTTTTTCCAGCTTTTCACCACATAATTTTACTTTAAGTTCTACATTTCCTCAAATTCTATCTGGTCATTCTTCCCATGTTCCCTCTACTCTAACCACACTGGATGATGTGCTTTTTATCAAATAAATGATGAACTTTGATGCTTTCAATATTTTGCTTATGATTTCTTCTCCAGTTAAAATGCCTTTTTCTTTCCTCCTTAGTGTAAGTACATTTAATATAAGGCTCAATGCAAAAGCTGTTTGTATTATTCCCAAAAGTCTTTACTTTCTCTGTTTATCTCTGTTGTCCTTTAGAACTTGTAACACATCTGACACTCTTGGTAATGAGTTCCTTGAAAGCACAGATAGTATCTTTCCAATATTTATATTCCCAGACTCAAGCACAGTTTCTGGGATAAAGCAGGTATTCAATAATTATTTTTGAGTAGTTATTTCCCTCTAGTGATCTTCAGAATAGAAATATACACTCTGAAATTTATATATATATATATACACACATATATGAATATATATTAATAATATATATGGATACATATGAATATGTGAAACATACATACATGAGGAGAAAATATATATTTAAAGTATTTATTATATATCAAAACAAGTATGTGCATCCAAAATAATTCAGAATTTCTATACTTTTATGCTCCATTGGTTAATGCTTCAGCAGTCAGTGTATGATTCAACACTGACATTAGTATTCCTGACACACTTTACTTATGATATCAAGGAAAGTTATATTCAGAATTGGCAAATCAAGCATTGAGAAAATTCTAAATTATATGAAATGGTAAGATATTCTGAAAATATAATACATCAGAGATTGTACCTTTTCATAATAATATTAGTAAGGCAATTTTGATTTCTAAATAATTTTTTAAAGTAAAAATTTAATTCTTTCAATTAGAGAATGTATGGTAAATTGTCACTTCATGGATAACTAACATTAAAGACAAGATGGTATTCCTTCTGAAACCTATCAAACCCATTATAAATTTCAAACAATACAACCATTTGATTTAAAATTATATTAAAAAGCATACAAAATATGATTTATACAAGATTGTACATAAATATTATGCTAAAACATAAAACAGGCATTTTGAAAATTGTCCATTGAGAACGTGGATATTTGTCTATCAGTTCAGTTCAGTTCAGTCACTCAATAGTGTCCGATTCTTTGTGACACCATGAATCGCAGCATGCCAGGCCTCCCTGTCCATCACCAACTCCCGGAGTTCACACAAACTCATGTCCTTCAAGTCAGTGATGCCATCCAGCCATCTCATCCTCTGTCGTCCCCTTCTCCTCCTGCCTCTAATCCCTCCCAGCATCAGAGTCTTTTCCAATGAGTCAACTCTTCGCATGAGGCGCCCAAAGTATTGGAGTTTCAGCTTCAGCATCAGTCCTTCCAAAGAACACCCAGGACTGATCTCCTTTAGGATGGACTAGTTGGATCTCCTTGCAGTCCAAGGGACTCTCAAGAGTCTTCTCCAACACCACAGTTCAAAAGCATCAATTCTTTGGCACTCAGTTTTCTTCACAGACCAACTCTCACATCCATACATGACCACTAGAAAAACCATGGCCTTGACTAGACGGACCTTTGTTGGTAAATTGTCTTTGCTTTTGAATATGCTATCTAGGTTGGTCTTAACTTTCCTTCCATGGAGTAAATGTCTTTTAATTTCATGGCAGCAGTCACCATCTGCAGTGATTTTGGAGCCCAAAAAAATAAAGTCTGACACTGTTTCCACTGTTTCCCCATCTATTTCCCTATAGAACGAGTTAAATATTTTGCATACATAGGATATGTGCAATTTCTGCATTATATGGAATATTAAGAACAATCAGCAAAGCAGAATATAGGCCATCTTTGTTGGAAAATTTAACAATATGAGTAACACATATTAACCATTATTCACAAACCAGGGATTCTAAATTTTTGAAACACTGGATAGCCCATGGCATGCTGTGGGCCCTTTCAGCTCTAACAGATTGAAGCTGAATTTCCTTGGTTGTAAGTCAAAGATCACACAGAAAACATCCAGGCAGAAGGCATCTAGTCTAATAGAATATGTATCTTTTAATTGGAATTAAAGATGAAAAAAGAAAGAGAAAAAAACAGTAACTTTGCAGGCCGTGCCTTCAATATTGATGATCCTTAAAAATTCCACTGTTATAGAACTGTCAGAACAGTCTCACTACAAATGAAATCCTATGCATTGTTTTTTTTTTTTTTTCCCAAAAGAAAACAGTAAGTTTTAAAAGGGTCAGGACTGTGAAAATCATATCATCTGTGGCATAAATTCTTTTTTTCTAAACCATGAAACACAGAAAGTAAGCAAAAATCACTGAAAATACTTTAATGATATGCTACAAGGTCAAAATAAAATACTTTTGGGTAAGTGTGAAATGCTAATCAGCTTATAGCTTGAACAGTGAGCTCAGACAATGATAGGGGTAGAAATGAGATGGCATCGATTTGATGAGTGACAATTCTTCAGCCTTCAGCCTCAAGATAGCCTCTGAGGGGTGACTTACCTGAGATCATAGCTCAACATCAAGGGAAGTCTTTTGTGACAGTCATTATTTCAGCAAGAAAATTTGTATATTTAAATGAGGCTTTCTATCTATATGCAAACATAATATAGATTTGCTATAGCACCATACATAAACATTTAAGTTGAACTGAAGTCCATGTTCAAAGAATAGTTTCAAGTCTATTGATTTTAGAAACATTTCTTTTGTTATTGTACTAAATCCTCTACTAAGGAAATAAGTCTCTAGAGAGGAGCAGTGTATTGGTACCAAGAAATGACCAGAGAGAGACTCTCTCTACTACTTATTCCACATAAAGTGTGGCCACTAATAGCACAGCATTCCAAGTCTAAAAGAAATATCTCTGTTGAAGAACAATCCAGATCCCTTTCAGGATATTTGTTTCTTTCTTTTCTTCATAAAGCTCTGAAAATTGTTCCCCTAAGAAATTAAGGCCTCCACTCTGCTATACTTAAATACCTCTGCCATCTAACTCCCATTTCTCTTAGAATCATGTTGAATCTCCTTAACATGAACTCTAATGCTGTTTATATCTTGATCTATTTCCTGGTTTCCTTTCAGACCATTCTGCCTTAGCATCTACTTGTACTACCCCAGACCCCTTACTTTTGGCACCATCTAGTTATCACATCTGGTTAACATAGTTATCTTTGTAATAATAGGATTTCTGCACTAGAGTAGATCCTGAGTAATACACAACACAAGCTCTAACAAAGCTTATATGATTTATGATATATATGTATCTAAATAGGTGCATATTACCTTAACTGTTACCCAAGATTTAATTCCTTATAGGAATTGACATCCTCCGCACCTAATCTATTGTAGAAATGCAATAAATATTTATTGAGGAACTACTTAAACATTTCAATGAATGACCTAGAATCACATAAAATTCCCATCTATATCATCAAATGAATTCAATCACTGTTTAATAAGCATTTACTAACTTAGAATTTATTAACCTACTATAGGCAGGCTTCCCAGGTGGCACAATGGTTAAGAATCTGCCTGCCAATTCAGGAGACATAAAAGACAGAGGTTTGATCCCCAGGTTGGGAAAATCCCCTGGAGAAGGAAATGGCAACCCACTCCAGTATTTTCACCTGGAGGATTCCATGGACAGAGGAGCCTGGGGGAATACAGTCGGCTGCTGTTACTGCTAAGTCGCTTCAGTCATGTCTGACTCTGTGCGACCCCATAGATGGCAGCCCACCAGCACCACCGTCCCTGGGATTCTCCAGGCAAGAACACTGGAGTGGGTTGCCATTTCCTTCCCCAATGCATAAAAGTGAAAAGTGAAAGTGAAGTTGCTCAGTCATGTCCGACTCTTAGTGACCCCATGGACTGCAGCCCACCAGGCTCCTCCGTCCATGGGATTTTCCAGGCAAGAGTACTGGAGTGGGGTGCCATTGCCTTCTCCAGGAATACAGTCTATGGGGTCTTAAATAGTAGGACGTGACTGAGCACACACACTTCAACCTACTATAAGCAAGGCACTTTGCTCACAACTGAGGTGAGATGGCAAATATGTATCAGACTTAGGCCATTCTTGTGAAGAGATTATGATGTAACAATAAAATAAAATGTAATAGATATATTCACCTACGTGCACAAAAACTTTTCCATCATTAAAGGTAGGAAGCCCCAGCTAACATAAAATCATGCAGATAAAGTGACTTAAAATTAGCACTCATGACCTGGTAATCAGAAACAGCTTAACAAAAGAAGAATCAAGGAAGGAAGGATTCACTCATGTGAAATTAGAAGACAGAGATTTGCTGGAGGAGATGAAAGTAAAGGTTAAGGTAAACTGGTAAGAAAGTGTGAAGCTGGCAAAGTCACTCAAAAGTTACCGGGCTTAACTGGAACATAGAGTTCATTAAAAGAAGAATGAAAAGTAAAAATGTGAGAGGGAGATTAGTGAGAGAAATAAGATTCTAAATTAAGAAACTGGAAATTGATTAGAAATGAGCAGGCGCTAAATGTTCCTGAGCGTGGCCTAAGAAGCAAGTCATTCTGTCCTTGCAATGTATGGGATACTTCAGCCTTCAGTGTAATATCTGAGTACATCATACATATTTTGTACACAACTTTAATAGCAGTTCAAGCATGCTTTCCATGCCTAGCCATGCTCTATTTTATCTTACAGTCTTGATCAGCTGCCAGTAGCAAACAGAGAAAGCATTTCTTATTTAACACATATTTTTATGATCCTGTATTGCTAGATGGCACAGTAAGTGAAGTAACTTCCAATAACAGTTATCAGGGCATATCAATTTCTTATTCAACTAAACACAAAGTAATGGTGACTACTGAAATATGATGCTAGAGACATCTACGTGAAAAGCAATCAATCTAAAGATCTAACTGTAACATATATTTTAGAACAAATTAACTGGAAAAATTACAGCAAACTATTTCAAGAAAACTGAATAAAGCATTCCTCACAGTTAAACAAAACTGAATGGCAACAGAAATGATGTAGCAATAACCAAAAAGAAAATACCACAGTGTAAAACGTGCCTTCCACAATCATGACAGTGATTAACGTAATTAATCACTTTATTTTGATTAATATAATTCTAAATATTCAAAGAAGGTGGAGGTAAGAATATGAGCTCACCAAATTACCCTCCTGAAGTATACTTGAAATAAATAAATAAATCTGTTAGATATTTCACCAGTGTTTGTTTTAATCAGTAGTTTCTAAATGCTAAGAGATATTCCTGGAAACAGTTCAAACTATGTGTTAATAATTGATCATGATTTACTATAATCTCCTTTATAAATATAACTATGTTTTATAAGCATGTTTATATGCTAAACATAGAAATAACCTAAACAATCCCCCAAATGCCTTTCTGAGACATACTGAACAGTAAGCTTATTTATAAACTTTATGAAGTCTACACCAAAAAATAATTTCAAAATCAAATTTAAATTCATGTAAGGGTTTAAGGAAATCACGATCTAAAGTCAGGCACATCTGAAGTTTGAATCTCAAACTAACTCATGACCAGTGTTTTGGTGTAAAACAAATGTTAGTTTTTAATAGTACTCAGACACACATATAATTATGGTGGACAGTATTGTGAATTGCATTCAGACTGCTTCTGGAATCTTAGCTCAACTAGTGAATGGCTACATGACTGGTGTCACATTTCTGAGCCTTTCTTTAATAATAGCTGTTATTTATACATTCTCACTTTATGCCAGGCATGGCCATAAGTGTCATATATCAAGTTATACTTACTCATTATAGGACATACAACTTATATAGCATATTAATGCATGCACATTTGCTAATGCTACCATAAGACTACTAGTATCTTCATTTAAATACATGACAGGTTAAGTAACTTGCCCAAAGTCTTAGACTGGTCCATAATCAATGCTCTAAACACTACATTTTTAATTCATGGATTATATATGCTTTTAAGTCATATTTTCACAGGAACTCCAAGAGAGGACAAAATACATTTCAAATGTTCAGTAAATGTATTTAAATTGAAAGATCACTCACAGATCAGATCATTATCAGGTAACAGATTAAAAATTAAATTGCAACTTTCTGATTATCTAAAGATATAATAACACCATTAAAAAGAAAGAAGCTTAAGAATAACTTATCTTAATGTTCATCCTAGCAAAAACGTTTACTGAATAATTTTTTTTACCACAAGGTCAAATTAATCCTTATTTTAGAAAACTGCTGTTTTTGTTCAGTCACTAAGTTGTGTCTGACGTTTTGTGACTCCATGGGCTGCAGCATGCTAGGCTTCCCTGTCCTTCATTATCTCCTGGAATTTGCTCAGATTCACGTCCACTGGGTAAGTGAGGCTATCTAATCATCTCATCCTCTGCTGCCTACTTAGAAACTAAAACTTCCAATTGATTATGCACTATAATTAAATTCATAATTTTTACATATTTCTATTCCATTTGCCAAAAATTTATGCTAAATGATAAGGGAGCAATTTGAATTGATGTGTTAGACAAAAGTCAAAGAGAAAAAAATTTAAGTATTTTTTTTCTCTTTATAACGTTTTGCTTAACAATATCTTTGCTGCTGCTGCTGCTGCTAAGTCGCTTCAGTCGTGTCTGACCCTGTGCGACCCCATAGAGGGCAGCCCACCAGGCTCCTCTGTCCCTGGGATTCTCCAGGCAAGAACACTGGAGTGGGCTGCCATTTCCTCCTCCAATGCATGAAAGTGAAAAGTGAAAGTGAAGACGCTCAGTCGTGTCTGACTCTTAGCGACCCCATGGACTGCAGCCTACCAGGCTCCTCTGTCCATGGGATTTTCCAGGCAAGAGTACAGTGTCTTTAGATTTCCATAAATACTCAGTTCTGTGTACAATAAAGTATCTGTGAGCAGCATGATAAAAGTTATGTTCCAAATTGCATCCATACATTAACTGCCAAAAGAGGCTACATAATAATTTTTGAAAGTGAAAAAAAAGTCCTCTGGACCTTCTATAATATGCAAAGTCAAAGGAAATGGATAGCCTAATGATACAGCCACGAGGAGGTGGCCAGCAGAGTTCAGTGATTGGGAAAGAAAGCTTGACAAAATCTAGGTATATTAGTCAGTTCCTTAAAATATTTTATCTCTCTGCAAGTTCTGAATTGTCAGCAGTGTAAAAAGTACCTCCAGAAGGAGTCTGTATTTTATACCTCTATATTCATAACTACTGTAGCCATTTTTCATACTGCTGTAAAAAGGCAGAACCAATCAGCTGGCAGATGACTGTCTTTGGCTCAGCAGAAACTTCCATTTCGTGTAATAAAGACAAACACACACAATCTGAATACATTCTCACTGGGGAAGCATGGAGGGGTGGAAGACTCCTTTCATGTCATTTACTTTATAAGTTATTTCTAAGATGCATATTTTTTTTTCCTCAGGCTGTCCAAAGGCAGAGTTCCATTGTGCATTTCCAAAATGCAGTCCTTTGTAAGTAATTTCAATGGCCCTTAATAAAATCCTATGAATCACATTATACATTCAAAAATATGATCATTCTAATACATATCTTTCATGTTTTTCTCTCAAAATCGTAAGCAGAACTTCTCTTTTACTGAAGTGTATCCTTTAGGCATTTACTTGTGGTCATTTGGAATTTAAAATGTACTTCATTTAACACTATTGCACATATAGTAATTTGATAGGCTTTTAATTCGTGGAAGGATTCATACCATAAAAACGCTTTAAAAATCTGTTCTAGATTCAGATAAAAAAGTATATGTATGTTCTCTTCTTTTAAAATGAAGAATTATTTTTAATTCTGGTAGAATATGATACGAAAAGTGAAAAAAAAGTGAAAGTGTGAGTCACTCAGTCGTGTCGGATTCTTTGTAACCCATGCATGTGATAAAACCATCAACAATTCTAAAGCTCTCTTTCTTTTTTTTCCTTGTCTCCACTAGACCCATTGGGAGTACAATGGCTTAGGTCACAACATGAAACATCATGCTAATTAATCTGCTAATTAACTGGTATAAGAAATATATTGCATGAAGCAGATTGCTGTATTACTTTGTTTCAACTTTTGTGTAACCACTAATTTAGAATCATCTAATCATGCTCTTTAATCTAAATGTTAATCTCAGATGGCAGTAACACATGACTGCTGAGGAGCTCCCTTGTAAGACACGTACTGCATTTCTTCCCAGTACTAAAAATGGTTTACTGAAAGATGAAAAGATGCTTTGTTTACAGATCCTTGGTATTCATTTGAATATAATCTCTTCTAATGCAGTACTAATAACAAGATATCCTCAAAAACATTTGCTCAAACATCTTCATCCAAATAGTGAGACATCTGTTTGATAAGTTATCACAGGATTTTTATTAAAAAGGCTCATATAACCAATTGCTTCGTTAATATCATTAATATTTTCCTTAACACATTTTTTTGTTTGATTACGTGACTTATCAACCAAGGTTCAATTTGGGGTTCAAATAAATGACAGATTTGTAACTAATAAATATTAAGGGGTTTTAAAAAGTCAACCAGCAGAATAGTTAGATTACGCGATACCCACTTGAAATCTACTATCAAGAGGCAGCCGGTTTCTGATCTTTCTGAAATGCATATACCAAATGTCTGCTGCTTTCATAAGCCTGACACACAGGGGAGAAAAAGTCCTTGCTGACCTGCCTTTTAACTGCTAGACACAGAGAGAAGAAGAAAGATTAGAGACCTAGGTCCCCCTCAGTTGCTACTGAGACAGATTTTCACTGACACAACTGGGCAATAGCAATTAAAAAACAAGGTTGAGCTATACCTGATCTCAGAACACCAATCTCTTAAAACAGGAAATGTTCACTTTCCCTCCAACATCTAAGGATTGAGTCTAGAAAGATATTCATTTTTAATCATATTAATCTTAACTCCTCATTAGAAATTCACAAAAAGCAGCACAAGATAGGTTATTATAGGGGAATTAACATCCACGAAAATATACAGTAGCCAGCTTTTTCATAAAAAACTGTAGAAATTATTACAATGTATAGTCTAATAAAAATCTGTAGTTGGCTTTTTTCTTTTCGGTTGCTAAACTATGATATAAACTTAAAATATAACTTTCTCTTGTTTTCACTAGCAATTCTATGAGTTTACAAGAACACAGAGCCACTTCTGAGGCCTACATTTTCCAAAGTCACATTTATTCAATATATTTTATCTAGAAAGTAGTTTAAAATAGGCCAAACTGAGCATTTTCAATGCTTATTTTTCTTCTCTCCAATATGCTTACTTAACCAACTACTATATTTAAAATGAAAGCCACTGACTTCGCCGATACTAAATATGATCCAATTCAATTCAGCACGTATTTAGTTTATATTTCATTCATTCAAATCTTATCAGCCAATAAATGCAGCACTGTTTTCTGCTTAATGAACTACTTTGAAAATAAAGCCCTCATCATATTTAACAGATATTAAATATTTTCAAAGAATAACAACTGCCTGTTTATGGATTGGCTGTCATAATCAGCATTACCCTTAGTTTTTATGATAAGCTGATATATTTTCCATTCTTAAGTTTCACAATTTTTAAGCTATTAATAATGTGAAAGAATCGCATTCCCTTATGATTGTGGATAAAGTGATCTCCAAAAATTGTTTCTTAACCTTTTGGAAACTTTCATCATGTAACACAGGCTTGATTTCAGCTTTCACAGTTTCCTTTCACTTGTCTATGACTGAAGAAATTACAGCTCACAGAACTCCCAGATTTGAACTGTAGTGGATCAGAAACTTATTCCCCTGGAGAACTTGGGCCTGCACAATTTTTCTAAGTTTCACACCATAGCATACAGAAAAGAGTGAGGGCTTGGCATTACACTTTTCTGTGAGGTGCCTTTTACTTCACTTTTGCCAGTGATACTGAGTTTATTTTGGCCCATGAACATCTCAGCCAACAATCACCTCATTCTATTCATGTCAATTATAAAAACAATAAGAAAATTAATAATACCATTGTTTATTGAGTTCTTGTTATGTCATACTCACTTTACCTGGATGAATCTCATTTAATCATCACAACTAATTTATGAAGTAGATACTGTTTTAACTCCATATTATATACAAAGCAATGGAGGCAGAGAGATGTTATTCGTTCAAAAGTCACTCAAGTTATGTGCATGAACCATGTTTCAAACTCAGGCAGCCTGGATTCCAGACCCTGAAATCTTAACCACTGTGATATCCCATCATTTAGCACATGGCATTGTAACATTCAGCCTGCACGGCTGGAATTCCCATTAGACTGGGAGCTCTCCCTATTCAAAGAATGCAGCTGACATATTCCTCAGTCCACTCAGATTCCAGCAGCAAAGTCTTTATTTAAAAAGAAGTTGCAGCAAATAGTACATATTTATATTAATACACTTTAAGCATGCAAAACAAGTAAGAGAAAAACTTTTCTCTTCTTCCCTTTATACAGTATTTAGAGCAGACCTTTCACCACAGATTCCATCTTTATCCAATATTTCAGTGAGCTAGAACATCTGAATACCTTTCACATCTAAGTCATGCATTCTGAATCTGCCTCACACAGGTTAATAGATGTGTGATCTAGGGAACCACAAAATTTATCTCTGCACCCCCAAATAGTTTCAGAACCTATCTTGAACTCCTAACTATAATTGTGTTTGCCATGAAAGCTGTGACCCACCTATTGAATGTGGCCTCTGAAACCAGACTGCCAGGGCTCAATGCTCAGCAGTACCTCCTGCTAATTCTGTAGCTTTGCAAATTTACCAAAACTCTCTGTTCCTCATTTCCTCATCTGTAAAATGGGTCTCATGCAATAATAGTATCTAACCTCATGAGGTTGTTATAAATATTAAACAGAGCAATTACTATATCATCTGTACAGAGTAGGGTCTTGGGAACTTAAGTTTAAAATACTATCAGAGAAATATGAAAATCTGTTTGACTATATATACCAAAACAGTGAAGTAGAATAATAGTAGCCCCCCAAAATAGCAATAACTAAAAACAAATTTTCATTCCCAATGATATTTTTTTAATCCATGTGTATTCAATCTGATGGATTCTGGACATAATTTTTCAAATGGAATTCCCATTCACAATTATACTGCTCTGTGTAGCTATTTCCCTCAAGCCAAGTCTAGTCTCCTCTCCCTCCTCTCTTTTTTTCCAAATGGATAGAGGCAAAGGACAAGTGTAGAAGTTTTAAGTAGAGATACCAGGACTTGGGAGAGGTTTGATAGGTCCCATTTAAATTTTTAATCTTGTAAAATAAAGACTAAATTGACAAAATTAAATTTTATTATCAATATCAGTTCCATAAATGGCCAGAAGTTCACCTAAATGTAAAAAGAAAAACAATTCAGAGTGACCAATTTCTGCATAAGGAACTTTGAAGATTATCCATGCCATCTTTGTGATATTGAAAGTGACACTATTTTGCAAGTCTGTATGCTGCAATGAAAAAAAATCCACAAGATATATGTGCTTTCATTTTGCTTCCCACTGTTTCTCTGACCTTTCTCAGTTGGAGTAGTAGCAGGAAACTAAAATAAAAGTACTGTTTTTCTGTGAGGCACTTTGTGAATAAACAGTCGGGAAATCAGAACAGTTGTAAGACTTCTCTGCCTGTTGCTTCTCCTAAGCAGAGAATTACTATTAGTCAAAAGAGCCTACGGCAATCAACATCAGGGGCTAGTGTTTCTTTCTTTTCTGAAACCAATAAGGCTGATCCAAGTCCAAAAACGCTTTTGAAGTTATAGAGACCTTCATGTGTTGATCAATCCTTGAGTGGTAAAGAGCAAGAAAAACTGGTTCTAGATCTTTAATACATTCTGCCAGGGAATTCATTCAACTCAGTGAAGTACAAAAAGGTTTCCTCTATTACAAATTGAGTGTTTTGTACTTGGGTGCTGCTTGGTTCAGTTAACTTAGAGGGAGCTATTGATTCCAGACTTGATTATTTGTATGTCAGTGCATATCTCTATTAAGTCAAGCTAAGGCTGGAACAGCAACAACTGTAAATTCATAATTTTTCTTGGTCCTAAGGCATAGGTTGAGATTTGGGTCAATTTAAGTGGAAAACAGCATGTGATTCTCTTAATAAGGATTATCACTATTGATTATTGATATAATCACTATTCTATAGCATGGTGTTAATATTTCTAAGACATCAAAACCTAAGAATTAAGTTAATTTATTAGGACTTAAGAATGCAAATGATTTTAAAATTGATAGTTCAGTCCAAACCCATCCTTTATGGGTGAGAGAGCTTAGCACCGGGTAATGCAAAAAAAGCACCCTCAAGTCTGGCTATTTTGCACCAGAGTAAAATTTGGCATCAAGCAAGACTCCTGACCCTGTTCAGGGTGCTATTCTCTAAACATTCTCAAATATATCTCTGTCAAACCTTTCTCTTTATCTTAAGTGGCTAAGCTCTTCACTTTCAAATTGTAAAGATGCAGAAAATACAGTTTAAAACCAGCAACACGAATATACTTTACATCTCATTTTAAGAGACTATTAAAAATACAGACATTTTATAAAGTAGACTTCTTTATTATTTTGGCCACAGAAAAATATTCAATACAATAGAATTATACAGCTTGTAGACTTATCATTTATTATAATAGCATAAAAACAAAATCCCTGTAATAGTGTAGATAGGGTACCAGCTTCAGTTGATTGTCACATAGAAAAAAGAGGTAAAAAATTTCAACTCTAAAGTTAATCAGTAATATAAAGAGAAATAAACATAAATACCAGCGTACAATAGTTTCAAAATTATTATGGCACATAGTGACCTCAAAAAATACATCAATCTGTTTGAAACACTATCTTATCTACGTTAATGCATGGTCACTTGTATAATTCAGATTGAAAAAAAGTGGGGAAAAAATACATGTAACTTATTGGCATATTTAAAAATTAGAACACAAATATTTCCCCAGTCTCATCTGTAAGAGCAGCCGTGATTCACATTCTCTGTCGCTGAATAAAGAAATCTTAAGGAATATAGTAGGACTTTCCAACTGTCTTCAAACTGATTTCACAGGAGCCTACTCTCATTATTTTCAGACATCAGTACTATCTTAATTTAAATGGCTCAATTGCATTAAATATTATACTTAATTGGAGAGCCTTTGCAGTAGTCATTCTATCTTCAGAACTGCTTCTTTTGTGAATAATAATCTTTAATATGATCATGACATATAGGAAATGGCTTAAGACGGTTTACTCTACCTCTTTACATTCCAGGTAACAAACCAAAGTGCAAATGTCAATCGTTAAGTTTTACCTTCTCCCACTGATACATACAGGCACACACACAAATGCATACATATACACTCACGCCCATACACAAATTAGACTTTATACAGTATCTTCAATTGAGTAAGTAACTATAATGCAAAGAGTTACTTCCCACATGCAATTCACCTTTAATAAAATCTAAAAAGTCCTCCTCTGCATACCTAAATGCATAGGACCACAAATGTAAAAGGCCAGTTTCCTATTAAATAATGGCCGTACATTCCTATAACACTTAAGAAGGTTTACCCTAAATTCAATCAGAAATTGTATCAAATGTCTGTGAGATATATCCTGATCTTCTGCTTTTACACCATAATAAACTCTGTTTCAACAAGTATCAGATTGACCTAAATTTTATTTTCTCTTATGTCCATTAGTTTCTCATTTTCCCTGATTGGCAGTAGTATTTCTTCTTAGCCTTGTGAAATAGTATGGAACAAGCTAATTGTCTCAGAATTCAGTCCTGAGGTATACGTTTCCATTTTCTTTGTTGATCTAGCACAGGCTCAGGTGATTTCTACATAACGCATCCAATTAGTTCAAGCAAGGCAAATGAAATCACATCTATAATAATTTCCATCTTATTAACTATAAAGAGTAAGTAAGAGGATATGTTTCTCCACTCTTTGCTTGAGTCCTTTCAAGTGCAAACCAAAGGAAAAGGATTTCCTGTTCTTTTCATACTCTTGAATGTGATGATACTTGATTCAGTGTCTCCATTGTAATTGATAAGATTGTAAAACCTCTCTCACATCCCTTCTTTATTCTATACTGAGAGTTTAATTTTCTTTTTCAGCTGTTTGCAGATTATAGTTTGATTCCTTTTTTGCCGAGAATTTATTTTAAAGCCATTTTGTTTTCTTCCAAATCAGAGCTTCATTTTACTCAGCTAGTGGTCCTGCCCCTTGGGAATCGATTTCTTTTTACACAGGACTAATCCAGGTTTATTAGGATCCAACACCTTTAGTTGGAACAGTCCATGTATTTCACTTACGAGCACATACATTCATTTTACACGATTCCTCAATGTGGCCAGGGGGTTTCGTGGTCTGCACTGTATCCACCTATAAAAAATACAAAAATATATGTCTGCTTTACAGGGATGTGAGTAGGGTTTTGCTAGCCTAGATCTAAAACTTGGATGCATATTTTGGCTGATAGTATTCTTTCCTTCTTTAAGATGTTTTTGTAGTGGCCATAACCTCTTTTAGAATTCATAGAGACATAACTGTTCCAGCTACAATGAACAATCTTAGGGCATCTACATCAATGCTATTGGCTAATCTCCTGGATTCCATCTTTGACAAGAGATATTTGCATGGTAAAAGAAACATTGAATTATTGTTTTTCAGGCTTTGAGTACTTAAAGGAGAGGGGCTGTCAGGGCAGGAAGTGTTGTTGGCTTTATTTATATTATAAATACAAATAAGAATGAAATGGTAATTTTGTTATCAGTTCTTTTACAATTTACTGTCCCTAAAATCTCTGGGAGGTGAGCTTGATCTGAATGTTCACATCCTTCAAAGTAGCTCTCTAGTCTCTAAATGCAATCATGGAAATCTGAGCATTTTACACATCATCAACAAATGGTTCACTGATTTATGGTCAAGGATGAACTATTAAAACTATCCCCTTCAAAATTATGACCATAAAAAGGTATTGTTTTTTACAAGTGAAAGTAATGATAATACTCCTTTAAAATGTTTTGGTGCCAATATGAGTTTTAAATAGTATTGAATATTTATTGCTTTGAATTTGAGCCTGACCAATAGTCTGATTTCTGCTTTCTGACAAAAAATGCACAGAATATTGTTTCCAGTTTAATGATGCAATTGATGTCAATAAAAGCTTTAATGAGTTTGAACATTGTCAAAAAGGATAATAAATCACTTCCATAAAATAAAAATGCTACAGTTCACTACCAAAAGAATTAGAATGTTTTAAGAATTAAAAAAAAAAAAAATTAGTACTGCACCTAATTTCCAATGTCACAATGCATCACATGAGAATCAAGGTTAGAAAAGAAGTAATGAATTCTTTCACTGAATAATCAACTAACTCACATTTGAAAGTAAATGGAACAAAAAAGTAATGTCTAATTTAAAAATTGCTTATATTCAAGAGCATTTAAGATGCTTAAAAATTGTTCTGACTGCAGATTATCCATATTAGCTGTATAAATTTAAGCAGCTTTAAAATGCCTTTAATTTATTAAGTTAAATTTTATCTTTTCTAGAATAGTATATATTTTCTTTCTCTAGCAAGTTTTAAAACTTAGCATAATTTAAGATATTCTGGCCAATAACACACGGAAGACAAGTTTACCATGGAATCTATGCTAAGTGAGTTTTCATGATTTAGATTGTAAGTTTAAGATGAACATGTGCTAAGTCGCTTCAGTTGTGTCCAACTCTTTGCAACCCATGGACTGTAACTCACCAGGCTCCTCTGTCCATGGGTTTTCCAGGCAAGAATACTGGAGTGGGTTGCTATTTCCTTCTCCAGAAGTTCTTCCCCACCGAGGGACGGAACCTGCATCTCTTATGTCTCCTTTACCACTAGTGCCATCTAGGAAGCCCTAAGATGAACATAGATTATCTAATCAGAACACCAATCGTACATGACACTTGTCATTTAAAAACTGCTTTATACAAAAATGAAAACTATATATTTAAAAGTTTCAGATATTGTTTTTTATTTTCAAACCAATGAGAATGATGTAGCCATAATGCACAACTAGACTACATTAGATCATCCTGTTAGGTACTACCTATCATGGTTGTGCTAAGTTGCTCAGTCGTGTCTGACTCTTTGCAATCCTATGGACTGCAGCCCACCAGGCTCCTCTGTTCATGGGATTCTTCAGGCAAGAATCCTGGAGTGGGTTGCCATTTCCTCCTCCAGGGGATCTTCCAGACCCAGGAATCAAACCCACATCCTCTAAGACTCCTATATTGGCAGGCAGCTTCTTTACCACTGAGCAACCTGGGAAGTCCATATCTTTGCCTGGAGAATCCCATGGACAGAGGAGCCTGGCAGGCTATAGTCTATGGGGTCACAAAGAGACGAACACAACTTAGCGACTGAGCAGGAGCACTGTATATATATAGTGCTATATATATATATATATATATATATACACACACACACACAGTGCTCCTGCTCAGTCGCTAAGTTGTGTTCGTCTCTTTGTGACCCCATAGACTATAGCCTGCCAGGCTCCTCTGTCCATGGGATTCTCCAGGCAAAGATATGTATATATATATATATATATATATATATATATATATATATATATACATACTGGAGAAGGCAATGGCACCCCACTCCAGTACTCTTGCCTGGAAAATCCCATGGACAGAGGAGCCTGGTAGGCTGCAGTCTATGGGGTCACTGAGGGTCAGACACGACTGAGCGACTTCACTTTCACTTTTTACTTTCATGCATTGGAGAAGGAAATGGCAACCCACTCCAGTGTTCTTGCCTAGAGAATCCCAGGGATGGGGGAGCCTGGTGGGCTGCCGTCTATGGGGTCACACAGAGTTGGACACGACTGAAGCGACTTAGCATATACACATACTACATATATAATTATCTTTGTAAAGTTATTCACTTAACTGTTTCATCCTGTCAAGGCTACAGTGTAGTTTAGAAGAACAAACCTCATTTCCATGGTTTACTACTTTATTCTCAGTGTTGGGACATGGTTGTCTCTCAATAAAACTGCTCTAATGAATGAATACCTGTTGGAAATAGCTAGCTAAACAAATCACAATACTGGTCACATCACTGTACCACTTTTGTCTAATTTTAATATTTTGAAATCATGTTTTTGACTTTCTATTATTTGTCATATGATAGGTTTTGAAACAGACATTTTTGAGCTGTATTGACATTCTTCATTTTATTATCATTTTATTTTACCCACTTTTTCTATATTTTTCAACTTGGCCTGTCCATTTAAAATTTCATTAATTTTCTCTTTTTAACCTTTTCCATATAACTGTCATTCTTTTCTTTCCTTAAAGGGAATATTCTATTTAAAATGTTCTGCAAGGTTTTCAATAAGTGAATAAGTAAAACAATAAAAACATAGCAAATCAGAGGCATCAAAGTGTTTCATCTTCTATTTTAAAGACTTGACATTCTTTTAAAAGCATACCCAAGAAACAGAATGCATTTACCACATTGCCATGAAACATAATGAAATCCTCTTATTAAAATATTACTGGGGAATAGAGCTCTCTCATGTCATAAATTAACTATGGAAGGGCAGGTTTCACGTTTGTGGTTTCAAGCTTTGATGCACTGAACAAATGCAGCTGTGCACTAATATTCACCTGTCACTAAAGCCAAGAAAGTGGATTCTTTCCTCACCATTAAAGATTCATGTTTAAAAACAAAAATGAGTACCTCAAATCACTTATTGAGCTCATGGAGAACTACTTAGGAATCACCATTCTGCAAACAGTCATTGATGAGGGTCAGGGTAGAAATGGATGTTACCAGGATTGGTTTGTTTTGATTTGAATCAGCTAATTAAAATGGCCCTGGAAACAATTTTCAGATCACTGCCCACTGAGGAGATAGGCTCCAGTAAATCAGACCAAACCAATCTTTCAGTCAGGTCCAATTCTGCTGAAGTTGTATAGACGCAGCTTTTGTCTTCCCCTTCCAGCCATTCTCTTCAATTTTTTTCTATCACCCAGGCAACAAGCCACACACACACAAACACACACACAAAGATGAAACTAAGCCATTCCTGGAGCACGTTTTACCAGGCCATCTCTATAACTCACTCAGTTTTCATTTCTTAATCAGACTGAAATAAGTTTGGAATTAATTATCAAAAACCATCACAAAATTGTAAAGTAATTATCCTCCAATTAAAATAAATAAATTAATTTAAAAAATATTAATAAAAAGTTAAATGATAAAAGCTTTGTTCTTTTCCAGATTTCTCTGGCCTTCTCCCTGACTAGTGCTTGGAAAAGAAAGCTGAATTATGCAGAGAACAGGAATAAGATTCAGATTTAAGTACAAGAATACAATGAACACTCATACAAAGGAATAAACACTCTCTTAATAATTCTGAAAAAATTCCAATCATAAACAAGCAAATGTATGTATTTTGAAAGGAACATGTATCTATTTTGTACTTATTTTTATTAGGCATGCTTCAAAACTAAGTCACACACCTACGTAATTGGTGTAGATTAAGTACAAGTGTCTGTTGAATGTGTTTGCATATAATTGGCAATATGTAAAGGGATTCTATGAATATTCATTATTTTTTTCTCTGACTGATGTTAAGATCTAGGTGAAAGTAAAAGGCATCATGTAAAAATAAAGTCTATTCCATGACACAGAAAATGCAATTGATGGTAGTTTCTGCAATCTAGGAACAGAAAGTGGATTTTCATATTTTACAGCAAATGCATAATATCAGAGCTAAGTCAAGGGAGAGCCATCATCAAGACTGAAAGTTTATTATTTAAAAAAATAATGGAAAATCATTTGAAATAGAAAGTGAGACAGAAGGTTAACATGAGCTATGGTGAGTGGAGGACTATGAAGATAATTCTGAATGAATTATATGATCATGTTTTACTCCATTTTGACATATAAATGAGGTACCAAAACTCAAATTATAATTATTCATTACTATATCATCTGCATAGATGTTTATTACAAGATTGCACTTAATTATTTAACTTTCCCTCACAAAGTCCTTGTGAAGTCGCAATTATAAGTTTGCTCGTTTTACATATGAGGGAATTAAAGATCAGAGAGCTTAATCTTCTTATATAAAAATCACATAGATAATGGGAGAATCAGGACCCCAAACCAAGACTTTGGTTATTAATCAAAGATTGTTCTTCCTCAGCATTATGTTTCTGGATAATTGTTTTTTAAATTTGACTTTGAATCTTTTAAAAATATACATATAAGTTATAACTGAAAATGTCTCTATTTTTGCCATTGTTTCAGGAATAAGCAAAACTATGCAAGCTTTCTATACTATTATAAATGAGTGTGCTTGAAATTCAGTTCTAGAAGCCTGTGTGTTAGAGTCAGGATTCTATCATAATTACTTAAATTTGTGAATACATAAGAAGCAACTTCAACATATCTGAAGGTTGTCTAAACTTACAAAAAAAAAGAAAAACACAGAAAGAAAAGGAATAAATAAGACAAATTCCACCTAATCAAAGAAAGGGGTGTTTATAACCATTTACCTGTGTAATTGGAGAAGGAAATGGCAACCCACTCCAGTACTCTTGCCTGGAAATTCCCATGGATGGAGGAGCCTGGTAGGCTACAGTCCATGGGGTCGCAAAGAGTCGGACACGACTGAGCGACTTCACTTTCTTTTCACCCTGCATATATGGAGAAGGGAATGGCAATCCACTCCAGTATTCTTGCCTGGAGAATTCCATGGATGGTGAAGCCTGGTGGGTTAGTTACAGTCCGTGGGGTCGCAAAGAGTCAGACATGACTGAGCGACTAACACATACACCTGTGTAATAGTGCACACACACACACACACACAAAGGCCATTCATTAGCACTGTTTAATTTACATTCTTTGGAAAAGAGGGCTTTTAAATGGTGAGTCAACGTCTGAATTGGCCATGGAAGGCAAGGGATTGGATAATATCATACCACTTCCACATCATAGGTAATTTGCTCTCACTACAGAATACGAATGATGTGGGCCCTAACAAAAAAGTGCCGTGGGTTGGATAGCCAAGCAATCAATATTTATTGACTGGCTGGCTGTTAGAATCATGGAATCTCAGTGTTAGAAAGAATGCCAAAGGTTACAGAGTCGAATCATGTGAAAGACATTGTGGGAGGCATGGGGGAAATACAAAGAAACAAAAGTCACAGTCTTGCCTCTGAGGACATTTTTATGTGTACAAATATATACGTATAAACAGATGATTAATCTTGAGGAGGAAAAGACAAGAACCCAGGAGGTAAAACTATGAGAGCTCTGAAGAGTGAGAAGAGACTATGATGGGGGAGGAGGAAGAGGGCTCCTGGACTAACTGAACCTGAGTTGGGTCTTAAAAGCCAGATAAGCTTGACATCTATGGAAATGAGGGAAAACTACATTCCAAGAAGAAACCTGTGAGGAAGATGGGTGGTGAAGTCAGGAGGCAGTGAATGGATTTCCCTGCCGAAATCAGAGATTTCTGTAATTCCATTCAACTTCACCACAAGCTGTTTTCTCTACTTAGATCAAGTCTACATATAAAAGGATGCAATGTAATAATTAAAAGCAGCAACAACAAAGCTGTCCTGAATATCCTAAATTAGAAATACAGACAAATTAAAGTAACTGTCAAAAGTCAGAGAGAGCAAAAATCGACTGTTTTTGTTAAAACTAACATAATCAAGTTTTTGAGGATTCTTGCTCTAGAACTGCCTATTTCTAAAGGTTAAATTGTGTACATCTTAATTCACAATTTTATTTTTTATTGTTTTACTTCTAAATGACATTTTAAAGGAACACTCTTTCTAAACAAGTGAGGGACGGGGATCAATTCAAACAGACTGAAAGTGAAAGTAGCTAAGTCTTGTTCAACACTTTGGGACTCCAAGGACTGTACAGTCCATGGGATTCTCCAGGCCAGAATACTGGAATAGGTAGCCTTTCCCTTCTTAAGGGGATCTTCTCAACACAGGGATCAAACCCAGGTCTCCCACATTGCAGGCATATTCTTTACAGCTGAGCCACAAGAGAAGCCAAAGAATACTGGAGTGGGTAGCCTATCCATTCTCCAGCTGCTCTTCCTGACCCAGGAATTGAACCAGGGTCTCCTGCACTGCAGGCAGATTCTTTACCAACTGAGCTACCAGGGAAGCCCTCAAACAGACTGCTAGGCATCAAGGAAACAAAAACACAAGACTGAACCTCAGCTTCAGTCTACTGACAAAACATGCTCCACCAAAGAAGGGAATGGCAAGCCACTTCAGTATTCTTGCCTTGAGAACCCCATAAACAGTAAGAAAAGGCAAAAGGATAGGACACTGAAAGATGAACTCCATGGGTTGGTAGGTGCCCAATATACTACTGGAGATCAGTGGAGAAATAACTCCAGAAAGAATAAAGAGACGGGGCCAAACAAAAGCAACACCCAATTGTGGCTGTGACTGGTGAGGGAAGTAAAGTCTGATGCTGTAAAGAGCAATATTGCATAGGAACCGGGAATGTTAGGTCCATGAATCAAGGCAAATTGGAAGTGGTCTAACAGGAGATGGCAAGAGTGAACACGGACATTAATCAGTGAATTAAAATGGACTGAAATGAGTGAATTTAACTCAGATGATCATTAAATCTACTACTAAGGGCAGGAATCCCTTAGACGAAATGGAGTAGCCATCATGGTCAACAAAAGAATCCAAAATGCAGTACTTGGAGGTAATCTCAAAAATGACAGAATGATCTCTGTTTCCAAGGCAAACCATTCAATACCAAGATAATCCAAGTCTATGCCCTGACCAGTAATGCTGAAGTTGAGTGGTTATATGAAGACCTACAAGACCTTCTAGAACTAACACCCCAAAAGATGTCCTTTTCATTATAGGGGACTGGAACACAAAAGTAGGAAGTCAAGAAATACATGGAGTAACAGGCAAATTTGGCCTCGGAGTGCAGAATGAAGCAGGGCAAAGGCTAATAGAGTTTTGCCAATAGAATGCACTGGTTATAGCAAACACCCTCTTCCAACAACACAAGAGAATACTACATATTACATCACCAGATGGTCAACACTAAAATCAGATTGATTATATTCTTTGTAGCCAAAGATGGAGAAGCTCTATACAGTCAGCAAAAATCAGACTGGAGGCTGACTGTAGCTCAGATCATGAGCTCCTTATTGCCAAATTCATACTTAAATTGAAGAAAGTAGGGAAAACCACTAGACCATTCAGGTATGACCTAAATCAAATCCCTTACAATTATAGAGTGGAAGTGAGAAATAGATTTAAGGGAATAGATCTGATAGAGTGCCTGAAGAACTATGGATGGAGGTTTATGACATTGTACAGGGACAGGGTTTATCATTCCCAAGAAATTTTTTCATTCCCAAGAAAAAGAAATGCAAAAAGGCAAAATGGTTGTCTGAGGAGGCCTTACAAATAGCTATGACAAGAAGAGAAGAGAAACGCAAAAGAGAAAAGGAAAGATATACCAATTTGAATGCAGAGTTCCAAAGAATAGTAAGGAGAGATGAGACAGCCTTTCTCAGTGATCAATGCAAAGAAACAGAGGAAAGGAATAGAATGGGAAAGACTAGAGATCTCTTCAAGAAAAATTAGAGATACTAAGGGATTATTTCATACAGAGATGGGCAAAATAAAGGACAGAATATTATGGACCTAACAAAAGCAGAAGATATTAAGAAGAGGTAGCAAGAATACACAGAAGAACTGTACAAAAAAGATCTTCACGACCCAGTTAATCACGATGGTGTGATGACTGACCTAGAGTCAGACATCCTGGAATGTGAAGTCAAGTGGGCCTTAGAAAGCATCGCTATGAACAAAGCTAGTGGAGGTGATGGAATTTCAGTTGAGCTATTTCAAATCCTAAGAGATGATGCTGTGAAAGTGCTGCATTCAATATGCCAGCAAATTTGGAAAACTCAGCAGTGGCCACAGGAGTGGAAAAGGTCAGTTTTCATTCCAATCCCAAAGAAAGGCAATGCCAAAGAATGTTCAAAGTACTGCACAATTGCACTCATCTCACATGCTAGGAAAGTAATGCTCAAAATTCTCCAAGCAAGGCTTCAACAGTGCATAAACTGTGAACTTGCTGATGTTCAAGCTGTATTTAGAGATGGTAGAGGAACCAGAGACCAAATTGCCAACATCCGCTGGATCACTGAAGAAGCAAGAGAGTTCCAGAAAAACATCTACTTCTGCTTTATTGACCATGCCAAAGCCTTTGACTGTGTGGATCACAACAAACTGTAGAAAATTCTTCAAGAGATGGGAATACCAGACCACCTGACCTACCTCCTGAGAAATCTGTATGCAGGTCAGGAAGCAACAGTTAGAACTGGACATGGAACAACAGACTGGTTCCAAATTGGGAAAGGAGTACATCAAGGCTGTGTACATCAACCCTGCTTATTTAACTTATATGCAGAGTACATCATGTGAAATGCTGGGCTGGATGAAGCACAGGCTAGACTCAAGATTGCAGGAGAAATATCAATAACCTCAGATAAGCAGATGACACCACCCTTATGGCAGAAAGTGAAGAAGAACTAAAGAGCCTCTTGATGAAAGTCAAAGAGGAGAGTGAAAAAGTTGGCTTAAAATTCAACATTCAGAAAACTAAGACCATGGCATACAGTCCCATCACTTCATGGCAAATAGAAGGGTAAACAATGGGAATAGTGAGAGACTTTATTTTTTGAGGCTCCAAAATCACTGCAGATGGTGACTGCATCCATGAAATTAAAAGATGCTTTCTCCTTGGAATAAAAGTTATGACCAATCTAGACACTTTATTAAAAAGAAGAGACACTGCTTTGCCAACAAAAGTCCATCTAGTCAAAGCTCTGGTTTTCCTGTGGTCATGTATGGATGTGAGAGTTGGACTATAAAGAAAGCTGAGGACTGAAGAATTAATGCTTTTGAACTGTGGTATTGGAGAAGACTCTTGAGAGTCCCCTGGACTGCAAGGAGATCCAACCAGTCCATCCTGAAGGAAACGAGTCCTGAATATTCATTGGAAGGACTGATGCTGAAGCTGAAACTCAATACTTTGGCCACCTGATGCGAAGAACTGACTCACTGGAAAAGATCCTGATGCTGGGAAAGACTGAAGGCTGGAGGAAAAGGGGAACAGAGGATGAAATGGTTGGATGGCATCACCAACTCAGTGAACATGAGTTTGAATAAACTCCAGGAGTTGGTTAATGGACAGGGAGGCCTGGTGTGCTACAGGCCATGGGGTGCAAATACTCAGACACGACTGAGCAACTGAACTGAACTGACTGAACCTCAGGTTTACAGTGCCAATTACATGTGGTCAAAGTTGACCATTCATGTATCTCCATTCTTAAAGCTCAGAATAAAATGTAAAATGATGTTAACTTAAGGTGTCATCATTATCCTCCTCAGACCATGGTATTGGCCACCTCTGGAAACAAAAACAGTACTGGCTAGTATTCATGTGCCAAAGCAATAAGTCTCTGGAGAAAGAGAGACTAGATGTAACGAGAAGGTGAAATGAATAGCAATCTTGGCTGTTCTTAAATGCCACTTAAATGCAATTATGTGCCCCAAATACTGAATCTACTCTGCGATCCTTAAACACTCAGAGGGGAGTAGAAAGCAGCCATCAAACAACTAGAAAGTGTTTCTAGATGATGTATAAAGTTACTAAGAGTCAAATACACTACCAGGGAAGTGAAGGTAATGTCCAATGAGTTTTAACTGTCTTGAAAAAGTTAATGTGCAATAGGACAATATTACAAAATCCAACCAACCACTTTCTTGCTCATGAAAGATAATATTAAAAGTGTATGGTATGGGGAGGGAGGAGGGAGGAGGGTTCAGGATGGGGAGCACATGTAAAAACCTGTGATGGATTCATTTTGATATTTGGCAAAACTAATACAATTATGTAAAGTTTAAAAATAAAATAAAATTTAAAAAAAAAAGTAAAAAAAAAAAAAAAGTGTAGAACTGGCACCATGTTTGTAGTTCAGTTGAGTTCAGTCCCTCAGTTGTGTCTGACTCTTTGAGACCCGGTGGACTGTAGCATGCTAGACTTTCCTGTCCATCATCAACTCTCGGAGCTTTCTAAGTTGAATATACTTCTCTTTTAATGTGATTTGTGGTCGATCGGCTTTAAAAAATCTATGCTTTCTGATCATTAGAAATGTCTAGGGATGTTTTTTATAAATACTTTCAGAAATACTAAGTGGTGATGATTTAAGGACTGACATGAGTATATTAGCATAATGACTTTTAGGACATAAAAAGATATTATATCAGCAACTAATACAGAAATACAATTTCAGAGATAAGGAACTCACCTGAAACCACCCTCTACCAAGTTATTCATTTTACCAGTGATAACACTGAGGCCCAGGGGGATGACAAGACATTTAGTATAACACTGCAACTTTAGGATTAAAACTAAATGCTCTTGCTCCCAAATCAGTAGTTTATTTCCACTTAATTTATGAGAATTACATCTCAAAGAAATATAAAACTGGGAGATGAGATTATTTAAAAACCAAGCAGCTCTAATTTCAGGACAGTTCAGTTGTGAAATGCAGGGAAGACATACAAGTTAGATAGACTTATTTTTAATTTACAATGGACTTTGCACTCATAATGTCAGTGGGTTCATCAAAAACAACCAATGGCAATTATATGATAAATACGAAAATGAGATTCTTTGTAACAAAAATGTTTCTGTGTGGGCTAAGTTATAGAATCTCTTTTTATTTGGAAACACTTGAAAAATCTTAAGAAATTAATAAAAATTACTTTAAGTCAAGCTTCTTTATAGCTTCATTTCAAATTTTTTTGGGATGGTTCCAATCAATATTGCATAGAATTTTTTAATATGCTTTGTATGAAAAGGACCGCAAATCTTACACTTTAAAATAGGTCACAAGTCTTAAGGAACTTAATAAAAATGCAATATGGTGTTTTTAACATAGAAAAGATTATTTGCTTCTTTTTTGCTCCTTTGTCTTATACGTTCAGTGTGATGTATTAGTTTAATTAAAGTCTACCAAATTATCATAAGGATTTTATGTGCTGCAAATAATTGGCTTTGTTCTCGTCTCACTTTTTCTTAATGGGAGCAGAACACTCTTTCTTTCTTCTTTTTTTTAAATGATACTTAGTAAAAGATACCAGAAAATTACAGGGACGAAAAGTTAAATGAGGTGCCTAATGAAGTGACCTTTGTCATCTTGGACATGAAATAAAATTAAGCCTGCACTAATGCAATGAACATAAGTCAATGTTTTCAAAGAGTTAAGAGGATAGGTAATATTATGGCTCAGGGCCAAATCGTACCAAGAATCCTTCCATACATAAAAATGACAATCCTATTAATATGAAAAGCTGATAGGCCCTAAAATGAAGTGAAATATATAAATAGATCATGTAATAAGATTTTTTTATGGAAGCTATAATGAATCAATCTTTTTCACGGGACAGATTTAGGTGATAATCCAGATAAAGCATATTATCAGATACCTATTTGATAAGAGACAATTTAAGCATGTAAGTGAACAGAGAATTAACAAATGTGGCATATTAAATCAAAGTTGTTTCAGAGAGTAACAATACTAACATAACCACTCTTGCCATAGTTGAGTGGGAACAAATTATAGTTAAAATATACAGTCATTGACAAGACTACTATCTCTAACAGTAGCAAAACAAAAAACAGAATAACCTATGAACAGGAAATCAATTAACTGACTACTGTATGAAATCTGAAAGATGGAAATTATGAGTGACTTTCTTATAGCATAATTCTTAAAGTGTGTTAAAGAATATGTGTAAGATATGAAAGATAATCAGCAGTGCTTCTTTTGTTAGAAGAAAAAATGTGATCACTATTCATCTACCATTGTCTTTAAAGAAACATAATCTATATATTATGGACTTTCTGAAAAATTCTGAGCTTTTAATTTGTCCTCTGAATTACTTTTTGTTTAAAATATGCTTCTATCCCTAGCTTCATAATATGATAAGTGTTTTCAATTGCTAATAATAACTAACACTCTATTGAGTGTTTACGAGATCTCAGGCTAATGCATGCAGTCCCTAGGAAGTAGATAATATTATTAACCCCACTTGACAAAGAAGGGACTTGAACAGAGAAATTAACTTGCTTAAAACACAGCTCTAAAAATGGCAGTGCTGGAATTTTAAACCCAAGAAGTCTCATCGTTGTGTCTGCTTTTAACTGACTACTCTCTACTGCCTCTCTAGTGAAACAATTGTTCTGAAAAGTAGGTTTTTATCAAATTTGCTATACCTTTTCAAATATACTCAACAACATTTTTTCAGGTAGAGTGTTATTGCATTTTTAATAGAACCAGAAAATGTTTAGCATATCATTTTAGGTTTATTAAAACTCTCTCGTTCTCTTTCTCTCTCTCTCTCACACACACAGACATGCAAACAAACACACAATAATAATTACTTTATTACATTTCTGAAGAACACACAACAGGTGTACATAATGTTATACTCAGATGGTGTTAAGCAAGAAGATTTCTTTTTTCCTTTCTTCATAAAGCCAGACTATGTATTTTTAAAATCCCATGACCTCAGAATGTGCCTAAAAGAATGAAGCAAAGAAAATGATAGTCTACCCACCCTGTGATACATGTTTTTATTTTGATTTTTTTAATATAAATTTATTTATTTTAATTGCAGGCTAATTACTTTACAATATTGTATTGGTTTTGCCATACATTGACATGAATCTGCCACGGGTGTACATGTGTTCCCCATCCTGAACACCCCCCACCTCCCTCCCCTGTGATGCATGTTTTTAAAGTAATTCTCTAATTGGTTGTCTCAGAAGGAACATTGCTAGGAAGGAGTGCTTCTTCAGAGAGTGCACATGCATATTTTGAATAGATATACCTGATTTACTCCATTTGTTTTAAGCCAAAGAGTGAAAGGGAATCTTTGACAAAACTGTCATCTTTAAAACACAGTGATATTTCATTTTCCCCTTCTGCACTATTTAGATTGTCTGGAACTGAAATGCTTCCAGCGGCTCCTGTGTCCAATTTTTCAAAGCTGTCACTTTCTAGAAATCTGCTTAAGCAAAATACTTATGCTGTTAAAAAACAGAACAAACATACATTATAAAATACATTCTATTCTTCTTTGCAGGTCAAAGTCTTCTTCAAGAATGCAAACTTGGGAGAAAATGTGAAAAGAAATTCAAAGATGACTATGATAGATTAGTGAAAGTCAATGAATCTGGTGTACCTCTGATTAGTTTCTAGAGATACACCTGGACTTAGCTCAGTAGAGTTTTTCCACACAATAATCATATAATCAAAATGTTATTCTCAATGCATACATGAAAGGTCATTAAACTGAAAAAGAACAAATACAGAGGAAAATGGGACATTGAAAGATGACCATGGTTACTCTTCCTCAGATCATGTCTATATCAAGCTATTATAATGTTCTTGTCAACCTTCCACATCCCAGAAGTTAACAAAAAATTGTCAAGCATTATACTTGTTAGACCTCTGGCCTCTCTGAATTGTGCACATCATAACTCACATCCTCTAGTACCTGACTATGTGACAGCACAGTGTAACAATATGCAAAATAATGATGATAAGAATGGTGTGAAAGGCAATCAAACTTTTGTTATCAGCACAGGACTTCCAAAATGTGAGATGAAACATATTTTGAAAAGGTTCAGTCATCCTCACTTGAATATTACTCAGTATTCTTAGCACAGAGTATACTTCCTTTATTCACACATATATACATACTTTAAATTGTCTATATATAGATATGCAGAGGATATGTTTATCACATGTGGACCTTTGTCTCCTGGATGCATGATCACACACTTCTGGCTTAATTAATCTTTCCAAGTTTATGCAGTAAAAATTACATAAGACTTACAATTCTTTCCATTGCTTTAAAAAGCTAGTCCTCAGCAAAAGCCAGGACTGCTTATGGTGTACAATCTGAAACCCAATTCTCTCTCGGCACTTTAACACTAGATCTGTCACCCTTTAACACCACAAAATCAATACCCTGGAATGTCATGGTTCTCTGATGGCCCACAAAGTCAAGGCGTGATCAATTTCAACTTCCTCACTAGACAGAAATAGACTTAGACAAATAAAAAAGATTTCATTCAAGTTAAATTCAATAAAACAAAGGAATAAAGGTAGAGAGAGTGCTGTTAGAATTCAGTCGAATAAATTTTCACTTAAATTTAGATCCATTTTAAATCCAACTAAATTGCATACTCAGCCAAAAGATATGTATCAGAAATTAAAAGAAGCTTAGAATTTACTGCATTCCCTAGATTAAGAAATGCTATCAATTAAATGTGTGTGTATATACATGTGTTTCTTTCACTGCATTAGTTAATAAACAGGAGGGAAAGGATGGGGTCTGAGTTTACCTAGAAAACAGGGTAATTTTTGGCTTCAGTGGCTCAGTAAGAATAAGAATCTTGTCTTTCTTGTTATAAACTGTATACCCCATATTGAGAACAGTCCAAGACACAGAGTAAACCCTTAGTAAATATTTGATTAGAATATGAAAATCTATGCATACATTAAATATAATCTGATACATAAACTTAACTGAGGGCAAAACCTCTTTCTTGTTCACTGCCATATCCCTGGCCTCCGTAGTGCTTAGGGTGTAACAGGCACTAAATAAAGATCTGCTGATTTGAAAGTCTAGAGAACACCTCCTGTTTTACTGGTCAATTTCTAGCACTTTAACTGAAATTTTAGAGTCGTCATTTCAGGATCATTTTCATTTTTCTGTAACAAACACTTTATATGTCAGCAGTTTTATTTTTCTCCTAAATTTGAACATATAAAACACAAAGATATTATTTAAAAATGCTTAGAAAAAGCCAGACCTGAGAGTCAGGGACATGGAGTGCATTTTAGGTTCACTCACTTGCCAGGCAACTTTGCCTTCCCAGGCTTCTGTCTCATCTATAAAATGTAAAAGAGGGACAGAGGGAGAACAGGATGATTCTCAGGTGACCTCCTGGGAATATGTAGGAATGTAAACTCGTGGGTATTTGTAGAGCTATGGATTTAAAAAAAAAAATCAATGAAAGGGGCTCTACAGGTCAGAGCAAAACAGGACAGTGATCCTATTAAGAAAGTTAAAAGAAACTGGAGTCATTCAGTTGTTCAAAGAAAATGCTGAAAATGCCCAAGTGAAGTAGACCAATACAAGAGGACTCACAGGCATGTGGCACCCAGAGCTGAGTTACTGCTTTCTGGTCCCTTAAAGCATAGGGTGTAGTTTGGCTCAATCTCTTGTCTTCCTGCATCATCAAAACTAGAAAGAAAAATATTCACTCCCATCTAGCTTTCTTCTAGGGGAAGCCATGTGACAAAATGTTGGCCAACAAAATACAGAACAGACAGCAAAAGAGACACTGATGTATAGATCAGTCTTATGGACTCTGTGGGAGAGGGGGAGGGTGGGAAGATTTGGGAGAATGGCATTGAAACATGTATAATATCATGTATGAAACGAGTTGCCAGTCCAGGTTCAATGCACGATACTGGATGCTTGGGGCTGGTGCACTGGGACGACCCAGAGGGATGGTATGGGGAGGAAGGAGGGAGGAGGGTTCAGGATGGGTAACACATGTATACCTGTGGCGGATTCATTTCAATATTTGGCAAAACTAATACAATATTGTAAAGTTTAAAAATAAAATAAAATTAAAACTGAGCTGAAACAAAAAAAAATAAAATAAAATACGGAACAAAGTCCTTGGGGAGGGACTCATTCTTAGGAGAGAAAGGAAATGGAATCAAGGGAAGTTGTTCCTTTTCCTTTTTGTCCCTCTTTCTTCTCCTAATCTGAAACAGGGACAGAGTGCCAGGAAAAGCAGCCATCAACTTGGGAATATGAAAAGGAAAATAAAAACTAAGAGATGATGGTGCAAGAGAATAGCCGTACCATGATTCCTCAGTAAAACTTGCTGACCCACAGCTTCCTGAAACTTATTATAGGGGAAAATAAGCCCTTCACTTAACCATGATTAATTTATTACTTGCAGCTAAATGCATTCTTAAGTGATGTATCTGCTAAGGGGAAAATCATAGAGAAGGATTATCCAAAAAAAAAAAGAGGGGGATGGATAAGAAAAAAAAAGAAAAAGAAGCTATGACTATAAGGGCTCCCATGATTACACACCAAATACAGGTTATGAGTCTGCAACTCCATCTGATCAACTGCCATGTTTCACAAAATTTTATATCACTGATACCCTGTAAAAAGGAGGCAACTTTTATGTTTAAAAGGCTCTAGAGCAGGAATCAGAAGATGGGCTTGAACTCTGACTCTGTCACATAATAACTCAGTTTTAGCAAAAGTGTTTTAGAATAAAAATGGAAATCACAACATTTCATTGATGAAGTGATTGTTAGGATTAATATGATGCATGCAAAGGCACTTTAAATGCACAGTGTTTTACTAGTAACTATTTTCATGGGATGATGCAAGTGAAACGCTTAGACACAGGTTCTGGCATAGACTAAGTGCTTATTTATTATGATCATTGTTATTATTTAATATAATCTACTCATATCTTCTCTAGAATATCTTGCTCATGACCTTGTTCCTGAGGCATGGCTGACTGAAAAAGTCAGATCTTAAGCGAGGCACAGCCAGAGTTTCTCTAGCAGGCATTTGAAATTGGTACCGAGAAAAGTTACTAGTCTTGCTGCAGGTGGGCATGTGGCAGGCAAATTAAAGAACTATGGAACTGTCAGCCATGGTTTATCATCTAGAGTAGAAAAAGATAAAAGGATCATCTCCAACATAAGAAGAAACATGTGGATGCACAGAAAAGACAGATGGAGAAAGAGAGAAAAGGAGAGAGGGAAGAAAGAAAACAGGGAGGGAGGAAGAGAGGGGAAGCGAGGAAGAGGGTGAGAGAGAGCATGAGCACAGATGCTGGTGGTATTGAACTTAGAATACATTTATGAAGATTGAGATCCACATACTTCTATTTTACATAATATATTTTAAGCTGGTTTCTCTTACTGACAATCAAAGAAAGTGAAAGTTCCAGTTGCTCAGTTCTGTTCAGGGACTGTAGCCCACCAGGCACTTCTGTCCATGGAATTCTCCAGGCAAGAATACTGGAGTGGGTAGCCATCTTTCTCCGGGGGATCGTCTACACCCAGGGATTGAACCCAGGTCTCCTGCATTGCAGACAGACTCTTTACTATCTGAGCCACAAGGGAAGCCCCAGCAACCAAAGAATGCTAACTAAATAAATATATTTGTTTTAGTTTTAGCATTGAAACATATTATCAAGTTAGTTGTAGAAAATCTGAATCTATAAAAGCTGTATAAGAAAAGGTCACACATAATCCCCTTCTGTTTCTATGATTTGTTAGCTCTATGATTCTATGATAAAATTTCATGAAGAATTTTATAAAATGAAATTTTATACAATTCAAAACAGAAAATAGTTTCTATTTATTTATGATTCCTGATAGTTGCAATCATTAAAGAAAATAGGAAACTAGTTAAAGTCTTAAGGCTATATAATATTTTCTTGAAATTTTTAATCTGGTGTCTTCTTGCAAAATAATGTCAAATGAAAAATCACATTTATGTATACAAGAAGCTTTCCACTTCCCTCTCCTGTGAACAGCAAACAGCCAGAATAAGAAAATGCAGATTTTAGGTGCCAGGAAAACAGAACTGACAACTTCTAAACCCTCCCCGACAATTTAGAGAATGCTGGGATCCTCTGAGTATATCAGGGATCCAGACCCTAGAATGGGTTTTCTGAAGGTGTGTACAACCAAATTGCTAAATGCTTTTGGATGGAGTCCCAGAATGCAAGAGCTCATGTGTACAGTTTGTTTTGTTTTGTTGACAATAAAGAAAAACTCTTGGGTTTCACTATAGTCCTGGTTTAACAATAGTCATTTTTCAGATGTAGGGCTGTTCAAATATGGTCAGCTCCATGTAGTTAGGACAACATTTTGAATTTGTTCAAAGTAAGAAGAGATTAGGTATGAGAAATACAGCAAAATATTTCCATCTGGTAGTAATAAATAGATCAAATGTGTCCTGTTTAAGACATTCAGGTACCTGGTTTTGTCAGTGAAATCTTAGCCTTCAATGGAGAGAAGTTTAATGACATACCTTTCCAGAACAGAGAAGACCCATATTTAGAGTGCTGATACTTTAAATTGTCACAGCTCAGATCTAAGCCACCTGCTCACTAGTGGGATTCAGTGGCAAAAATAATAGTGATATAGAGTAAGCCTATATAAGCTTTTAGCATACATAGTTTCTTTAATAATAAACATTGAAGTGTATGCTGATTTTTTAAAGACACATTAAAGACAATTTATATTTCCCCCTTACAATGTTGTTCATTGTATAATTTCAACAATAAACAATGAGATTTTTTGATAATTATTAAATGAAGCTTTCATTCAGTTTTCCAGTTTTTCAGTGAGGAAGCTGCATTTCATTCCTACTTTTTTAAATAGGAATTTTGACAGGCTTCTAATTAATAATCATCTGGAGCACAGTTTATAACTTTAATTATAACTTCTACACTATAAGAGAAGTTAGCGTGACGTAGACACTCAATTAGTATTTACAGGGTGAATGAATCTATAAAAAAAGAAGAATATATGCTATAACTAAGCACTCTATTCCCACCTGAGTTTCATATTTCTCTTTCCATTTGCTTTACCTGAAACAGTTTCCATAACAAACGCATTGGGTAACAGGGCTAAGACACTCAACACTGTTTTGTTTTTTTTTGTGTTAAGAAGCAGGAAGTCATAAACCAATTTCAAACCACAGTCCCATAAGGAAGGAAATCTGCCAAAAGACATGAAAGCCATAATGATTTATTTCTTGAAAGGAAAGAAAACCTGATGGGCTATTTCAAGCAAGGGCAACTGGAACTTGGTGCATTAGCAGTTATCTGTGGGATCTACTTTTAGAACAGATATTCCTTGTTTGAAAACAGAGCATAAAATGATGTTAATCTGTACGTGGAGGAAGCTGTTCATGGCTCTTTAATCAGAGCATGGTGTACTCGAATTATCTGTCCTTCCATTTTCAACTCAGAATACCCACAAAGTCTGCACCAGCAGCTATTAGGAGTACTCCACTCTCAATAAATTCACTGGAGTTTTGCAAGTACAAAGCCTTCAGGAATGAACACTTCAGAGTAAATTTTAGCTGCATAATCAAGAATATGGCCGAAATTGCCAATCAATGGTGTAAAGCACAAATAATCAAACTTTAGATATAGAAAAGCCCTTTATGGACTAAATATATCCACTATGCAATCTATCCCTGACTTTGCAGGGAGGCTCACCTGAATACTAACAATCAAAGCTATCCAAATAAATTCCTGCTGAAAAGCGACCTCTCAGCTAAAGAGAATTATGTAAGATAAAAATGAAGAGGGAAAAAATGCCATTATATATTTAAATAATCTCATTTTGCTGTTATTTAAACTTGAAAGCAAATAAAACTCACACTATGGGAGATCTTCACATACTAAGACATTCAAAACGGGATGAGCAACATGTAAAAGGGCCCTAATAAGCTTAACAGAGTGTACCTTAAAACAGAAACATCTCAAAGTTAAGAATTATGTAACAGTAAGAAGTGCAACTAAAGGGAAAACATAGCCAGGGAAAAACTTCATTTTGAGCCACGACCTGAGAAGGCAACTCTTAAAGCCAAATTGAGGCTTATCAGACAAATATATGCATGCCAGGCAAGCAGTGAAAAAAACCCAGGAAAGAATATCAACACAGATGGGAACGAGATAGCTGACTTGCAGGAAACCATGCGGAGTGACAGCTCGGCAGTATCTCCACACCTGAGCTGGCAGCAGGGCCTGTGGGGGCTGTGCCTCAGCCAAGTCCGCGGGGGCCTTAGGCAGATGTGGCTTGGCACTGGGAGCAGTATGCACAAAGTCCTGACCCTACAAGCCTGCAACTCCGCGAATGGGGTCTCAAAAAATATGTAAAAATCAAAACTCACTAGGGGACTCATCAATACTTAACTAGATGCAAATTATACTTCTATTCAGGGGAAACATTAGAAGGGAAAAGTCTGCCAATAATTGCTATGAAAACATTTATCTGACCCTGATCCATGTTGCTCACCAGATTCAATTATTTTAAATAATGTATGAACGTGGAAACAAAATCATTGCTAATCAATATTAGATTGATTTTGTTGTAAAAAATTTACATTTTTGAAAGTTACCTGAAACTATCATTATCTCCCAAATCTGACTTAAGAATCTGATTTAAATAAACTTAAGAAATTTATTTTAAAATAATGTATTATTTCTATTTGTTTTTACAGCAAATATCATCACCTGTTTGCCTGTAGTTGTATTGCTAAACACAAGTCCTTCTAGGAGAGGTTTCTAGTTAATTTTAAAAACACAGGAGGAAAAAAAAAAAAAAAAAACACAGGGGAAAGAGCAGAATAAGAGAAATTGGAAATCAAGTCAGAAGTAAGATGGAAAATGTATGATATACCCATCAGCATCTGGTTAAATAAATTTACTGACATCATAAACAGCAAAATTGTTTGCACAAAGAACTTTTCTCTTACGTGAAAACTTCCTACTCTAAAACTTTCACTCCATTATGATATTTATTGAGTGCAATTTCCTGCTTTAGGATGACTGAATTGCAGGGAGTTAATCTCGATTCAGGCTGAGGTCTTCCTGTTCACATCTTTGCAAGTGGAGCTTCCTGGGGAAGCTGAAAAGGAACCAAATGTTTCACAGCTGAAGCTCTTCACCTGACTTTCTCTTTATGACATAATTTATTTATTTTTTACAGTTCTGAGATTTCTGGTATTAAGCTAATGAAAGATGAAGATGTAAACATACTACTTAGAATATCTTGTATCTAGTAAAAATATATTCAACTGTGGAATTAATAAATTCAGAGACTGAATAAGTTAAAATTGCTAGACCTTTAAAACTTCCATTAGAGTTATTGCAATGGCAGCCACATATTTATATCTACTAAGAATCTTTTATCCAAAATTAGCACAAAAACTATTTAAAAAAATTATTCTCAGTATCATATTGTTAAGGTACAATGATGATTAAAAGCTTGTTAAACAATCTTCTCCAATGAAGTGGATATCATTTTCAACTGATAAAATTATAGCAACGTAGGATGGAAGGTAAGTTACCTAGATTATAATTTTGCCAGCTACTTTAATGGTTTTAGTGTACCAGGGCTTGAATTTTCCCTTCTGCTGTTATATATTTCAATGCAATAAGAAATAAGGATTAATGGGCAATACAAAGGTTTTTCTGAGAACTTTAATTCTCTCAAGGTTCCAGTTCAAAGTTGAAAGATAAATACCAAATTCTACCTTACCAGTAAGATTTGACATAAATTCTAAAACCGTTTTTTACTCAGTACCTCTTGGAGACTAATGGTTTCCTGATTGTTAGCTGAGCTACTAATATTCATGTGTGTGTGTGTGTGTGTGCGTGTGTGTGTGCGCGTGTGTGTGTGTGTGTGTGTGTGTGTGTGTGTGTGCAGTTGTGTCCAACTCTTTGCAGCCCCATGGACTACATAGCCTGCCAGGCTCCTCTGTCCATGGAATTTTCCAGGCAAGAATACTGGAGTGGGTTCCCATTTCCTACTCCAGGGGATCTTCCTTACCCAGGGATCAAAACTGTGTCTCTTGTGCCTACTGCATTGGTGGGTTGATTCCTTACCATTAGCACCACCTGGGAAGTTCTGAAGATTCATAGCCCCAAAGAAAGGAAGATTTTCACGAGTCCAAGATTTTTTTACTAACAAACTTTAACAGTTCTTACTGTGATCTCTTTCTCTTTTAAAAATGTACCTTAGACTTCTGCTAGCAAAAGTCTCCAATTGGCTGGAATATCCAACAGATACTACCATGTTCTGTGAAGTTAACTGTTCAGTATTTTCTCGGAGGCAAGATTACCACTTGAAAAATCATCAGCAATCACTTCCTGTCTTTTTCCCTAGGGGTTCCTACTAACTAAAGGTTAATCATCCATGTTCTTATTTAGCTCTTGAGTTCCGATTAGATCATAGTTTATAAAGTGGATGACTGCAGACTGCTAATTCTTACCTGACAACACAGTGAACAAATACAACATATTCAGGAAATATGTCTTATTTTTCATTTTAACAAATCCATACCTGACTATTGCATCATTAAATGTAAAATCATGCTAAGTTTGGCTGCTCAGGAAAGAGATACTGATAAGATTTCAGTAGCCACATGTTATTCCCAATACTGTGGGGATTTGTACTGGCTAAGTTATTTACAACCAATTATGTTTTGGCTTCCTAGTAGCTCAGTTGGTAAAGAACCTGCCTGCAATGCAGAAGACCCCCGTTCAGTTCCTAGGTTGGGAAAATCTGCTGGAGAAGGGACAGGCTACTCTCTCCAGTATTCTTGGGCTTCTCTGGTGGCTCAGATGGTAAAGAATCCACCCGCAACTCAGGAGACCTGGGTTCGATCCCTGGGTTGGGAAGATCCCCTGGAGAAGGGAAAGGCTACCCACACCAGTATTCTGGCCTAAAGAATTCCATGGACTACTGTACAGTCCATGGGGTCACAAACAGTCAGACCGGACTGAGTGACTTTCACTGTCACTAATATAAAACTTGATACGACATTATGAAAATGTATCAGATGCAGGCTAATGTCAATAACAATGTATTATAGGTCAAACTTACCCAACAAACACTGAAAAATAATTTAATGAAATATTTGAAATTATTAAATATTTTTATACATATTTCTTTTCCCTTGGTGCACCGTCTCTTCTTAATATATATTTATGCATTTGTTTAAAACTGAAATAAAATAGGATTGAATAGTTTCAAACTACTGCAATTTGAAGAGAATGTAATGAAAATGGCAATAATATAATAAAAATGAATCAGATATAATATTCTAGAAAATCATTTTTTGGTAATTTTTACCACAAATATTAATAAAATACAAAAGAGAGGGTTTTTTTCCCCTAAATGAGCCATTGTTTTACTATTTTATATATAATTGGTCCTCTGCATTTGAGATTTTATATAATAAATATTTCAACAAATAACATTATTATATAATATCTGTAAAAACAGCCATGTCTCAGTTAAGTAAACTTAAAAACATGTATTTTCCCTTGATACAATGAAGCAGTTATTATAAAACTTATATTTCAAATCACATAATGTTATCACTTAGCACATCACAGTCTTGTCAGGTCAAATCAGTTTGCAAGTGAAATATTACAAAAGAATAAAATAGCACCAAAATTTGAATTTTAGTTGCCCTTTTAAAAAGTGTATATAAAATTCTCTAATATTTCTGATTGTTGCAAAACTTACAATACACATAGCATTTAATAATTAAGGAGGGGCTTTTCAGATTCATTTCTTTTTTTTCCTGCATGTAAAGGAAAAGATCCCACTGGTATGGAGTCCCCTGTCACTCTTTTCTGTGACGTCTTTTCTAAGCCCACTAGTGTCTCTAAACAGGCGTCACTGGGTTCCCTTCCGGCCTCAAGGGAGTTTGGCTCCTCCCAGCTCCCTCCCAATTATAAATATGTAGGCTAGATAATTGACCCACGCTTTTGACTGCTGCATTGTCTAAATGGAGCTGACTGCCTCCTACTAAACCACTAACAACAGGTAGGAGAGGAAGTACTAATTAATCAGCTTGAATATCTGAAGTCATTATTGACTCAAATCTTTTGATACCTTCTTTAACTCTCCCAACTTTTAAACTCCCACCCTCTATGGTACCTGCACACCTCACATTGGGCTTAAACAGCAAAGCATTTAAAAAATAAATAGAATTTGCCAAATATATATATATATATATATATGTGCACATATGCATATTTAAGTTCCTTTTTTTCGCATCCTAGTTTTACCAATCAGATCCTAAAATTTAAATACTTGTAAAGTCTAGAAAATACAATAGTGAAAATAAAGAAAACCTTATCCCCTTGGTCCACAGAGCATCTGTTCATGCCAATGTTTCCATCAGAAGTATAAGAGAAGCTCATGAAAGTGCACAATCAGAAAAAGCTGAACCTTAGACAAGAAATTCTAAAGTTACTTAAAGTTGCTGCTGCTGCTGCTAAGTCGCTTCAGTCGTGTCCGACTCTGTGCGACCCCATAGACGGCAGCCCACCAGGCTCCCCCAGCCTTGGGATTCTCCAGGCAGGAACATTGGAGTGGGTTGCCATTTCCTTCTCCAATGCATGAAAGTGAAAAGTGAAAGTGAAGTCACTCAGTCGTGTCTGACTCTTCGCGACCCCATGGACTGCAGCCCACCAGGCTCCTCTATAAATGGGATTTTCCAGGCAAGAGTACTGGAATGGGGTGCCATTGCCTTCTATGTTACCTAAAGTTTCCAAGTCCTAAAGATACATTCCAGAATGTAAAAACATAGAAAAAAATTAGTGTGTTAAAAATGATAAAGAAAAATCTCTGTGAGGATAATTTATAGCTTCTATTCCAGGCTACAAGGTTATGATCATTAGATATAAAGCCACCAGATACCATGGAAAAGAGGCCTTTCTTGCTCTTAAATTTAAGGTTGCAAAATGGGATTTGTATATCAAAGGAGGAGGGTTTTCAAGTTGGCTATCTAATATCATGGCTTTATCATTCCAGGTAGGTTTCAGGAACAATGTGCAGGAAATGAGACACCTGAATACATAATTGTCACTTAACTTTCCATCTTACTTAGACTCAGGTACCTGAATCCATTCTAAGTGTCTGCAGACCTACTCCCCTTTCCCTTAACTGGCCTCTTAGTTACAAAGAAATTCCCCAAGCAGATCATGTATGTAAGTATACAGATAAGAGACCAAATAGTTAATCAGGTCAACTGTGTGCATTTTAGTAGAATTAGGGCTGCAATCTTCATCTCACAAAACAACAAAGATTTGGTGAAATTTAAGGCCAATATTTTAACACATTTCATTGGCATACTTGATTTCTTTCGATGTCATATAAAAAATTTTAAAGTAATATTTACTTTGATGTCTTTAAAAAAATCTGCAGTTATAAATTGTTTGGGCATTGTTGCATAGATAAACATGTTCAGTTCAGTTCAGTTCAGTCGCTCAGTCGTGTCTGACTCTTTGCGACCCCATGAATCATAGCACGCCAGGCCTCCCTGTCCATCACCAACTCCCGGAGTTCACTCAGACTCACGTTCATCAAGTCAGTGATGCTATCCATCCATCTCATCCTCTGTCGTCCCCTTCTCCTCCTGCCCCCAATCCCTCCCAGCATCAGAGTCTTTTCCAATGAGTCAACTTTTCACATGAGGTGGCCAAAGTACTAGAATTTCAGCTTTAGCATCATTCCTTCCAAAGAACTCCCAGGGCTGATCTCCTTCAGAATGGACTGGTTGGATCTCCTTGCAGTCCAAGGGACTCTCAAGAGTCTTCTCCAACACCACAGTTCAAAAACATCAATTCTTCAGTGCTCAGCTTTCTTCACAGTCCAACTCTCACATCCATACATGACCACTGGAAAAACCACAGCCTTTAGATGGACCTTTGTTGGCAAAGTAATGTCTCTGCTTTTGAATATGCTATCTAGGTCAGTCATAACTTTTCTTCCAAGGAGTAAGCGTCTTTTAATTTTAGGGTCAATTATAAACTATAAACACTTTATGATATGAAATTCTTGAGTCATTACTTAAAATTAGATACAAAGATGGTTTACTTATGTTCATGAAAATTAAATCTATATATAGTAATGTATCCATTAAATACACATTCAATCATTTGGGGTGAAAAATTTCCAAAATGTGTTCCATAGTGACCTGAGTTCTTAAATAAAGGATACATGAAGACACTGAAATCATTATAAATACTAATCAGGCTGCCTAAGGAAGTGTCATCTGAAGTCAGTGAAGTATGTGTAACTTTATGAATCCAGAAAAAGATTTTCTCTTAGATACATATGTTTCCCTCACATTTGAGAAATATTTCTTGATACCTCTGATATCAGAATAAATATGTAGTGTTAATAACTTTTCATTTAGATTCTATTCAGCTGTTTTAACTAAACTAGAAGTAGCAAATAAGCACATTGGTACAATCATGGATAAATGAGAAGCAGCAGGTTCTGAGTAGGGACTTAGAAGTGACTTATGTGAGGTTTCCCAAGTACATTTGGTAGCATCTTTTTTTAGTTACTTGGTGCTCTTTTTCACTGTTTCTAAGTTTCATTTTTATTCCAAATAGAAAAGGTTATTCAGAGAATTATGCTTAAAATGTGTAAATTTATCAAAATGCAAGTAAGTATTTATAGTAAAGCAAAAAAGAAACTTAGATACCAAATGACTAGGATGTGAGCAGCATAATCTTCCTTTTTTTCTTTCCAAGTGGCAGCTGAGGATATTGAGACCCTATTTCATCATTAATGAAAAGGGATTTGAGAAATAGTGGGATCAAAAACAAAACTGATCCTGAAATCCCAGGCTAACAGAGCACCCTGGGATTCTATCTCCTACTTGTGACTAGACAGCTATACCCATGAGGTAACAGCTGTACTTGATGTAACACTGTGATTTACCCACTTGGTAATGAATGTAGCCTCTACATCAAGAGAAGTTTCTAAGCTTCCATGTTTATCTTATACATGGGTAGATAATTTTACATAAACAAGAGAGCCATTGATATTTAAATAATTTACACTGAATTGTCTACACATGAGAGATGTCCATGGTGACCCATCTACACAAAACTTTTAACTCTAATTTAACTTTATATCAGGATGTTTCTAAAAAATCTTACTCATTGACATATCACTTTACACTTAGGATCAGAAAAATAAAGATTTAAAAATTATATACACATTTTAGGCCAAACATAACATATTTAACTTACTATTTGCCATTCATCTATGCCCTTCTCATTCGAGTGAGTAATCAAGTTGAGAACATTATGACTGTGTGTAGATTCATTCTATTGATAGATAAAAACAAATCCAACAAGTTGATTCTGCTTACAAAGACCAAGATAAATAACATGTTTGTTTGATTTTATGCTTCATTCTACAAGTACCACTGGCTTTACATCTTTAAAGCACTTGGTACAATGCAATCTAGTCCAAGATAGTAACAATAGAAGACTAATGTTTTCCATTTAAAATAATATTTTCCTTGGTCTTTGAAAGTCCTTGAGGGGTAAACTATTTTAATTTAAGAGCTGCAATTGATCTTCAAATATTCAGCAATATTAAAAGCAAAGGGAGTCCTTTTTTCTTTAATCACTCAACTTAAAACTAAAATAAATGAAGATGTTCATAGCATGTGCTCAGGCTGCTAAGTCGCTTCAGTCATGTCCGACTCTGTGCAACCCCATAGACAGCAGCCCACCAGGCTCCACCGTCCCTGGGATTCTCCAGGCAAGAACACTGGAGTGGGTTGCCATTGCCTTCTCCAGTGCATGAAAGTGAAAAGTGAAAGTGAAGTCACTCAGTCGTGTCCGACTCCTAGCAACCCCATGGACTGCAGCCTACCAGGCTCCTCTGTCCATGGGATTTTCCAGACAAGAGTACTGGAGTGGGGTGCCATTGCCTTCTCCAAGGAAGCAAGGGGAAAGAAGAGTAAATAACTTTCGACAAATAACCTTCTTTGAACAAATGATATGGTGAGAGTCTCGCCCTTGAAAAACTGTAGCTTTTATAGTTTTATTATACATTGGCTCACTTTATTTCTTTATTTGTTGTTCAGTCACTAAGTCATGTCCAACTCTTTGTGATCCCATAGACAGCAGCCAGGCTTTCCTGTCCTTCATTAACTGCTGGAGTTTATTCAAACTCACATCCATTGACTGGTGATGCTATCTAACCATTTGACCCTCTGTTGCTCCCTTATCCCCCTGCCCTCAATCTTTCCCAGCATCAGAGTTTTTTCAAATGAGTCAGCTCTTTGCATGAGGTGGCCAAAGTATTGAAGCTTCAGCTTCAGCATCAGCATTTCTTTGTTTATTCATTCATATTTAAGATAATTAATAGTCATCAGTAAATGGCATTTTTATGTTATTGTTTATAATGTTTCCTATTGCCTCAGAAGAAAAAACTAATCTTAAGAAAATATGAAAGTGAAATTGAAGTCGCTCAGTCATGTCCGACTCTTTGTGACACTATGGATGGTAGCCTACCAGGCTTCTCCTTCCATGGGATTTCCAGGCAAGAGTACTGGAGTGGGTTGCCATTTCCTTCTCCAGGGAATCTTTCCGACCCAGGGATTGAACCCAGGTCTCCTACATTGCAGCAGACACTTTACCCTCTGAGTCACAAGGGAAGCATAAAATTGTTTTAAAAAAGTGACCCATAATATTTTGGCATTTTTATAATAAAGTTTTTATGTCCAGTCCTCCCAAGCATCTCATGCCAAGGATGCTTATTCCAGTTCTGGAAGGTTAAATGGTATGAGGATTGATATATAAATATAATAAGTTACCTCTGCATTCTATTTTATGATATATTAATATGACACAATTCCTTAACATGTATAAGACTTTAAACTAGAAAAAAGGCCATGCCTCATTTAATTGTTTGAGAAATAAGCATGGTATTTTTCTTACCAAGTAGGTAAAATAGCATACCTGCTTCCTATTATTATTGCTTGGATTTAATATGATGCATTTTAAGAACTTAGCTTGGTGTGAACCACATGATAAGCACACAATAAAGTATGTTTTTACTTAGCATCAAGAGCTTATATACCAATTTGAAAGCAATTCTCTAAAGCTGTGTTGTCCAATACGGTAGTCACTAGTTCCATATGGTTACCGGTACTTGCAGTGAGGTTAGTCCAAAATGAGTTGATGTGCTGTCATTGTAAAACACACACCACATTCTGCAGATAATTTTTATGAAAGGAATGGCAAATATCTCATTAATAATTATACATTGATTAAATCCCCGAGAGGAGGAAATGGCGACCCACTCCAGTATTCTTGCCTGGAATATCCCATGGGAAGAGGAGCCTAGCAGGCTGCAGTCCATGGAGTCGCAAAGAGTTGGACAGAACTGAGCAACTGATGTGACTGAACACACATAGTGATTAAATATTGAATTAAAATGTTTTGGATATAGGCAGTTAAGTAAAATATATAATTAAAATTAATTGTATAGGATTCTTTTTTATTGTATTATTGTGCCTACTAGAAAATGTAAAATTACATGCATGGCTTCTATTGATATTTTATTAGATACTGTTGCTCTAGAGTATTTTACACAAGAATAACCCAGGGTGCTTTTTAAAAATGTAGATATCTTGCCCATGCCTGAGGTGAAGAGAAGCAGAACTGTACTTCCTAAAAGCTCCTCTGGTGAAACTTTTGTAGGCAAAAATTTTAAAACCATTTCCCTAGGTTACATACATTAGATGCTGCCAAGCATCCAGGCTCATCCTGTCCTATCTAAAAGTCCTGAAAGATTTGACTATTGCTACTTAGTGTCTGGTGAGAATATAGTTTGACATAAGTAAGAGATGCCAATTAAAAAGCCAGCGGTTACTTTAGGAGGGCTTCCCTGGTGGCTCAGATGCTAAAGAATCTGCCTGCAATGCAGGAGACGCGGGTGTGATCCCTGGATCAGGAAGATACTCTGGAGAAGGAATGGCTACCCACTCCAGTATCGTTGTCTGGACAATTCCAAGGACAGAGGAGCCTGGCGGGCTATAGTCCATGGGGCTGTAAAGAGACGGACATGACTAGCAACTAACAGTTTCCCTTAGGAAGGCTGACTCAACCAAATGGTCAACCTCAGGATTAAGGGGAATTCGCAGACACCTGATTTTAGAAGTAGAAGTGGAGTTGAAGCAAGTGGGTTTTTCTTAACATAGGGTGCAGACAGAACTATATAGATGATGAAGAGGAAGAGGAACTCTTCTGTGATTCATTTTTGGACACCTCTCCCTAGGACACACAGTTGAGATGCTTCAGAAGGAGGGGGAAAGAGTCAAAAAGAAGGGATGCCTTACTGAGTTTCTCACTTGTACTTTAAGGAGGGCTCATCAGTGTCATTTGTACTTTGAGGAATATCATGGTAAAGTGAAGTATTTAATAAATTCAACAAATTTAGAATAAAGACAGTTTACATTGAGAAAAATTAATACATGAAATTTGTTTAATGTAAAATCATATAACAAGCATAACTGTACCCCAAAAAGTGGCACATTTTTTTCTGATAATGTTATACTAAAAGTTTTCCGGTTGTTTATTCAATTTGAACATTTTTATTCTGTCATGTGACAGAACTATCAAAGAAGTGATAACAGGCAGCAGAAGTAGAAGCAAAATGTAAACAAGAAAATCCAAGCAGAAAAAAATACATGATTATTTTTCCTGTAACTAAAAAAAATAATAATTCACTTTAGAAATAGAACATTTCAGTCTAATTTCCAAATAGTATCACAGAACTATCAGCCATCAACAAGAAGAGACAATCATTGATCAGGAAAAGAAACCAGCAGATTCTCTGTGATATAGCTTAATGGTAGCCAACACTTCTCAGAGCCCTGGAAAGGCAGAGAAGAATTGGGACATGAAAATAAGAATTTGGGGAAAAAAAGCAAGTTCATAACTCCAAGGAGGCTGTGAGGATAAAGGAGGGAGGAGGAGAGCTGGCAGGAAGCCAACATTGAGGAGTGTCTGGAGCAATAGAAGACCCTCTTCTCCCATTTCTCTCTTCTTCCCTTTTAACATCTTCAGTAACAGGAAACAGATATCATGGCAGGAATTTTGGCAAGGGAATACCCACAAACATGCAGAAACACTGGGAATACTGTCTTTGAGAAAAAATAATGGAACTTGAAGCTTAACTCTCATACTTCTTCTGGAAACTTTAAAATCTGATTTTTCTTTTCAGTAATAAAAATTGTATGCATGTGTACATGAACACTCTATTTCCAATCTACAGAGGTAATGCCAATATTTTAAAGGAAGAGTCTGATGAAAAGATAGGCCTAAGTTTCATTACTGGGGATGAAGGTGGCTGAAGTGTAGAAATCAAATGAAAAGAAATAAAGACAGAAATATAACCCTAGCTTTTTGAGCCACATTTGTTTTTAACTAAAAAAATAATATGTAGGATAGATCTGTACTTAGAATGCAGATTAGTGTGTGAAACTTCAACGATGGTATTTTCTGATGTAAAGTAGCATTTATTTCTTAATTTATTTTAAAATATTTCAATTAAATTAGGCCATATTGTAGAAAAGTCTTTTGATTCTATTATATATATATCTATATATTTATTTATAAATTTATATTTATAGCGAGCGCTTAGTTGCTCAGTTGTGTCCGACTCTTTGCGACCCCATGGACTGTAGCCTATCAGGCTATTCTGTCCATGGGGATTCTCCATGCAGGAATACTGCAGTGGGTTGCCATGACCTCCTCCAGAGGATCTTCCTACTCAGGGATCAAACCCAGCTCTCTCGCATTGCAAGCAGATGCTTTACTGTCTGAGCCACGAGGGAAGCCACATATATATAGATATACACAGTATATATTGTAATGTATTTATTTGTATTTCAATGAAATTATAGTTAAGATAAAGAAATATTTCTATAATTTATTTTATTTTTGTATGAAGATAAACCTGTGGCATCCAATAATTTAGTATTCAGTCTTCATTTTTTCACTCTTCCTAGAAAATAGGAGTTTTTTCTTTCTTTATACAACACAGCTCAACATAAACTTGGCTGTTTGATAGGATTTCTTTTGCCTATCAAAGAACCTTTACTTTCAGAATTTCCTAAAAGCTGATCAACCAATTCTAGGAAACTCAATATCCTCTGTTTTACCATAAAAAGTATAAAAACAACAAGGAATCAGGATAGAAAATAAACAGAGTGATTGCTATATCTGTCCAAGAAGAAGGAGGGCATCCTTGACACCTCTTGTCCCAGCATAATTTTCGTAGCACTTGCCACCATCTAATCATAAAACTTTACATATTTATATCATTAATTACCATTTGATCCCTCCAGCAGATACGATAGCAGATATAGCAGTGATTTTTGTCAATGCTATTCTTTGCCATATCCCAATGCCTGGAGCACTCCCTGGCATACAACATACTGAATATGTACTAAATAAAATTTGGTTGCTTACATTCATTAATTTGACCACTGAAACTGGTCTATAAGCTTTTATTCAGAGCCCACTATGTATAGGACACCGTGAATTCAGTGATTAATCAGATGTAATCTTATTTCCTGAGCAAGTCCTATCATTGTGGGAATCAGTTCAGTTCAGGAATACAGTTGTGTTCAGCACTTTACAATCTAATGGACTGCAGCATACCAGGCCTCCCTGTCCATCACCAAATCCTGGAGCTTACTCAAACTCATATCCATTGAGTCAGTGATGCCATAAAACCATCTCATCCTCTGTTGTCCCCTTCTCCTCCTGCCTTCAATCTTTCCCAGCATCATGGTCTGTTCCTGTGGCCACTGCTGAGTTTTCCAAATTTGCTGGCATATTGAGTGCAACACTTTCACAGCATCATCTTTCAGGATTTGAAATAGCTCAACTGGATTTCCATCATCTCCAGCAGCTTTGTTCATAGTAGTGCTTCCTAAGGCCCACTTGACTTCACATTCCAGGTTCTCTGGCTCCAGGTGAGTGATCACACCATCGTGATTATCTGGGTCATGAAGGTCTTTTTGTATAGTTCTTCTGTGTATTCTTGCCAACTCTTCTTAATATCTTCTCCTTCTACTGAAGTGAAAGTGAAAGACCTAGGACTTCCCTGGTGGCTCAGACGGTAAAGCATTTGCCTATAGTGTGGGAGACCCAGGTTCAATCCCTGGGTTGGGAAGATTTCCTGGAGAAGGAAATGGCAACCCACTCCAGTATACTTGCCTGGAAAATCCCATGGACAGAGGACCCTGGTAGGCTACAGTCCATGGGGTCACACAGAGTTGGAGTTCTTCTGTGTTTTCTTGCCACCTCTCCTTAATATCTTCTGGTTCTATTAGGTTCATACAATTTCTGTCCTTCACTGTGCTCATCTTTGCATGAAAATTTCCCTTGGTATCTCTGATTTTCTTGAAGAAATCTCTAGTCTTTCCCATCCTATTATTTTCCTCTATTTCTTTGCACTGATAACTGAAGAAGGCTTTCTTATCTCTCCTTGCTATTCTTTAGAACTCTGCGTTCAAATGGATTTACCTTTCCTTTTCTCCTTTGCCTTTTGCTTCTCTTCTTTTCATAGGTACTTGTAAGGCCTCCTCAGACAGCCATTTTATTTTTTTGCATTTCTTTTTCTTGGGGATGGTCTTGATCCCTGCCTCCTGTACAATGTCACAAACCTCTGTCCATAGTTCTTCAGGCCCTCTATCAGATCTGATCCCTTGAATCTATTTGTCACTTCCACTGTATAATCATAAGGGATTTGAATTAGGTCATACTGAATGATCTAGTGGTTTTATATAGAATTCCCTGGAATTCAAGTCTGAATTTGGCAATAAGGAGTTCATGATCTGAGCCACAGTCAGCTCCTGGTCTTATTTTTGCTGACTGTATACAGCTTCTCCATCTTGGCTGCAAAGAATATAATCAATTTGATTTAGGTGTTGACCATCTGGTGATGTCCATGTATAGTCTTCTCTTGTGTTGTTGGAATTCAGTTCAGTTGAGTTCAGTTCAGTCGCTCAGTCATGTCCGACTCTTTGTGACCCCGTGAACCACAGCACTCCAGGCCTCCCCGCCCATCACCAATTCCCGGAGTCCACCCAAACTCATGTCCATTGAGTTGGTGATGCCATCCAACCATCTCATCCTCTGTCATCCCCTTCTCCTCCTGCCCTCAATCTTTCCCAGCATCAGGGTCTTTTCCAATGAGTCAGTTTTTCACATCAGGTGGCCAAATTATTGGAGTTTCAGCTTCAACATCAGTCCTTCCAGTGAACACCCAGGACTGATCTCCTTTAGGATGGACTGGTTGGATCTCCTTGCAGTCCAAGGGACTCTCAAGAGTCTTCTCCAACACCACAGTTCAAAAGCATCAATTCTTCGGCGCTCAGCTTTCTTTACAGTCCAACTCTCACATCCATCCATGACTACTGGAAAAACCATAGCCTTGACTAGATGGACTTTTGTTGACAAAGTAATGTCTCTGCTTTTCAATATGCTGTCTAGTTTGGTCATAACTTTCCTTCCAAGGAGTAAGCATCTTTTAATTTCATGGCTGCAATCACCATCTGCAGTGATTTTGGAACTCAGAAATATAAAATCAGACACTGTTTCCACTGTTTCCCCATCTATTTGCCATGAAATGATGGGACCAGATGCCATGATCTTGTTGGAATAGACATATAAAAATTAATTAGAACACAGCATGATTACTCTATGTTGAATGAAGACCAAAAGCAGGAGAATAACTCATTTACATGGGAGCTAGGGAAAACACTGCATAGGAAGTGACACTGAACTGAGACACTTAAGTCTTAGAATATATGTCTGTTGCTGAGTAATGGAGAAGGATCAAAGGACATTTCAGACAGAAGAAAAAGAATGTACAAAAAGCATGGAGCTGATGAAGCAAATGTTCCACAGAGCAAAGAGCAAATAGTTTAGTGTGGCTAGAGTAGAGCATACTTGAGAAATAAATCAAGAAGTACAGATTAATTAATTCACTTGCTAAGACTCTTTTCCTCTGCTCATCAGTCTTCTTTTTATCCTATAGGAAGCTACTGAAGACTTCACTTGCTGAGAAAATAACTTAGGAGGACAAAGATATTTTGTGGGTTCAGGCCTAGAGGCCTCTCTTTTTATTGTGAGCAGCAGTGAGGAAGGAGGACATGGAGGTCGAGGGAGTTTTCAGGGCCCAACAAGAAACTCGTTTGTACACTTCCCTGGTGGCTCAGGCGGTAAGGAGCCTGCCTGCAGTGCGGGAGACCTAGGTTCGATCTCTGGGTTGGGAAGATCCCCAGGAGAAGGAAATGGCAACCCATTCCAGTATTCTTGCCTGGAAAATCCCATGGACGGAGGAACCTGGCAAGCTACAATCCACAGGTTTGCAAAGAGTCAGACATGACTGAGAGACTTCACTTTCTTTCATGTAAACTTCTCAAGATATAAACAATTACTAGAACCAGAACTGTGCATCACTTACAACTACCACCAAGAGATGAAGAAAGCAGTAGCTTTAAAATTTTAGAAAATGAATTTTTACATGCAGTTTATTTATTTGAAAACAGAGATGCACATACAATTTTGAACAATAAAGCTGTACAACTTTCTAAGGTAAAGCACATTTGAGTTTTTGACCCAGTTAGTATTACAGAAATGCACAAATATTATGAGATGTTAAGTGAGCCTGGTGTTATTATATCAACCTCTTAGAGAGTTGAATTCATGAAGTCACAGAGCCTCGGGTTCCAGTCTAGCTCTATCCCTTATTAACTATACAATCTTGGGCAAGTTGTTCAAGCTTGAGCCTCAGTTTCTTTACCTGAGAAAACCAACACAAAAACAATATCCTTCAGCACTGAAAGAATGAAATGACCTAATCAGCCTAAACACACCTTGCACAGTGTCTAATATATAACAGATCCTCTGTCAATGTGGATATCCTTAAGCTTCCTTATAAACATAATTGTTGAAGCCACCTGAACACCACCAAATGAGTTACAGAAACTCATCAGAAGTTTTGACCACCCATTCGCTTGTTAAACTATTCAATTAGATAATGTCAAAAAAAATACATATGGTTTTCTCAAGGGTTCACTTAAAATATTTAAATACCAAATCAAATTGAAGATAAAATACTGAAATCTTTTAAAAGGGTATCTGTATGTCATATGATAAATGATGAATCTCTTTAAATGTCTTACATACTTCCTTGAATAGTATTATCTTGTGACCTTCACTTTTGTACAGCAATAAAAGTACCTTGAGCCTGACAAGATTTATTGTTTCCAACTTATATCTCCTGCATTGGGTGTGAATTTCATTCCCATTAACACTGTACAATTTAAGACCTTTAATTCATAACCTTTGCAAACCTGAAACACCTCAGACCCCAAACAATCTAAAATAAATCAATATATAATGTTTTCTAAAGAAGAAAGGAAAAATAATAAAGTGATACATTTTTGCTCGTATCACTAGGTCTGCTTGAATATGACAACCTCCTTCCTTTTCACTTGATAAATGTCTTGGGAATGCTTGCCTGATATGGAACTGAACTTATTTCAGGACATGTTCTAATGAGTCATGGGAGAGGCTAAGAGTAAACCATTCTACTACTGCCCGGTCCTTCTAGAAAAACCTAGAGAGTGTTTGCAGCACATCTTTTTGTTGTTGTTGTTAAATTAATTTCTTTATTTTATTTGGAGGTTAATTACTTTACAATATCGTGGTGGTTTTCGCCATACGTTGACATGAATCAACCACAGGTGTACATGTGTCCCCACATCCTGAACCACCATCGCCCCAACTCCGTCCCCACCCCATCCCTCTGGGTTTGCAGCATATCTTGATGGCTGAGTAGATAAGACAATGGCGGTGCTAACTGATAAAGGAGGCTTAAGTTATTACTGACAGTCCAACCTGACTCCAATTTGACAAGTGGAGTGAAAGTCGCTCAGTTGTATCCAACTCTTTGCGACTCCATGGACTATACAGTCCATGAAATTCTCCAGGCCAGAATACTGGAATGGGTAGCTTTTCCCTTCTTCAGGGGATCTTCCCAACCCAGGAATTGAACCCAGGTCTCCTGCATGCAAGTGGATTCTTTACCAACTGAGCTACAAGGGAAGCCCAATTTGACAAGGGGGTGTATAGAGATTCAGTGTATCTTAAGAAAATGTATTTCAGAAGCACATGCATGCATGCTAAGTCGCTTCAGTCATGTCCAACTCTTTGTGACCCTATGGATGTCTCCTCTGTCCATAAGGATTCACCAGGCAAGAATACAGGAGTGGGTTGCCATTCCCTTATCCAAGGGATCTTTCTGACCCAGAGGTTGGACCTGCTTCAGAAACACACTCAAATATATTTTGTTGTTCAGTTGCTAAGTCATGCCTGAGTCTTTACAACCCCATGAACTGAATCATGCTAGACTTCCCTGTCCTTCACTATCTCCTAGAGTATGCTCAAATGCATGTCCATTGAGTCAGTGAGGTAATCCAATCATCTCATCCTCTTCCACCCTCTTCTCCTCCTGCCCTCTATCTTTCCCAGCATCAGGGGCTTTTTCAGTCAGTCAGCTCTTCACATCAAGTAGCCAAAGTATTGGAGCTTCAGCTTCAGCATCAGTCCTTCCAATGAATATTCAGGGTTGATTTCCTTTAGGATTGACTGCTATCCAAAAGACTCTCAAGAGTCTTCTCCAGCACCACAATTTGAAAGCATCAATTCTTCAGCACTCAGCCTTCTCTTATGGTCCAACTCCCACATCTGTATACATGACTACTGGAAAAACCTTAGCTTTGACTAGACAGATCTTTGTCCACAAAGTGATGTCTCTGCTTTTTAACATGCTGTCTAGTTTTGTCATAGCTTTTCTTCCAAGGAGTGTCTTTTAACGTTCTGCCATTATGTTTAGTGGTTTCTACTGTCAGTAACACTTTGAATAAAGTGAAGATTTTATCAGTAAATTTCCTAGTAGTCAAATATAATTCAAACCTTATTTTAAATTATATTTATAATTATTTATTTTCCTTATTTATGTGTGCAATGAAGTTGCACAAGGTACTGGTAACTACTCCTTTGAGAAGAATACTTGGAAGAGGCTAGTTTGCAATTTTTAAAAATTCATCACATATATAACAATTTTTATATCTTTATTTTAAATGAGAATGTAAGCAACATGAGAACAACAGAGCCCAACAGAATGTAGGTGTTTAATAAATATTTGCTGAATGATAACAGAATCAATCCGTTCTCTAACAGAGCCTAAAAATGGTTCTTGCCATGGAAACCAGGCTCAAACTCAGTCTGAGCCCTGTGCCAAAAATCCATAGATTACATGGCACATGGAATGCCACCTTACATGGTGAGTTCTTGGTAGTCTTCCTAAGGCTTAGGGCCTACTTCAAGAATGTGTCAAGTTTGTTGACAATATATCTTCATACATCAACTGAGAAAAATTTGTAATTTATATGAAAATATACTTCTTAGGAGATTTCTGCTAACTTAACAACATTACCACTCAGAAAATATGCTGTTCACAGATTACAGCAACTGCATATAAACTGAGAGACTTTCATTCTGTTTCTTATCAATAAAAGAGTTGTAAAGGTTATCTCTCTCTTTGCAGTTAAATATACATAAAGGGAAATAAGATACGTACCAGAAACAAAAAGATTTGGAATGAAAAAGTTAAAAGAAAGGCTTTGACCTGTCTTTTATAGTGCCCATGGTTGTTTATAGTGACTTAAAGAGTTGCCCAGGCATGATGCTGACATTTATGGTATTTTATCATCCATACCAATCCACTAAGAACTCTTCCGCTTTCATTAATATAATTTCATCAGAGATTCCTGGAATCTAAGCACTTATTCCTTTCAGAACTTCCCAAAATTCATGACACCAAGTTCAAATGCTCCCATTTTGAAGCCTAATATTTTTAACTGGTTTACAGTAACATATCCTTTACCAACACCATTGCAAATTGAATTACCATTTATTTAATTAGTAACTGTATGTGGGGTCAAACACCTTTATTCACAAATTTTGTCCCATTTATTTTCAGGCATTTTCACCCCAAAACAAGAATGCTAAAGGGAAGAGAAAAATAAGAGACTGTGTGTAGAAGAATCTGGGTCAAAGTTCCATCACCAGCTTCTGTGGCCACCAGTAATCACCAAGATTCACTGAAAGACAAGGACTTAGGAGGGTTTGAAAAAGTGTCAGCAGAAGAAGAGCCCGCATCTTCTAATATTTACTTGCATTGTTAACATTGCTCACATTCAGACCAAAAGATAGCTTTGGACATTCATTATTTTAAGAAGTGGAAATATTGAGGCTAATTACTCAACTATAGTGGAATTTTCCTTCAAACTTCAGGTTCAAAACTAAAGAGAAGAGACAGCAGGTAGCTGCTGATACCCCCCTACTCCTGGAATTATTCTCTTGCTTTGGAAATGTGTTGTGAGAACAAAAAGAGTAAAAAATTTTATAGAGGCTAATAAAAAATATATATATTTATATTTGTGCTCTGCTGTGCTTAGTCATCTTTGCAACCCCATTTAAAGAGTATCAGAGTATCAAATGTAAGTGCATCCACATAATGTAAGGGCTGACTTCCGTGGTGGCTCAGATGGTAAAGAATTCACCTGCAATGCAGGAGACCCAGATTCGATCCCTGAGTTTGGAAGACTCTCTGGAGAAGGAAATGGCAACCCACTTTAGTATTCTCGCCTGAGAATTCCATGGATAGAGGAGCCTCGTAGGCTACATTCTACGGGATCACAGAAAGTTGGACGCAACTGAGCAACTGACACTCTCACTTTTACATAATAAAAAACTTGAGTTCCAATTATGTAGCTGACAAACTTTCAAAAAAACTATTTCCCAACTATGATTATTTCACAACTTTCTAAAAGATAATGATGTAAGAAATATTTCATAGTGTGCACATGAAGATTTAAGAAACATTTTTTAGTTGAGAAGCAGAAGAGGGACTCTTATTCTCAAAATGTTTCTGAGATCTTTGATCCTCTAACACTTTAATCAGAATAACCCAGCAAAGGACATTTATTAAGTACTATCACGTTTGAACATCCAAATGCCTCTGTAAAATCTTCACTATATTAAGCTCACTCAGAAATAATTGAATTGGTACAGCATCACGTTTAAGATATCTTAAAAGATTTTAAAGACAAAATTCTGATTGGCTTATACTATACAAGGGTATAGAGGTTAGAAATTTTTAAAAAATTAAGTCACTTCGCACTAAGCATTAGCCATACAGCTAATGATTCTAAACTACTTTGTAGTTCCAGTTCCCATATCTTAGTATGGCGCACAAAATCCTTAGAAACAGGAACTCCACTTATTTTATCACTCACCGTTTCCACTCTGTGACAAAGGACACCTCTAAGTCTTGCCCTAAGTATTTCTATTTCCCTTTCCAGAAAACACCTACTTGACCTTGAAAGTTCTGTGAAGGTCACTATCTACATTCTAGAAAAAGTTAGTATCTTTTTCTCTCCCATACTACTTCATACATATGCAGTCCAAGTGCTTTCAGTTCAGTTCAGTCACTCTGTCGTGTCCAACTCTGCGACCCTATGGACTGCAGCATGCCAGGCTGCCCTGTCCATCACCAACTCCTGGTGCTTGCTCAAACTCATGTCCATTGCATCGGTGATGACATCCAGCCATCTCATTCTCTGTCATCCCCTTCTCCTCCCACCTTCAATCTTTCCCAGCATCAGGGTCTTTTCCAAAGAGTCAGTTCTTAACATCAGGTGGCCAAAGTATTGGAGTTTCAGTTTCAGCATAAGACTTTCCAATGAATATCCAGAGTTGACTTTCTTTAGGATTGACTGGTTGGATGTTCTTGCAGTCAAGGGAATCTCAAGAGTTTTCTCCAACACCACAGTTCAAAAGCATCGATTCTTTGGTGCTCAGCTTTCTTTATAGTCCAGCTCTCACATCCATACGTAACTACTGGAAAAACCATGGCTTTGACTAGATGGACCTTTGTTGGCAAAGTAATGTGTATGCTTTTTAATATGCTGCCTAGGTTGGGCATGGCTTTTTTTTCCAAGGAGCAAGTGTCTTAATTTCATAGCTGCAGTCACCATTTGCAGTGATTAATGAGTCCCCAAAAATAAACTCTGTCACTGTTTCCATTGTTTCCCCATCTACTTGCCACAAGGTGATGGGACCAGATGTCATGATCTTTGTTTTTTGAATGTTGAGTTTTAAGCCAACTTTTTCATTCTCCTCTTTCACTTTCATCAAGAGGCTCTTTAGTTCTTCTTCACTTTTGCCATAAGTGTGGCATCATCTGCACATTTGAGGTTATTGATATTTCTCCAGGCAATTTTGATTTCAGCTTGTGCTTCATTCAGCCCAGCATTTCGTATGATGTACTCTGGATATAAGTTAAATAAGCAAGGTGACAATATATAGCCTTGATGTTCTCTTTTCCCAATTTAGAACCAGTCTGTTGTTCTATGTCCGGTTCTAACTGTTGCTTCTTGACCTCCATACAGATTTCTGAGGAGGGAGGTCAGGTGGTCTGGTATTCCCATCTCTTGAAGAATTTTTCAGTTTGTTATGATGTACATAGTCAAAGACTTTGGTGTAATCAATAAAACAGAAGTAGATGCCTTTTTTGGTATTCTTTTCCTTTTTCCATGATCCAGTGGATGTTGGCAATTTGATCTCTGGTTCCTCTGCCTTTTCTAAAGCCAGCTTGAACATCTGGAATTTCACGGTTCATGTACTTTTGAAGCCTGGGCTGGAGAATTTTGAGCATTACTTTGCTACCATGTGAGCTGAGTACAATTGTGCCGTAGTTTGAACATTCTTTGGCATTGCCTTTCTTTGGAATTGGAATGAAAGCTGACCTTTTTCAGTCCTGTGGCCACTGCTTCCTTTTCCAGATTTTCTGGCATATTGAGTGCAGCACTTTCACAGCATCATCTTTAAGGATTTGAAATAGCTCAACTGGAATTCCATCACTTCCACTAGCTTTCTTCATAGTGATGCTTCCTAAGGCCAAGTGCTTTAGTACTTTGTTTATATAGCTGTCTCTCCTGTTACATCCAAAGATGCTTTCAGAGTGGGCACCATTTTATGTTCATTTTTTGTGTCTTCTGCACTTGGATCAGTACCTAGCACTCAACATAATTTCAATAACTTGGTAAATTAAATCACTGAGTGAGCACAAACAGACAACATCATACCATTGAACAAAGCACGTGAAAATGTTTTAATATGATGAACAAACACAAATTATCTGGGGAAGAATTAATTTATAGATGCACTTCTGAATTTTCCTTATCCATATGATCAGGCTCTACACCCAAGATGTTGACCAGTGTAGATGTGTGTTAGTCATTCAGTCGTGTCCGACTCTTTGTGACCCCATGGACTGTAGTCTTCCAGGCTCCTGTGTCCATGGAATTTTCAGGCAAGAATACTACAGTGGGCTGCCATTCCCTTCTCCATAGGATCTTCCCAGCCCAGGGATTGAACCCCCAATATAGATTACATGCCCAGAACCCCTTTCTTTCTGGCTTACAGCCAGGTTTAGTCAGTGGAAACTCTTGACTCAGACGAAAAAGAGAGAGAAGATAAAGGTCAGAGTATTTATTCCCTGACTCCCCGTCTCCAAGGCCACTTTGGGCAGCCCTGTCTAAATATTTACTTTATTCTATTAACTTCTCTCTCTCCTTTTCCCCTGCAGAGTAGAGGTGGGACTCAGTGGGCAGGGTCTCTCTTCCTTGTCACTGTTGACATTTTAAGCACCATATTTCCATGTCATGAGTAGCTTCCCTGTGCTCTATACTATGTTTAGCAACATTTCTGGCCTCTATCCAGTAGATATAAATAATCTTTTTAGAGCAGTCTACAATTTATAGATTACTTTCACCTATTTAATCTCACTTGAGCTGCATAAGTCTATAAATAGACATTATTAGAACACCTACCTTTACAGATGAGGAAATGAAACTCATAGTAACTCAAAAACATGTACTGGGAAAAATCCTATGGAGTGTAATAATAGGTACAAAGTGTTTTTATATCAAAGTCATAATTTCATTTCATACTGTAAACATATATTGACTAGATTTCCTTATATTATCATTTGCCTAAATTACAGCGTTTCATCACCAGGGCCATTGAGTTTCCTATGAAATGCCAAAGTCATGATGGAATTCTCTGGATGTTATATTAAATGTGAGTGATATAGTTAGTCATCTATTATATATATTTCTAACCCTTAGAAGAAAAATGTTGCAAGTATGTTGTATTGAGAATTGAAATCCTCTTCGAAGATAATATATACTGAACCCCTTCTACAAAAATGCCCACCAGAATTACAATAGAAAAATAGAGTAATTCCAGGCATGCTTATGTATTTGATCATTTTACATTAAAGCAAGAAAGATGTTTAATGCATTTCAGATTTCTAGGGACTGCTTCTATCATTCCACTTCTCTTATAGAAAACCCAGTCCTATTGAAACTTGCTCACTCAGCCATAGAGATACAAACTGCTATCAGACTTTAAGGAACTAAGAGATGTCAGCATATATGTGTCCTGCAAAGTTCAGAAATCAAAGAGGCTGCAGGTAATGTCTCCCCTAGGATCTCAGGGAACATTAATTGATGAGAATTGATGAAACTGCATCTTTTCTCCAGGGTCTACATTTATTTTTTCTTCCCCAGGGGGACATTATTTTGGTTCCATAGTCTCCAATGGAAATACATGTGAGACTAAACTGAATGCATATCAGTAAGCTATGAATGAATGGCCTTTTCTAAATTAAAGCATAACTTTTCCTCTTTTGATAACTACTAGTCCAATCATACAAATCATAAGCCACAGCAGTTAGAAAGAGAAGAATTATGTCTAGTGCCAGATATAATTACCTTTTACTGCCCTCAAGATAGCCCTGATATCATGTTATTCCTCTAGGTGCATCACTGTTAGGCCAAGTCCTAGAGAGTAAAGACACTATCCTTTATTGAGTTTCTGTTATATCCCAGGATCTGTGCTCCATTATCCCATTAACCCTCATAATACCCCTACTTGGTACACAATGTTATTCTCAAATTACAGATGAGGATATTGAAGACTCAATGAGAAATCAAATTTACCCTGTTTCAAAGCTAATCTCACCTCTTTACTGCCTCTTGTTGATCAAGTCAGTCAGACCCCATCTAACAACAATCATAGTATTTAACTTAATTAGTACTTAATTAGTAAGTTCAATTAATAAACAGTGTGCAAAGTTGCTGCAGTCAGAAATAGTCATTAAAGTGAAGAGTGAATCACTAAATCATATTACCTCTCAAAACATTTGACAGATTTATACATAAAATTTATCTTACAGAAAAAATCATTGCAGCTTTTTCTATCCTTAAGCTTTTTCAAATACAAAAAAAATTCTTTTGAGGGAAAAGTAAGATACAGAAATAATAATGAAATAATTATTTGGTGATTTCATGGGGAAAAGGCAGACTGGAGACTGCCCAAATAATATTTTGTGGTTTATAAACTGTGTTTGTCATGTTTTTAGAATGTTTGCCTATCAGACCTACAGTGAACAGAATGATTCCCCTCCAAGATGTCCACATCCTAATCCCAGAAATTTATGAATATGTTACCCTACATAGCACAAGGAATTAAAAATGCAGATGGAATTAGCTTCTAATCAATTGATCATAAAATAAGAATATTTTTCTGTATCATCCAAGTGGATCTAATGTATCCACAATGTCCTTAAATGATTAAGAGAGAAACAGAAGACAGCCAGGGTGATATTTCAAAAAGACTCTTTACCAGCCATTGCTGGCTTTGAAGATGGACGAGAGTCAAGAGACAAAGATGCAGGCAGCTTTCAGAAACTGGAAAAGGCAAGAAAATAGATTCCCCTCTTGATCTTTCAAAAAGAAACACACAGCAGACAATACATTGATAATAGCCTAGGGAGACCCATTTTTGACTTCTGACCATCAGATATATAAGAAATAAATAATTGTTATTTAAGTTATTATGTTATTAAAAATTGGTTACAAAGGCAATAGAAAACTAATTCAAGACTGAAGTAAGGCCTGGAAGACACCTGGAAAATGGTGATTAGTTGCATTAGCCAACATCCCATAGGACATAAATTAAAGTCTCCTGGTTGTATAGTAGGAGATGTCTCCATTTTCTTAAATATGATTCAGCATTAACTATATAAAGTGTATTAAAACATTTTATCATTACACAAATGGTTTTAGCCAACACCTTTTTAAAAACCATGATATAAACTGCCATGATGGAGAATAATTTAAAAATGCGTTAAAAATACTTAAAGTGTTAAGACACATCATGCATCTTGTTCAAATGATTAATTATACTGCTCTATTCTGATTCATGAAATAATTCAACATGATACCAATGATATAAAAGACCTAGTGATAAAAGCAAACTTTATTACTAAATGCTCAAAAGCCCACTGTAACAAAAATCTATCTCTGGTTTACTAGACTCTACTCAATTAAAAAAATTGAAAAACAAAATGAAAAGAAAAAAGAATGAAGGAAAAATGAAGAAAATTCTCTTACATTAGCCAGACTTAGATAGTTAAAATAACTATTGCTAGCTGGAATGTTTTAGCATTAAATTAATTTCTAATTCCTACATACAGGTGCTAGTGATACTAACATATCAAACCACTAGCATTCATCAGTGTAAATATACTTTCAATAGAATATCCCAAGCTAAGGATAGGGTTAAACTGTTGTCCTGAGAGAATTATACAGAGATTCTGCAAATTCTGTAGAAAGTGAATGGGGTGGATTTCAGGAATAGTTATTGAAAATAAGGCCTCAGGAGACTGGAAAAGCTGGCAACACAAAAACAAGGAAACAGAGATGCCAAAATATGAAGGGGAAGATTGCAGCCAAGGCTAATTACACAGTGAAGCCCATTCCAGAACACCTAGCCCTCTGCTCTCCTTTCAAGGCGCAGGCTTATACCTGGCATGGTGAGGTCCACGAGGTCTCAAAGAATCAGAAACAACTGAGTGACTAAACAACAAGAACAATTTCCAGAAAATCAGTTCAGTTGTTCTTCCAAAAAGTAACATTTTCCAAGTCTTTTTTTTTTTTTTACCATAAGCCTCAACAAGAGCATTTAAAATATGTGACCTTTCTTCATGCTGCTTCTTTTTAATATTTTTCAAAAATAATACAAATAAAATTTCTAATTTAAAAATATCATTGTCTAAATTCGAGTTATTAGCTTCTGTTATTTCTGGGGGATGAGAGACTTCCAGACCAAAATTTACCCCAGAACCAATACAACATTGTAAAGTAATTAGCCTCCAATTAAAATAAATAAATTTAAATTAAAAAAAAAATTTACCCCAGAATTTAAAATATAATGTTATCTTATATCTACATTACTTTGCTAGCATGTGAGATGAGTGCAATTGGGCTATAATTTGAACATTCTTTGTCATTGCCTTTCTTTGGGATTGGAATGAAAACTGACCTTTTCCAGTTCTGTAGCCACTGCTGAGTTTTTCAGATTTGCTGGCGTATCGAGTGCAGCACTTTCACAGCATCATCTTTTAGGATTTGAAATACCTCATCTAGAATTCCATCACCTTTGGAACTAGCTTTGCTCGTAGTGATATTTCCTAAGGCCCACTGGACTTTGCATTCCTAAGGCCCACTGGACTTCGCATTCCAGTATGTCTGGTTCTAAGTGAGTGATCACCCCATTGTGGTTATCTGGGTCATGAAGATCTTTTTGTATAGTTTTTCTGTGTATTCTCGCCACCTCTTCTTAATATCTTCTGTTTCTGTCAGGTCCATACCATTTATGTCCTTTACTGTGCTCATCTTCGCATGAAATGTTCCTTTGGTATCTCTAATTTTCTTGAAGAGATCTCTAGTCTTTTCCATTCTATTGTTTTCCTCTATTTTATTGCATTGATCGCTGAGGAAGGCTTTCTTATCTCTCCTTGCTATTCTTTGGAACTCTACATTCAAATGGGTATACTTTTCCTCTTCTCCTTTGCCTTTCACTTGTCTTTTTTTCTCAGCTATTTGTAAGGCCTCCTCAGACAACCATTTTGCCTTTTTGCACTTCTTTTTCTTGGGGATGGTCTTGATTCCTGCCTCTGTCAAATGTTCTTGTACAATGTCACAAACCTCCGTCCATAGTTCTTCAGGCACTCTGTCTATCAGATCTAGTCCCTTGAATCTATTTGTCACTTTCACTGTATAATTGTAAGGGATTTGATTTAGGTTATAACTGAATGGTCTACTGGTTTTCCCTACTTTCTTCAATTTAAGTCTGAATTTGGCAATAAGGAGTTCATGATCTGTAGAAAATTCTTAAAGAGATGGGAATACCAAACCACCTGACCTGCCTCCTCAGAAATCTGTATGCAGGTCAAAAAGCAACAATTAGAACAGGACATGGAACAACCGTCTGGTTTCAAATCAGGAAAGGAATATGTCAAGGCTGTATATTGTCACCCTGCTTATTTAACTTATATGCAGAGCACATCATGCGAAATGCCAGGCTGGATGAAGCACAAGATTCTCCTGGAATCAAGACTGCCAGGAGAAATATCAATAACCTCAGATACACACATGACACCACCCTTGTGGCAGAAAGTGAAGAACTAAAGAGCCTCTTGATAAAAGTGAAAAAAGAGAGTGAAAGCACTGGCTTAAAACTCAACACTCAGAAAACTAAGATCATGGCATGCGGTCCCATCACTTCATGGCAAATAGATGGGGAAACAATGGAAACAGTGAGAGATTTTATTTTGGGGGGCTCCAAAATCACTGCAGATGGTGACTGCAGCCATGAAATGAAAAGTGGCTTGTTCCTTGGAAGAAAAGCTATGACAAACCTAAATAGCATATTAAAAACCAGAGACGTTACTTTGCCAACAAAGGCCCATCTAGTCAAATCTATGGTTTTTCCAGTAGTCATGTCTGGATGTGAGAATCGGACTATAAAGAAACCCGAGCACTGAAGAATTGATGCTTTTGAACTGTGTTGTTGGAGAAGACTCTTGAGAGTCCCTTGGACTGCAAGGAGATCCAACCTGTCTATCCTAAAGGAAATCAGTCCTGAATATTCAGTACTGATGCTGAAGCTGAAACTTCAATACTTTGGCCTCCTGGTACGAATAACTGACTCATTGGAAAAGACCCTGATGCTGGGAAAGATTGAAGGTGGGAGGAAAAGGGGACGACAGAGTGTGAGATGGTTGGATGGCATCATTCATGTGATGGACATAAATTTGAGTAGGCTCCAGGAATTGGTGATGGACTGGGAGGCCTGGTGTGCTACAGTCCATGGGGTTGCAAAGAGTTGGACACGAATGGGCAACTGAACTGACTGAATATATATACATATGCTTAGTCGCTAAGTCGTGTTCAACTCTTTGCGACCGTTTGGTCTGTAGCCTGCCAGGCTCCTCTGTCTATGGGATTTCCCAGGCAAGAACACTGGAGTGGGTTGCCATTTCCTTCTTCAGGGGATCTTCCAGACCCAGGGATCAAACCCGTGTCTCCTACGTATACATACATATATAGGTCTTCTCTCATTGCTCAGTCAGTAAATCAACTGCCTGCAATGCAAGAGACCTGGGTTTGATTCCTGGGTCAGGAAGATCCCCTGGAGAAGGAAATGGCAATCCAATCCAGTATTCTTGCCTGGAGAATCCAATGGACAGAGGAGCCTGGTGGGCTACAGTCCACGGGGTCACAAAGAGTCGGACCTGTCGTAGCGACTAAAACCACCATATAATGAACTAAGAAATTAGACCCTGAGTGGCACTGGCACTAAATAAGGAATATCTTACTCCTTTCTGCCACCTGGACAAAAAACTAAAGATCTATTGTGAAGTGACCCCATTAAGAGATCAAGGGACCAAGTATGACAGGAGAAAGATCAACTAGGATTGTTTTATCTCCAAATGTTTTCTGTGTATTCTGGATAATGTCTTATATAAATCCCTTTGTTAGAAAGCTTCACATCAGGGCTTTTTGCTCTTCCAGAATCCTCCATGAATAGAAATATAACTTGGAGAGGCGATATTTTAAAAGCTCTCATCAACCAGTCACTTAAGTAGGATTATCTGGAAGCCAGTTGATAACAAGTACCAGTGTTAATAGAACAAATGAAAGGTGCTCGGCTAAAAAAGAGAACACTAGAAGAAATGAAAAGCATCTAAAATAATTAGAAATTTAAGAAAAAAAATTATTAAGGTTTTTCTTAAGATCTCCCAGGCTATAACACTTTTGATAATCAAGGCATAAATAAATACAAGGTATGAAAATACAAGATTACACGGCTGTTTTTAGAAAAATACAATTTATGATTCAGATGAATTGTTCTATTTTTCAAGGAAGTTGCCTCAAGAGGGTGTAAACATTCCAGTAATGTTGATTAAAAGCATCTATAGGACTCCTCTCTTGGAAATCGCTTTTCAGCATGTGTCTTTTTTTTCAGTCTCTTCAATGAGAGTAATAGTTCCCATTTAAAGGCAGTTTGATATGAGAATTCAGAGCCAACAGTTACAGTGAGCAAGTTTAGTTTTTGGTCAGCGTGACAGATAACAAAGCAATGAGGCTAACTGAATTGCTCATGAACTTGTTCTAATTTTAACAATCAAAGGAAAAAGCCATTAGAAATGCATAAATAGCAAACACCTGTTGAAATGTAAAGGAGGATGAGGTTCCAATTCAGCTCTCATGAGAACAGTTAATGCCTATGTACAACAATGCCAGATTGATGCAGGGCTGATGCAGAAGAAAGAAATTAAAGCCATATTATAACTTGTGTGAAGTCATTAACTAGTCCAACCTTCCTAAGAATTGGTTAAGTCCTTCCCCAAATACCTATAACTCCCATGATAGCCATTACTATACTATATTAAAATTACAAGACTATCTTTCATGAGACTGACTTCCTGTTTTATACACCTACTACCATGAGACATCAATAATTGGGGGTTAGATAGATGAATAAACAACATTCATTTGGACAGGTAACTTCCGGCAATCCTACTTAACATCCTTCCTCAATTAGGTTGATGGAGACACATCTTAGGCAAACTTCGAGATCTACATTTATTCTTATACTATTTTTAGTTATGCGATCGAGGAATACTTGAAATTTGCTGTTAAAAGAGAAAACCCCAAATTTGACAGTCCTTCATAGCTTTCTTAAGGCAGCTAGGATCTGGAAAACTTCAAAAACTTTCGATGTTTAAAATATTCTTATCACTTGGTTGCTTGGTACCTACTGACACCTGACTTCCTCTGAGACAATGAGAAAACTCAGCCTGCATGGTGGGAAAAATGAAGCTAGAGCAAGTATAAAAGCCTACAGAATGCCACAGGGGAAGAAAAAGAGCAGCACCTCAGACTATCACAAACTGTCTCTGCTGCAGAGGATGCTGAGGGGCTGAGAAACACAGATTGCCTAGTCTGATGTCTTGCAGAAGACTGCCAAGTGCATAATGTCCACTTTGCTGAAGCCATTATTCCAGCAATCTTCCTCCACAACTTGAAATCTACTGAGAGGATTAATGATCATTTTTCTGAAAGCAGCTTTCAAAAATGCCAGCATGCCCCCAAATTTCAATGCTTCCTAAACTGATTTGTTTGGGAGGGGGGTTGCAAAGATAAATGTATGACTGTGTTAAAACTTAATGTCATTTGAGTTTGTGGGAGTATGGACATGTGTGTGTGTGTGTGAGAGAGAGAGAGAGTGTGTAGAAATAAGCACAAACATGGGAAGTAGAAGGTGCATAGGATTTTATGTTTTATTCTCCAACACTTTGCTCGGGGCTTGATAATTTTTTCAGATCTTTTCAACTATAAATTTGAGGGGGGCGGAAATGTAGGTAATCATGAAAGTACAGAAAAATACAACTTCCTATGTGTATTCCCTTAGTTCTTTTATTTTTTACTATCTTTTGCCTTTGCTGAAAAAGTTCCTCCCCCATCCTTTTTTTTTTTTTCTTCTTTTTCAATTATTCAGTAAAAAGGCCTAGCAAGAAACCAGCTTAAATGATAAAAAAAAAAAAAAAGAAAGAAAGAAACAAGCCAAACATATTTGGGGCCTCTGAACAAAATCCTGCTTTTTTTTTTTTTGTAAATTGAGACTTTCCTCTCTGGTTCTGAAACATGTTTTTTTGCTCCTTTCTTCAATAAGACATTTCTGTTCTTACTCAGAGTGACAAAATAATACATCTTCAATTCTCCTCCACAGATGAGTGCTAGGAATAAAATGACAATACCTATTTTTGGTAACAAGTAATTCTTTATTTTTAAAAACTGACTCTTCTAGGAAAATATTTAGCTTCAGCTTTGGCATCATGACTTCATTTTTGCCAAATCTCCCTCCATCCTCCTTGAAGATAGCTTGTTTACTATCATAGAAATGACATTCATCAATATCCAATGTTTCACTGTTTGATTTTTACAGTTTCTTATTTCCCATGGAGTTTTGAATACCTTGGGAAAATGAGATAAAGAAAAACTGAGTGATCTGTTCAACTTCAGAGATCAAGACCAAAATAAACCTTATAAAAGCTGCATCTGCCTCTCAGCCAGGATTGTACTAATGCGGAGGCATATTATATGGGAAAGTCATGCTTTTAGATGTGAGCATCTGTCTGCATTTCAACATCTTTTTATATGAAATAGATTGTGATGAATAATTTCTTTCTGATACTATTAAATATCAAAACAAAATTCACAGCTCAAGTGGCAGTCCTCTTTTAGTCCTTACTGATGCTAGAGATCAAAAGAGCAGCATGCAGGTCATCTCTGAACACGAGATAAGTTGCACAAGAGTTTATGACATAGTTAATTAAAGGCTAGAAGCGTGGCTGGATTTCCTTTGTTTAGGCTTCATGCAAATTGCTCTCATTTTCTTCGCCTGGCACCTCTGTAGCCTGAAATGTAGAACTGAGCATTTCTGATGTAGAGAAATGTATACAGACATACAAAGATTACAGAAGTACTGTGTATGGATTGATTTTATATTCACAAGCCATGTCTGTCCTTCCTTCACAATAGGCATATGCTATCCCATTAACTATAATGTGACATAGTGGGGACATCAAGCACTTTAAGTCCCTCAAGGTTTACATTATCTAATGATGGATAAACAATATGATAGATATTTGAAAGAATAAACATACAGTAAAGTAAATTCTTCACTGAAGCTCTTCTTGGGTGAAACAGCAGTTACACAATTGTAACTTACTTGCCATTAGGAGTTTCTGCCCCGTGCTCTGAAAAAAATTGTTCTTGTTTCACAAAAGAACAATCAAAAAGTTCAAAAATAATAGAGATGAATTCTCAAGAACACATAAGCATGCATTTTTATTGCTTTCTTACTGTCAAAGGTAGGTATTCATACTATTATTTCTGGGGACTGAAAACAATTCCCTTCCCTAAGTGGATTAAAACATAAAAGACACAAACTACAAGGTGTATCCAGGAAATATTTTGCTAGATTGACAACTATACATACAATACAAACTGAATTGTGGATCTCATCAGGTCCTTACAATTTGGTTATGCCGAACACATGGCATTCTTTGTCTTTTCTTCTCTTTTCCTTTTCTGAAAGTACACCAATATCTACATTGAAGTTTAAAGATTCATCACTAATTATCCACCTTCATACACTAAATTTGAATGATCTTTCCAACTCAAACCAAATTGTTCCATCTTCTATTTTGCTTATACTCCTACGATACACTAATGTTAAAATGTATGTATGATGCTCACACTTATAAGGCCAATGACTGTGCTGTGCTTGGTTGCTCAGTTGTGTCTGAATCTTTTTGACCCCATGGACTCCTCTGTCCTGCCATGCTCCTCTGTCCAGGCAAGAATTCTCCAGGCAAGAATACTGGAGTGGGTTGCATGCACTCTTCCTGGGTATCTTCACAACCCAGGGATTGAACCCAAGTCTCCTGCATTGCAGCCGAATTCTTTACCAGCTGAGCTACCAGGGAAGCCCAGGCCAATGACTAACACTGATTAATTTCCAGAGTTCTTTGGCTTTAAATCAGTTGTTTCCAAGTGGGAGTTCAACTTTTAACCACATGGTAAAGAACTGATCTGCTAGGCTCTGTAAGAATTCACGTGAGGTCTGGCTGGGATTATTAACTGGGTTCTTTACCAGTTAATCATATTTTCTTCTTATTAGTAGGACATAACAGCAAGGATGGCAATACTGGTAATACTTATTGTTAAACAAACAAAATTCTATGAGTTATTAGGTGGAGTATGAAAATAACAGCCTCAAAAATTTGATTCACTAATTCTGAAACTTAAAAACTTTAAATCTTATAAAACATACACTAAGATCAATCCAGATCACAAGTGTATGGAGACATACAGCTGAATCCAGAGTTATATTACAAAGATTTATACTTTGAGACATCCACCTGTTGAATAAGCAACCTATAATAAAGTATCATCAATACATTAGGAAGACACTGTCATAGCAGAAATGGGTATATCATTATTGTCATAAAGAAGCAATTTCAGATGGGCTTCAATGATACCCCTCTGAATTTAGGTGATTAAAAATGTCTCCAATTCTGTAAAGAAATTATCCTTCAATTAAAAAATAAATTTAAAATAAAAAAGAAAAAATGTGTATCATAAAGAAACATATATGAAGTTTAAATAAGGAAAAAGACTGATAAAATGTTTTAAGAGAAAAAAACTGAAAATGACATAGGTCATATTTTAATCAAATGCTTAATAATCAGCACTAGTTTAAAGAAAGGGCTTCCCCTGGTGGCTCAGGGGTAAAGAATCTGACAGCCAAGCAGGAGACGTAAGTTCCATCCCTGGATGAGGAAGATTCCTTGGAGAAGGAAATGGCAATCCACTCCAGGATTCTTGCCTGGAAAATCCCATGTACAGAGGAGCCTGGCGGGTACAGCCAATGGGGATCAAAAAGAGGCAGACATGACTAAGGGTCTAAACGACAATAACAAACACAAAGTAGGTTTTTAATTCTTTTTAAATAAAATTTTATTCTCATATAAAGGCATTTCCCATCCTAATCAAATGGCAATTTACAAAAATTAATAAATTTGTTTTTTCCTAGTTGTATTAATAACTTACAGAACAGACCATGTGTGAATACTTAATGAAATGAATAACATTAAAACAAAATAACAAAAAAGGGAAAATATATTTATGAGGTGTTCCCCAAAGAACAGAATGGGTAGAGAGAAAATGGGAAGTGTGGACTAGTCTAATATCTATCTTCCCATTTTTTGATTTGAAGTTTAAGTTTTAAGGTAGTACTATTAAAAAAAAATTGGACTGAGTGACCCAATTTCAAGAACATAGTAAAAGATATTGAAATAGGAAGGTTGAAATATTATTGAAGGCTTTAAGAGAACTCGGTGAATTCAATTTCATTCTCACAGAACTAGTTGGCTATAGAATAGATGTGTTCCCTGTACTTGGCATATGCACAGCGGTGGACAGGGTGGCCTCTGCAGCCAGACTGCCTGCACTTGAACCTCAGCTCGGACACTTTGCAAACTGTGGGATGGTGAGCAAGTTACTCAGCTCCCTCTGTGGATCACTTTCCTCATCTACAGAATGAAGACAATTACAGGTGTTCTTGGTAGGGCTGTTGCACCTATTTAATGAGATAATCTATGTAAAATATGTTGATCAGTGTGTAGAACACAGCATGTTGAATATGTTTAGCTATTATTTTTTTATTTTCCCACTGTAATTGAATCTCTGTGGGGGAAGGGATGTTTGTCTATATTTGTTAGTGCCATTTCTCCAGTGCCTAAAATAGCACCTGCATATAATCACCTAATTGGCATAAAATAAGTATTTTCTCTCGGCAGTGTTAACTGTATTACTTTTCTATGTGTAGGATATATATATATATATATATATATATATATATATATATATATACATACATACATATACATGGGCTTCCCAGGTGGCACTAGGGATAAAGAACCCGCCTGCCAATGCAGGTAGATGTAGGAGACATAGGTTCGATCCCTGGGTCAGGAACATGCCCTGGAGGAGGGCAGGGCAACCCACTCCAGTATTCTTGCCAGGAGAATCCCATGGACAGAGGAGCCTGGCAGGCTGCAGTCCATGGTGTCACAAAGAGTAGGACACGACTGAAGTGACTTAGCACGCATATATTCATGCATATACATATCATACATATATATACATACATACATACACACAGTAGTTTCTTATGAAAGGTAAAATACTAAAAGTAAGACTTTTTTGTAATGAAGTAAATTTTAATACTCCTGACTTAATAGCATTTGCACTGGTTTGGAAAAAATAGGCATTACCATCTTTTGTCCCTAATGCCATCTCTGTATATAAAATTGGTCCTTGTGTTCAACGAAAAGCAGATTCAGATATGATTAAAATAAATTCAGATTTAGGTTATACTTATTGCCATTTCCTTGAACAAAACAACTGTTTAACTTGCTGTTTTTAATATTGGGGGTCAAATGTAAAGTTAGCTCAGAAAGTTTGTACTTCTTAGGAAAGATCTATCTGGTTGTTATGCTCCATTGCCTAGAAATTCTGATAAAGGACAGAGAAAAGAGCTTCCTTTTTTCTGGCATTGATGGGTTTATCCTGTGTTATACCTAAAATATCACCATTTCCTACAGCCCAATGGATATATATATATATATATATATATATATAGTTCCCAGGCTGCTGCTGCTGCTGCTAAGTCATTTCAGTCGTGTCCGACCCTGTGCGACCCCATAGACGGCAGCCCACCAGGCTCCCCCGTCCCTGGGATTCTCCAGGCAAGAACACTGGAGTGGGTTGCCATTGCCTTCTCCAATGCATGAAAGTGAAAAGTGAAAGTGAAGTCGCTCAGTCGAGTTCGACTCTTTGTGACCCCACGGACTGCAGCCTACTAGGCTTCTCCGCCTATGGCATTTTCCAGGCAAGAGTACTGCAGTGGGGTGCCATTGCCTTCTCCAGTTCCCAGGCTACTCATTATCTCATTATGTATTTTATCACATGAATTCTTAATTTTATTATGAAAATGAAAAGACACAGTGAGGGGGGAAAAAAAAAAAAACAACTTGATGTGTCTGTCCATGGATTTGTATTGATGTACCGTGTTGCATGCATACATAATAATAGTTTGTGAAGAGTCACTCAGAGCATGGGATCAGCCTCGGTTAAATGTTTGGCAATTTCTAACTGCTAGGGGGAATCAGACTCACTGGATCTTTGTCAGATCAATCATACCACTATGCATGATAATCCACTGACACTGTCCTTGAAAAGGATTAGTAAGCCTATATTATTGCTGTTTCAACCGACTCCCTCCACCCTTTAACTCCTATTATTTTTTATTTGAACTTTAATGCTAATAATATACTAGATATTTTAGACTAAATATTAACATCATCATTTTAAAAAATGCTGTTACATTTGTGGAACAATTTTGGGACTATTCTATACAAATATTGATTTTACATAATTACTATACCTGCATGAACTTATATCAGTTGGCAAAATTAAAATAACTAAGATGGTATTTAATATCACCATCTGAGTCACCAGGAAAGCCCCATTTAATATCACAAATCCCTGTAAAACTTAAAAGTGCAAAAAGCATTCAATGATGTGCATAAAAAGTTAGACAGACATAATGAGCTAAAAAATGAACTTCAAATTTTATGCACATGCATACCCATTACACGTTCATATTTTTTCACAAAAGCTATAGTAATTTTTCATCAATGCCAAGAACATATCTATAGGGCTGCTTTAGGAAATTGATAGAAAAAAAGGTTCTTGTAAAATGGAAAGGTTTAAAATGGAAGGTTCTTTTAACTTCTTTACTATGAAAGTACAGACTGTATGTGGTGAATGACAAGCTCAAGAAGAAACAATGGTCCAGTCCAACGTGTTCTGCTCCAGTCAAGAATACATTCTAGTGTTCTGGCAGGACAAGATGAGCGCACGGCCTTTAAGAATACATTCTATTTTGGAGTGAATTGTGTGCCCTAGAAATTCATATGTTGAAGACCTGACAAAAATTAGAATCTTTCTGAGGCTAATTTATGGTTAAATGATATCAGAAGGGTTAAGGCCCTAATCTGATAGAACTGGTTTCCTTAGAAGAAGAGAAAGGAACACTAGAGCTCTCTGTGAATCTGCTGGCACCTTGATCTGGGACTTCTAGCCTCTGGAACTGTGAAAAAACAAATTACTGTGGTTTAAGGCACATAGTCTCTGGTATTTTGTTATGGCAGACCTTGTGGACTAACACAGACTCTGTCTTGACTGCTGGGGATACACAGCAGGTATTGTGGACTAGAACAAAACGCACACAAAAGCCTAAATACAAAAGCACATAAATTAAAATCTATCAGGATTTTACTGTGATTTTACTGTGCTAATGATAACTTTCAGGTTTGGAGAGAGAATTATTTTGGAGGAGAGTTGACTGCAAGTAGCTGAATGCAGCTGCTTTATATAGAGAGGATGGGACCTATGAGGTTGTTTTTTCCCCAGTTACATGTGTCACAAGGAGCAAATAACGGAACCTGTCTCCTGGAGCTGTTAGGAGAAGTCAATGTTATAAGGTGGTATAGACACTGTTGCAGAGTGATTGACACAGAACTAGAGCTCAATAAATGATCATTCAATGTTAGAGACTGGATATGAGGAATGGAAGAAAAACTTCCAGGAAATACAGAATGGAAGAGGAAAGGACTGTTAAAAAGTAGTAAATTTATTTAAAAAGTATCAAAATGGATACAAACTATTGTGAGTCGTTCCTAAGCTACTTGCTTTGCAGCAATAAACTATTTCTTTTCCCTTTTCCCATTTAGATGTCATAGGCTCTGCAATGACTTTGGACAAAACCCAGTGTCTCCTGGTCTATGGACAGGTACACACCCTAGTTGCACCTTGATCAACATTACTTCAAAGAAATCAACCAGGATAAGAGAACATCAGAGGCTTCGAATAAGTGATTATGACAAAACAAACAAAAAGCACCAAGAAACTGAAACAAAACAAAAAAAAACTTTTCATATAATATTACAGATAGTGAAAATATTCCAAAAGTGCAAATGCACTTTAAGTAGGGCTTAGAGAAATTCATAGATATGGAGAAATACTATCTCAAGTTACAATAGTGTTTTATAAGTCCCAAACAGTTTATGTGACCCTCATAAACCCTGTCATATAATCAGAGCAAGGGTTATTATGTAAAATGACAGAAGATGAGTTTGAGAGGCTTCAGGACTTGAAAGGACTTACTTATACAAGGGCACACTGGCCAGTGAGTGACACAGTTGGGGCAAAAGGCAGATTTTCCTATCACCTTATCAGGCTTTAGTTTTCTACTTTGTCAGAGGCTGTCAAAAACCAAACCAGTAAGCAGAAGTTAGGAATTTCAGGGGCTCTAAACTTCAAGTCTTTTGTAGCCTGACCTACCCTCTGCAGTCAGAATTGAGAAGGGGGGAGTGTTAAAAATTCAGCTTTCTGGGATATCTATAGGAAAGACTTTTGATCCTGTTGCTTAGTTTCTAAGTCCTGTCTGACTCTTTGCGACCCCATGCACTGTACCCCACCAGACTCCTCTGTCCATGGGATTCTCCAGACAAGAATACTGGAATGGGTTGTCATTTCCTTCTCCAGGGATCAAACCTGTGTCTCCTGCTTGGCTGGCAGATTCTCTGTCACCGAGCGACCTGAGAAGCCCTTAGTAAAGACCTGAAGTGAAAGTCAAAGTGATAGTTGCTCAGTTGTGTCTGACTCCTTGCAACCCTAAGGACTGTAGCCCTCCAGGCTCCTCTGTCCATGGGATTCTCCAGGCAAAAACCCCAATAAAGACCTAATAGCACTCAATTTCTGAGAATTTAATTAAATTAGGATAAGAAACAGCTACACAGCAATAATATGGCAACTATTTTGATTACAGTAGTCTAATAATAATAATAGGGAGAAGGTGAGTGTATGGCCACGCAGTGGTTGCATTTTTCCGCCTTCTTTTCTCTTTCTTTGTTCCTCTTTTTCTCACGAATGTACTGGGGTAGAAAATGAATGAAGATAGAGAGCATTGATACTGCAGGCTGAAAACCAAAACCAAAACCAAACAAAACAACTAGTAGAAATGGGAGAAAGTAAACATTGACTACTTTTTAACACCAGTCTTACTGTCATATAAAGCCGAGACATCTAGTGTCATCCCTCTGGTCACAAAATCAAGGACACAAACATTTGCTTTTATCAGGACTGAATACCCTTTGCTGCTATAATCTTACCTTACCTCCCGACTCCCAGCTGGAGTCCAAGACACATGGTGCCTTAAAAGAGTTCTCAGTCTTCTTAACTAGGGAAGGCTGTTCACCCTTCCTCAGGGTCCTCATCAAAATCCCCATTTCTTAAGAACTATTGATCTTTGGGAGGTGCTGACTTCATTATCTGCTTAGAGCAATTTACACCCAGGTGTGCCAAAGACAGAATCAACTCCTTCAGAGGTTATTTGCAATTTAAAAGAGGCACTTCTTAGAATCTCAGGACTTCTAAGGAGTGCTTTTGAATTGTAAGGCATTTCTCAGCTTCACTGCCCATCAGTCCACAGGAAGGACATATCCCCTCTCCTAGACTTCTTTCCTGAGTACATCAAGTACATGTTTCTCTTTACAGATATGCTAGACTCTCATCTTTAAAAACAACTGCTCCCCAGGGAGAATCAGAATGAAAATGGAAAAAAAATAATACATTATCAGTGAGCATAGGTTGGCACAGTGAATGAATAATGCTTGCAGAGATATATAAATTGACGAATGCAGAGACCCATGCATGTGCATGGGTGTGCATGTATCCATATTTCCTCACAGATGAGGATCTCCCAAAAAATCCTGAAAACCCATATGTCTACACACCTCTTCACAGCCCCTCAAAATATACCAGAAGTCTACCGTGTGACCAGTGCCTCCCTCCCACATTTGCTTTAGTTTAATCTTTTTGAAGAGTTTGGTGTTTATAACACCACTAAGAAGAAGCCAGGAGGGGGAATCAGAGAATTGCTCATTTGGTACAGAAACAAGAGACACACATCCTGCAGAGAAAGCAGGGACTCTAGCCAACCCGGCAGGTAGTCCTTTATCCTGGAGACATCACCCAGCAGGGAAAGAAAATAACAACTAGGATGTTCTCAGAGTTTGAAATAAAAGAGGTCATGCCACAGTTCAGTGATCTGATGTGGATGGATTTTCAGGCTACTTAGCACTAAAGCCCAGGCCCTTTGATCATTGTTTGTTTCACAAATATTTAGGGGTATCTCCTGTATGCTGAGCACTCTAGCAGGCACTGGGAATATCTTGATGAACAAGACAAACTTGGGGGCAGTCTCTCTGAGCTTCACCTATCCCTTGCCTTAAGTGGTAGTATATTATTTTTGCACTAAAGAGTTTTGTTTTACCCATCATTTTAATTACAAAGCCTTGCGTAGTGTATAAAAGAGAAAGCAAATCAACCTATTCTCTATAAAATAGGTGGATTACAAAAGTTATACACAACCAAGAAAAGCGTTTTTCAAAATTACAGATAGAAATTATTCCCGGAGACATTTCAAACTGTGGAATTAATTACTTCTGGAGGATATCAGTAGTTTTTCTAGAGATAGCCTCAAAAATAAATGATAATCTTGGTTGCTTACCTAATTCTTGAAATTTGTCTGTTTTTAATCTCATATGGGGCTGTTGTTTACAAAATAGGGTAATTGATGAGATCTTCAAGTTATACCCACAACACTTTTTTTGATAGTATAAAGTGTAGGTTGTGACTAGAACAAGTTTGAAAAACTGGGTTTGTTCTAATTCTTTTGGGAAGAGTTTACCCAGGTAAGTCTAAAAATATACTATATTCAAAAGCACAAATTTCACCATTTCCACCAAATGCGTTCAGTACTTTTGAATTCTGACTGGCTATTTCTTCCAAGACTTGATAAAGTTCTTTGCTAGTTCCATCAGGGTCCTGAAAAAGCTATTCGTTACTCCAGTTTCCTTACCTCAGCAATAATAATGGTGCTTTTCCTCAAAGATTGCTCTGAGGAGCAAACATGAGTTCAATGATTTGAAACTTTAGAAGCATAAGGCAAACACAATCTATCATTTTTCTGCTCTGTAATCTTCTTTATAATACATCAATTCCATGAAGACAAAGACTTATCTTATTTTTCTTTGCATACTCAGTATCAGCTGATATTGGATGTGTTAAAGTAAATAAACTTTACTTAAATCAGCCTCTAACATCCTCATATTCCTCTTTAGTTTTTATAATGGAGAATGAAGTATTGCACTGTCATTTAAAATAAAATATCCAAATGCTAAAAGATATAAGGTGGTGGACTGCTCTGAGTCCATTTCTATTTGTCCATAGGCACCTCCCTAAAAGGTAAATTCCAGTAACTGAAAAGGAGAGTGGTCAGGAGATCTGAGGTGGAGAACATTTGGGAGCAGGGGGTTAGTTAGGGCAGAGGGGAAGTCTGTGCAGGGACAGGAACCAATGGCAAAATGTTCAAAGATGGAAAAAAAAAAAATAAGAAAACACTAGAGGGATGATAATAGACATCTCATAGCTTGCTGCTGTTGATTATTCTGATTCAGCTTTTAAGCACACTAAAATCCTTGGGATTGTTAGTACTTTTTTGTTTTGATTTATTATGTTTTCTAATCATAACAGTAAATAGCCATTGTTTACCATGTGGAACAATCTAAAGGGGTGGTTCTCATTCCTTTTGGGCTACTTCCACAATAAGACAAATTTTTTACATAGCAACCAAAAGCAGGGAGTAATGGAGGCATACAAACACAACTGAAATAAGGATCGCACAAGAAAATATTTAGCCTCACTGTATGAATGGCCTACTTGAATTTTTTCTGCTTTATTTTGCATCTTTCAGATTGTAGTAGAAATTCACAAATTGATTCATATACCCAAGTTTGCAAAATTGTGCCTCAGAATGCTCTTTGTGAAGGTATTCATAAACATCCACTCCATGTGGCTACACATTAGTTTATCCCAAAATTCTGGACATTTTTTTCTGTTTGTTTTTTTTTGTCTGTAACTTGTCTTTGAGTTGATGTGATTCAGTACAGGATTTTGTTTAAGTATACATATAAGGAAGCTTACTACTTTAGATTGAGAAAACGTAATATTTCCAAGAAGCCAAAAGTGGTAAGAAGTTTTTGTTTTTTACCAGTTTCTTACACTGGTCCTGTGCTCAAAACAAAATGAGAGATTGATGATAATTAGGTTTTATTGAAGAATTTCACTATAGTCTCAGTGATATTTCTGAAAATTTCCTTTTTGCAAAATTAAATAAATAGCTAATAAAATAAACAACTTGAAATACATGCTTTAGTATTTAGAAGTGTTAGTGAGCATTTCTTATCACTCTGTATATTTATGTTGTTCCAATATTTTTTTTTCTTAAAAGGCTTTTATATTGACAATAATTCACCAAAAAATTCTCAAGAATCTAGAATTCTTGGTCAGTATCTCAAAAGTTGGGGAAAACTTTAATAGGGCAGATGGTATGATAAATATATTACAAAATTATCAAAGTTTATATATGGAACACTTATTTTAGGCACACAAACACATACAACATAACAAACAGAGACATAAATATACAAAGAGAGTTAGAGGAAACATACAGAGAATTCTTGACTTACCTAGAAAATTACTATTTGTATAACTAAAATTCAGCTACTTGCTTTCTCAAAAATATATAACATGCTGAATTCTCAGAAGTTGCTTGAACTTATGTTACCTGACATCAAATAGAATAGTCTTCTGATAAACGAAAACTAAAAAAAATAGGTAGCTACATCTTCCTTCTGAATGTGACCACGATGACTTCTGTGAATCTAACTCAAAGGTTCTAAATTTTCTTAGGAAATTTAACAACAACAACAAAGTCATGAAAATTCTACAGATATTTTGGTCAATATTTCAAGATTAGGGGAAAAAACAATCCACTGGCAGTGCCTGTGGTAAGCACAAACTAAATCTCTTGAATTTGTCTTAGAGAAAATACTTTTTATAAATGTTGCTCAAAGTCTTTGCATATAAACTGTGGGAGCACACACAAACACACACAGTGGCATTTAGAAATACACACACAGAATGCGCAAGAGACACTACCCTTCACTCTAACAGAACTCTCTCCCTGTCTGGAAAAGGCTTTGAATATGTAACGCTTTAAAACTATTGAGTAATTTAGGATTTTATTCATAGTCATTATTTAATGTATTATAGACAGAGACTTCATAGACTTACTTTTCCTTGGTTTACACAAAGCCAGAGTCTTAAAATCATTGTTGAAATACATTTTTAGATTTTTTTTTAAAGACTTCATTATTAAATTCTGATAACTACCTCTCTGAGAATGTAGTTCCTGGTAAATGACACCCACTAATAGCACATTTCTTTATTAATACTGTTTCTTTTATAAGTTTATTTATTTCAATACTATTTTTCCTTAAATGAGAAAAAAAAAAAAAAGAAAATCAAATGCACAACAAATGGAACAAGCAGTGATTGGCTGACACCCCACGGCCAAGGGCAGGCTCCAGCAGGTTTCGAAGTAGCAAGGTCATCAGAGTATGGTGCATAATGGAGCATCATATTTGAGTGGAATTCAGCCAAACACAGTAATGTATGGATGTAGACGCATCTGAAAGAAGGAAAATAAAGATTTATGCAGGTAAAAAAAAAAAAAACTCTATGAAGAAATTTCCCCAATGGCTTATGCCCAAAATTGGAATGTTGTGGTGGAGATTTTGGAGAAGAGAATTTTTATTTGCAAATTATGTGTTTGTAAATAATAAATACATCCAGGTGGGAAAAAGTCAACTTGGATGAATCCTACTTGGAAGCTGTAATAGTTTTAAGTTGTTGTTTATAAACAGCATTGTATTGTAGAGTTCAATACAAACATCACTAAATTCCTGAAAATAACCCTTTATCTGCCTTTAGAACATTAATTCACCAGAAGTGATAATTAAGATTAGTTTTAGTGGTTTCAGCTCAATTCTTCTTGGAATGTGATTTCTCCCACAACACTAATGCTAAATAAAGCACTGTGTAATGTTCTGAAACAGTCACTGCTTTAGAAAAGATTCTAAGGGCTTCTAAAATAAATAAGATAGAAAAGCAAAGCTGACTCTCTCTTTATGTATATGTGTATATGTATATACACATACACACGCATATATACGTGTGTATATATATATATGCACAAAGATTCTACTATTTCTATAGTCATAAATGTAAACAAATGGATGACGAGCTTTGCTATAACCTAGAATTTGGTTATATACAGGTTAAACATAAAACTCTAAACAATTATCATAGTAAATTTTCTATATATAACCTCTACTACCATCCTCTTCTAGGAAAAGGAATGTTAAAATATCTGAGGGCATTAGTGGCTATGATAAAGCAATGGTTTTGTTACATTTTATTTAGCTTTAAAAACAGTATAGGTTTTACATTTGAAATTAATAAATTCACCAATTTGTATTTTACCAATAGGTTAAATTTAGAATGAAAAAGCTAGATTGGTAAACTGCCTACCAAGGAAACAATTCAATTGAAAAATAATAAAATGGCACTTTCTTTAAAAAATAGAGGAAAAAAATAGTCCACAATTGTGTGTTAAGGACGCTATTCAAGTAAAGTGCGTCTGCAAAGTTGGCAAAATGAAAAACAGTGTAGAAGCCAAAGGGATCATCACTATTGATGGAAAAAGTAAAAGATCATCCCAGTTAGAATGCATGGAAAGTTTTTTTTTCATAAACAACATATAGAAAGCTTTATTCATTTCCATTACAAATACGTTTTTATTGAGGATATACTAAATGCTATATAGGAGCTTATGTCTACTGTCATTGTTCTGCTAAAATGAAAAATCCTCTTAACTTGTTGAATATATGTTCTAAACCATGTTAAGTTATTTTAATGAATGCCATCAATTGCTATCTTATATAAGGGGGAAAAACTATGAATTTCTGTTAAAAATCTATAAAATTTGGAATACAATTTCCCCAATAATTTTACAGATAAAAACTAGAACCCAAAGCAGAGTTATATATTACTGCTAAAAAAAATCAGTTTTGATAGCCAAATATATAGTTATACCTACATAAGAAAACCTCAAGAGATTTCTGTCACTATTGAAATACATACAGAAAAAGTTACAGAAATTTAATTTTTTTTTTCCTACTGGTAGAATGATTAAAAAAAGAATACTGGACTCTGCATTCCATGAGTTGGACTCTAGTCCACATTATATCCCTGATAATCTTACTATCTCAGTCAAATAACTTGCAAACTAAGCCTCAGTTTCTTCTACAAAGTGAGGAGATCGGTTTGGTTAATATCTTTTAATTGTAAAATGTGATATCTCTAGAAATTTTGACATTAAACATTTGATTATGATATATTTTATGTCAGTTTTGTTTGTGTTTAAAGTTTAAGTCTCTTCTACATATCAATGTATGAATATCACAGTAAATAAGAGCTTAATGGCACCATAGTTAGTTTACATGAATAGGTCTGTTTGTGTGTCTGTATGGGTGTATGTGAGAGAGCAAGAGAGAGAGAGGGATTATGATACGTATTTATCACAGGAGTATGCTTTTCCACATGAGATATGTACTTACTCAAAAATAAAAGATAACAAGAAAGAATGTTTTTGTTACAGTTGTCCAGCTGCATGATTTACTTACAATTATTAAATTGATTTTGTGGTCTTAGGTCAAATTCATTAACTGACTTAGGAGAAGTTTGAGATAAGGTTCAAATGGTCATACCTGGACTTCAAAAAACCCGTATATTCATTGCAGATCAAATCAGTGAATGACCCTTTCCTTGATTCACAGACATCCAGAAAGCCAAGAACTGTTTGGTAGATAGCTCCTGACTAAAGACACTGTCTAACTTTCATCAGTCACTAGCCTCTTGTCTATGATTTCTGGCCATATGTAACAGAAATCCCACCATATGCAGATTCATTCTGCCTCTTCAAAGTGTCCTTGGTCATAGATAGCAGAACCATATTGTAGAAGTAATGCTTATGGAGTTAAAGCAGAAAGCTGTGGTTGGCATCACCATGCAAATGCATTTCCACTATAATACATATGGTATAACATACATTCACAAATAAATCGATACTCAGTTTTCTTAGTGCTTAGAACTGTAATAGATGATGGCAAGTCATTTCTTGCTTCCAAAATCTAAGTAATTAAAAAAATAATTTCTGCCATATCTTTACAAAGTATATAATGGATATATTGACCACAAATTGATCAATTAAAGGGAACATTATTCTGACGACATTCAGCAGTTCTTTTAGGCAAAGGAAACTGTCACTGCAGTTAATATGAATTTTTCTTGAGTATTTCAGGATCAGCTACAAATAGAGTTTTAAGTTCATGTTTATTCAAGCTGTATCCTCTATCTGCTTGCCAAAAGTAAAGTACATTACCTTCCATTTACTAAATAAAATAAAATTTTTACTTGCCAGTATGTTATCTAAATAACATCATGGCAAAGACAAGCTTGACAGGAGTTGAAAATAATATGCAAAGTAGGAACTATAGTTTTATATTGTCTATTAATCTTTTGAAATTATATTATTTTTAAGACAATTGAAAAATACTTAACACGTAGTAAAATGAATAGAAAACAGAATGCTTCTGCTTTCATTACAAATCAAAAGCACAGTTGAACTTCCAGGTCACAAAACTTTAACAACCACCAAGGCCAGATTTACCAAGTAAAGGAAGAATGAAATGAAAAGGTGGATAGGATACTTAATGCTATCAACGATCCCTATTTTTCTCAATTAGACACATTATTTAGTTGAGAACAAGGGCTCTTGTTTGAATTGCAAAGGCCTAAAGTATGAAAACCTGGGCTACGTCATCAAATGTGCGGATTTCTGAAATTATTCCAGTATCTCTGCAACACATTATCTCCCAGATTCTGCCCAGGAATAACTATAGAAGATTGATTTGACTGTCTCTAGAACCCATGAAAACAAACAAAAAAGAGGAGGGGGCGTTTTTTTACAAACTTTCATTTCTACAAAGCTGTTTAACTCATTAGAGCCTAACCATTAACAGAACTTAGGAGCAACACTTATTCTCAAGAAGATAAAAACACTGGAATAGACATCATTTTCATTGTATCACAAATAAGGAACTATAATAAGGTAATTCGGGAAAATTATAAATTAATAAAGGCTTTATGTCAGACAAAATCTTCTATTTTTTAATTAATCCCTACCATATGAAATTTAAAAATGGCAACTCTCAAGATTTTCTTTACATAAATTCAGCATTAAATGGGAGAAATTATAAGAAAACTCTGAATTAAAAAAAAGTTCAGGTTTAATCAAAGAAAATACATTTTGGTTATGTTTAAAAAGGCAATATCTTTTAAAAATAAATATAGAAAATCATCTATCTACAGCACAAACAAAAATGAGAACAAAAAAGATCTCATTATGCCAGATGTCAAAACAGAATGTAAATTTGTAAATGGATCCCTTGTCTCTCCTGACAGCAATACTGAGTAGATGAAGCATATCAATTACTATCACTAATTACATTAAGGGGAATGTATTTCATTTGCCTTTATTTCATTTTAGATCAGCTGTTTATCGTGGTTAAAACTTTATACATCTTTCAAGTGCTTAACAACATACACGTTTTCCAAAGTTACTTTTGGCAAACTGCATGGTTTATTTGAGTGGCTTTGTAGGTTTTCTCTTCTGATATATGGACTTCCTTGTTCAGTTAAGAGACTAACACCATACATTAGTTTATTTATAAGCATATCACTTTGCCTTTTAGACAGGATGCCACCACACTCTTGATATTGGCTGTTTTAAATATTCAAGAATATAGAGCTAACCCTATTTGATGAGTCAAATAAAACTTAAGTGACAGAACAGAACATAGGAGGTAGTTGTATAAAATATCTATAAATCTACCACTTGATATGTCCACTCAAAAGTTTAAGATTACATAATTTAGAATGCAAATGTTAGTCAACCACAGGATACAAAGTTCTTTTAAGATGACAGTGAAGTAAGTATTCTGCATAAAGATCTTTTCACATGCTTTCTCTTAACAAATTATCATTTTCTAAAGAAATCTCTACAACTCTCTATTTGTGGGTTCTATAACTAATGTTATAAAAGTGCTGTTACTTTTAACTGGAATCTTCCTTGTTTATAAAACAGATAAAAGCACCAAAAACAAAATAGAAATCTGCCTCTAAGCCTAGGTAAAGCAATAACAAACATACTTTCCACTTGGCATATTTCAGTTTAAAGGAAATAAGACTCACGTACTTGAAAAGACATCTTTATAAAAGTCATTTAATTCAATGTAGTTCAAACCTGTGTTTTCTTAGATTGCTTTGGTAACTGGATATAAAAGCATACTGTCTATTTCTCCTTATCCAAATAGCTACAATAAAGGAATACATCAAAAACATTTCTTTATAATGCTTATTTTTAAAATTATAGAAAACAACAAGAAATTAATATTTATCTCTTTTCTATACATTTAATGAGCCCATCAATAACATCTTCAATGTGAGCCTAACAATGTGAGGCTATAAAATAAACTTTTTACATTGCCTTAATTAAGATCACACATTTCACATGCAAAACATATTTAATAGAACACTGTTTATTGGGTATTGCTTGACAGACATAAATATGTTTCCTGAAATGTTCTGGCGGTAAGAAATATGTGATGTTTTATTAGCAGAGTTGCTACAGCTTTAGATACAGAAGTTTCCAAACGGTTTTCATTTGTTGTGTGTCAAATGTTGATGGGTGAGAAAAGTAAACTTTGTGAGTTATACACTCACACACATATTACACAAAACAAAACTTGCAAAAATAAATTATATGTTTTCTGAAGTTCACCTCAGAATATACTTTGCTTTTTTTTTTTAGTTTCCACATTTCACTGAGAAACAACTGTGTCAAATATTCCATAAAACCTTTATAGTCTCTATATTTCACAATGCATACCAAAATATTCTCACACACACTACACCAAACATGAACATTTTTGTTACTTGGTTTAAATAATACATGATTCATGCAATTTACTTTTGCTTATGAACTTTTCATACCAAATACATATACTACAAATGCCAACTGCATATCCTCATAAAAGCCTAATTGTATAGATACTGCAATATTAAAATGTAGTTTTTTATGGCATTTACATATCATTAAATATTTTTAAGTCAGCATTTTTGTCAGTCAGCATTTCAATATCTCAGACTTCATACTTCATTTGCATGAATCAGCATCTGCTTATCTGTAAAGTTCTGCATAATGTATAATGTAGCTAAAACTATTTAGTGTCCAATTTGCATAGACAGCAGTAGTAACTTTAGAAATTTTGTCTTTGGATAAAATTATCCACTTAGTAGCACAAAAGAAAAGAATTTTAGGTTAAAACTGACCATCCAAACAATTCACACATATTTATCTGGAAACAAAAAATGTAGCATGAATTAGAATTGTCAAACACTAAGAGAAGCATAAAATACCACTTACAGTGTTTCCCTCTGTAACTTAGTACACTCTGGTATAAGGTGCAAACTATAGTGGTGTACCTTTTGTAAATGTCCTCTACTAAATAAATGGTATAAGAATTACACCAACATTAATTTCCTGCTATTAAAAATTTAACTAATAGCTTTAAGAGTGAAGACAAGACTTTGCAGAAGATGCCCTGTCTTAGATATTTAAATATATGTGGGATGCATCTTACCTGTTTGCTGTATTTGTTATTGGTTTGACAGCTGTACTCAGAGCAGTGATCTGATCCAATTGAAATGTTGTCTCCTGCTCCCACAAATGTATTAGCTGGTGGTAGATCTTGTACGGCCTGGTGTTTTTTTCCTGCAGTTGGTGACTGGGGGTGAAGCTGGACAGTAGGCAAGGGGGAACTAGATTTGTAATGCCTGGCCAGGTCAGGACTGCCAGGCCCACCATTAACTGATCGGTATCGGCCCATGCTTGGGCTGTCTGACAGCTTCTCATTGACACTATCGTACCTCTGTCCATTTGGTTTAGAAGCTTCTACAGTGACAATGCTGCTGTAGAGTGGCTGCTTAGATTTTTTGTTTTTCTTGTCCTTTTTAGGTTTTTTAGATTTGTCATGCTGTTGGGGTGTAAAAAAGTCTTCATGATCTTTTTTGCCAGCTTCATAGCCATTTTTATTTTTGGACCGGCAATATCTTGCCATCACTACAATTAAGATGATTAGAATCACAGTCATAATTCCAGCAACCACCCCAATGACAATACTGAGTCTCTGTTTGCTAATTTCATAGCTTGGGTCACCAGCTATATCCTGGGTGAGTGGGGTGTGCAAGCTTCTGGCTATCTGGGAGTCAATCACAGTTGCATTAGAAACACTTTCATTGACAAACACATGCACCAGAGTCGTGGTAGACTGGGAAGGCTGCCCACTGTCATTCACTTGCACCACCAACCTGTGCAAGCCATAATGCTTTTGGGTGAGTTTTCCCACTAAGGAAACCACACCACTGGTGGAATCAATCTCAAACAGCTTGAAGGGATTCCCTCCCACAATGCTGTAGTTAAGGTCTGCATTGATGCCATCATCACTGTCTGTTGCCAACACCGTAGCTACTACTGTCCTGACGTTACTCGAAGGTGGCAGTAAAGTGTAGGAAATATTTCTGGGAAGGGTGACAGTGGGAGCATTGTCATTCTCATCCATCACAAAGAGAGAGACCGTGGCTGTTGCAGATCTGGGGGGATCTCCTCCATCCACAGCTTTGACTCTGAAAGTGTATGTGGTCTGATGTTCTCTGTCAAAAGACATCGTGGAGTAAATAGTCCCCGTGTCATTTTCAATGGAAAAAATGTTACTGTTCTCCTCTATGTATAGGCTCATCTCTGCATTGCGCCCCTTGTCAGCATCCATCACTGTGACCATTCCCACGGGGCTGTTGGGCTGTAAATTTTCTTTCACATAAAAAGTAAAGACGTCCTGCATGAATTTAGGGTCATTGTCATTCTTGTCAGCCACCTGAACAATCACTGTGGTGCTGCCCTGTAGCACTGGGACGCCTTTGTCTCTGGCGTTAACTTTAAACTCGTACCTGTCGGTCTGCTCGCGGTCCAGCATGGTATTGACGAGGATGTCCCCAGAATCGGGATCGATGGCAAAGATCCCCATCACGGAAGAGTCCAGCGAGTAGGCGATTTCAGCGTTTTTCCCACTGTCCGCGTCTGTAGCCAGCACCGTGGCTACCCTCTCTCCGGGGATGTTGTTCTCAGGAAAGTACACCTCCACCACTGACTGGCCAAAGACAGGCGGGTTGTCGTTGGTGTCTCCCACCTTGACAATCAGGGAGTTGTTGCTGGAGAGACTGGGGCTGCCCGAGTCCACCGCTACTATGACCACGTTGAACTCCCTGGTGGTCTCATAGTCCAAAGGGGCCGAGGTGTGCAGGAAGTACTTTTTCTTGTTCTGGTCGCCCTCTGTGTCACTGGCCGGCTTGAGCTGGAAGGGCACGTCGCCCACCACGGTGCAGGTGACCACTCCATTCTCGCCTTGGTCTCGGTCAGACACCTGTACCAGGGCGATGGGGGTGTCCACCAGAACGTCCTCGGCCACGTTGGCCACCCCGTCCTTGAGTGGGATACGCCCGATCTTGCGGATTTCAATGGACGGCACATTGTCGTTCTCGTCCTTGATATTAAGGACCACCGTGGCTTTGTCTGTCTTGGGAGGCTGCCCGCGATCGCGGGCCATGACCGTGAAGCGCAGCTGGTTCACTTCCTCGCGGTCTATACGGTGCAGGACACTGAGCCAGCCGGACGTCTCGTCTAGGCGCAGCAGCCGCCGCACGGACTCGGTAGCCGCCCCGAACACATACTCAATCTGCCCGTTGACCCCCACGTCCAGGTCGGCGGCACGCAGCTGCAGGATGGGGGTCCCCGGGGCGCTGTTCTCGGCCAGGTCAGCCTCATACACGCTCTTCTCGAAGCGGGGGCTGTTGTCGTTCACGTCGGTGATGAGCACCCGCAGGATGGCCTGAGAGGAGCGAGGCGGGTCGCCACCGTCGCGCACCCTCAGGGTCAGCTCGTAGGAGTCGCGCTGTTCGCGGTCCAGCGCCCCCTTCACGATCAATTGCGGCTGCTTTTCGCCATCCGGGGTGTCGGCCACCTGCAGTTCGAATACGCTGCTGCGTCCGCCGGGGCTGGTCCCGCCGCCGGCTTCTGGCGCGTCCAGCCTCCTCTTAGAGCCCCCGGGGCCGCCGCCGCTCCCGCCGTTCCCGCCGCCCCCGGGGTAGGGGGCGCTGTCGGCAGGCCCGGCGCGCCGGCCCTCGCCGCCGCCGCCGCCCCCGGGCTCCTGTAGCAGCTCGTAGCGCTCAATGCCGTTGCGGCCGAAGTCGCGGTCGGTGGCGGTGGGCAGCAGGTATAGAGTGCCCACCGGCCGGTTCTCCTCCACCGTGAGCGTGAGCACGGGTGACGGGAAGGTGGGCGTGTTGTCGTTGATGTCGAGCACGATGACCCGACCCTCGAACAGGTCCACCCAGCTCTGCGAGGGCCCGATCACCGAGACCTCGAAGTCCAAGAAGCACTCGTTTTCGTCGAAGATCATCTGACACTGGGGCAGTTTCTCGCGGTCAATGCGCCGCTCGCTCGTACTCAGCTCGCCGGTGAGATTGTCGATCTTCAGGTACTCTGAGCCCGACTCGAGGCTGAAAGTCACCTCACCGGAGCCGGTCACGATGCCCAAGTCCGAGGCGACGTTGCCGATGCGGACGTCTGCTGGGCCCTCCTCGGCCAGTCGGTACCGGAGGAGTTGCTTGGCGGCCGCTAGGCTGAGCGAGAGCGGCAAGAGGAGACAGCAGCCCAGACACCAGGCGCGCGCCCATCCCATGGTCCGCATCCTCAGCATCTTCTCCTGCTGCTGCTGCTACTGCTCCTTCTAATTACGGCCCCTTGGCGCCCCCCTCCTCTGGGGCCCGTGGCCTGCCCTCCTCCCAGTCCTCTCCCCTCTCCGGGAAGGAAAGAAGCAAGAGGGAACGTAGGGAGGGGGCAAGAGCAGCGTCCAGAGTCGGCCAGGGGGGACCAGCGATAGATCCTTCTTTTTTTCTCTCTCTCTCTTCCTCTTGCTTCTTCCGAAAGTTATTGTTTCATAATTTATGCAATGGGTGCTAATCGCCCGCTAGCCAGCCGCCGTTCAGTCGCAGTACTCACAGTTCACGGGACACTGCGCGCCGCGGGCTCGGCGCCCCCCCAGAGTCATACCCGCAACCGGCAGAGGAACCCGGGCTCCCGTCACTGCTCAGTCGGATGGGGCTGGAACCGCTCCGGCAGGCGGGCGGTGGAGCCGGGAAGCGGCCGGGAGCGAGCCTGCAGCCTCCCCCGCCTGCCAATCCCGCTCGTCTTTGCTGCTACTCGAGTTGAGTCCAATTCACGTTCCAGCCACTCACTCCAGACCCAGCTTCTGCTCCGACTGCCCAGGCAAACGTGAGTCGCTTCCTGCAAGAGGTGCTAGGGCCAGCAACAAGCCAGTCTCAACTCCGACTCCGATCAGGCAGCGGGGGAGCCAGTCAACAGATCGAGAATGAAAAATCCCGGCAGGTCGCTTCGGGCACCATGCAGTGGAGACGACTCGAGTCACACAGCGGTCCGCGTCCGGGTTCCCCCCGTGCGCGGAAAAGCAGCCCGAGCCATCTTCAGAGACGCCCTGAGTGTCGGTCCCGTCTCACCCAGAGAGCTCGGGTTTCTCTTTTTTCTTAACAACTCTGCGCAAGGTCATTAGTCTCGAAGCCGCCGCCTGAAACCGCAGCAGCCGTTCGCCCGCGGGGGTGAAGGCTGAGCCGTGCGCACCGCGCGGTGCCCAAGTTTGGGTTCGCAGCCGCAGAGTCCGTGCCTTTCCTCACCTGCATTCGGCCCGCATGTCAGAGCACTGGGATCTGCAGCGCTGTGCGCGATTCAGGGAGGAGATTGCAGCCTCTCTCTCTCCCCGCTCTCTCTCTCTCTCGATCCCTCCCCTCCCTCTCTCCTCCTCCTCTCTCCTCCCTCCTCCCGTTTCCCCTTTCCCCTTCTCCCACTCCTCTCTCCCTCACGCTCCCTCTCCTTTCTCCCAGTCCCAATACAGGCAACTCGAGCTGAACTTGATCCCTTTGCAGTTCAAAGGTGAGCAAACCAGGCTTGGTGGGCAGGCGACGCTGGCCTGGCGAAAGACCCCAGCCGGGCTCCCCCAACGGCAATTAACAAAGATGCCCAATTCTGTCCGGATTTCCGAAGAAAAGCACAAGGCATGGGGTGGGGGGAGGTGGAGTCAGAGACAGCTGCCAAGAAGCTTTAAAAAAAAAAAAACACACACACACACACAGTTTGCCAAGGGGAGAAAAAGTGCCAGTCGGTTGTTGCCTCGGAAGTGCCCTGGCACGGCGGGTGAATTCCGCAGTTGTCTCGTCCCCTCTGGTGTCTGGGAGAGTCTAGTGCTTGCGCTCCCGCCGCCTCTTTGGCTGCCACGGCTCTAAGACACTGAATGGCAAGTGGGAAGCTCCAGCTCGCCAGCCGCGAGCCGGAAACCCGCAAGTTTGCCCAAAGTGATGGTTGCTGCTGGGAGCTCTCTGCCTTGCTTGAGGCTCAAGCTTGTCCCTGACGCTACTGCGGCGGCGGTAGCAGTGGAGCCGTGGAAACTACACACTCAGAGAAGGAGGGAGGAGGACCGAGGGGGAGGGAGACAGGAGGGAGCACTAGCCAGCCGCCCCGCTCCGGAAAGCCCAGCTTCAGCTCCGGGGGCCACTCCAAGTGTGCGCAATCCTATCAAGTCACCCTTAAGCCAAAGCTTGTCCCTCTCCCTCCCCAGCAAGGGCAGCCGCTGCCTTCTGGGGGAACTTGCTTTCCCTCCCTGGGGCTGGTAAATTTCCTTCTCTCTCTAGCTAATGCCGAGAGCGTGTGTGAGAGCGCCGAACCTGTGTCAGCAAACGTTTCTCCTTCCCCTTCTCAGAGTATGTTCTTCATCCCTGCCCCCTACTGTCTCTGGTTCGCGAAGTAGCTTCTTGGTTAAGGCTTGGTCAGCTGTGGCTTCGGGGACCCAGCGTGTGGCCAGGGAGCTTACGCTGGTGTTCTGAGAAACCATGATGGGCTGCAGTCTTTAAGAGAGAACTGCGAACTCCTGAGAGAGTGGGACAGCGATCCTTTTTTGGGAGCGCAGAGTTAGGAGGGTTGGGGTTTGGGGAGGGGGAGGGTGCTCTGTCTTTGTTTAAATGCTTGGCATTCCTGTCGCCGTGCTTGCTTACGGGGTAGACCGTGTGTGCGCGCGCCTGGGGAATAAACACATGTTGGAAGCCTCGATATTATTTTCTAAGCAGAAACCTGCAGCTTTTAGTAACTGGCAAAGTGTAGCGTCACCTATCTGGATAAAAGGGAAATAAACTTTAATGTCAACTTTGTGTACCAAACTGTCCCTCGCTCCTTTTCTCTCCTTCTTTTGACTTTGTGCCACTAGAACGTAGATGGTGTTCCCCCACGCGAGGCTTTCCCAGCTTTTCAGACACTGCCACCGCAGCTCGCCTCATCGGATTTCAAGTCTGGTCGCGTTTCCCGAACTATAGCCATTTACTCTTCATTTATTTCAGCGGCAGTTAAACAAGGGGGCCTAGCCAGGATTGGGGGGGGGGGGGCGGTTGAAGTGGGTAGGAAATACTTGGAGGGAATTCTTACCATCTCACAAAAAGAATGGGGGCTGCTACTAGGTTTTGGTTAGTCCTCAGCCGGTTTGCTCAATTTAAAGGCATTAAAGGTCCTCCACTTAAAGGAAAATTTAAAGCGAAAAGAAGAAAAGAGAAAGAAATACGGCCAGAGTGAGTACTCTGCCTTTACGGTACCTATGTGAGGCGGCGGAATGATTTAAAGACAAACACCAATAAAGTCTTTGAGCAGACGTAGCGCGCGGTTGTTTAGCCGGGCGCAGCCAGCAAGAATGGGGGGCGAGGCGGCAGAGATTTCCAAGCATTCCCTATGGGGGATCGTAGAGGTGCGGAGGATGGAGCAATCGTGGTCTGTGCCAGGGAGCTGGCGAGTATTTTCCAGTCTGCTAAAACAGCAGCACTCTGGGGGTAGTGGCTCCTCCTCTGAGGCCTGGCCGGGAATCCGGCCTTTCCATCCGCCTCCCCACCCCCTGTCCCTCCACCTCCTACCCCTCGCAGGCACCGGAGCCTCTTCGCTCTATATCTGCAGCATCAGCGAGAACTGCTCGGCGCGCAGACTCAGTGCTCACCGCCGCAGTCTAGAGCCGGGGGGCGGGGGCGGGCGCCGCAGCGCAGAAGCGGCAGGCTAAGTGTCAATAAAGCCAAATTCCCCTTATATTGAGCAAACTCTGGTTTATCAGAACGCTGCCTCCCTGAGACACCCAGTCCCGTTTTGTCCAGGGTCCAAGACGGAAGCCCGCGCATTCCAATACGCGGCAATATGGTGCAGTAAACTCAGTCCTTTCGCCGCCTTTCCTAAGATTTTGCAAACTTCGGGCAGCCGCGTAGGCAGAGACACTGTACACTCCCTCTTGCCTCGCCAGACTGTAAACTTGAACAAGCCTGTGCGCCCACCGCTCCGACGCGCAGTCTTTAGGCGCACACCAGCGGCGGGGGGAGGGGGGGGGGAGAGTAGGCGGCTTTTCCCTAGAGCGTTGAAATTTCCTTCCAGATGACCGGGAGGTGGGGTGGAGTGGGGAGGCGGGGGGGGGGGGGGGGGCGGCGTCCTTCACAGTGGAGTGGTTTCCTCATTGCGAGTCACCAGCCCGCCCTCCCCACTCTCATCCCTACCAACTCCGCGGCGCAGCCAAACCGGCGTGGGAAATGGGTCCGACGTGCCGGGCATGGAGAATAGCGCGACCAGACTGTCGAGGCCTTGAAGCCTTCTGGCTTCTCCCTTCCCCCACGTTCCCCGGCTCCGACCTTTCCAGAGCAGCCCAGGAGTGTTGGCAGATTTGCCTGGTCGTTCGTTGGGTTCCTGGGAAAAGGAACGGAATGGGCGGGGTAGGGTTGTGGGCGAGGTGAGGAGAGCTTTCCAAGCGCCCTTGCCGCGGTCGGAGCTCCCGTCCTCTTCCGCCCCCTGTCTAGGGACTGACACTCCAACTCCTGCCTCCAGCCGGCGCGAAGGATGAATGGAGGCGAGAAGCCGATTCCCCCACCCCCGCCCCATTTCCGCAGTCTCAGAGCCAGTGTCACAAGTGCTCAGCAATTTCATTAAATGCAACCGGGGGGCTATATCCCCCGCAGTACGAGACCTCACTAAGGGAATATGTTATCCGGGTTCGCTCCCACCCACAAACCCCGCCCGGCCCTTCAAACCCGAGGCTGCATTTATCTTCTCAACCTGAGAGGAAAGGGTTCAGAAGGAAATGGAATCGAAAGTGTAACCGGCTGCAATAAATTAAAGAGCCCGCTGCCGCTGCTGTTGCTTTGGCGTCCAGAATTAGAGAAAACGAGTTCAGTGTCCTAAAACCCGCCTTGATCAGATACAACGTCATCCCTTGTATGAACTAAAGTATCTGAGAGAATGTTAAAAAAATTTTTTTAAGGACAATAAAAAGAAATGTCCCTTTGAAACGAAGGTTAAAAAGGAAAATTTATTATAGAAATATCACTGCATTCTAATAGACAATAAAAGCTCGGCCAACGATTTCTTTTCTATGCCAATATCTTACAATACTCGGTAGTTTTTGGTTTTTCTTTTTAAATTTATCGACTAACCTTGCTTACTTAAAACTGCTTTGCAGTAAAAAAAAAATTCAGTGCTGAGCTGAAAAATAGCATCCAGGGTCCGTGTTGTAGTTTAAGCCTTAAGAAAAGGCAGGAAGAGGAAAAACAACAACAAAAGTTTATGGGTTAGAATGAATACAAAGAAGTGCGTGCCAGAGATGTGATCTCTGGGGGGCTTTCATTCATTATAGACGCTGTATTTACGATAATACAAGAAAAAAGGTTAAATACAGTAAACATGATAGCCAGTTCTGGAAAGAAATATAAAGCAGTTTGACGGGAAGGGAGAAAGTGACTCAAGAACGCCACCAAGGGACAAACTAAGGAAATGACACTCCTACATCTCCAAATCCGTTGACCTTTTATCTTTTTCGATGTTCGGTCATCTGTATCCACTTACGTATGTGTAAACACGTTTTTGAGGTCTTTACGATCAATCATTTCTCCAACTACTTCTGGTAAACTTGATACTTTAGTTTTCTTTCTCTAAATAATAAAAAATGACTGTCCCTTAAACCTGTCATTTTAATAGTAAGTATAACTCGACTTACAGCAAATATGATTCTGATTCCTGGGACTGCGAGAAACTACAGGAATCTTTTGCAGTCTTAAATTCATGTTTGTAGTATTAAAATGTGTAGTATACGTAAATGGCTAAATTATTCATTGAAATAACAGACTTTTTGATGGACATTAAAACTCAGCAGTTTAAATAAGGAAACCACAGATTTCCTTTTAAGCAGGTAATAACTGCTTGCATCAGTGGTTATTTAATTGGTCTCCAGTCAAGAAATAGAACAAGTTGTACGGTTTAAATCATGAGATCATGTAATGCAAAGCCATATAATGCAATATATCAGTAGTAGAAGAACACAAGCTAAGAACTAAACTGATTCATACTGCCTATTTGAATAACTATTAAACATTTCCGTAAGTCTAGTACAAAAACTTAAGAGAAAAAGAAATTCATGAAAATAATTTTAAGAGTTTACTTAAATATTAGTTTATAGTCTGTGTGATTTGCTGATTTAAATGTAGTGTTTTTGTTTAAAAATGACACCTGATAGAAATATTTCACTTTAAGCACAGAACAAATTGAGGGAATGTTTTTCTAGAGTTTTAAATGTCAAAATATATTCAATATAACATAGATTTAAAATTTATGTGAAATATATCTAATCAGATACTGTAACTGACAAATGCATTTTTTTATTTACAAGATGATTTATGGATTTTTCCAACTTTATGGTAATTTTTATACATTTGCAAATATCTAAGCTTGAGAGGAAAACAGTATTTTGCAAAATCTGGGTGAGTTTTTGGGAGAAAGACCCTTGATAGGTCAAAACAGTATATCCTATTATTTTTGACCATCTGAGGCTGTCCCCTGTCTTTATCTATAGTAAAAATTGAACATTCCAATGCCCTTTCCAGGAACCTGAGACATTTGGCATTTCTTTACTACCGTGGCAGGATATGCCAAATGCTACTGTGACTAATGACCTCTAAGCCTAGATAATATATTAAGGGTTTGGGGAAAAAATATCTCATTATAATGGATTGTATTAATATAATACTCAAATAAATGACCTTGCTTGTACTAAGTATGGTTGAAAATTATGAATTAGCTTTATAAATTTTATTCCCTATGTTGACCTATGCTAACTAGATCACTTATGTTAATTACCAATACCAGGTAATATAAAACATGACTCAATCAAATTTAACCCATTAAAATTTAGAAAATACAAAATGTAGAATGTTTCTAGGATGGATAATATAGTAAGTTTGATTAACTACTTTACCAGCAATGAGTTTTTCAGTGATATATGCTCATCCTTATATGGTAATCCTTGGGACCTTTCCCCAAATACAATATTTGCTTGCTAACTTCTGGACCTAGGATAGGATTATTCTTCTCAGCCCCCTTGTGGCTAGATGATGCCATTGACTAGGTCTGGGTAACTGTTAATAGAAGTGGAAGTTCACCTCCAGAAGGAACAGGGATGGCTAAAATGAAATCACTATTCAGCTCTGTCAGTTACACTGATTATTAACCTGACCTAGGACCAATACCTGGAAACTGTCAATACATTTCAGACCTACACTGACTTTGAAAACAGTAATATGTTCTAAGTGGCTCTTTTTTAATGAATTATAGAAGTGAAGCTGGGTTAAAAGCCCTACCAAATAGATGATATGGGTTTCAACTATAATCCCTATAAAACAGCAGTTATTCTATTTAGTCACAGGTGGAAATACAAGTTCCAATGGCAAGGCAAGTACTTGCTATATACATAAAGCAATATAAATTTGTACCTGGTGATTTTCAACATTAGCAGACACATTTCACTGTAGTTTATTTTTTCCTAATGACTGGTATGGCATTTTAACACTTTAAATAGGACTGTGATAAAGTATTGTTGATGTACCATAAGATGGAAAGATAATATTGATTTTTGTATTTATGGTTATTCTTTTTAATTCTTGTTTTGACTGTGTAACTGATTTTCAATTGTGTCTCCAAAACACTAGATTAAAAAAAAAACTATATGGATGTAATTAGAAGCTTTTGATTTGGCTAATCTATGAATAAAATATCAAGTGTTTTGATGAATTATTAAACTAACAGTTGGGGTTAGTAAGAGTATATATCATCAACAGTATATATCTGAATTTAGCACTGAGAGGTTTACTACATCTTTCTGTTTCTGATCATGTCTGTCTATTTGGAGGAAAGAAATTGTACCTGTCCTTGTCTTTTCAATGACATTTGATATAAAGCTTCTCTTTTTCATCTAACAAATTGGAAGGTTTGCTTCTTTCTTATAAAACAGAATTAAAACATATGAGAGAGGATGAGAGAAAAATACAATTTAAAAAAGGTGTAACTGAAACAAAGGTAGTATCTCAGTTTCTGTTCTATCTTGCCTTACAGAATCATGCTTTGCAACAGTCTATAAACCAATGACTATGATGGCTACTCCATTTCTTCTAAGGGATTCTTGCCCATAGTAGTAGATATAATGGTCATCTGAGTTAAATTCACCCATTCCAGTCCATTTTAGTTCACTGATTTCTAAAATGTCGATGTTCACTCTTGCCATCTCCTGTTTGACCACTTCAAATTTGTCTTGATTGACGGACTTAATATTCCAGTTTCCTATGCAATATTGTTCTTTACACCATCAGATTTTACTTCCATCAGCAGTTACATCCACAACTGGGTGTTATTTTTTCTTTGGCTCAGTATCTTCATTCTTTCTGGAGTTATTTCTCTGCTGATCTCCAGTAGCATATTGGGGACCTACCGACCTGTGGAGTTCATCTTTCAGTGTCTTATCTTTTTGCCTTTTCATACTGTTCATGGGGTTGTCAAGGCAGGAATACTGAAGTGGTTTGCCATTCCCTTCTCCAGTGGACTATGTTTTGTCAAAACTCTCCACCATGATCCATCCATCTTGGGTGGGCCTACATGGCATGGCTCATAGTTTCATTGAGTTAGATAGGCTGTGGTCCATGTGATCAGATTGGTTAGTTTCCTGTGATTGTGGTTTTCAGTCTGTCTGCCCTCTGATGGAGAAGGATAAGAGGCTTATGGAAGCTTCCTATTGGGAGACACTGACTGAGGAAACTAATCCAAGTCTATGCCCTGACCAGTAATGCTAAAGAAGCTGAAGTTGAACAGTTCTATGAAAACCTACAAGAGCTTTTGAACTAATGCCACCCAAAAGATGTCCTCTTCATTACAGGAGATTGGACTACAAAAGTAGGAAATCAAGAAATACCTGGAGTAACAGGCAAATCTGGTCTTGGAGTACAGAATGAAGCAGGGCAAAGGCTAACAGAGTTTTGCCAAGAGAACACACTGGTCATAGCAAACACCTCTTCCAAAACACAAGAGAAGACTCTACACAAGAGATCAGATCAGATCAGTCACTCAGTCGTGTCCGACTCTTTGCGACCCCATGAATCGCAGCACGCCAGGCCTCCCTGTCCATCACCAACTCCTGGAGTTCACCCAGACTCACATCCATTGAGTCAGTGATGCCATCCAGCCATCTCATTCTCTGTCATCCCCTTCTCCTCCTGCCCCCAATCCCTCCAAGCATCAGAGTCTTTTCCAATGAGTCAACTCTTCGCATAAGGTGGCCAAAGTACTGGAGTTTCAGCTTCAGCATCATTCCTTCCAAAGAAATCCCAGGGCTGATCTCCTTCAGAATGGACTGGTTGGATCTCTTTGCAGTCCAAGGGACTCTCAAGAGTCTTCTCCAACACCACAGTTCAAAAGCATCAATTCTTTGGTGCTCAGCCTTCTTCACAGTCCAACTCTCACATCCATACATGATCACAGGAAAAACCATAGCCTTGACTAGAAGAATCTTTGTTGGCAAAGTAATGTCTCTGTTTTGAATATGCTATCTAGGTTGGTCATAACTTTCCTTCCAAGGAGTAAGCGTCTTTTAATTTCATGGCTGCAGTCACCATCTGCAGTGATTTTGGAGCCCCCAAAAATAAAGTCTGACACTGTTTCCACTGTTTCCCCATCTATTTCCCATGAAGTGGTGGGACCGGATGCCATGATCTCCATTTTCTGAATGTTGAGCTTTAAGCCAACTTTTTCACTCTCCACTTTCACTTTCATCAAGAGGCTTTTGAGTTCCTCTTCACTTTCTGCCATAAGGGTGGTGTCATCTGCATATCTGAGGTTACTGATATTTCTTCCGGCAATCTTGATTCCAGTTTGTGTTTCTTCCAGCCCAGCATTTCTCATGATGTACTCTGCATATAAGTTAAATAAACAGGGTGACAATATACAGCCTTGACAAACTCCTTTGCCTATTTGGAACCAGTCTGTTGTTCCATCTCCAGTTCTAACCGTTGCTTCCTGACCTGCATACAAATTTCTCAAGAGGCAGATCAGGTGTTCTGGTATTCCCATCTCTTTCAGAATTTTCCACAGTTTATTGTGATCCACACAGTCAAAGGCTTTGGCATAGTCAGTAAAGCAGAAATAGATGGTTTTCTGGAACTCTCTTGCTTTTTCTTTGATCCAGCAGATGTTGGCAATTTGATCTCTGCACATGGACATCACCATATGGTCAACAACGAATCAGATTGATTATATTCTTCGCAGAAAAGATGGAGAAGCTCTATACAGTCAGCAAAAACAAGACCGGGAGCTGCCTGTGGCTCAGATCATGAACTCCTTAGTGCCAAATTCAGACAAATTGAAGAAAGTAGGAAAAACCACTAGACCATTCAGTTTTGATATAAATCAAATCCCTTACAATTATACAGTGGAAGTGACAAATAATTTCAAGGGATTAGATCTGATACACAAAGAATGCCTGAAGAACTATTGACAGAGGTTCATGACATTTTACAGGAGCCAGGGGTCAAGAGCATCCCCAAGAAAAAGAAATGTGAAAAGGCAAAAGAGATGTCTGAGGAGGCTTACAAATAGCTGTGAAAAGAAGAGAGGCAAAAGGCAAAGGAGAAAAGGAAAGATATACCTATTTGAATGCAGATTTCCAAAGAATAGCAAGGAGAGATGAGAATGCCTTCCTCCGTGATAAATGCAAAGAAATAGAGGAAAACAACAAAATGGGAAAGACTAGAGATCTCTTCAAGAAAATTAAAGATACCAAGGGAAAATTTCATGCAAAGGGAACACAATAAAGGACAGAAATGTTATGGACCTAACAGAAACAAAAGATATTAAGAAGAGGTGGCAAGAATACACAGATCTATACAAAAAAGACCTTCACGACTCAGATAATCCTGATGGTATCATTACTTACCTAGAGCCAGACATCCTAAAATGTGAAGTCAAGTGGGCTTGAGGAAGAATCACTATGAACAAAGCTAGTGCAGGTGATGGAATTCCAGTTGAGCTACTTCAAATTCTAAAAGCTCATGCTGTAAAGTGCTGCACTCAGTATGCCAGCAAATTTGGAAAGTCAGTAGTGGCCACAGAACTGGAAAAGGTCAGTTTTCATTCCAATCCCAAAGAAAGGCAATGTCAAAGAATGCTCAAACTACTGCACAACTGCATTCACCTCACACGCTAGTAAAGTAATGCTCAAAATTCTCCAAGCCAGGCTTCAACAGTACATGAACTGTGAACTTTCAGATGTTCAAATTGGATTTAGAAAAGGCAGAGGAACCAGAGATCAAATTGCCAACATCTGTTGGATCATTGAAAAAGCAAGAGAGTTCCAGAAAAAACATCTACTTCTGCTTTATTGACTATGCCAAAGCCTTTGACTGTGTGAATCACAACAAACTGTGGAAAATTCTGAAAGAGATAAGAATACCAGACCACCTGACCTGCCTCTCGAGAAATCTGTATGCAGGTTAAGAAGCAACAGTTAGAACTGGACATGGAACAACAGACTGGTTCCAAATTGGAAAAGGAGTACATCAAGGCTATGTATTGTCACCCTGCTTATTTAACTTATATGCAGAATATATCACGAGAAATGCTGGACTGGATGAAGCACAAGCTAGAATCAAGATTACCTGGAAAAATATCAGTAACTTCAGATATACAGATGACACCACCTTTATGGCAGAAAGCAAAGAACTAAAGAGCCTCTTGATGAAAATGAAAGAGGAGAGTGAAAAAGTTGGCTTAAAGCTCAACATTCAGAAAACTAAGATCATGACATCTGGTCCCATCACTTCATGGCAGATAGATGGGAAAACAGTGGAAACAGTGACAGACTTCATTTTGGGGGGCTCCAAAATCACTGCAGGTGGTGACTTCAGCCATGAAATGAAAAGATGCTTGCTCCTTGTAAGAAAAGTTATTACCAACCTAGAAAGCATATTAAAAAGCAGACATATTACTTTGCCAACAAAGGCTCATCTAGTCAAAGTTATGGCTTTACCAGTAGTCATGTATGGGTGTGAGAGTTGAACTATTAAGAATGTTGAGTGTTGAATAATTGATGCTTTTGAACTGTGGCATTGGAGAAGACTCTTGAGAGTCCCTTGGACTGCAAGGAGATTCCATCAGTCTATTCTGAAGGAAATCAGTCCTGAATATTCATTGGAAGCATTGATGCTGAAGCTGAAACTCCAATACTTTAGCTTCCTGATGCGAAGAACTGACTCATTTAAAAAGACCCTGATGCTGGGCAATATTGAAGGCAGGAGGAGAAGAGGTCAACAGAGAATGAGATGGTTGGATGGCATCACCAACTCAATGGACATGAGTTTGAGTAAATCTCGGGAGTTGGTGATGGACATGCATGCCTGTCTTGCTGCAGTCCATGGGGTCTCAAAGAGTTAGACAGGACTCAGCGACTGGACTGAACTGAACTGAACTGCTAAAACAATATTGTATTCAACTGTCAAAAGTTTCTCGTTAGGCATCCCCATCTGTCTTTCTTTGTTTCTGAATTACTCCCCTGGGCAGAATTAATGTGATGCTAATGAACCTCATGCATTCAGGGTCTTTCACGTGCATCAACCTCTTCCAGTACCTTAGGGTGAGGGGGTGGGGTGCAACAATGTCTTTACATAGTCACATGTTTTTGAAATTTGCAAGAAAAGAATTTTTAGCACAATAGGTTACTAACACTGCTTCCTTCTTCAATTTCCTCTATCATACTTCCTGTTTAAATGGTGTTAGAGAGCCTTAGGCACTTTTGGGAATCTAGTTAAGGGAAAAGTTGAGATGAGGATACATCTAATTTGGGTGTGTCAAGAATGTTTTTATGGATTTAAGTCTTTTTCATTCACAGTTATTTCTATTAATAACAACCATGGCACAGAATGGCTCCCAATAATTTGACATCCATTGTGCCAGCTTGCCCTGTGTGGTGGCACAATGGTACAGTGCCATGGCTTCTGTACAGTGATAGAATATCGCTTAGTGTGCTGCTGCTGCTGCTAAGTCGCTTCAGTCGTGTCTGACTCTGTGCGACCCCATAGAGGGCAGCCCACCAGGCTCCGCTGTCCATGGGATTCTCCAGGCAAGAATACTGGAGGGGGTTGCCATTTCCTTCTCCAATGCATGAAAGTGAAAAGTGAAAGGGAAGTTGCTCAGTCATGTCCGACTCTGAGCGACCCCATGGACTGCAGCTTATCAGGCTCTGCCATCCATGGGATTCTCCAGGCGAGAGAACTGGAGTGGGGTGCCATCGCCTTCTCCATCCCCTAGTGTGGGTTCCTAGAAATACATGGGTGATGAAGTGGAATCAAGGCTTAAGTGTGTGGGGCCAGAAACAAGTCTGCTGAAACTTCTAATTATTAGGTAAAAAATTCTAAATGCAAAATGGGCTTCTCTTTGACATCTAATTAAAACAAATATTCTCTCGTGTAGGAATTACTCAGTAAGGCAGAAGACACTCGCTATTCTTTTGAGTGAGTGTGTTTGTATGTGTGTGTGATTTCTAAGCATAGATTTTACAAATACAGAAGATTTTCAGAATCCCTGTGTTTGAGGGCGCAAATGTATAGCAATATTGCAAATAGAGTCAGTATGTGTGTAGCTGGGTGACTTTTACATGCCAGTGTGTTGGAGTTACCATATCTGACATATCAAGCGACAAAGTCTGGCACTTGAACATGAAATGACACTCCATATATTCACCAGTGCAATAAAGATAGCCTAAAGTAACAAATACTTCTGTGACAAACTCATACTGTAAGCTATTCATCAATATGTCAAACTATGTTGTATTTATTCAATTATTAAGTTTAAGACAGTGCAAAAACACTTAAAAATCTATTTCCATTGCTCTTCTATATGCCTTAATTTCAAATTGAGTCTATGTAGCATTTTTTCAAAAGTTTTGGTCACACCAAATTTAGGGGAAACATTGTGATACATTTTTTATTTGTCAGATCTATAAAATGTGAAATTTCTTATAATTTATGTTTTTTAAATAGACATTTATTTTGTAACTATTTTTGTATCTTATTCTATATTCTTTTTCTTAAGGAAGGTCACCCAAAATATGTAAAGTTTATACAACTTGATTCTGTCCTGTCCTTGCTTGTAATAATTAAGAGCATAGACAGAGAGTGGTTGAAATAAATAAACCATGGACATCAAAGATTCCCCCAAATCATAAATTCAATTCTGCAAAAATAAAACAAATGTTAAGACTTTATATTACCTAATTTATAGATAAACACTGCTTAATACTGCTTAATTTCCTAAGGACAGTAATCATATTGCTATAGTAAGTTATTTTTAAATCAGATTGTTGGTGCTAGAAGTTGTTAAAGTGGCAACACAGTGAGAAAGAGTTGGGTGAAGTATTGAAAATAAAGAAATCATTTTTGAATTCCAGGGCCTCCACTCTGGACCTCTGTGATTTTTAATGAATAATTCTGAACCCAAGTATTTCATCATTTAATTCAATTCATCCAACATATATTTAAATTCTATATCAGTCTATGTGTTAGATTTTGAACATAAGTAAATTCTAATACTTGCCTTTAAATAGCTCATATTTTAATTGTATTTATATAATGGGTACAACAAGTCACCTTTAAGGTTGTTGTAGGTAGTAAATGTGATAATTTCATAACAGAACTTAATACTGCTTGGAACAAATTAAATTCTTAATACAAGTTTTTTTAACTCTATTTTTCCTCATGCTCCTAAGGACATTGAGCATCCTACATTTTTCAGGATCTTCATTACTGTTTTGTACACATTTTCATAGTTTAGAATTGGAGTCATTTATACTTATATTGCTCTTCATTTGTTCAGGGGTCAGCAGACTATAGCCTTCAGACCAAATCTGGCCCTTGGCTTGTTTTTGTATGGCCTTCTGTGCCATGGATATTTTATTTTGTTCTTTTACACCTTTTAAACAGTTGTTAAAAACAAAAGAAAAAGAAGAAGGACACAGCATATGGCCCGGAAAGCCTAAACTATTTACTCTCTGACCCTTAACAGAAAACACTTTCTGATGTCTTTTTTTGAATATCAATTTCATGAGTATAGTGATGATACTGAAAAATATAGTATTTCACATTCCATGTGAGAAAGGAGCTACTGCAATATGTAAGTGCCCAAATGGAGCATTAGTTGCTAAGCTCCATATGTAAAGCTCCATATCCATAAAGCTCTAGCTCCAGTGCATCCATGTCACATTACATAATCCATATGCATAGTGATATGCTGCTTCATTACAACACAAAGAACTCGTAGTGAACCTTGTAATGATGGTTATTACAGTGATCTTATAAAGATGGTCACTCCTCTTCCTGAGAGGTTCTTTGTTCCCTGTTCTTGAATGTGGACAGACTCTGTGACTGATTTTATCAGTAGGACACAGTGGGAGTAACATCATGCTGGTTCCTGTCCCTTGGAGTATTTTCATGGAAACTGTAAACTGCCACTTAAGAAGTCCCATTACCCTGTGACTACCATGCTAGAGAGTCCTCATGGCACATAGGCACCGTAGGTGACAGTCTCAGCCAGGCCCTGACGTTTAGTCATGTCCTTTGAGACACAAGAGTCAAGCCATCTGGGACCCTTTTGAACAGTTCATCTGACAACTGAATACCACTGAGTGGTTGACAACACAGTTGACACCATATGGAGCCAATGAATCACCCACCTGAGCCGGGCACACATTCTTGACCTACAAAATTTGGGTGAGATATTAATAAAAGTTTATTACTTTAAACCACTTTATTTCAGGATGTTTGTTACCCAGCAATAGATGGTTGGAGCATGAGTATTCTGTTCGCAAATTTAACAGATGCTGAATGTCAGTACTAGATTTAATAATGATAATTGTTATCATACTGTGCTCATCTGTTTGCCAGACACCATTCTCAACACATTTAATAAGGTTATCATTTAATCTCTGAAGATTATTGCTTAATATAATATTCCTATAAAGCTATTAAATTACAGAGATTATTTTCTATGTAGCACAGAAGAGGATACTGAGACTTAAGGAAGTTAAGTTTCCTAATAACCTTATGAAGTTATCAGATTATGGGGATTATTTTATCCATAGTAAGATGAGGACACTGAAACTTAAGAAGGTTAAGGAGGTTAAGTAATGAAGAGATATCACAGCTATTAAGTGACTGAGGCTGGGGGATCCAATTTGGTTCATTCATATTTGAAAACCTTTGCTCTGATATACTATAAATAATACTTTACATTACAACAGAGAGCTGATCTAATTAGTTTATGCAGCCCATAAGCAGAGGCTCCAAACATCTTTCTTGTTTGTATACTCCATTTATTTAATCTTACGTGGTTCTCTCTTGTAAAAATCTGTCTTCAGTGTAGCTGATTTTAACTGACAGTTTGCTCAGAGTTTCCTGGACTGAAACTTAGAATAGGGCTGTATTTAAATGTACCTATCTCCTTTATGTCAGATCAAAGCAAGTATGCCATTTGTTCCTAGCTTTCAAGGGCCTTCATTTAATTCAGAATATTTTAAAGGAAATACTCAGTCCAGGGGGTTTTATTTCCAAAGATGACACACAATCAATATTTGTGGAAAAAAATCCCATGATTTCATTTCTGCTTCACTGTAATGTTTTTGTTACCTTTGTGATCCCTGCCACAAAAGAGTATTATAGGGCAATAAGTCACAGTATGGTAGGAATGATCATTATCTTGATATTTGCAAAAACAGGCTCTCTTTAAGAGGGTTACTGATAATCTAACTTTGTCAGTAGAGCACTATTTTGTAACAATAATAAGAGTGCTTGGTAATATTAATTGAGAACTTACATTATACCAGGGGCAATTCTAGGCTCTTCACATATATTAAATTATTTAATAAATAGTCCAATGAACTAATATTCATAAATCCCTCAAATTTGTATGTGTGTTTCTGCTTTTTGTAACTTATTTTAATTCTCCATCTTCTATTATGGCTTTGACCTTCATTACATGCCTGAAGGATAGACAAGTAATGTGACAAGAACTTTACTACAAATAAAGAGTATCTTCATAAATGGATTGAATTACTGTGCAAATCATTATTCATTAATCACCAAAGTGCATTCCTGACTACATTCAAGTATAGGAAGGGCTGTCAGTTCAGTTCAGTTCAATTGCTCAGTTCAGTCGTGTCCGACTCTTTGTGACCCCATGGACTGCAGCATGCCAGGCTTCCCTGTCCATCACCAACTCCCGAAGCTTGCTTAAACTCATGTCCATCAAGTCAGTGATGCCATCCAACCATCTCATCCAATCCCATGAACAGTGTGAAAAGTAAGGGCTGTACTTCCAGAAGTATCTAGGAGTCGAGAAGTCTAGAAGTCAAGGTGGCCACAGGAATTGCTTTGGTCAATGACATATAAACAGAAATGATATGTGTCTTCCTGGTGGATGCATTTAGGAGCCAGCACACACTGTGTCATCTTTTCTTCTTTAACATTATATTAGGGTTCTCCAGAGAAACAGAATATATATGACTGATATCTGTTCTCTCTTGCGTGCACGTACGTGTGAGAGAGAACCAGGAGAGTCCATGGCATAAATTCTAGTCTAAAAATAGCATACTCTACCCAAGAAGAGCTGATATTTCAATCTGAGTCCCAAGGCTAGAGAAAAAAAAAAAATGTCCCAGATCAAGCAGTCAGGAGTTTTCTCATACTCAGTCTTTTTGTTCTATTTAGTCCATCAACTGATTGGATGAGAATCACCCTTATTAAGGAGGCCAATCTGTTTTACTCAGTCGACTGATTAAAATATTAATCCCAACCAAAAACATCCTCATAGACAAACCCAGAATAATGGTTATGGGAACAAGAAGCAAACATGTTTTTATGCGTCAGCAGGAGCAATAGCAGTGCCAGTTGAATTTTCATTCCTTGATTCTTGATGTCTCGATTTCTGTGAATTCTGGCTATCATGGAAACAGCACCATATGTTGAATATTGATTCAGAGCAAATACTGTCTTCCAATGAACCTTTTCCCAACCCTTCAAGACACAGCCACCTAACTGGCACTGTGTCAAATTGCTATTTCACACTTTTATCAAGTTAGCTGCTTCAGGATGGTGAAACAAAGCACCTGGTACACTTAATGCCAAAGGAGGCCTCAAACTATGTGGGGGAATAACAAAGATCATCACATTGCCAAAAGACCAAATACCTGTATCTTGATATCAAATAGTGAAAGTAAACAAAATACAGTCAAGCCATGGATGGGATGGGGCTTTACTTACACAGAGAAGAGATGGAGCAAAATCAGCTTCAGGAGTGTGCATTGGTCTATCCATTATGATTAGCAAGCTCCATCTTATCCCCTCATCCTGCTTCTACAAGCAGCTGAAGAAGGGTCATTTGTCTGGGTGCACATCTCTCATGCCACATTAGAAGGACTTTGACCCCTCCTCCATGAAATCTGGAAAACTAAAAGATGGGGCTCTTCCTGAGGGCCATTGATGTACATGTCCAAGTGGAACAAAGCTACTCTTACTGAGATAGAAACAGAGAAAAATATTCCCACACAAGTTGATAAGTCTGGTACAGGCTGTGTGGGCTCTTTATTGCTTGGTATGAAAGTATTCTAGGCCCAAGGCCCATTCTCAGATGACAGAGTAGGGATGGAAAGACTGCACACATAAGCCTGCCTTTCCAAAAGGGAACACAATAAGAACAATGAATTCTATGACCATGAACCCATTGCTACATTTCTGTCATGAACTAAATCCCTTGATCAGAAGCAATGCTGAATGGAATACCATGATGATGGATAAAGTATTGTGTAAATTGATGGATGAGAGTTTTGGTAGAAGCACTTCATTCAGGAAAGGTAAATCTCCATCCAGACTAAAGTATCTATTAAGGCAAGAACAAGAGACTGTCCCTTCCATGATGGAAGTAGTCCAATATAATCAACCTGCCACCAGGTAGCTTGTTGATCGCTTTCAGGAATGGTGTTGGGTCTTGCTGATGGCATACTGGGCATTCAGCTATGACTAAAGCCAAGCTGGCCCTGGTGAGTGGAAATCCACATTGCTGAGCCCCTGCATAAGCTTCATCCCTCTTACCATAGACACTTTGTTCTTGAGTCCACTGAGCAATAACAGGAGTGGCTGAAGAAATACACCGACTGGCGTTACAGAATGGGTAATATTAACAACTTGATTATTAAAATTCTCTGTTGAGAATTCAGGCTCTGTTGAGTTCAGGCTTCCCTGGTGGCTCAAATGGTAAAGTATCTACCTGCAATGCAGGAGACCCAGGTTCAATCTTTGGGTGGGGAAGATCTCCTGGAGAAGGGAATGGCAACCCACTCTAGTCCTCTTGCCTGGAGAATCCCATGGAAAGAGGAGCTTCTCATGCTGTAGCCCATGGGGTCACAAAGAGTTGGACCTGACTAAGCAACTAACATTTCATTTCATTTCATTTCTGCTAAGGTCACCCTTTGGTGAAAATTCACACAGGACACTCAGGCTTCCTGGATGGCTCATCAGTAAAGAATCCACCTGCAAAGCAGGAGATGTGGGTTTGATCCCTGGATCAGGAAGATCTCCTGGAGAAGGAACTGGCAACACACTCCAGTGTTCTTGCCTGGGAAATCTCATGATCAAAGGAGTCTGTGGGCTACAGTCCATGGGGTTGCAAAAGTGTTGGCCAAGACTTAGTGACTAAACAACAAGGACACACATAATTCCATATTTTTTTGCCTTTTCAGAGAGGCCTATCTCTTTCCCAAATTTTCTTATCACCAATTTTCAAGTCATTTTCCTTCTAGGTCTGTATCCATCCAGCCAACCAATTGGCCATAGCTCATTAATCATTATAACCAAGCTTCTGGCAATTTCTCCTTCTATGCCAAGTGAATGACAGCTGTACTGCTTGAAGTTCTGATCACTAGTAAGATTTCTTGTCACTATTACCATAAGAGGAATGTAAGGTAATGCCTGCATATTGTGCAGAATCATTTGTAAACCAAACAGTTGACTTCCTCTGTCAACTGCTTGCAGGAAACTCCCTATGAGGTCAGAGATGCAGATGGATGGAGAAGGCAGTGTAGGAGGATTGGGGACCGTGAACATTTGGACCACTTCTTAATGTAACTTACTTGTGCCTTCTGGGCCTGCTTGGGTTTAATCATATGCATAAACCACATCCATTTGATAATGGAGTACTGCTGTGCACATCCAACTTCACGAGACCCAGCTCATGATGAGCAGCTCAGGTCACATTAGCATATCATTTCTTCCCAGTTAATGCCTTTACTTTAACAGTAGATACTGCGAAAAGATGGGAATTCAACTTTAATTGTAATTTAACCAAACTACAGGATATTTTTTGGTTCTATTTCCAGTGATCTCAGCACTGTAACTACAGGAGATAAGGATCTGCTTGAGGTCATGTATAGAAACTTTCAGGTCATGAATATGATACTTGAGTTGGGAATTGAAATCTCTGAGCTCATCCTTATTTCCCCCACTTTATCCAACTAAAATAAGAGTGTTAGGGAAATTAAAATGGAGGAAGTCTTGTTCAGGATTCAGAAGCAGGAGAGCAGGTCTCAGATCTTACTTCTGACCTGCCTGGACACTGCCTGGATTCCATGCCTACCCACAAGCACAACTAGTCAGGCAGCACTTCAGATAAGGAGAGTGCATCTTTGAATTCTTGAGCCCCTGGAAGCCTGGCCAACAGGGCTAGGGTTTAATGAAATCCTATGACTCTCAAGATAAAACAAGCAACATTGTAAATAATGTTAAAGGAAAACAAGACCTGCATTTTTGCATGCAAATTGATAGTGATATCAGTCTGTGGCCTGGGATTATAAGCAAGAACCCCTGAAACTGCAACTTGAAGTCTCATCCATGGAGCAGACACATTTCCCGGGACCTTTTCCCAACTGGGACTCCAGGTTGCTGTCACTGGGTACTTTCAGCACACTGTTTAAGTCTGGGTGTTGGTCAGCCCAATTTGGTGATGTATGTGCTGTTACTTTCTCTATTGTTTCTATTTCTCTTTTCTTTTAAAAAATTGTATATTGAAATTAAGTTAAATAATCCTCTATTAAATATTGACATTATTTGTTTGTGTGTAATGAGTGGTTTCTTTTCTTAACTAATCCTTCAAACCTGAAACAAAAGTTAAACCTTCAGCAAAACAAGGAGTAACTAGTCAATCTCATAATATAGCTTAGTTAAAGTATCTAATAGAGAATCATCAAGATCCTTGCTTCTCCTTTGTGGCTGATTAGGAGTATCCAGTGGTAATATTTGGCAAACCTCTGGAGCCAGATCACTCCATGGACTATCAGTACTTTCTCTTTACATCTAATCAGGTTAGAGAGCCAATTCCAGAGACCTCAGAAGCAATTCATAAAACTCATCCTTAAATTTCTGTTCCTCTAGTAGCACTCTTGGTACCAAAATCTGTATTACATTAGTCTCCAGAAACTATGAGATATAGGATACATGCATATACATGTGTACATACATCTCACATATTAGTGAAAGAGAGAGAAAGAATGAAAGATTATAAAGAACTGCCTCAAGTAATTTTGGAAGCCAAAGAGGCCCAAGATCTGTGGTTGACAGGTTCAGGACTCAAGAAAAGCCACCATTCCAGCCTGAGTCCAAAGACTAGGGGAAAAAATCAATGTTCTAACTCAAGTGGTAAGACAGGAGAACCCTGTTACTCAGTCTCTTTGTTCTATGCAGGTATTTCGGTCTTCAACTCTTTAGATGAGGGCCACCCACATTAAGAGGGGCAATCTTCTTCACTCAGTTTATTGATTCAAATGTTAACCTCATCTAAAAACATCCTGATGAACCCACTAGTAGGTTTGACTAAATATCTGGACACTGTATGGCCTGATTAAATTGACACATACAATTAGCCAATACATCATGTTAATATATATGCATCATAAGATTAAAGCTGCCTGGAGTGTTTAGCCAACATGCAGACTATACAAACATCCTCTAGTCATCCTTGGTTAGGTCTACTGTAATAAATGTTCAAGCTAATAACTGGTTATGGGAGTGAGGGATTTTAGTAGTATCTGATTAATTGTAGCCTTATTAAATTAGTTAATTCAGTTGCCCAGGATGGTCACTCAAACCTTGAGTAATCTTTGCAAGAGTGAGACAGAAACTCTTGCTATTTTATGTTCCTGAGATTTAGGGAATATTTGTTTCAGTGGCAAAATGTAGCCCGTTTTGACGGATGTAGTCTCAATTTGTAAAACGTGGGGTTTTAACTAGATATCTTTAAAGTCACTTACAGAACTTACATTCTATGATTTCAGGTTTCCTGATTTCAAATAGGAAAACTCAATCATTTGAAAGCAAAACAACTCTACCAAAGCACTCAGTGTATTAAATGAAATTCTGTGGCCAGAATGTGGTTTTCAAATTATCTACCCAGTAATCTGTTTCCATTACATTGCCTCATGCTCTCTTAAACTCAGCAATTGTTTAAAGGAAGCATTAAAATATATACCTTATTTAGGAATGATTTTTATCTAGGAATTAACTGATTATTATGGCACCTTTTGGAATGTACCATTTGAAAATGCCAGAGTAGCTCATCAGTAGTCAGTTTCACGCAAAAAATTCAACCTAAACTCATGTTATTTACTGACTTTGTACCTAGCCATTAGCAAGGGAGTATGGGAAATGCAGAAGTATATGATGTGATCCAAGTAATTTCATTAATTTTATCTTAACCAGCATGGAATATAATCACACATAAATGACACATTTAATTTGTTTAGTATGAAACTATTTATGCCTTGATTTCTTGTGGAGAACAACAGTCCTCTAGGGTAGGACTAACTATGATGTAATGTGAAATTATGAAAGGCATTTCTGAAAGCTAGCAAATCAGAGTCTAGCATCTAATGAGTGCTACTGCTGCTAAGTCACTTCAGTCGTGTCCGACTCTGTGTGGCCCCATAGACGACAGCCCACCAGGCTCCCCCATCCCTGGGATTCTCCAGGCAAGAACACTGGAGTGGGTTGCCATTTCCTTCTCCAATGCAGGAAAGTGAAAAGTGAAAGTGAAATTGCTCAGCCGTGTCTGACTCCTAGCGACCCCATGGACTGCAGCCTACCAGGCTCCTCCGTCTATGGGATTTTCCAGGCAAGAGTACTGGAGTGGGATGCCATTGCCCTAATGAGTGAAACTACCTTCCGTCTAATGAGTGAAACTACCTTCAAATCTGTCACATTGAGAAATTGTGTGACTACACCTTGAGATACAGCAAGTGCCCCGAACATCCTTGGATTTCCTCTTCAGGGTACTTGAGGCATTTTTGTGACCATTTTGTCCATTGAATGTGCTATTGATTATTAAAAATGGTCATTCAAAGCCTTTGCATGTGAACTACATATATGATAGATCTGGACAATATTATATTTATTCAAACAGCAAGTTGAATTTCTTATTTTGTTTCTTTTGTGGTGTGTAAAAATAGCCTTGAAGGCAATTATCAAAAAGGGGTACCTTAGAAACATCAAAATCAAAGTTAGATTTCACTGATACATGTAGTTTTCAAATAGACAATACTGAGGCCAATCATCCAATGATTGATTTGTTTGTGAACGCATATGAGTATACACATTACTATGTTGTGTGCAAGTATGTGTGTATTTCTGAGAATGAGAGGTTCATTATTTTATGCCTTATAACAAGTGTTATATCTATTTTTAAAGAATTCTGATGTAACTTGAGGATACACACACACACACACACACATATATGTTTATATGTATATATGTGAAGCAACATATAAGGGAACCTGAGCCACTGTACTGCAGGCACTGAACCAATATGATGTGACATGTTAAACAAGGAGATTTCTTTCTCTGGAGACTTTAAAGAAAATGATAGATGGATGTCCATGGAATTTTGGGGGCTGTGGTATCACCTGGAAGTAAAAAAAATTATCAATATTAATAAAGCTATTTCTACATCTCTAAAACTCTCTGAAAGGGGCAAAATGAAAGATATTATTATGGACTTGCCTTTGAGGACAAGTGAAAGGAAAAACAGAGCCACTCTGTCTGATAATTAGCTATATTTCTTCAAGAGTCAGTATCCTGTAGAAGGAATAAATGGGCTACCCCCTAAGAAAGTGATTGTGAGGATTTAAATGAGATCATGCATATTAAGTGCCCAGCACAGAAATTAACATATAAGTCATACTTCACAAATATTAGTTTGCTTTCTGTTGGTCATTTCACAACTTTTGCTGATTACTTGCTTATCTGTGGATATAAGAAGAAAATGAAATTTAGCACTGATGTGCAGTGTAATGAGAAAATAAATGGAGAAGAGATATGATCTAATCAAAATGAGACAGTGATAATCCCTTGTCTTTGAAAAATAATATAGTATAGTCATATTTATATCAATCTCTTAATTTTTCATATCTATAATTTTTCTTTTATTCCTTGAATAGCCCCACAACTTGGTCAGACTGGTTATTAACATCAGGAGCTTGAAGAGAAAATTAGTGGCTGTGACTTTCTGAAAGTGTAACTGTTTCGTACCAGATTCAAAATAGAGGTCTCATGATTGGAAGACTACATCTAAGATGGCACCCAATTATCCTTGCTTTTTGGTATTCATATAATCCTCTCCTCTTGGGTGAGCTGGATCTAGTGACTCACTCCTAATAAAGAGATTATGGTGAAAGTGAAAGCTTCATTTCCAACATTAGGTTAAAGAGAGACTGTATCTTCCACCTGGACTGTCTCTTGTTCTCTTCTTTGCTGTCTCTGAGGAAACCTACAGCTAGTTGTGAATAACTATAGAGAGACCCAAATGGGTCTCTGGCCAACATTCATCAAGAACTTTAAGCCCACCAATAGTCACTTGGATGGGCTTGAAACTTCTGAGACCTGCCAACCACAATGTGAGTGAGCTTAGAGGAGGATTCTTCCCAGTCATATTCTCAATTGAGACCAAGTAGACAACTTGATGGCACTGTTGTGTTAGATCCAAACCAGAGGGACTGGCTTGGAGTAAGAAATGGCAACCCACTTGAGTATTCTTGCCTGAAAAATTCGATGGACAGAGGAGCCTGGCAGGCTACAGTCCATGGCATCTCAGAAGAGTTGGACAGGATGGAGCATGTGCTGGCTAAAGGAGCTATGTGGATTCTAAGTTAATGATCAGATTTCTCAGATGTAAGTGGCAACGTTTTAATTGATAATAATATCAAGCAAATTCCAATCACAGAAGCAGAACTAATGAAAACATGTTTTACTTGAATATATTTCTTAGGTTTCTCCGGCTGGTCCTGTGATTGTTTCATGATTCACTTGAAGATATGGAGGGAAATATACACAATAACAGAGACACTGCCTAGGATTGTGTTCTATTTTGTCAACTCTGTCTATACTCTGTACTGAAGCAATTTGGATGGAAGTGGTGTTGATTTGTGTATCTGCTTGGCAGTCATGAACTCCTCAAACTTTATCATTAGATTTACAACTTGGTATTAAGGCTTCCCAGGTGGCTCAGATAGTAAAGTCATCTGCCTGCAATGCGGGAGACCTGGGTTTGATCCCTGGGTTGGGAAGATCCCCTGGAGAAGGAAATGGCTACTCACTCCAGTATTCTTGCCTGTAGAATCCCATGGACAGAGGAGCCTGGAAGGCTACAGTCCATGGGGTCACAAAAAGTCAGACATGACTGAACAACTAGCACTTTAACTTTCAGAGGAACCAACTAAGCCACTCCAGATTTCCTGACTCAGAGAAACTGTGACATAAAATACATTTCATTGATTTAGGCCACTAGGTTTTTGGGTGTCGTGTTATGCAGAAATAGGTATCTAATATGCATGATTTTCAACTCTCACATTTCAAACTCTATATAGTAGATTTACTCTATATAGTAGATCTCAGTTACTAATTAGCCATTGACACTTTGGAGTTAAAGTCTGCTACTTTGTGACTTTGGTCAAGCTGTACAAACTATGTAACTCAGATTTCTTTTCTTTAAAATGAAAACATTAAAAGTAGAAGCTACTTATAGAAAGAAGAAAAAGTAAAATCTATGTAGTGCTTAGAAGTTTGCTGGCCCAGGGATAGTCCCCAACACATGTTATTATTATCATTCCTTTATTAAAGTGTGTGTGGTGTGTGTTAGTCGCCCATGTCATGTCTGACTCTTTGAAACCCAAGGGACTGTAGCCCACCAGGCTCCTCTGTCCATGGAATTATCCAGGCAAGAATACTGGAGTGGGTGCCTTTGCCTTCTCCAGGGGATCCTTCTGACCCAGGGATTGAACCTGGGTCTCCTGCATTGAAGGTGTATTTTTTATCATCTGAGGCACCAGGGCTCTTTTCATTAAAGTAAGCAGCACAACTAATATCACAAATAATAAAAGACAGAGAACTAAACAAGCATTCAAGTGTTTAGTTGAAAATATGAAGCAAATATGAACCAGTGGTATTAACTATGTACACCAACATACACCAGCAGAAGATAAATGCACAGGATAATGGGGCAAAGAAAAGGATCAATCATGAACTAGAAGTTATAAGCCAGGGAGGTTCTGACACATTTCGATTTGTGCTGATTTCTTTTTGAGAAGATCATATTTTTCTATGTAATTGTACTACTTGCTAGCTGTCTTAATTTAGAAATCTTGCATGGGAGTTTACAGGTAATCTGTCACCTAATTATGTTGTTGTGTATTAGTCTCTCAGTTGTGTCCGACTCTTTGTGACCCTGTGGACTGTAGCCTGCTCCTCTGTCCATGGGATTCTTCAGGCAAGAATACTGGAGTGGGTTGCCATTCCTTTCTCCAGGGGATCTTCCTGACCCAGGTGTCGAACCCAGGTTTCTTGCACTGGAGGCAGATACTTTACTGTCTGAACCACTAGGGAAGTCCATCATCAAATTACATAAATATCAATATTTTAATAAAGCTCTTTTATTAAATTTGTTATACTTAGAGACACACATACATGTTTACTTGTGACTATATTTAAGTAAGTCTGAATTTGGCAATAAGGAGTTCATGGTCTGAGCCACAGTCAGCTCCTGGTCTTGTTTTTGCTGCCTGTATAGAGCTTCTCCATCTTTGGCTGCAAAGAATATAATCAATCTGATTTCGGTGTTGACCATCTGGTGATGTCCATGTATAGAGTCTTCTCTTGTGTTGTTGGAAGAGGGTGTTTGTTATGACCAGTGCATTTTCTTGGCAAAACTCTATCAGTCTTTGCCCCGCTTCATTCCGTATTCCAAGGCCAAATTTGCCTGTTACTCCAGGTGTTTCTTGACTTCCTACTTTGGCATTCCAGTCCCCTATAAAGAAAAGGACATCTTTTTTGGGTGTTAGTCCTAAAAGGTCTTGTAGGTCTTCACAGAAGCATTCAACTTCAGCTTCTTCAGCATTACTGGTTGGGGCATAGACTTGGATTACTGTGATATTGAATGGTTTGCCTTGAAACCGAACAGAGATCATTCTGTCGTTTTTGAGATTGCATCCAAGTACTGCATTTTGGACTCTTTTGTTGACCATGATGGCCACTCCATTTCTTCTGAGGGATTGCTGCCCACAGTAGTAGATATAATGGTCATCTGAGTTAAATTCACCCATTCCAGTCCATTTCAGTTCACTGATTCCTAGAATGTCAACATTCACTCTTGCCATCTCTTGTTTGACCACTTTCAATTTCCTTGAATCATGGACCTGACATTCCAGGTGCCTATGCAGTATTGCTCTTTACAGCATTGGACCTTGCTTCTATCACCAGTCACATACACAGCTGGGTATTCTTTTTGCTTTGGCTCCATCCGCTCATTCTTTCTAGAGTTATTTCTCCACTGATCTCCAGTAGCATATTGGGCACCTACTGACCTGGGGAGTTTCTCTTTCAGTATCCTATCATTTTGCCTTTTCATACTGTTCATGGGGTTCTCAAGGCAAGAATACTGAAGTGGTTTGCCATTCCCTTCTCCAGTGGACCACATTCTGCCAAATCTCTCCACCATGACCTGCCCATCTTGGGTTGCCCCACAAGCATGGCTTAGTTTCACTGAGTTAGACAAGGCTGTGGTCCTGGTGTGGTTATATTGACTAGTTTTCTGTGAGTGTGGTTTCAGTGTGTTTGCCCTCTGATGCCCTCTTGCAACACCTACCGTCTTACTTGGGTTTCTCTTACCTTGGGCATGGGGTATCTCTTCAGGCTAAGGGCCTAGATCTGATAGATAGAGTGCCTGATGAACTATGGAATGAGGTTCGTGACATTGTACAGGAGACAGGGATCAAGATCATTCCCAAAGAAAAGAAATGCAAAAAAGCAAAATGGCTGTCTGGGGAGGCCTTACAAATAGCTGTGAAAAGAAGAGAAGTGAAAAGCAAAGGAGAAAAGGAAAGATATAAGCATCTGAATGCAGAGTTGCAAAGAATAGCAAGAAGAGATAAGAAAGCCTTCTTCAGCTATCAATGCAAAGAAATAGAGGAAAACAACAGAATGGGAAAGACTAGGGATCTCTTCAAGAAAATCAGAGATACCAAAGGAATATTTCATGCAAAGAGGAGCTCGATAAAGGACAGAAATAGTATGGACCTAACAGAAGCAGAAGATATTAAGAAGAGATGACAAGAATACACAGAAGAACTGTACAAAAAGATCTTCACAACCCAGATAATCACGATGGTGTGATCACTGACCTAGAGCCAGACATCCTGGAATGTGAAGTCACGTGGGCCTTAGAAAGCATCACTACGAACAAAGCTAGTGGAGATGATGGAATTCCAGTTGAGCTATTTCAAATCCTGAAAGATGATGCTGTGAAAGTGCTGCACTCAATATGCCAGCAAATTAGGAAAACTCAGCAGTGGCCACAGGACTAGAAAAGGTCAGTTTTCATTCCAATCCCAAAGAAAGGCAATGCCAAAGAATGCTCAAACTACTGCACAATTGCACTCATCTCACATGCTAGTAAACTAATGCTCAAAATTCTCCAAGCCAGGCTTCAGCAATACGTGAACCGTGAACTTCTTGATGTTCAAGCTGGTTTTAGAAAAGGGAGAGGAACCAGAGATCAAATTGCCAACATCTGCTAGATCATCAAAGAAGCAAGAGAGTTCCAGAAAAACATCTATTTCTGCTTTATTGACTATGCCAAAGCCTTTGACTGTGTGAATCACAATAAACTGTGGAAAATTCTGAAAGGGATGGGAATACCAGACCACCTGATCTGCCTCTTGAGAAATTTGTATGCAGGTCAGGAAGCAACAGTTAGAACTGGACATGGAACGACAGACTGGTTCCAAATAGGCAAAGGAGTTCGTCAAGGCTGTATATTGTCACCCTGTTTATTTAACTTATATGCAGAGTACATCATGAGAAACGCTGGGCTGGAAGAAACACAAGCTGGAATCAAGATTGCCAGGAGAAATATCGATAACCTCAGATATGCAGATGACACACCCTTATGGCAGAAAGTGAAGAGGAGCTAAAAAGCCTCTTGATGAAAGTGAAAGTGGAGAGTAAAAAAGTTGGCTTAAAGCTCAACACTCAGAAAACAAAGATCATGGCATCCGGTCCCACCACTTCATGGGAAATAGATGGGGAAACAGTGGAAACAGTGTCAGACTTTATTTTTCTGGGCTCCAAAATCACTACAGATAGTGATTGCAGCCATGAAATTAAAAGACGCTTACTCCTTGGAAGGAAAGTTATGACCAACCTAGATAGCATATTCAAAAGCAGAGACATTACTTTGCCAACAAAGTTTCGTCTAGTCAAGGCTATGGTTTTTCCTGTGATCATGTATGGATGTGAGAGTTGGACTGTGAAGAAGGCTGAGCACCAAAGAATTGATGCTTTTGAACTGTGATGTTGGAGAAGACTCTTGAGAGTCCCTTGGACTGCAAAGAGATCCAACCAGTCCATTCTGAAGGAGATCAGCCCTGGGATTTCTTTGGAAGGAATGATGCTGAAGCTGAAACTCCAGTACTTTGGCCACCTCATGTGAAGAGTTGACTCATTGGAAAAAACTCTGATGCTGGGAGGAATTGGGGGCAGGCAGAGAAGGGGACAACAGAGGATGAAATGGCTGGATGGCATCACTGACTTGATGGATGTGAGTCTGAGTGAATTCCGGGAGTTGGTGATGGACAGGGAGGCCTGGCATGCTGCGATTCATGGCGTCGCAAAGAGTCGGACACGACTGAGCGACTGATCTGATCTGATATTTAAGTAAAAATGGAGACGTGTCAAAAGTATTAAATAGCATATATTTAGAGGAAATTACATCCAGATTTATGCTATCTTGAATAAGGAATGGAGTGGAAACAGTCAATGTTGCTCTTGGGCATCATCTGAGAGATACCACCAAGAACAGAAATGGCCCTTAATCACAGTACCAATAATCTGAAGACAGACAAGGAGTGCTTGGAGTAAAAGACAGACACAAGATAGACCTTAAAATATATAATGATGACTGGATTCAGAAACTAAAACACATATAAAAAAATTAGAGGAACACTAAATACTACCATTGCTGCTTTCATTTTTAGAACATTTGAATTTAATAAAGACTCTTTGGTAAATATGTAAATTAAAATACAGAGAATTGTAATATAATAAACAAATAGAATTTGCTAGAATTGCTTTTCAGCATCTTCTAGCCTGCATTAGACCTCTTGAGTCCAAATCAATCTGTGCATTTTAAAATCTGTAAGAACAACATTTTTTTTTTATATATTAAGGGAAAAACTCCTGGGGACTTTTCTTGGAAAACCAGAATATAAAAATTGTCTTCAACAAATTTACTAACACTGAATGTTGATATTTGTAAAGATGGCATTTATATTTATAAGAAAGAAAAGGTCTTCTTTGCTGTGCATAGTATCTAAATTCACTTTCCAGATAAAGATGGTTCTAAATCTTAACATTATAATTACACAGTATGGTTTATACTCCAAATCTGCAAAAGCATGTTTTCTAGCTTGTTCCTTGTGGACATTATGTGTGTCTGTTGCTTTCATGAATAATAAGCCAACTGGTGGGTGGTATAGGGATGTTTAACAGACAATGACATTCTAAGCCTATCCCTTGTTTCTTTCCTTTACTGCCATGGCCATTTTTATGTAAAAAGACAGAATATTGCATGATTATTAAATACTACCTATAGTGATAAACTTATCTAATGGGATTGGGTTTTATGACCAGCTACCAAATTAGCTTCAGTGATGGTCCACTCTGATGGAATCCTCCAGACTGATTTTAAAACCAAATGCTCATGTTTCCTTTCCAGAAGGAAGCTTGATTGGAATTTGATGTCTCTGACACTACGAATGTCTCTCTTCAAGGGCAGTGAAAATGCAGAATGGCACTTGCCACAGAAAGCAGAAGTATTATTTGACAAGTATGAGCAGAGTAAAAATGAAAGATTTCCAATATGGTCAGGAAATCTTCCCACAGTGGAGAAATGAGACTGCCAAATGTTCACTTTTCCTCTTCCAAGGGTCCTCATGGACCCAAAGTTCTGATTTTACTTCTATTTCAGACTTACTTGTGATACTTCTATCATCTTCTTTCGCTGTTATCTTTTCTTTTGTGCTCATATTCTGTTTCTCTTGGACATCTCTGAAATATATACTGGATTTTAAAAATCAGAAATGTAATACTTGCTTCTTGCAACAAGTCAAACAATACAAATGTACAAAGTGAAAAGTAATGATATTCCCTTCCTGAAAGGTGTCACCTTGAGGTTACAGATTCTAACACATTGGTGATATAGCTTTCTTCATTTTACTTAATTTCATACAAACATACAACTTGTGTTTGTATACACACACACACATATTTGTTGCTGTTGTTCAGTTGTTAAGTCATGTCCGACTCTTAGTGATCCCATGGACAGCAGCATGCCAGGCTCCGCTGTCCTTCACTATCTCCTAGAGTTAGATCAGATTTATGTCCATGGAGTCGATGATTCTATCCAACCATCTCAGTCTTTGCCACCCCCTTTCTCCTTTTGCTTTCAATCTTTCCCCGTATCAGGGTCTTTTCCAATGAGTCAGCACTTTGCATCAGGTGGTCAAAGTATTGGAGCTTCAGCTTCAGAAGGACTTCAGCTTCAGTCCTTCCAATGAATATTCAGGGTTGATTTCCTTTCGGACTAACTGGTTTGATCTCCTTGTTGTCCAAAGGACTCTCAAGAGTCTTCTCCAGCACCACAATTTGAAAGCATCAGTTCTTTGGTGCTTAGCTTTCTTCACGGTCCAACTTTCACATCCATACATGACTACTGGAAAAACCATAGCTTTGACTAGATGGACCTTTGTTAGCAAAGTAATGGCTCTGTATTTTAATATGCTGTCTAGATTTGTCACAGCTTTTCTTCCAGGAAGCAAGCATCTTTTGATTTCAAGGCTGAAGTCACCATCTGCAGTTATTTTGGAGCCCTCCAAAATAAAGTCTGTCAGTGATTCCATTGTTTCCCCATCTATTTGCATGAAGTGATGCAACGCATCATTATACAGACAGCACAGACTATACAGACCTTTGTGGGCAAAGTGACCCAGGGATCGAACCCAGGTATCTGACATTGCAGGCAGATTCTTTACCATCTGAGCCACAAGGGAAGCCCAAGAATACTAGAGTGGATAGCCTACCCCTTCTCCAGGGGATCTTCACAACCCAGGAATCGAAAAAGAGTCTCTTGCAGTGGAGGCAGATTCCTTACTAGCTGAGCTACCAGGGAAGCCCCAAGAGGCATCTATAGAATATCTATAAAATGCTACTTCCCTAGAAACAGCAGAATATTATCTTTCAAAGGCACTATGCAGAAAAAGAAAAAAAAAAACAGCCAACATAAATTTAAAAGGAATAAAATCAGATAAGTATGTTAGAAATCAGTAAGAAAAAAAAAAAAGGGAAATTACAAATGTGTAAAAATTATACAATTCTAAATGACCAATACATTGTGACTCAGGGATCTGGGTCAATACATTGTGATCTCAGCGATCAGTGCAAAGAAATAGAGGAAACAACAGAATGGGAAAGACTAGGGATTTCTTCAAGAAAATCAGAGATACCAAGGGAACATTTCATCCAAAGATGGGCTCGATAAAGGACAGAAATAGTATGGACCTAACAGAAGCAGAAGATATTAAGAAGAGGTGGCAAGAATACACAGAAGAACTGTACAAAAAAGATCTTCACGACCCAGATAATCACGATGGTGTGATCACTGACCTAGAGCCAGACATCCTGGAATGTGAAGTCACGTGGGCCTTAGAAAGCATCACTATGAACAAAGCTAGTGGAGATGATGGAATTCCAGTTGAGCTATTTCAAATCTTGAAAGATGATGCTGTGAAAGTGCTGCAATCAATATGCCAGCAATTTTGCACAACTCAGCAGTGGCCACAGGACTGGAAAAGGTCAGTTTTTATTCTAATCCCAAAAAAAGGCAATGCCAAAGAATGCTCACACTACTGCACAATTGCACTCATCTCACACTCTAGTAAACTAATGTTCAAAATTCTCCAAGCCAAGCTTCAGCAATATGTGAAGCATGAACTTCCATTCAAGCTGGTTTTATAAAAGGCAGAGGAACCAAAGACCAAATTGCCAACATCTGCTGGATCATAGAAAAAGCAAGAGAGTTCCAGAAAAACATCTATTTCTGCTTTATTGACTATGTCAAAGCCTTTGACTGTGTGGGTCACAATAAACTGTGGAAAATTCTGAAAGACATGGGAATAAAAGACCACTTGACCTGCCTCTTAAGAAACCTATATGCAGGTCAGGAAGCAATAGTTAGAACCGGACATGGAACAACAAACTGGTTCCAAATAGGAAAAGGAGTATGTCAAGGCTGTATATTGTTACTCTGCTTATTTAACTTATATGCAGAGTACATCATGAGAAACGCTGGACTGGAAGAAGCACAAGTTGAAATCAAGTTTGCCGGGGGAAATATCAATAACCTCAGATATGCAGATGACACCACCCTTCTGCCAGAAAGTGAAGAGGAACTAAAAAGCCTCTTGATGAAAGTGAAAAAGGAGAGTGAAAAAGTTGGCTTAAAGCTCAACATTCAGAAAACTAAGATCATAACATCTGGTCCCATCACTTCATGGGAAATAAATGGGGAAACAGTGGAAACAGTGTCAGACTTTATTTTTGGGGGGCTTCAAAATCACTCCAGATGGTGATTGCAGCCATGAAATTAAAAGACACTTACTCCTTGGAAGGAAAGTTATGACCAACCTAGATAGCATATTCAAAAGCAGAGACATTACTTTGCCAACAAAGGTCTGTCTAGTCAAAGCTATGGTTTTTCCAGTAGTCATGTATGGATGTGAGAGTTGGACCATAAGGAAGGCTGAGCACCAAAGAATTGATGCTTTTGAGCTGTGGTATTGGAGAAGATATTTGAGAGTCCACTGGACAACAAGGAGATCAAACCAGTCAATCTTAAAGGAAATCAGTCCTGAATATTCATTGGAAGGACTGATGCTGAACTTTGCTCAAGTTCTGGGAGTTGGTGAAGGACAGGGAAGCCTGGTGTGCTGCAGTCCCTGGGGTTGCAAAGAGTCAGACAGGGCTGAGCAACTGAAGAACAACAAAATCTCATTCATTAGGGCCCCATTTTCATGATGTAATCACCTTCCAAAGCTTCTGCCTCCTATTGTAATCATATTGAACATTAGGATTCAATATATGAATTCTGGGTTATTGATATCTCTCCTGGCAATCTTGATGTCAGCTTGGTCTTCATAGAACCATTCAACTTCAGCTTCTTCAGCGTTAGTGGTTGAGCATACACTTGGATTATTGTAATATTGAATGGTTTGCCTTGGAAACGAACAGATATGATTCTGTGAATAATCAGACCATAGTAGAAATGTTGTCTTAGAACCAGCTGTTATATTCAAGCTGATGGAGGAAGAAAACACATACTAGGCAGGCTCCTCCATCATGGGATTTTCCAGGCAAGAGTACTGGAGTGGGGTGCCATTGCCTTCTCCGCAAAAACATGAAAGAAGCCAACTAAACCTCCCTTAGCACATAACATCTTCCTGCCAGCAATGGATCCAGACTGTAGGAGGCGGGAAGCCTCAATTTTAAATCAGCTTCACAATTTTAATAATTACATGGGATCAGGAAGTCTAATTATTAAATTGATATTATGTTTTGTGACTAAAGGTTATAGAAGAAATTTCTTGGAGTAAAGAAAAGTCTCACATTCTCTAAATTTTCACAGGAGAGTCAGAAGAAAACTTGCCCCTTTGGGTGTATTTGAAAGATAGTGGGAGGCACAATTTAAATTGTTTGTAATTATATCCCATCAGTCATGCCTCTTCAAACTCTAAAATAAGAATAATAATAGTATCCAATCCCTTCTTGACTGCTTAGCAAATAATGAGTATTTTTAATTAATTTATTACCATCACTTTGCTTTATTGTTAACATAATTGTTAACACCTCTTTTAGAACAGTGGCAAACAGAATTTCTCCTGCAGATAGGAATGCTCTCTATATTGTCCAATTAAGTTAACCACTAGCTGTTGTGCACGTGAATGTGGCCAGCACAACTAAGGTATTTAATTTTTAATTAAAGTAAATGTAAATAGCTACATGTGACTATAATATTGGACAGCTCACATTCTAAAATATAACAAAGAAAAATGACATGGGTCAAAAAAGTTGATTGTAAATTCAGTCCTAAATTCAGCCTTTGGAAGACCTTTCCAAACCAAATTATTATTTCATTAGTGTAAGTGATGATGCCAGAAAAATCTCAGAATGAATCACAAGCAAGTAGAATTGTAATTTATGCACAAGTTAGAGTTGTGGGCAACAAGAATAACAAACATATACACAATGAACTTTGCCAATACTAAAATATATTCAAACTAACTTTTAGACATCTAGTTCAGTTCATTAGCATTGCTAATAAATTGCCTGTGGGATTTATACTAGCCACTTGCTAGTGATACAAATTGTTAAGCATAGTATCTTATTAAGAGAAGCTGCATCATCTTATTCTCTATGAATGTTAGACAGAAAAAGATACTGTCCATCTAATTTGAATAGTCCAGCATAAACCTGTGAAAGGTTTGGTGCAATTCCTCTAATAATAGGGGAGGTTACAAACAGGTAAATGGAAGAACATTGGCCTGCCTTTGGTAAATTTGCTGACCTACTCTTTTCTATGTCTTTAGTCAGCAAGGTATAAAGCAAGCACTGGAATAAGAAGGCAGAGTCAACAGGGCTTCATGTTGAAGTCTATAGACTGGGAGAAAATGCTAGAGAACATTTAAGATTATATGGAGTCAAACCAGTCAATCCTAAAGGAAATCAGCCCTGAATATTCACTGGAAGGACCGAAGCTGAAGCTGAAGCTCCGACACTTTGGCCACCTGATGCAAAGAGCCGACTCATTGGAAAAGTCCCTAATGCTGGAAAAGACTGAGGGAGGTAGAGAAGGGGGCGAGAGAGGATGAGATGGTTGGACTGGCATCATTGACTCAATGGACTTGAGTTTGAGCAAACTCCAGGAGACAGTGAAGGACAGGGAAGCCTGGCATGCTGCAGTCCATGGGGTCACAAAGAGTTGGACATGACTGAGCAACTGAACAACAATGTGTGATATGCAGGGAAACCATATCAAAAGTTAGATAATTCTGGCTGTGTAGAGCCAAACAGCTGTGTATTGTGATACTTACTCTTGTTGCCACATTAAAGATTTATTTCCAATGTGGCATCTTCCATATAATGGGTCTAAGTGCTTTGACTTCTTTAATTTTTATGAGTAGTATTTTAAAATCGCCATTGCTTTTCCCTCCATAAACACCCCTTCCATCCTCACCCCTAAATATGCAGTTTCTTATACAGAGTTTGCAGTTCAACCTCTGCTTGGGAATACGGCAGCTGAAGACATAATATTCTGGATATATTCTAAGATAGAGACTGCCTTTTCACTGTATCTAGCTTGAACTGGACTGGATGCTGTGGCAGCAGGTCACGGAAACCAGAAATTCTGAAAGAAATGTGAGATCAGAACTGCTTAAGAAGGTAAATGATTGCTATGAATGTATTTATATTTTTCATAGCATAGCTGGCATTTGTAAAGTGCTTATTGCATATGTGGCACTTTATACATGAATTGCTACTTATAAATATCCTTAAAAGTGATATTTTAGTCCCAAAATACAAGGAAAGAAACCAAGTCTTGCAAGAGACTAAGTAATAGCATGCTCAAGGGGACATAATTAATTATTGATAGAGGTCCTGAGCCATTTGTTAAGCACAATGCAATGTGGTCTCTTTGATACAGAATAGAATTCTCCCTATCAATCAAGGTAAGAGGTGGATGTCATCATCTCCCTGGGGTTGTAATGACCTACTGATACATGAAAACAGTGAGCAGCTTTCTATAAATAGAATTTGTATCTAACCTAAATGTTCTCATCTCTTTTTTATAATGAACATAGAAACAACTGAAAGAGAAGGGATGAGCTTGCTAATGTTGCAACTCTGTAAGGTCCTTACTGGAATATGACCCAGCAAACTAGGACCATCATTTGAATCCACTGAAACTCGAACTTTCTGAGTTTAAGCTCTTGAGATCAAACTTTCCTTCAATATGTATATATCCAGAAAATATTTTATATTTTCACTAAACCTATACTCTTTAATACTGCAGTGCTTCAAAAGCTAGTTCTATAGTATCTCTTTAATGATGAGGAGGTGTTAGCTTTTGGTTGTCGTCCGGGTATTTTGTTATTGTTTTTGTTTTCTGTAAACCACAGACTCTACTCTGGCTAGATCAAGCACACAAGAATATTTGTTGTTGTTTGTTTGTTAAAGATGAATGGCTGATTTTTATTATTATTATTGTCAGTTACACTTCAATAAGGCTCTCTCTCTCTCTCTTCTGGGTAATAACCACAGAGTTACTGATTAAGTAGGTCTGGGTTGGGACCTGAAAACTTGCATTTGTTTATAAGTATAGGTTAGAGGCAGGTTAGAGGCTTCCCTGGGAACTCAGCTGGTAAAGAATCCACCTGTAATGCAGGAGACACCGGTTCAGTTCAGGGGTTGGGAAGTTCTCCTGGAGAAGGGATAGGCTACCCACTCCAGTTATTCTTGAGCTTCTTCTGGTGGCTCAGATGGCAAAGAATCTGCCTGCCATGAGGGACACCTGGGTTTGATCCCTGGGTTGGGAAGATCCCCTGGAGGAGGGCATGGCAACCTACTCCAGTATTCTTGCCTGGAGAATCCCCATGGACAGTAGAGCCTGGTGGGCTACAGTCCATGGGGTTGCAAAGAGTTGGACACAACTGAACACACAGCACTAAACACACAGCACATATCAGGTTATAGGGCTTCCCCAGGTAAAGAATCTGCCTGCAATATAAGAGACAGAGGAGATGCAGGTTCAATCTCTGGACTGGGAAGATGCCCTGGAGAAGGAAATGTTAACCCACTCCAGTATTCTTGCCTGCAGAATCCCATGGACAGAGGAGACTGGTGGGCCACAGTCCATGGGGTTGCAAAGAGCTGGACATGACTGATGTGACTGAGCATGAGATTATCAGGTTAGAAAGGAAGGAAGGAAGGAAGTTACTCTTCCATGACTTATGCCAAACCGCAGAAGGAAAAGGGGTTGGAGAAGTAAGACAAGTAGAGGTGGGGGGATTCATTAGGCAAAAATCTGCTGCTACTGCTGCTATATATCTCCAATAAAGTACTGATCATACAGGGCACTGCCTTTGTGGGAGATGGAGTCTGTGGGGCTTATGTGGCACCTTTCTTTCAAGTATTGTTCACTTGAAAATCCACATCACTATGGGTCCTTCTAATTGTCAGAAGTAGGTCATGTGTGTGCACCCAGCTGCAGAAGAGGCTGAAATGTGAATTTTCTGATTTGTACTTTGGAAAGATTTGGAGGATTTGTAATGTGAGAAAATGGACCAAGAGTAAAGAGGTAGGTTGTGAGTGATGTTGTTCAGCCACAATTAAGGGCATCCTCTACAGGTGAGATTAAAAATGTTGATATTGAATTCATCCTCTAGACTGAAGATTATTCTTAGAAGTGTCAATATTAAGTAAACAATAATGAAAATGGAAAACCTTCACAGACACAGTAAATGAACCTCTGGCTTTTCAAAGAGAAGATGGCTAAACAAAGTGTAAACTTTTCTTGATGACACAAAATTTTAAATACAGACCCCAATATTGTGAACATGATTACATAGGATGAGGGAACTGACTATTTGTTATCTGAATCCTTGATGTTACCAGTCATAAAAGAACTGATCACTTATACATCTGATTTCATTTAGGGGACATTCTTCCATTTCTAGTTCTCAAGGGGGGATGAAATATCCTGGAATCAGATATATCTAGGTTCAACTTTTATCAGGAGAACTTTGGGTGTTTTAATAACCCTGGTGGCTCAATTGGTAAAGAATCTGCCTGCAATGGGGGAGACCTGGGTTCGATCCCTGGGTTGGGAAGATCTTTTGGAAAAGGGACCGGCTACCCACTCCAGTATTCTGGCCTGGAGAATCCCATGGACTGTATAGTCCATGGGGTTGCAAAGAGACACAGCTGAGCGACTCTCGCTCACTCACTGATAGTTATGTGAAATGATGAATGTGAAACATGGTTCATAGAGCTTGGTACATTGTAAGGAGTCAGTAAATGAGAGCTGGTGTTATGCTTGCTTTCTTTCCCCTGATTTTTCTTCTAAATCTATTTAATGATACTTTCTCTGAGCATGCTTGCCTCTCACTCTGCTAGTTAGAGCTCTTCCACTAAGCTGTTTCTATTCTATTATGAGATTTTTTATTAAGACCATTTGGATAATAGCTTTTTAGGTTATTGATTATTCAATTCCATGGTCTGCATCTGCCCTGTGTCTCTTTATGGGAGTTTCCATAAAGGAACCCCACCCCCACCCAATCAGTTTGTATTGTTCCTGACATCTTTATTTCAAAACTTTATCATCGTCTCAATTTGGTGTTTCCAGAAAGACTAGCATGCCTTGCAGTGCTTTAGAGGTGGATTCTAATGTATAATTAAACATCTTTTTGGGCAAAGGTTAAAGAGAAAAGAAAAACAACAGCAAAAGGAATTTTTCTCTCCTCATTAGTGTGTAAGAAGGGATTTGGAGCCAGAGAAATCTTTGATTCCAAGCCAATTCATTTATTACTCAAGATATTTCAGCCAGACAGTTAACTTTTCTGAAAGATTTTCCCAATGTGTAAAGCGGGAGTTCAACAGCTAACTTGCAGGGTTTCTATGTAGATCAGTGATGTACCAATGTCCCAGGGCAGGAACTAGCATGCAGTTTGTGTTCCTTTTCCTTGCAGGTGGGAGCAAGCTAACAGATAGCAGTAGACACCTGAGAGGTGGACTCCTGTCTAGCATGAGGTGGGAAAGATGCCCCAGAGGAAGTATTATCTGCTTCTGCTCAAGGTCAGATCTGTCAGCCTGCCAGGAGGCAAAGACCTTTAATTTCATGGTGTCATTTTCTCTTCCTAAAAGTACAGTCTGACATATATTTGCTTTTTAAATTGAACTGAACTAAAATTAATCTCATTATGAGGATCTGATAGTCCTTAAGGTACTTGGAGACACTGAGTTTCACAAAACTAGAATTAAAAACCCTGGCAATATGCCAGTGGGAAAAGCAAAGGTGGTTAAGTGGACGCCTGTGGGGCCAAGGGTGAGGGGGCAGGGGATACTTAAGTATAATTTGACTTTTTTTTTACATTTTGCCAAAATATTGTGGCTCAAATGGACACACTGATTACTTCTGAGAAATCCTTAAAGATCTTCCTCTTTCTTAGCCAATAGTTTATATTTTTGAAAGTCATTTACATATTATTCAAATTTTAAATATTCAGTAGAGGACCATTATTAAGCATTAATTTACATGCATACTTTGGAGAACCATGGATTCTAGAACTGTTTCTGGAGCTTCATGCATGCCTGTTCTACGTCAGAGGACAGGGCATACAAATATATATAACCTGGGGTTGCTGGGCTCTCCAGGTCGAAAAGTCTGTGCTTTTCCATAAGAGGAGGAATTAAGGAGCAGCTCCTGGGGATAAATTGGGGCTGAATCTTAGAATTCTTTTTATTTTGGATGAACTCTTCCAGTCCCAACATGATAGTTTCTCCTGGTCAGGCTCTCTATTGTCCCCTTGATTTCCTGGCTCTTTAATTCTCAACTGATGGTCTGCTGTCCACTCTCACATCCTGAATCTCTGTACCTTAAATCTATGAGTGCAAGACACTCTCTTCCTCCATACCTTGAGGGTTCTAGAGCTTCTTGACTCTTCAGGCAAGCTTTTAAGATTGCCCCTTGTCACTTGCTTTAAAATATTTATGAAGCAATTTTGTTTAAATTTAAGCCTCTGTCTTAAGTTTAATCATTCCTATTTTCCAGATTTTAAGAGCCATTATACATCTATATGTGTCTCTGTCCAAAGATAGAAACCATATCCTTCTTTTCTGGGATGATTATGAATGTTCCCTGTCAGTGTTGCCTCTTTTGTCCAGGTTATTTTGTACTTCAGATTTGCCCCATGTCATTTTCTTAATAGAAATAGCACAATTCCCTATACATATCCATCCGTTCTTCTATCATATGTCAAACAGCATAATCATTAAAAGCATGGTTCCTGGGGTCAGATTTCCTAGATTTGTTCACTTTTTTTTAGTGGTATAATCTCTAACAAGTCATCCTTTGCCTTAACTTCCTCATCTGTAAACTTACTACTTCAAGAACATGGCTTCAAGACATTGTGACAATTAAATGCCATTTACAATAAAGATGGAACCTGACTTGGCCAGAGTAGAAGGAGAATGAGGTGGAAGGATCAGGAGATAATGATCTGTGCTGATTCCTTCCTATTTGAGAATATCTCCCTTCACAGTTAGAGATGGAGATATATGAGGACTTAGAGAGGACTTGATATACGCCAGGCACCAAGGAGAGTGCACTGGAATAAAAACCTGCATCTATTACTAGTTTGATGATCACAGATACTAACTTCTAGGTTAATTACCTAAGTACAAAGGTAGATATATAAATAGGGGTTTAGTAGTAGGCTTATTAATGTCTATATATTGTATTTACTATTGGTTGCTCTGGCAGACTAAGTCCCGACCCCATCTCCTAGAGCTGTTACATTGGGCCTCGCAATGGTCAGTGAGCTTTCTTTGGCTTAATATTGTTCTGTTTGCCCAGGGCAGGCTAGAAGTGATGAGGAATTAAAAAACCACCTGCCACTTCATACAAGTCTTTATTCCATGACTGGCTCATGCTGGTCTATGAACATCCTAGGTCTATTGTGTGGGTTGTGTGGGTTAACTCCGAGACACACCATCCTTATTGAGTCTCAGAATTCCTCAGTGGAATTAAGTTCCAGTTACCCACTGGGCTAACTGAATTGATAATACACACTTACACACTTTTCTCCTCATGTTCCCTTGTCTATCTTACCAACCCACTCTACGTTTGGTTTTTCCTTAGGACCACCTTCCAAATAAACTACTTGTATCCAAATCCGGCTTGCTGCAAGGTCTGCTTTGGGGGTAAAACCAGACTAAGATTAATGCCATGAGAATGTAACATTGTGAAAATGTCATAGAATGTCAGGTCCTGGCATGTGGCACATTTGTACATTTCTTTGTTATTTCATTCATTGATTCATTAGATGGTCAGTGTATTATTACTTCAGAGATCTTCAGGGTCTCCAGCAACAGCCCACCAGGCTGGCTGAGAGGAGAGGAGCCCTGAATGTTATTAATACAAAGGTTGGCAAGAAAGGAAGCTTTCTGGTGGCCTCACTGGCTCTGGCTACCTGTTGCTATAGGTGCAGGAAGTACAAAGATTTTATAAAAAGTTATTTTTTAAAATAAAGGTCTTCTCAGACTTCACTGCACTTGCTTCCTTCCTCACATATTATTAAGAGTGACATCATGAAGTGGAGTAATTCTGTTCCCCAGAGGACATCTGGCAATGTCTACGTTTGACTGTCACAAGTGGGAGAGGATGCTGTTAGCATCCAGTGAGTAGGGGCCACCAGTGTGGCTACTAAATGCCTTAAGATGCACAAGACAGCCCCCTCATAACATTCAAGCCAAAATGTCAATAGTGCTGAAGCAGAGAAGCCTTGCACAGGCAAAGAGGATTTGTCAACCTGAACTCTGATCTCTTTGAAAAAGACTGGTAATTATTTGGTTTTGAAATAAGCCCTGTTCCATCAGGTAAGAGAATAATAATTTCTGATGGAATAGTGCAGTCTATTGCAACACTGTCTCAGGGGACTTTCTGCAGTAACAGAAATCTATATCTGTCTTGGCCAATGTGGTTGTCTCTAAATCCATGTCGCTACTGAGCATTTGAAATGTAACTAGTGAGGCTGAAGAACTGAATTTTAATTTTTACTGACTTTTAATTCATCTAAATTTAAATAGCCACAGGTGACTACTGAGAACCATATTTGACAGTAGAAGTCTAGTGGTTGAGACATCAAAGGCTAGAGTTAGAGAGGCCTGAGTTCAAATCCTGACTTTGTCATTGACTTTGTAGCTATAAACCTTGAGCAAGATATTTTTTCTTCCCCAAGTTGGGTTACATCATCTGCACAATCAAGATAAAAGTTGTACATCCCTCACTATAATATTGCAAGGATTAAAGAAAAAATATAAATAGCACAGCATTTGCAAATATATATGCTCAATGAATTATTATTAGTTGTATGTGAACCATTAGTCACTTAGTGAGGCTTCTTCTACATCTCAACCAGACTTAGGAACAGGAACTGGAAACAAGTTAAAATAGCATACTGCCTTCCCTGAACCCTGAACACTTAATCCAATTTACATATCTATCTATGGGTATAATTCTGAGTTTGTTTATGTAAATGTATATGTGTATGTGTGTGTGCACGTGTGTGTATATACAATCTACCATCACATGTTAAAGACAAATTGTCTATCCCAAATCCATCCATATGCAACCCTCCCTTCTTGTTAATTTTGACTTTCTGTTTGAATCACACTGCCAGCTTGCACTTAGTTATGATTCTGCCTGAACTTGGCATGCATTTTGAGAACTTGGGTAAAGGTCTTACCTTTTCTTCCTCCTGACTCCTTTCCCCATGAAACAAAGCCATTTGTAAATATTTTCACCCAACTGACCCTGACATTTACAGATAGTGCTTTAGAAGGACTGTTGAAGTGTTTCATTTGAAGAGAGAACTTAAAACTTTGTCTAGAGTTTTTCAGCAATGCCTAATGTTACTTGAAAAAAAGGGGTCACCATAGTCGGTTTGAAATATACCTACTTTGCGTGGGTTTCATGTAGCTCATATAATGCTCCCATTATTCAGAAAGCAAAGGGAACAAATGATCATTCAGAAGACACCTTAAAAAAAGTATTTTATAGTATGGCATGGTTTAGCTTTATGTGTACATTTACTAGTTTGTCTGAGAATGAATATGCGAGACAGAAAGGAATAGATAGGAAAGGAATGTTTTCTTTTGCCTTCGTGTGTGTGTGTGTGTGTGTGAAGGAGCATAAACCAATATATTGAATAAGTATATCGGTTCATTTATTTCAACATCAATATCATCATGCCTTTGGCAGAATAGCGCATCTGTAAGAATGGTGTCTTGAATATGTAGAGTCATTATAAAACAGCATGTCTTTGTGATACACACATATACACATTGTAACACATGAACACAGACACCCTGAGACTCATATACACATGGACATGTATATTTGAATAAACAATGAGAGAGAAGAAAGAATACAGGATTTAAAGAGGCACAGACACTTTTATGTCAGCCCTAGATAGATTTCCACCATCATTTTAATATTTAAGACAAGTTATATATATTATTTTTAAAGTGTGAACACAAAAATTATGTTTTTCTTACTAATGACATCCTAAGGGATGCCTGGCCATGCTGGGACATTGTGGATGTCAACATGCTTAATAGTTGTTATAGGAAGAATAAAACATTTAGCATGTAATGCACAAAATCAAAGGTATTGAGTAAAATGCAACATTTGCTATTCTTTAGGAAAAATGGCAACATCAAAAATACATACTGTGCATAATTAAAACAAAGGAAATATGTTATTAGGCCCATCAAATTTGTTCAAGGAGCAAAGGAATAAGAATAGAATTAACTGCATTTATAAACTCTTTATTTCAAAATGAATACTGCAATTTAAAAAGACAGCCCTTTAGCCATTTTTTGCTTTTGAATCATTGCTGCTAATCAATTACCCAAACTGTGATCAAAACAAAACATTTTTATTACACTTATATAATAATGTGAGTATACCACTGTATATATATTTTGTAAGTTTGCATATTTCTATTTTTACTTTCCTTCTTCTCTTTCTTGTAGCAGTAATTTACTGAGAAGTATTTAGTGTGCACTTTTACCAGTATGCACTAAAGAAGAAAAGGATAAGGATAATGGTGACCCACTCCAGTATTCTTGCCTGGAGAATCCCATGGACGGAGAAGCTTGGTAGGCTACAGTCCATGGGGTCGCAAAGAGTCAGACATGACTGAGCGACTTCACTTTCACTTTACCAGTACACCTAAACATAGGAAGGTGTATACCAAATGTATATGTGTTTTGAGTAGATTTTGAGGGAATTGAATTGAATGTGTTTGTATTCAAACATCGCAAGTCATTGGGTGGGATATGGTTTCTTTGCCAACAAAGGTCTGTCTAATCAAAGCTATGGTTTTTCCAGAAGTCATGTATGGATGTGAGAGTTGGACCATAAAGAAAGCTGAGCATCAAAGAATTGATGCTTTTGAACTGTAGTGTTGCACAAAACTCTTGAGAGTCCCTTGGATTGCAAGGAGATCGAACAAGTCAATCCTAAAGGAAATCAGTAGTGAATGTTCATTGGAAGGACTGATGCTGAAGCTGAAACTGCAATATTTTGGCCACCTGATGTGAAGAGCAGACTCACTGGAAAAGATGCTGGTGCTGGAAAAGATAGAGGGCAGGAGGGGAAGGGGATGATAGAGGATGAGGTGGTTGGATGGCATCACCGACTCATTTCGCATGATGTACTCTGCCTGTAAGATAAATAAGCAGGGTAACAATATACAACCTTGACATACTCCTTTCCCAATTTGGAACCAGTCTGTTGTTCCATGTCAGTTCTAACTGTTGCTTCTTGACCTGCATACAGATTTCTCAGGCGGCAGGTAAAGTAGCCTGGTATTCCCATCACTTGAAGAATTGTCCACAGTTTGTTGTGATCTATAGTCAGAGACTTTGGCGTAGTCAATAAAGCAGAAGAAGATCCAACAATCTCCTGTCAATGGTTGTTCAGCAGTGAGATGTAATTTTGGAGTTCTCTTAGGAGAAGATAAGCGCACGTCCTTCTACTCCGTCATCTTGTGCTTCCCATGAGCCCAGAATTCAACCACTGCCCCCCACTTCTCTGACCCAGTCATTCTCCTCTGTGTCTCCTCACTGGCCAACCCACCCTCCCCGCCAAGCCCCTCCAACCCCCTTACCACCACCACCCCGACCCTCACCTAGCCCTGCCCAGTCCTCAGCCCAGAGTAATGCTCCGTGCTACAAAAAAAGTCTACACCCTCCCCGTGAACCCAGTGATGACATAATATGTTCATTAAGGGAAATGACTGGGGAACAGAATATTTTAATTCATTCAGTTTTCATGGGGAATGAGTATTTTTACATTACTAAGGAAACCGTTTCCAGAATGAGGGTGTGACATGGTTTGGTTGTTTAGAGATGTGCCTTTGAATTTTCTTGTACTTGTGGATGTACCTCAGTATTTTAGTTTTGTAAGCACATCATAAACTACAATACAAATTCTTCTAAAATAAGTATTATATACCTCTATTTACGGCCATGGTGGTTTAAAGGAGTAGACTTAACCTCTTGATCATAACTAGAGAAACAGGACAAAATCCATGTAACTGCTATTTTCAGGGTTGTTCTTAAAAGAAGGGGGAAAAAAAATGAGGTGTTCTGTTATATGCTGATTTCTGCTTAATTGCACTTTTTCAAATACAATATGAGGGGGAAGAATCCCAAACTTCAGTGGATTCACAGAATTGAGTAGATGGTGATCAAAGTACAGGGAAGCTGAGGCCATTGCAAGTTGCAGGGCAGATTTCTAGAAAGAAGGGAGCCACATAACACATTGGTTGTTGCTGGGGCCAGGCATGGGGTGTTGATTGTTTGCTAAGGAGCACAAGAGAACAATTCCTGAACAATGGGATCTTTCAATATATTGATGGTGATTGCTGTTGTTGATGTTCAGTTGCTAAGTCATGTCCAACTCTTTGTGACCCTACTGACTGCAACATGACAATTTTCCCTGTCCTTTCCTATCTCCTGGAGTTTGCTCAAACTCATGTCCATTGAGTCAGTGATGCCATCCAACCATCTCATCCTGTCACCCCCTTCTCTTCCTGCCTTCAATCTTTCCTGGTATCAGGGTCTTTTCCAATGAGTTACCTCTTTGCATCGGGTGGCCAAAGTATTTAGAGCTTCAGCATTAGTCCTTCCAGTGAATATTCAGGGTTGATTTCCTTCAGGATTGACTGGTTTGATCTCCTTGCAGTCTAAGGGACTCTCAAGAGTTTTCTTCAACACCACAGTTCAAAAGCATCAATTCTTTCATGCTCAGCCTTCTTTATAGTCCAACTCTCACCTCTGTACGTGACTACTGGAAAAACCATAGCTTTGACTATATGGAGCTTTATAGGCAAAGTGATATCTCTGCTTTTTGATATGCTGTCTAGATTTGCCATAGTTTTCTTTCCAGGGATCTTTTAATTTCATGGCTACAGTCACCATCTGCAGTGATTTTGGAGCCCAAGAAAACAAAATCTGTCACTGTTTCCACTTTCTCTCCATCTATTTGCCACAGACAGATGGGACCAGATGTCATGATCTTAGTTTTTGAATGTTGAGTTTTAAGCCAGATTTTTCACTCTCCTCTTTCACCCTCATCAACAGGCTCTTTAGTTCCTCTCCGCTCTCTGCTATTGGAGTGGTACTGCATATCTGAGATGTTGATATTTCTCCCGGCAATCTTGATTCTAGCTTGATGGTGATTACATGGGTATATGGGCTTCCGCAGTGGCTAAGAATTTACCTACAATGCAGGAGACACAGGAGATGTGGGTTTGATCCCTGGTTCAGGAATGTACCCTAGAAAAGGAAATGGCAACCCATTTCAGCATTCTTGCTTGTAAAATCCTATGGACAGAGGAGCCTGGTGGGCTACAGTCCATGGGGTTGCTAAGGGTCATTCACGACTGAGCAACTGAGCATACATGGGTATATACAATTTCAAAACCCATCAAAATATACAATTAAAATTGATGCAGTTTTTTGCCTATATATCATACCATGATAAATTTGATTTTTAAAAGAACTCAGAAGTGGCAAGCAACAATTGGAAAAGGAAAGTATTTAATTTTAGACTCTGAAAAGATGTAAAGCAAATATAGAAAAGCCCACAAATATCTAAATTGTAAAGAATGACAAGAGTTTGATAAAAATCTACATTTACTGAGTATTTACTATCTTATAAGCTTTGCTTTAAATACTGGATATGCACAAACTTAATCTTTAAAGGAAACCAATGAGCTATGGAATATTATGATTCCTATTCTGTAAATGAGGAAACTAAGCATAAGAAGGAAACATAGAAAACTACTCAGATTTCACTGACATTAAGTGGTAGAGTCAGCATTCATTCCTACATAATGTGTCTGTTCTCCTAACCACTGTATGAGTGCCTACATTGTCTATCTTAATAGGGACTGGGCATAAAATATTGAGCAGAACAGTATGGTGGAGTCAGAAATTAATTGAAGAGTGAATATATACACACACACACACACACACACATACACACACACTTACGTAGGGAAATGTCATCTAGGTAAGTAATAAAATCCATTCAAAAGCAAATTTAAGATATTATTTTGTAAATATGGAATTACAGTTAATGATGGCAATAAAATTTTGGCCACAATTACCGTGTTAATCACTGCCAATGACATTCTTAATCAGCAGATTTTTTTTTTTCCTCCAGTGAGTATTTTGGAATGTGTATTACAATTTGAATTGATAAATCCATGTATAACCAGTTATTCCATTGTAGGAACATTATCATAACAAAATATCAACTGGGAGAAAAAAAACTCTAAGAATAAAGTGTTAATTGTGGTTTTCCTGTGACAGAAAAGAGTGAAATAATAGTTATCATTGATTATCATTGTTATAGTTATCATTGAAACTATTATTTCACCCTGCCTAGAAAAGTAAATATCCATTAAATCATTTCCATTACCATCATAGTTATAAAGGTTATATGGACATGAGAACAGGCATGAATTAGTCACTGATGCAATGAAGATATTATCACATGTCAGTGATATTGTTATATGTTGTTATGGATTGAACTGTGTCCCTCCTCAATTCATATGTTGAAGTCTAACCCTTTAGTACATCAGAATGTGATGGTATTTGCAGATTTACAGAGGTAACCAAGTTAAAATAAGTTCATAATTAGTGTAGGTCCTAATTCAATATGGCTGGTATCCTTATAGCATATAATCCAGTATGATATGAAGAGAAGATTATGTAAAGAGACACAGGGAGATGATGATCATCCTTAAGTCAGGGAAAGAGACCTGGAAAGATTCTCCCCTAATATCCCTCAGAAGGGAACCAACCCTAATGACACCTTTATTTTGGGCTTTTAGGCTACAGAGTTGTGAGACAGTAAATTTCTGTTTAAGCCACTCAATCTGTGGTAGTTTGCTATGACCGTGCTAGGAATCTAGTCCACATAATTACAGAGACTGATTGTGGCTATTGACTGCTATTAGTGTTATTCACCAGAGAAGGCAATGGCAACCCACTCCAGTACTCTTGCCTGGAAAATCCCATGGATGGAGGAGCCTGGTAGGCTGCAGTCCATGGGGTCTCAAAGAGTCAGACACGACCAAGTGACTTCACTTTCACTTTTCATTTTCACGCATTGGAGAAGGAAATGGCAACCCAGTCCAGTGTTCTTGCCTGGAGAATCCCAGGGACGGCAGAGCCTGGTGGGATGCTGTCTATGGGGTCGCACAGATTTGGACACGACTGAAGCAACTTAGCAGCAGCAGCAGCAGTGCTATTCACCAAATATTCTCTCTCTACTTCTGGCATTTACAAGAGTCAGCTTCTTTCCTCTCAATGATAGGGATGGTCATGTGCTTTCTTTGGCAATGAAAGGTGAGCAGACATAACATGTCATTTTAGGGAGATGTTTTAGGAGGCATCATATACTTCATTATGCTTTTTCTTTTCCTCTGCCTAGGCAGCTGGTCATTCTAGAGATGATGGCTGCTTTGTTAGTCAAAAGTGCATGGAGAAGAGCCTGCAGCTGCTCCATTGAGTATGTGTGGTGTGAAGATGATATAAACCTGTTGGTGTTGAATGGCAGAAACCAACACAATTTTAAAACACAATTTCAATTCTAAAAATTAAAAACAAACAAACAAAAACCCAAAAACCTGTGTTGACTTAATCCACTGATATTTGAGAGGTTGAGAGGTGTTTGTTAACTTAAGCCAAACCTAACTCATTCCAAGTAAAAAGACTGGTAGTGCATGGGCTTTGCTTACAAGGACTTTAAAGTCCTTGTGAGAGCCGTAGAAATAATTAAATGATTATAATTGAATATGGAAAATTATCTGACAAAAATATGCAAAGAATTTTGTGAGTACACATAAAAGAGTCACTTAAACTGGATGAGGAAAATTTCCTGAAGGGAAATGTCACATCAGTTTAGTCTTGAAAGGCAAATAGGAGTTAGCAGAAGAAAATGAAGTCAGATAGACGACATGTGGGCAAAGGTGAGAAATGCAAATTTTACATTATGCTGAAATGTAATATATGAGGGTCAAATGAGTAGAAGTGATGTTTGGGGAGGATAAGTTGACAGGATCCAGGTCTCGGTAACTTTTTAAACTACACTTTGAAGGTTGTATATTACTTTCTCATGTACCTTCCCTAGGCAATGAAAAGTTCACAGAAGAATGAAATAATCAGTTATAGTTACAGTTTCAAAACTGGAAAAAAGAGAAAGCATTATATACTTGTGATTGCAGTCATGTAATAGATAAACATGGAGGATTGCAAAGTAATATGCAAAATGGTTATGTGAGAACAGTATGAATATAAGTAAATAGTGTTGCCTATTTAAAATGTTATTATACAGTGTGTTCAATTAAAAGGAAAGTTAATATAATGGTCTGACCAAGTAAGCAGAATAAAACTAAAAATATATTTCCCCCAATTTTAAAAACCTATGGGAAATGAAAATACATGCTTTCAAAATGCAGTTAAAGATCTGATGGGAAAGAACTTATTAAGATAAGCAACACAAATGAGATGAAGTGAGTTTTCTGTTACCCTCTTGCTAGGAAAATTAATATCAAAGGCAGAATAAATAATTTAAAAGACTGTATTTCCAAATTGGAAATTCAGAGAGGGAAAGTAAAGAAAAATGAAAAAGAAAGTCTAGTAAACAGAAATCAAAGATATGTCCTTTCTGTTCTCTGGTTATCTAATCAAACACTAATCCAGGTACTGCTGTGAAGGGAGTTTTCAGACTGAACTAAGGTCACTAATCAACTAACCTTAAAATAGGAAGATTACTCTAAATTATCAAGGTGGATCCAAGGTAATCACTTGAGCCCTTAAAACCTAAAGAGAAGGCCAGAAAAGAGAGGTGTGGAGATTTCAGAAAAGGAAGTAGAGGAGAGATCTTAAGCACGAAAAAGACTCAATTCTTGATTACTTGATTACTTTGAAGATGGAGGGGATAGGAGGCATGACCAGGGAACATAGGCACCCTCCAGAAGCTAAGCACAACTACTGGCCAGAAGGTAAAGAAAAACCTTAGTCCTATAACTACATGAAACAATTCTGACAACAATCTGAGTAAATGTGGAAATGAGTTTATCCCTAGAGCCTTCAGAAAGACATGCAGCCCTGTCTTGACGTCAGTCTTGTAAAACCTGAAGAAGATGGTACAACTGTATCCACTGGATTTCTGAACTAAGCAACTATGAGATAAATTTTGTGTTGTTTTAAGCCACTAAGTTTGTGGCAGTTGGTTATAGCAGCAATATAGAACTGTGCTGTGCTTAGTCGCTCAGTCATGTCTGATTCTTCGACCCTATGGACTATAGCCCCGCAGGCTCCTCTGTCCATGGGGACTCTCCAAGCAAAAATACTGAAGTGGGTTGCCATGCCCTCCTCCAGGGGATCTTCTCAACTCAAAAATCTAATCCAGGTCTCCCTCACTGCAGGTGGATCTCTACCATCTGAACCACCAGGGTAGGCCAATGTATTACTGTAGTGGGTAGTCTATTCCTTCTCCAGGGGATCTTCCTGACCCAGGAATGGAACCAGGGTCTCGTGCATTGCAGACGGATTCTTTACCAGCTGAACTACCAGGGAAGCCCAATGTTTCTCTAACCCCTGTCTAAGCTTTAGTACATCCGACGAATATTTATTGCTCTCAATATTCTAGAAAGTATCACTTACTGAAAGTAAACAAATGTTTTCTTCTTAAAATATTCTTTTCTTTTCCAAATCATAAGGGTAAACTGAACATATCATTTTAAAAAGGAACTTTTTAAGGAAAAAGAACACAGTAATTCAGTGGAAATGAGGAAAATAAATAAGCTTATGTTGGCAATTGATTTTATAGCACAAACTCCCTGAAACAGAGCTGAAACTGTGGCTTTAATAAAAGGTTCCTACAATTCTTTTGACCTAGATATTTTCATTAATTGCCTTCAAGTGGGCACTTGAAGAAGAGCTGACTCATTGGGAAAAAACCCTGGTACTGGGAAAAATTGAAGGTAAAAGGAGAAGGGGGCAGCAGAGGATGAGGTGGTTAGATAGCATCACTGACTCAATGAACATGAATTGGAGTGAATTCTGGGAGATAGTGGAGGACATAGGAACCTGGTGTACTGCAGTCCATGGGGTCACAGAGAGTTGGACAAGACTAAGAGACTGAACAACAACAAGTGCCCCAAAGTGCTCTGATTTGAGGAAAGGCAAACCACTTATTTGGGTATAATTGTATCAAGCCACAAAAGTGATATGATGAAGAGTTCTCATCCAGGTACGTAACATAAACTTCTCAGATCTTCAGGAAGCCGACACTGTCAAGTCATATAATTGATACGACACTGCACTTTCTTGATACAGAACTAATCAGTTGTAAAAGAAAATGTGAAATAAGATAGTAGGGAGATGGTAAAATACATGCTTCATTCTTTAATCTATAAGTTGAAATATTATACTGTGGTGATCAAGGCTATAGATTCTGGAGTTAGATGGCCTGGGATCAAATTCTAATTTCATCACTACTTGGACAAGTCTCTGTCTCTCACTTTCCTCATCTGTATAATGGGGATAATAGTTCTTACTAGGGATTATTAAATTATTATATGTAAGGTTTTTAGGATAGTGTCTAGCATGTGGAAACTTCTGTGTAAATGTTAACTAGAGTTACTTAATTTGAAAGGGTTAAACTTTGACCCATGTGTTGGCAAGTTCATAGCCTGTTTTGTATGGGCAGAGAGCTAACAGGTTTTTTTTGTTTGTTTGTTTGTTTGTTTTTAAAAAATGTTTTCAGAACCATAGGTTAAGTTTACCTATTGAAAGACATTTCAGGTTGGATAAATAAAAATTTAACTGCTTACAAAAAACACATCTAAAACAAAATGATACAGAATTGTTGAAAATAAAGAATGGGAAAAAATAACCAGAGATATCTAAAAAAGAAAGTAACTGAAGAAATGACATTAGATATAAAAGATAACTAATAGTAACATTATTAAAATGGATAAAGAAGTATTTAAAATATAAACTTTTTAAAACACAATTTTGGTTGTTGAATAAAACTCTACCTAGTAGACTACCAGATTTTTTTTTTTCTATTGTTGAACAAATTGTTTCTAATTTTTTTTGCTATTTTAGATAAGGCTACAGTGGACATCTTTGTATATAAAGCTTTTACCATTTCATTGGATTCTTTCACTAGGATACATTTCCATTTGTATATTATTAGATCTGACAGTATATTCATTCTAAGATTTCTGATACTATTTCCAAATTGTCAAAACAATTGTACTAATTAGTACTCCAACCACATAAGTTTATCCTAAACTTTGATTTTTTTCTGAAATGTTTCTGTTAATGGCAAAAACAGAAAAGTTGTTATGAGATTAGTATGTATTTTCACTTCCTCTTCATGTTTCAGAGAAGTGCTTCTCAAACTTCAATATGCATACAAATTATCCCTGGAGCATGTTACAGCATAGAACCTAGTGCAGTTCATTTAGAGGGGAACCTAAGTTTTCTGAGAAGCTATCAAATTGTTCTAAGGCCCTTGGTCTGATTATCCTGTGAATACAAAGGTTTGAGACTTAAGCTGACATGGAGAAGGAAGTAGGAAAGCTTTTTCTGAGTTTTAAAAATGAAGCAAGTTTGAAAAATCCCACTTTAAAAAGCATGTTCCAAGCACAGTAATCTCCCCAAATTATCTAAATTAGATCAAAGATACAGAAAATAATACAATAATCAGGAAAGGTTTGTTAGTAAATCCCTCCCACCATGGAGTACATATAAACATCTATTTACATATATAAGATATATTTTACGTATTTATCATTTTCTTAATAGTCTCATAGTAATCCTATTATAGCATACTTTTTAAGTTTAAAAATTCATTGTTAGCATGACATTCCTTGAATCAAGTATTTTTATAAAACATTCTTTCCAATATTAGCAGAGTATTCTAGTTCATGAATATGTGAAGATTTATTTAATTAGTTGCATTTTTTATATATTGACTTTGTTTCCAATTTTACCCATATCATTCCCCAGTAGCCACTTTTGTGTATACATATTATGTGTATATTTATTTTATTTTTATCTTGGACTAAGCTTCCACTCCAGTACTCTTGCCTAGAAAATCCCATGGATGGAGGAGCCTGGTAGGCTGCAGTCCATGGGGTCGCTAGGAGTCGGTCGCAACTGAGCGACTTCACTTTCACTTTTCACTTTCACACAATGGAGAAGGAAATGGCAACCCACTCCAGTGTTCTTGCCTGGAGAATCCCAGGGATGGCAGAGCCTGGTGGGCTGCCGTCTATGGGGTCGCACAGAGTCAGACACAACTGAAGCGACTTGGCAGCAGCAGCAGCAGCAAGCTTCTAACTTAAAGTTTCCATTGTAGCATTCATTTCTGAATCATTAATATTCTGATATGTGTTACAAACCTGGTGTTACACATTCATTTCACTGACACTGGGTATAGGATTACGTCCAAAAGGATATCAATTTGAATATAATTACCTCATCATTGCAATTTTACTTTTTTTAATGAATCAAACAAGATATTAAATAAGTCAAGAAATATATGTGAAGGGTCTTCAAACTATTTTAGCCAAATGGCTTATTTGTTAAGTTTTGGAATTGCTAAAATACGAGAGGGCTTCCCTGGTGACTCAGTGGTAAAGAATTACGTTCAGTATATAGGAAATGAAGATTCTTCCCTGGGTTGAGAAGATCCTCTGTAGAAGGGAATGGCAACAGACTCCAGTGTTCTTGCCTGGGAAATCCCATGGACAGAGGAGCCTGGCGGGCTACAGTCATGGGTTCACAAAGACTGAGACATGACTTAGTGACTAAACAGCAGCAAAATATCAGAGGTGCTGATGATCTAGGTACAGGAGATATTTGTTATGGTACAAACTCCTCTTTTAGGGAGATCTTCAACTAAGATGGAAATCGAAAGATCCCTATGTTTTAGATTTAGAGCTGCATGTCTTTGCAATGTTTTAGTAAATCTTTCTACAGTGGCTTCAGAATATATTCCTTTCCTTTTGGGTGCATAGTTTCACTTAAGCTTATTGGAGTGAGTCAGGTTCTGAGTATCAGCTTTTTTTTTTTATTTCTTTTTTTTTATGGTTATTAATTATAATCTGAGAAAACACTGAATCAGGTCTAAATATCTGTTTATTATTTCTGTTGCTCTGTGACTTGGCTAAGTCTGACACAAGTCCAAGGCGATGCAGTGGAAAACAGAAAAGCTCCTCAGTGAGAGTGCACATGCCTCATCCATGCTGATATTAATTGCCAAAGTGTCTCAGACATAACTGAACCTCCAAACATATTTGCCAAAGAGATCTGAGGGTTGAAATTGTGAATCTAAACCCTTAAACGATGTGTTGGTTTTTCCTTGAAGGTTGAACACTCTTTAATGATTTTGCAACCATGGTCAATCCATTAACCTCCAAGACATTCCTGTATCATTGTCTATATCTTCTTAAGTTTGATCTAAGTTTTAACCCACATATCTACTTTGAGTTGTTGGAAAATAAATCAATATTGAAATGTAAATAGACATTCATATTTTTTTTTCAGCACTTTATTTTTTTTTATTTGATAAATTTAACGCCTTTTATTGCCATACCTCATTTTACTGTGCTTTGCTTTAGTGAGCTTTATAGATACATGTTTTTTTTTTTTTTTTCCTTGTTAATTTTCTGTTTAGTTGATCTATCCATAAGTGTGAGTGGGGTATTAAAGTCTCCCACTATTATTGTGTTATTGTTAATTTCTCCTTTCATACTTGTTAGCATTTGTCTTACATACTGCGGTGCTCCCATGTTGGGTGGATATATATTTATAATTGTTATATCTTCTTCTTGGATTGATCCTTTGATCATTATGTAGTGACCTTCTTTGTCTCTTTTCACAGCCTTTGTTTTAAAGTCTATTTTATCTGATACGAGTATTGTGACTCCTGCTTTCTTTTGGTCCCAATTTGGTCCCAATGGAAAATCTTTTTCCAGCCCTTCACTTTCAGTCTGTATGTGTCCCCTGTTTTGAGGTGGGTCTCTTGTAGACAACATATGTAGGGGTCTTGTTTTTGTATCCATTCAGCCAGTCTTTGTTTTTTGGTTGGGGCATTCAACCCATTTACGTTTAAGGTAATTACTAATAAGTATGATCCCGTTGCCATTTACTTTATTGTTTTGGGTTCGAGTTTATACACCATTTTTGTGTTTCCTGTCTAGAGAATATCCTTTAGTATTTGTTGGAGAGCTGGTTTGGTGGTGCAGAATTCTCTCAGCTTTTGCTTGTCTGAAAAGCTTTTGATTTCTCCTTCATACTTGAATGAGATCCTTGCTGGGTACAATAATCTGGGCTGTAGGTTATTTTCTTTCATCATTTTAAGTATGTCTTGCCATTCCCTCCTGGCTTGAAGAGTTTCTATTGAAAGATCAGCTGTTATCCTTATGGGAATTCCCTTGTGTGTTATTTGTTGTTTTTCCCTTGCTGCTTTTAATATTTGTTCTTTGTGTTTGATCTTTGTTAATTTGATTAATATGTGTCTTGGGGTGTTTCTGCTTGGGTTTATCCTGTTTGGGACTCTCTGGGTTTCTTGGACTTGGGTGATTATTTCCTTCCCCATTTTAGGGAAGTTTTCAACTATTATCTCCTCAAGTATTTTCTCATGGTCTTTCTTTTTGTCTTCTTCTTCTGGAACCCCTATGATTCGAATGTTGTAGCGTTTAATATTGTCCTGGAGGTCTCTGAGATTGTCCTCATTTCTTTTAATTCGTTTTTCTTTTATCCTCTCTGATTCATTTATTTCTACCATTCTATCTTCTAATTCACTAATCCTATCTTCTGCCTCTGTTATTCTACTATTTGTTGGCTCCAGAGTGTTTTTAATTTCATTTATTGCATTATTCATTATATATTGACTCTTTTTTATTTCTTCTAGGTCCCTGTTAAACCTTTCTTGCATCTTCTCAATCCTTGTCTCCAGGCTATTTATCTGTGATTCCATTTTAATTTCAAGATTTTGGATCAATTTCACTATCATTATTTGGAATTCTTTATCAGGTAGATTCCCTATCTCTTCCTCTTTTGTTTGGTTTGGTGGGCATTTATCCTGTTCCTTTATCTGCTGGGTATTCCTCTGTCTCTTCATCTTGTTTAAATTGCTGAGTTTGGGAGTCCTTTCTGTATTCTGGCAGTTTGTGGAGTTCTCTTTATTGTGGCGTTTCCTCGCTGTGTGTGGGTATGTAGAGGTGGCTTGTCAAGGTTTCCTGGTTAGGGAAGCTTGTGTCGGTGTTCTGGTGGGTGGAGCTGTATTTCTTCTCTTTGTTCAGTTGCGCTATGGGGAGGGAGGGAGGGATGCTGCAAACAAATGACACTGGCGTGCGCTCGCGGTGCCTCAACCACACTGGGTCTGCCCCCGCTCACGGCGCGTGTAGCCTCCCTGCCCACACTGCTCAGGCTCTAGGTTGTTCCGCCGGGAACAATCCGAGGCTGGCCCTGGGTTGCATGCACCTCCCAGGTCCAAGCCGCTCAGGTTCAGGCACTCAGGTAGTCCTCAGAGGCGCAGACTCAGTTGGGGCTGCGTTTTGTGCTCTTCCCAGGTCCGAGCAGCTCAGGTGATGAGGTGTTTGGTGAGCGCCAATGCTGCGACTTATCGCCTCCCCGCCACTTGGTTATCTGGGTGTAAAACCGGCGCACCTTCTCAGGCAGATGTTGACCGTCCAGACCCTCAATAAGTTTTAGTTAGCAAAGAAGCCAGTTTTATAGATAATGTCTCTCTGGGGCTGCGATTGCCCCCTTCCGGCTCTGGCTGCCTGTCACCGGAGGGGGAAGGTTTGCAGCCGGCTACCTCTGTTTAGTCCTTTGTTCCGTGCGCGGGCTGGCAGTGTCTTAGGTTAGGGCTGGCTTTTCGCATGGTAGATATCCCACAGTCTGGTTTGCTAGCCCAAATTATTTCGCTCAGATAGTGCTCAGGGTATTCAGGCCAGATTCTTACTCTCAGCGATGCAGCCCGCGCCGCGCCTCCCTGCCCAGCCCCCGCTTGCTAATGGCGGATGCAGGCGTCTGCGCTGCTTCTCCGCTGGAGGAGTTACCGTAGGGCTCGCAATCTGCGAGTTTTAATCGTTTATTTATTTTTTCTCCCTGTTATGTTGCCCTCTGTGCTTCCAAAGCTCGGCACGGATTCGGCAGTGAGAAGGTTTCCTGGTGTTTGGAAACTTCTCTCTTTTTAAGACTCCCTTGCCGGGACGGAACTCCGTCCCTCCCTCTTTTGTCTCTTTTATTGTCTTTAATATTTTTTCCTACCTCCTTTCGAGGAGTTGGGTTGCTTTTCTGGGTGCCTGATGTCCTCTGCCGGCATTCAGAAGTTGTTTTGTGGAATTTACTCGACGTTTAAACGCTCTTTTGATGAATTTGTGGGGGAGAAAGTGTTTTCCCCGTCCTACTCCTCTGCCATCTTGGCGCCTTCCGCCTGAGTATCAGCTTCTAATTTGGCCAACTTCTGATCATAGAGATACTTAAAAAAAAAAAAAAATCCTTTTGAATTACCTTGTCAAGTTTCAGTCAGGACAAACAACAAATATTCTTGGTAGTACTGAACAACCCCATGCACACAAGAAAGGTTCCCAACAGGGTGCAAAAGATATTATTCTCCCAGGATTCAGAGCCACTCCCAAAGACAACCAAGAGAGGAAAAAAAAAAGACTTAAGATACTACTCCTGAAGCTTACAGCAGTCAATAGGCCCCTACCTGCAAAATGGTGGACAACCCACATTTTTGTCCAGCCATAGTTTTGAGGGCCCTTCACACTAACAGCGGCCAAGCCAAATTGTCAGACAAACAAGATTGGTAACCATGTTTGCTTCCTGCCAATTTGAACTTGGAAAGAAAGAGCCAGTGTGAAATTCTACCTTTCTCTCTTGATCAGACACTACAGATAGAGGTTTGGGAGCACTAACTTTGGTAAGAATTCTTACCCTCTGCCAGTTTTGACAGGATGCCATCTGCAGGCTTCAGAGTCAGTGGGATGTCTCAGTGTGTCTCATTCTGGCCACCAGAGACTGCAGAGAAAGAAAAATAATTTTCCTTTTACCTTCTAGAGTAAGTGCCTGGCTGAGCCCTCTTTCTCCCCAGGGCATCTCATAAATGGATAAACTTATCTTGTTACTGGATAAAAGAGTAGCAGAGGACCCTTCCTCTTGAGGCTTGGTTCTTGGTAAGGACACAAAGAAGAATCTGAGGTCTTACCCCTGGCAAAAAGAAGTTTATTGAAGAAAGAACAGAAAGAACACCTCAAGGGAGTGCTGGGCCAAGCCAAGAGAGGCACTGGCACCAGAACGATGAGATATGAGGTTTTTAAGACAAGGCTTTTACATATTCATCTAGGTGGGCATGGACTGATAGTTTCAATTAACAGTTGCAAGTTACATAACAGCCTCTACTGCACATGTCTTTCCGATAATTCAGACTGTTTGATTCATACATAATCAAATGTATGTACCTATGTACAGAATGTTTATGAACCCTTAAGGGACTCCCTCCTGGCTGTCTAAGGTCACTGGAGGACACAGCTGTGCATCAAGAGTGCATATGCCACAGGTGGAAAAGTCTCTGTGATTAATTTTGTATTAATAGCATATCTATGAGCTCTCCTGGGCTGCACTGGGATGTACCTGAGGTGGGATTTAGAGAAGCTGATATCTTTTTCACTAGGCCATCCCTCAGTTGCTCATGCCTAACTTCCTATTCAACAATTTCAGAGGTTAAAAGTTCTCTACTGTGTCCACTGTAATTTACTTTTATCTTTGGTAAGGTTAACCTCTGTAGAACCAAAACTAAAATGGAATCACTTACACTGGGGACAAAGTGGAGGTGGCCAACACAGGAGCAGTTAAGAAAATAAAACTTCACCTACCAGAAGTTGCAGAAATTTGCAGTTCTTAGAAATCAGCAGAGGACACCAGCAAATCTCCAAACGCCAATTCAGTTTAAGCCGTCTCTGGACTGTTTTGAACCTTGACTCAGCTATCCTTAAAATAGGGAAAAAGACCACCAGGCCTCCTATCCACTGAAAAAAGCAGATAACCTTCATAGTTAACCAATAAAAAGCCACGGGTCTATGAGCAACCAAGAAGACGTTGCTTTCCTAGCCGTAAATTTGACGGCTTGAAGCTCAGAACCTTTGCAATAAACTCATCGTTTTTGCATGCCTTACTCAGTGCAGAGTTTGGCTTCTGACGCCTATTCAGGCTTAAAACAAAATTTTGTTCACCTGGGCTTCACAGTGGATCTAGTATGGTTTCTCAGTCGGATCGGGTCAGATCGTGGACCCCCTCCGATTCTGGCTGGTTTCCGGACCGAACCCGGAAAAAGAAATGAGTCGAAAGAATTCTGAAATCTCCGAACTAAAAGGATCCAGGATCCGATAGGGATTTACCCACCGCTCCAGAGAGGCTCCAGGCTCAAAGGTACCTACACCTGCTCAATCATTGTTCCTGGGGGACTGTCAGGGCTCCCCCTAGTTTCCCTCTTTTTATACCAGAACTGTTCAAGGAAAACATGTTAAAGAGTTTGAGCAAAAACCATTTCTGGTAGAGCAGCGCTAAGCCACAAGTCATCAGGCAGGCCCCCGATTATGATTTTCTTTGGTCCTGTATTTACTACTGGTAAGGTTATGTGTTTTCCCTACTACTGCTACTACTCAGCCCCTTATACCACTAATTAAATCATGTGTTATTTTGTGTGAGGATATTTTCCTCTTTATGTTATTTGCTTTTTCTTGTTGATTTGTGAGAGTTTACTTTATAGTAATGATATTAGGTTTCTGTCCTACAAGTGCAAGGGTTTTTTCACGAGTGATGATTTTTTTTTTCTTTGTTTCTGAGAATGTTTGACTTAAAATATTTCACATTTCCCAGATATTAAAATCCATCTTACATTATAGCTTCTCCCTTTGTGTTTATGGTTAGGTACACTTTTCCTCTTCTTCAAAGCAAACAAATATAAAATCTATTCTTTCAGTGATGAAGTAATTTTACTGTTTACCATTTCACATTGTATACAAAGACTGATACTATTACTCTTCAAAACCAGTTATCTCGGCATCTTTTCTGTTTGAAAGTGCATCCTTTCCCTATTGATTTAAAAATTCTCTATCTTAACTGAAATAAAACACTGGATTTGAAATATTTTCTCTAATTCAACCAAAAATATGTGAAATACTTTGTTTTTAATTAAAGGGCAGACATTGAAATGTCTTAATTTCTGCAAAGTATTATGAAATATCTCTGACATATTAGTAACAGTTTCACCATCATTTTGAAAATTCAACAGGATCTTGAATACATGATCATTTTGCCATTGGTTATAAAAATCTAACTTCCTGAGTTATATTTTATATCCTAACTCCTGTCCTTACTTGAATTTTTGTTGTCTTAAAACAAAAATACAATCTTCTCAGTTTCCAGATAAAGTTCATGTGCAATGTCAATAATTTTTTTTGTTTCCTATAATATTCACTTTTAAAATATCTACTTAATTTTTATAGCAAAATATATTTCAATTAAAATGTAATAAAATAATATATAGCAAATATTGCAATACAGAGGACAATAGTATTTTTAGTTATGGAAAATATGATTTGTCTTTAAAAATCAGGTTTCAGAGATGAATGTAGATATATATACATATATAGAGATATCCATATAATCCATTTTCTAATAAAAACAAAGTTTCCTTTTTTACTATTCCCTCATCATCCCAGAGTAATACATCTGAATTTGATACATTGATTGGTTCATTGAAATTGAGCTCTTCAGTAGATGATATTTAAATATCAATCACCTTATGAATATTTAAATTCAAGAAATGTCAAATTAAAGGTTTGCTCATCTTATTTACTTTTAAGAGTTCTTCAGAAATATCAGATAAAATGAGATCATACTTGGTGGCAGTTTAAAACTCTTAAAAGGCTGATCTTTGCATAGTAATACTCCAAAATATTCAAGGGGAACCTATTCAAATATAATGTAACCTTTGGGTTTATTAAAAGAAAGTTGCTTCAATCTCAGAAAAACCTGTTATATTTACCTTTAACAACATTTTCCAATTAACTCTTGATTTAATATACTGGATTTAATTCTAAGCTGATGCATTGGAATGAAAAATCAATTGTACTAAGCAGTTTTATTTGTGTGATTTAAGTATCTATCAATATAGTGGTAATTTTTGTTACATTCTGTTCCTGACTGATTACATTTAACTTTTAGAGAATCCCAAAGGTACTTTTTCATATATTTTCCACTTCTTTTCAGACAAATATTTAATAATTTGAATTTTGAAACACTAAATGAAATCTGTAATCTAAATAATGTCCATATACAATTTAGCTTAACAGATAAAATTTTATTTCGTAAATATATTCTTCTTAAAAAGAAATCCTGCATGTTCTTTGGAAAAGCAATTTATTTGTCTTTAAATGTTATTTAGTTCACTAACATGTCATATATATATGTGTGTGTGTATATATACATATATATATATATATATATATGAAGTTATTTACAGAGTTTATCCATTGACTATAAGAATATCAATGTTCACTGAATAGTGTATATGTATCCTTTCTACTTTCTGAGCATAGATTGAGGGATGGATACATATAAGAGAACAAAATAATTGCCATAAAGGATCTTATTGTAAGTTCATATCTGTAGCATATTTATATATATATCAGACACACATTTATTTGTAGTATATCAGGTATGATACATACATACCTGATAAATGCCATGTATATATACATATGTATCGCTTCCCAAGTGGCTCAATGGCTAAAGGATCTGCCTGCAGTGCAGAAGAGGTGGGCTCAATCCCTGAGTTGGGAACATCCCCTGGAGGAGGGCGTGGCAACTCATCCCAGTATTCTTGCCTGGAGAATCCCATGGACTGAGGAGCCTGGCAAGGATACATACCACAGGGTTGCAGAGTCAGATGCGACTGAAGCCACTGAGCACCCTTGAACATCTCTCTCTCTCTCTCTTTTTCTATCTCTGCATTTGAAAGGGGTCAGAAGCAGTCTGACCAAACTCAGAGAAAAATTTAGGGTCACAGTGTTTTCAAGAGGCAGTTTGATTTTCTTTATGAAGTATGGGTGGAGAGTTAACTTCTTTAGGGGCAGTTTAGCAGTCTAGGACAGTTCATCTATCCAAATTCACATCTATATGTTCTCTACCTACTATTCCACTTTCCTTCTCCCACAGTCTGGAATTAGCTTCAGCTTTTGACTCTGTTTCTCTGTTTGACTCTGGTTTCTAATCTTGCATATCATCTCCTTGACATTCACAGATAATTTGACTTATTTTGCCATAGGTCTTTGATCCTAGACTTCATAAAGGATATTCATGTCATCCGTCTTGCTTGATTTTTTCTGCCTCTCACCTTTACAAATCAAAATCCATCTTTCAAGTTAACCCAGCACTTTAATTTTCACCATAACTATAATTAGCCCCTATGGATTTTTTGACAATAAAAGAGATAGTCATAATAAATTAATCTTCACTAAATTAGGCTGTATTTCCTCTCTTCATGTGATTTTCTCAGCAATTGTCAGATTCCTAAAGTTTGAATTTCTTAAATCTCTTCTTAAAGGACTCATTTTTGTTCTACCTTTTTTTTGCCTCTTTTAAATAAAAAGTACAAAGCATGCTGGAAAATACCTGTGTATCATTTTCGTAGAAATTAACATGTTAGAATATTGTTACTGTCAATTTTTGTACAAGAATAAGCCATTTTATATGAAGTTGAAATCCACTATGAAAGTTATTCCTGGCCCATTCCATTCTCTCCTAGGTATATTATCTATACTCAGTGTTCCCATTCATGTCTTTTGTTCACTCTTAAAATTACTCTTGTTAGATTTTTGCCCCCATCACTTCACATAACTGTTCTTTTCAAGGTCACAATAACTTCTACATTGCTAAGCCAGTGGGCAAGTTTCAGTTTCTTTTTAAGTAATCTGGCAGCATCATTTGATCCATTGATCATATCTGCCTCCTTGAACACATCAATTTCTTAGCTTTCAGCATATCACACACTATTAGTTTTCTTCCTGTAAACTAGATCTTGCTTCCTTCATTTACTTCTCCTGGATCTCTTAAAATTGGAGTTAACCTTGTCATTTTTTATAATTAAACTCACACCTTTGGTGATTCATTCAGTCTAATGGTTTTAAATAAAATTATAGACTCAAACTATTATTTTTTTAAATTCCTCCTTCTTTCCCCCAAACTGGACATCTACACATGGATATCTAATTGCCATCTCAAACTTGTGTACTAAGTGGACTCCTAATCTTCTCCCTAAGCCTGTTGTATCCACAAGCTTCCCCATTTCAGTTGATGACAACTTCCAGTTGCAAATTAGAAGTCAGATCTTAAATCTCTCTTTGACTTTTGTTTCTCTCACAACCCATATCAAACCCTCTCAAACAACTTGTTGCTCATCTCCAATATCCTTCTGACTGTGTCTTGGTACCTCCATCTCTGTTACTCTAGTCTAAAGCATCACTTTCTCATTTTGATAGCAATATCCGAACTTATCTCCCTACTAACACCATTTGTTTATTTCATCTAGTCACAGTAACTACTGTGATTCTTTTAAAATAAAAGTTAGGTCGCATTACTTTGTGCTCAAAATTCTCCCTTTACTCTAAAAGCCAAAGTCATTACAATAGCCTACAAAGCCCTATAAAATTGGGTTCCTTCTCCATCTCTGCAGTTGACAACTTTCCAGCTTGCACGCTTCTCTCTATTCACCCTGGCCTCCATGCAATTTCGTGGACATGCCAGACATATTTCCACTTTTTGTACAGGCTGTTCATTATGCCTGGAATTTCTCTGCAGATGTTTGCATTGCTCTCTCCCTATGGCAGATCGTTATGGTTGCCAAACATTCCCTGCTTTAAAAAGATGGTTTTTGTTATCCCATTGGGATGTATGGCTGATCTAGCTAATGAAATGATCAGAGTGATATATGCCTCTCCCCAAAAATAGAAGCTGTAAGAGCTGTTGTAGGCTCTCTCCTCTCTGCTATGAGATCTGCATGATCCAGATAGGGGCTGCTGCTCCTTTAGCATAGACCCTGCTATGAATCAATGGAGAGCAGAAACATAGCTGACTCATGAGATGCTTGTAACACAAGAAAGAAATAAATATTTGTTTTTGGAAATTGCTGAAAATTGGGATTTTTGTTACTGTATCAAACTTAATGAAAGTGAACATAAAAATCATTACCAAAAATTGGAGTTTTGATTAAACAAACACAGTAACCCTTCACATTAACTTTCCTTTGGGTGGCACCCAGGGAACTGCTATTGGAGTCTCAACAAATGATTACAGTGCTATACAGGGGTGAATAAGAAGGAGAATATTGCTAGTCTGCCTTGGTCGGTATTGACTGCTTTGGTCAGGCACTACAAGAAAGACATAAAATTAGAAAATATTTGGCTACCATGTAAGCAAAAATAAATGGGAATATAGACAGCTCAGAAATTCCCAAAGCCTCCAGGTATGGAAACTGGCACTGCTTCTCATTTCCAACAGATAAAATGTAAAACTGAGGTAGTCTTTGAAAACAAACGCCAATTTAAGCTCCATCGCTTATGAAAGTATAAAACTAGAATCACGGTCATGAAACCCTTTGTTAAAATCTCCAAATTGATTAAGGTGGTGCCTGATGAAACCTTGTCTTTGTGCTCAGTCACGTCCAACTCTTTGTGGCTATAGTCCACTAGGCTCCTTTCTCCATGGAGTTTTCCAGGCAAACTAGAGTAGATTGCCATTTCCTCCTCCAGGAGATCTTCCGCATCCAGGGATCGAACCCCCGTCTCCTGTGGCTCCTGCATTGGCAGGAGGATTCTTTACCACTAACCGCCACCAGGGAAGCCTGGTGAAAACCTTGTTAGACAAATTGCTCAAGGCAAAAAGAATAAAGGCTTGTCTTTCCCAGTATCTGCAATTAAGTATGCAATAAAAGATAATCTATGGGTAAGCTACTAATGTATGATTTGGGTAACAGAAGAAAAGCAAACTCTGTTTTTGAAAGAGTTGTACTGCCAAAGGAATCATTAGTCTAGATTTAAAATACACTGTGACTCCCTGAGACTTGGAGCCCCCACCTTCCACAGACAGAAGGATAAGTAAGCTGTGTAGAGCTCAAAATATTCTCTTCAGCATTCTTTTCAGATGAGAATTTAGGAGACGTAACGGAAAAGGGAAGATCTCTTAGAGGGGGAAACCCTTACCCAAAGAACAATGGACTAGGATTTACCTCAGGGGAAGGGAAACAGGGCCTAAGGAACATTTTCTTCCTTCAGGGTGGGGGCCCTTTGCAATTTCTCCCTGGGGAGGTTTCAGTGTTGCTACATATTAGTAATGATGTTTGTTTTCCATTCTCATTCTGTTTCAAGGGAAATATTCCTTGTGGTCAGTCTGTATCCCACCACTGTGTGTGGTGTGTGTTGTTGGACAGATAACTTGACTTTTCAGTTCTTGGATCTTTGGATCAACAAAAAGCCATATTTGGCCCTGACCTAAAGACTACCATATCATGGACTTTGAATACGATGGCATGATTGGGTTGTTCCCTTTTGTGTGGGTGAGGAAAGTATATTTTATGTGAGGAGAGGGAAATAAGATGGTATTATTGCTTCTAATTATTCCTGACACTCCTGTGAGATGAGTATTCCTAATCCATAGCTATCAGGTTTGACCAAGTGATGCAATTTGGACAATTACAAAAGAAGTGGTTGAAATGTCCTCAAGAAGAGTGGGGAAAACTCAGTCAAGGCCGATGGTGAATGGATTATCTTGATTTTGTTATTCTTTTTCCTTTCGTTAAAAGTTGTGTTCATTTTTACACTTTATAATAAAGATATACCTTTTGAAAAAACAAATAAAAGTGACTAGGAGTGACAGGTCATTCCAAAAAGAATGACATTTAAGGGCATTTTGTTGTTCCTCGTTTGTTTTCTGTTTCTCTGACATGGGAATGGCATGCTCCAGATGGAGGCTGCTTCTCTGTTTCCTGGATTTGAAACAACTTGAAGCAGTGCCACAGCTAATCCATAAAGGTCATCACATGAACCTGGGGAATACACACTAGTTTCCTAAACTGTGATAACTTAGGGGTGGATACCATAGCTAAGGGCTTCCCAAGAGATGCACAGGTAAAGAATCCATCTGCTAATGCTGGAGTTGCAAGAGATGTGGGTTTGATCCTTGGGTTGGAAAGATCCCCTGGAGAACAGAATGGCTACCCACTCCAGTATTCTTGCCTGGAGAATTCCATGAATAGAGGAACCTAGATAGCTGTTTTTGGTTATACACACACACACACACACACACACACACACGTGTGCGCACATGTGTGTGTGTGTGTGTGTGTGTGTGTATAGCATATTTAAATTGATAGAAATATTTCCCATGTAATGAACTTTTCTAAATCTAATCTCTTGTTTTCTAATTTTTCTATGAATTGGATGAACTAAACTTTAATTTCTCTATATGTATTTAACTTTTATTTTTTTTGCAGTTTCACTAAGCCTCTGCATAAAATGCTTTTTCCATATTTAGGTTTATTTCTTTGGTCTAAATGTATGACCATCTTACAGTCACTTTGAATGCAGTTTGTCTGATTACTTTCCAAAGGTATTGTGAAAATTCACCATGTCACAAACAATATATATCAATCAAACAATTGGAATTTCATAATTCTCTTTAAATTTCCTTTGGCCTGAGTAGATAATTTTTATATTAAGTGTCATGGATTAATTATATCCCCCCAAGAATGCTATCTTGAAGTCCTAATTTCCAGGACCTCAGAATGGGACATTATTTGGAAATAGAATTGTTGCAAAATATTGAATTATTGGTCAAAATGAGATCATACGAAGTAGAATGAATCCTAATCCAATGGGATCGATGTTCTTATAAGAAGACAGCCATGTGCAGATATACAAACACACACACAGGCGTGGAGAATATCATGTGATGACAAAGGCAGAGATCAGAATTATGAAACTATAAACCAAGATAAGCCAAAGATTGCTGGCAAACTGGCAGAAGCTAAGAAGATGCAAGGGAGGATTTTCCCCTATCAGTTTCAGAGGTTCTGTGCTTTGTCTTTTTCTGCATTTTCTCCCCTTTCTGTTTCTACTCAACTGAGGGAAATTGTTTTGATAACTCACACAGATGTGATCTCCCCCACTCTTTCCCTCATTCAGAATTTAATTGGTTATTTGTCTCTTTGTTTACTATATAATCTCTTGATATTGTCAGGATTTTTTTATTTCAATGTTGTATTTGTTTTTTTGGCTTGTTTTATTTTGTATCACAGTGCCATTATTTTTGCTGGTTTGCAAGACTTAGGAAGGCTGAGACTCTTTCACTTACCTTTATTTTCCTGAAGTGCTGGTGGAATATATAACAGCTCACTATATGTTGATTGAATTAAATAGGTTCAGTTCAGTTCAGTCGTTTAGTTGTGTCCGACTCTGTGATCCAATGAATTGCACCACACCAGGCCTCCCTGTCCATCACCAACTCCCGGAGTTCACCCAAACTCATGTCCATCAAGTCGGTGATGCCATCCAGCCATCTCATCCTCTGTTGTCCCCTTCTCCTCCTGCCCCCAATCCCTCCCAGCATCAGGGTCTTTTCCAATGAGTCAACTCTTTGCATGAGGTGGCCAAAGTATTGGAGTTTCAGCTTCAGTATCAGTCCTTCCAATGAACACCCAGGACTGATATCCTTTAGGATGGACTGGTTGGATCTCCTTGCAGTCCAAGGGACTCTCAAGAGTCTTCTCTAACACCACAGTTCAAAAGCATCAATTCTTCGGCGTTCAGCTTTCTTCACAGTCCAACTCTCACATCCATACATGACCACTGGAAAAACCATAACCTTGAATAGACGGACCTTTGTTGGCAAAGTAATGTCTCTGTTTTTCAATATGCTATCTAGGTTGGTCATAACTTTCCTTCCAAGGAGTAAGCGTCTTTTAATTTCATGGCTGCAGTCACCATCTGCAGTGATTTTGGAGCTCCCAAAACTAAAGTCTGACACTGTTTCCCCATCTATTTGCCATGAAGTGATGGGACCGGATGCCATGATCTTCGTTTTCTGACTGTTGAGCTTTAAGCCAACTTTTTCACTCTCCTCTCTCACTTTCATCAAGAGGCTCTTTGGTTCTTCTTCACTTTCTTCCATAAGGGTGGTGTCATCTGCGTATCTGAGGTTATTGCTATTTCTCCCAGCAATCTTGATTCTATCTTGTGCTTCTTTCAGCCCAGCGTTTCTCATGATGTACTCTGCATATAAGTTAAATAAGCAGGGTGACAATATATAGCCTTGACGTACTTCTTTCCTATTTGGAACCAGTCTGTTGTTCCATGTCCAGTTCTAACTGTTGCTTCCTGACCTGCATACAGGTTTCTCAAGAGGCAGGTCAGGTGGTCTGGTATTCCCATCTTTTTCAGAATTTTCCACAGTTTATTGTGATCCACACAGTCAAATGTGGTTAAATATTATTAAATGAGTAAAAGCAATATATTTATGCCAACAACTATTTGTTATTAATAAGGAAAGAAATCTGACATTCCTTGTGTGACTCTTGTATGGAGTTGCATGATAATGTAATAGAAGTTATTAACTAAAATTGCCTATTCAAGTAAATTGACAGGACAGAATTTGCACTTTTTTAGTTTTTCTTGGGGGAGCAGAATATATCATACTCTCCTTGTCATAACCAAACCTCATTAATGCAGATTGCATCACCATGGTGTCTGTAATAATTTTACAAGTTGTAACTTAGTTTGCTGTTGCATATATAAGTCTTTCATTTTTCTATAGATTTGTATAATATTAATAGCCCCCTATTTTCGATAGAATCCCTATTTATAGAGAATCTTTAACACACACAAAAAATTGTTGAACATTCCTTAATGATGATGATGATGACAATAAGAATTCATCTACCCATAGTGTGAACAAAAAAATAATTTCTTGCTTGATAGTGGTGTCTATGCTGAAGATTTAATATTTGTAAACATTAAAATAGTTAATCTTTAATTTATAATTACTGAATGATACATAGGTAGCTTGCTTTTAATTTTAATAAAGGTAGCAAAGTTATATTTTTAAAAGGAGTATTATAATTCAGATTTTGTTAATTTGGGTTAATCAGCATCAGTCAAAATTAGTGAGATAATGTAAGTATAATGCATTTCTTTGAATGAAATCTTAGAATGAGGCAGATACTGGATGCTCTTCTTATGAATTTCTCTCCTCCTCTCTCTCCCTCTATATATGCACGCATGTACATATTACACAAAGCACACACACATATATATGCTGTGCTTAGTCACTCAGTTACGTCCGACTCTTTGCAACCCCATGGACTGTAGCCCAGCGCGCCAGACTCCTCTGTCCATGAGGATTCTCCACACAAGAATACTGGAGTGGGTTGCCATGCCCTCCTCCAGAGGATCTTCCCAAGCCAGGGATCGGGCAGATTCTTTACCATCTGAGCCACTAGGGAAGCCCAAGAATACTGGAGTTGATAGCCTATCCTATCCCTTCTTCAGAGGAACTTCTCAACCCAGGAATCGAACTGGGGTCTCCTTCATTGCACGCAGATTCTCTACCAGCTGAGCTACCAGGAACGCCCATATATGTGTATGCACATATATGCATATGTGTCTGTATGTAGAAATTTATTTGGGAGGTTATAATCCAACAGAAGTAATTAAAAGAATTCACAAAATATTTTTCACATAAGCTATTTATGTATAATAAATATATATCTGTGAACTATACACAGAGTATGTTAAAATGCAATAGCCAAAGTACAAATTCTACTGCTGTTGCTTTTGAATACTACTGCAAATTCTATCAGAACTAACCAATGTTTATTGGACACTTTTCTATGTATCTGGGACTGTTCTAAACTTGTTACCTCTATCATATGTTTAACCCTCACAACATGATGGGGAAGGTACCATCATAGTCTTCATTGCACAGATGAAAAAAACTGAATTAGGATATTCAAATGACCAAGTTCATACAACCACTAAGTGACTGTGGTAGAATTTGAACTCATGCTATAAGATGCTGTTATGATTTGTCCTTGTCTTTCCTGTGAGATATAAGATATTAAAATATTGTCTTAGAAGCTCATTTGACCTCCAGATTTACTAGCATCTCTAATGCCTCCCATAAGAGATTGAAACAAATGCCCTTGAAAATCCAAGAAGAGCCTAGCATGTGCTAGCCACTTAGTTATTATTTAGTAAAGTGAAAGTGAAAGTGAAGTCGTGTCTGACTCTGCGCCCCCACGGACTGTAGTCTCCCAGGCTCCTCTGTCTGTGGGATTTTCCAAGCAAGAGTACTGGAGTGAGTTGCCATTTAGTAAACAAAGAAGTAAATGAATGGGGTTCTGAACCAGTTGTATTAGTCTGAGAACCACAGGATTTAATATTTTTAATACCTTAATAAGTATCTTAAGAAATAATTGAATTCAAAATATTTATTACATATGCCCTTCAACTTGTTGTCAGTTAATATGTTCCACTGCTAAGTATTTTATAAGTCTGTAGATTTTGCTTGCAATAGCTTCCTTGTAGAAATTGGGCTATATTAGAAATAAACCTTTGCAAAGAGCAACATAGTACAGAAAAATGTTCATTTTATGGAGAACAACCTGACAAGTTAGAGGTCTTTCTCTAGACATTGGGGTTCATTAAATCAAGAGTAATCATACAATCTAATGCTTGACAATTTGCATCTTTCATATTTAATTTGAAATTTTCTGCACCATCTATTCCTACTTGTATATAGTTATCTGATTTTCTATTAAATGAAAAGTGCGAGCTTTTAGTCCCAAGTTCCAACGATCAGGCATTATGTTTTTTTCTAACACCAGTCTTGAGGTGTCAACATTTTTCAGGCTGATTAAGTCTCTTGTCACACAACTAAGTAGTAAAACATAGCCTGGTTGTATGACTTGAGTTACTTACAGCATGTTTGCAGTGAAATACCTCTAAGGGAGGGGAAAAAAATGTACATTTTTACAGAAAACAGGCTTAATTTGTATTCCTCCAGACTACATTTAAAGTTAAAAGTTTATAAAAATTTAAAGTTTTACAAGCATTGCTTCCTCCAGGCTTAAAAGCCTAGCTGACATTTATGAACAAATAAATTTATCATAGAGTGAATATATTTTTTAAACACTTAACCTGTGTTCTCCAACCTAACAACATCTCCTGAGCATGAATGACAAGAATGTTTTAGTTTTAAAGAAAATCTATAATTTAATACTGTAAAAAAGTGAACAAACTGGTATGTAGGGTTTACATTTATTTCATCAGTAAGTGTAGCTTTTACTTTTTAGACAGTTAATGAAAGAACAGGAGCATATCTTAGCTTTCTAGAATAAAAAAATAAGAAAAACTATTCAAATATATAAGTAGGGCCAAATCTACTCCATGAAAATATTTTTCTAAATTTGATAATTTTCTGGACAATCATTCATATAACCAGATGACCAAGCTGACAATTCATTTGCCTTTGAGTTCTATGAACAAAAGACCAGCTTTTCCAAAAAGGAAATTCTAAAGCCCAAATATTTGGGCATTGCAAGGCTCGTATACCTAGACAAAAAGGTCGATCAGTTTGTCAACAAACCCATGACTCAAGCTTTGCCTTTTCTCTCATTCTGCCTTGTCTTCTATTTTCTAATGTTTACTTTTGTCATTTCTTCAAATTTGCAAACTCATAAAAATCTCAGCCTTGGATGGTGATTTTATTTTTCATTCTGAGTCTCCCTGGAATGCTAAGAAATGGCCATTTTGTAAGCACATACAGAGGAAGGTAATAAATTTGTTCAGGAAATAATAAATTTTTTTCTGGAGTGAGAGAGATGTTGAGAGAGTTTTTGGAAGCATAAGGACATAGGGGCATTAGATGGGACTCCAGTGGCCTGAACGAGTTGACCCTTCTCACCACACTACACAGATTTACTACTGCAGAGAGAACAAGAAATGAGGAAGGGATGGCGATGAAAATTTATGAGGAAAAACACTTCTCTTTTTCCCTTACCTGACACATCGTGTGCTTAACATATGTTTCTCCAATAACAGTTGGTGGTATTTACATACATTGTAGAGAATGCAGATGGTTTTCTGCTGAGAATCAAGTAAGTCCAGGAGGTCACACTGGGAATAACTAAAGTCTTAAACTACATCCTTGTGAATGCTATACTTTTTAAATCAAGGCCTTATTATTTAGTATTGTAATATATTTTTTTCTGTGCTTAAAACATATGTGCTGTTGACCCAGTTAAGGAAAACAAAAACAAAACAACACCCCCCGGTAAAGCAAAGGCTAGTCGCATAAATGATTGAAGTGTCTGTAAAAACACCTTCCCAGGAGAACAGCCTGCTATTGAAGTCCATGTCAGCAGATATATATATGCCTCATTATTTTTGCATGCCTCACGTACCTGCTGCTATTCCAAACTTCTGCATGTTACTTTCTGTCTTTATAAGTACTGTGCTCTCATCTATTATTTTAAGAAATGAAGGAATTCAAACCTCTTGAAGAGATATACTAGCACATTAAAGTAAAACATTTATCTTATTTTTAAAAGTGGTGCTGTGGCAGTTTTGTTAGTAGTCCCATGGTTGGATTTGAATTGGAGGCAAGAGAAGTTAAGGACACAGAATTAGGGATATTTATATTAATTCTTATTTTTCCTGAAATAATTTATTGCTTTCAATCATAGGTGGGTAATTTAAATTTGTCAGAGAACATTTATCCCAAATGAGAATCATTATTTAGGTTAATGATATTTTGAAATGTATTTTTAAATGTTCATGTGTTCATTTTCTAAGTATATCTTTTTCAAATATCTATAATAGGAATGACACTGTGTGGGCACTTTGCACGGATAAATACATTTTTTCTTGTAGGCTGACCTCTTCCAAGATTGTATTAGTAAATATAAACACATTTTAATGTGTAAAGTTATTTCAAAACATAGATCTCAAAATTGTAAAGAAAACAATATTATGCTAAACGTATCACTATCATGCAGTTAAACACGAAGCAAATATATTTAAATAATTCCAGGAAGTGAGGAGGGTAATGCAGCCATCTAAAGGGATGGAGAGTGAAGTGTGGGGAGAGAGAAAACCCTGGGAGAGAAGGTTGTTTCAGATAGGTTTCCTGGGGACTGTTGATACTTAAATAATTGAGAGAGTGAGTCATCCAAAGATCTGGGAGAAGAGTAGGAGGAAACCACAGTGTCACAAGCTGCAGAAGCTCTGAGATCGGTACAGCTTGATGCTATGAGAGGAACAATAAAGATTGAGGGGAAATGGTTGCAATGAGTTGGAGATGTAGGCAGGGGCAAACACATGAAAACTAATGTAGACCTAAGTCATGGTAAGAAGGGTACATTTTGTTTGATTATCAAAAAATCAGATGTAGCAAAATAAAAACTACCAGATCAGTAAAATAGTATTTAGTAAGAGTTTATTATGCGTATAAGAGCAGTTCATGAACTGTGAGCTTTCAAATTCAAGACTCATATGCAGCCTGATATTATAGGATGTCTTACAGAGTGAAAATGAGGAAATTGTTTAATCTTTACAATGATTGATTATTACAGTGGAATTTCCCACAGGGGACAGGGATTGATTAAAAGTGGTCATCTTAAATCATTTTTTAGGAAGAGGACTTAAGTTTCTTTTGATTATCAGAGGCATTTATAAGAAATAGCTTAAGTTTCACTTAGGTTCCTGAGAGAGTTATATTTAGTTTTGCTCACTGGCTTAATTGGTTTTGTCTGCTCAAGGAATTTTCAAGTCTGGTCTCTATTTTGTATTTTCCTTTAACACGATGGATGGTGAAAGACCATTGAATGGTTTTAAGCACAGGTGTGAGTGTATAACAGTGTGAGTTTAAGAAAGCAGGCTGCCTCAGTTTCAACCCCAGTCTGTCATTATTAGCTATGACCTTGGGCAAGTTACTTGTTTTTCTTATCTGTGAAATGGAAAAATAAATATCAACCATTTTTAATAAGGGGGTATTGTGAAAATAAATGGCCTAATATATGTAATGTGTTAATTATTCATATTTAATAGTGCTCACTCTTTGTTACTTGTAGAAAACAGACCATAGGAAACCAGATAGGAAACAGGCATTTAGGAGGCTACAGAGCATGGAAGTCCATTCTAAAGTCAGAGGAGCCATTGATGTTTAATATTTGAAGTGATTAAAAGTGATCCAATTTAACATAGATTATGACAGAAAACCTGAGAGGACTGAGTGAATTAAATGTAAATTATAAGATAAGAAGCAGAGGTGATAGCTAAACAAGTAGCACAAAAGTTGTAGCAATTTCTGAGATAGGAAATATTATTTGTGGGGATGAGTTGGGGTGGGAGAGAGTCTAGGCCTCATTGGATGTATTAGGGTTATTCTCTTTATTGGTAATTTGGAGATATTGGGTAAAAAGTTAGATATACAAATTTAGTGAGGCTTGTTGATGACTATAGGTGTACATTTCAGAGTCACAGATCAGAGTACATGTATAAAGCCTTGGCAATGGACAAGTGTATCCAGGCAACTAGCTTGGGGCTAGTGCACTGGGACGACCCAGAGGGATGGTATGGGAAGGGACGAGGGAGGAGGGTTCAGGATGGGGAACACATGTATACCTGTGGTGGATTCATTTTGATATTTGGCAAAACTAATACAATTATGTAAAGTTTAAAAATAAAATAAAATTTAAAAAAATGCTAAGCAATTTGGGTTTTATTCTAAAATGTTATGGAAAGACAATGAAAAGATTTTAAGGGACATGAATGGAATTAATATTTTTATAAAAATAACCCTAGTTGCTATATGGTAAATGAATTTTAGAAGGGCAGATAAAGAGGGTGAGAGTAAGGGAGTAAACGCAAAGACAGGAAAGTTAGTGAGGACTACTACAGTAATTCGGGAAAGAAAGGATGAGCGCCTGAATTTGAATAATGACATTGAAGTTGGAAATAGAATCCCATTACCCTTTCCCACTACCACTGACACCTTCTCTAGAGGCCTGTCATATTCCTAGGCTTAAACCTCTAACTTATCACTAGGATATTTAGCCTCTTACCTGGGTCTTTGCACTTCATGACTTTCTTCACTCTAATCCCATCTATATTACTTCTAAGTATGGTTACTATATAGTTACTATCTTTATTACTACTAAATACAGTTCTTTAGTGACTAACCTTTGAATATAGGGCATATTACTCCACTCAGCCTAGTATTTGTTTAAGTTGCCTTTGGCTACAAGGAACAATATACTTCACTCAGTTTGTACAAATCAATGAAAAACTTGCTATCTTAATTAATAGGGAGTCAGAGGTGGAACAGACACAGAGTAGGTTGATGCAGTAGGTCAGTGACATCATCATCATCTTGCTCTTCTGTGTCAGGAATCTCTTCATCCTTAGGCTATGGTCCAATACTTAGAGACAGGAAGGAAGAATCTGCCTTTGTTCTCTTATTGGTAATAAAACAGTCCCCCAAAGCATCCCCAGTATCTCATGTCTCCTTGGCCAAAAATGACTTAAGACAGCCTGTCTATGAGTTGATCATTGGCAAGCAAGGGGCATCAAATTACCATGATTGGTTAAGATAGACCATCTGAAGTAGAATGTGGGTTGAGTAGTCAAGATACTGTCCTAAGTGGTTTTTTATGTACTATATGTATCAGTTCACTTAACTAATTTATATTGTTAATACCCACATGCTGCTGCTGCTGCTGCTGCTGAGTTACTTCAGTCGTGTCCAACTCTGTGCGATCCCATAGATGGCAGCCCACCAGGCTCCCCCGTCCCTGGGATTCTCCAGGCAAGAACACTGGAGTGGTTTACCATTTCCTTCTCCAATGCATGAAAGTGAAAAGTGAAAGTGAAGTTGCTCAGTCGTGTCCAACTCTTAGCGACCCCATGGACTGCAGCCCACCAGGCTCCTCCATCCATGGGATTTTCCAGGCAAGAGTACTGGAGTGGGATGCCATTGCCTTCTCCATATCACCCACATACATAGCTTTATCTCCATTATTTGATATTTATGTTGCAAAATTGAATGAGGTATCTGTATTAGTTGGCTAGGGCTGCTATAAATATGTACTAGGTGGCTTAAACAACAGAAATTTATTTTTTCACAGTTTTGGAGGCAAGCTGTCAGCATGGTTGGTTTCCCTCCCTGGCTTGCAGACACCCCCCTTCTTGCTGTGCCCTTTCATCACCTTTTCTCTACGTGCATGCATCGCTGGTGTCTCTCTGTGTGTCCAGACTTCCTCTTCTTGTAAAGACACCAGTCAGATTGAGTTAGGACCACCCTATCAGCTTCATTTTAATTTAACCACCTCTTTTAAAGGCCCTATCGAAATATAGTTATATTTTGAGATACTGAAGGTTAGGTCTTCAACACATAAATTTTGAAGGAAAGGAGTTTAGCCTGTAACACTATCCGTGAGCATGCTCTGAATACTTTTATCTTCATACCTTGATTCATATTTCACTGGGAATATTCTGCACCTTATCTCTGATTTCCAAAATTATTGTGTTTTGTTCAAGATGTATCTCAGTTGTCATCACAAATGAAATTTTCCTCAATGGTAGATTTCAATATCCTCCCAGAATTTTTATGTACTTTTCTTAGGAAAAGGTCCTCACTTTTTTTTGATTGGCAATCATTTGTATACTCGTCTAGTATCTCTACTCTATTACAGTATTATTCTTTACTGTAGTATCCCTTGTACTAACTGTCTTCATGTGTTAAAATACAAATGTCCACAGGAACGTAATTCATATACAGCCTTGTAATAGGAATTGAGTTGAACAAAAAATTACTTCTTAGGTGATATGGGAAAGATTCATGGATGAGTTGAAATTTGAAATAGGTCTTGAAGGATGGGTAAGATTTTAAATAGGGAGATCTGACAAAAAGGGAGTGAGAGATTAAGTTAAATGCTTATTCAGTAAAGAAACAGCACAGGCTGAACTCAGAATTTAAAAGAAGAAGCATACATTTGTGCAATAACATCTGATTAACTCCAGGGTTTTGTTATATAGTATTGAGAGCTGAATGCAGAATGACAGTTTGAGACTAAGTCATAAATGATGCAAACAGCATTCTAAGGAAATCAGGATTCCTTTGGTAGACAATGGTCAGTCACTGAAGGATGTCATATACGGAAATAACATTAACCAAGCATTGGCTAAGGAACAATATGTAGACTCTAGAAGCATCAAATTTCATTTATAAAAGTAATGAGGAATGTAAGAGAGATTTGAGGGTAGAAAGGTGATGATGAATTTGAAAATATGGAAGGATATAAAAAATATCAAGAAGCCAGTGTGAAAATAAGAAAATTACAAAAGTAAATATTCTTGCTTTCTGACCTGAGATTAAATATTAGAAAACAGAAGGCTATTTGATTATTTGAATATATCTACTCACTTATGTGAACTGTGAACTTCCAGATGTTCAAGTTGGTTTTAGAAAAGGCAGAGGAACCAGAGATTAAATTGCCAACATCCGCTGGATCATGGAAAAAGCAAGAGAGTTCCAGAAAAACATCTATTACTGCTTTATTGACTATGCCAAAGCTTTTGACTGTGTGGATCACAATAAACTGTGGACAATTCTTCAAGAGATGGGAATACCAGACCACCTGATCTGCCTCTTGAGAAACCTATATGCAGGCCAGGAAGCAACAGTTAGAACTGGACATGGAACAACAGACTGGTTCCAAATACAAAAAGGATTATGTCAAGGCTATATATTGTCACCCTGCTTATTTAACTTCTATGCAGAGTACATCATGAGAAACGCTGGGCTGAAAGAAGCACAAGCTGGAATCAAGATTGCTGGGAGAAATATCAATAACCTCAGATATGCAGATGACACTATCCTTATGGCAGAAAGTGAAGAGGAACTAAAGAGCCTCTTGATGAAAGTGAAAGAGGAGAGTGAAAAAGTTGGCTTAAAGCTCAACAGTCAGAAAACTAAGATCATGGCATCTGGTCCCATCATTTCATGGCAAATAGATGGGGAAACAGTGGAAACAGTGTCAGACTTTATTTATTTATTTATTTTTGGCTCCAAAATCACTGCAGATGGTGACTGCAGCCATGAAATTAAAAGATGCTTACTCCTTGGAAGGAAAGTTATGACCAACCTAGATAGCATATTCAAAAGCAGAGACATTACTTTGCCAACAAAGGTCCATCTAGTTAAGGCTCTGGTTTTTCCAGTGGTCATATATGGATGTGAGAGCTGCACTGTGAAGAAAGCTAAGCACCGAAGAATTGATGCTTTTGAACTGTGGTGTTGGAGAAGACTCTTGAGAGTCCCTTGAACTGCAAGGAGATCCAACCAGTCCATCCTAAAGGAGACCAGTCCTGGGTGTTCATTGGGAGGACTGATGCTGAAACTGAAACTCCAATACTTTGGCCACCTCATGCAAAGAGCTGACTCATTGGAAAACCCTGATGTTGGGAGGGATTTGGGGCAGGAGGAGAAGGGGATGACAGAGGATGAGATGGCTGGATGGCATCACCGACTCGATGGATATGGGTTTGGGTAAACTTTGGGAGTTGGTGATGGACAGGGAGGCCTGGCATGCTGCGATTCATGGAGTTGCAAAGAGTCGGATACAACTGAGTGACTGAACTTACTGAACTGTCTCACTTATGTATTAAACTAGTCCATGGCTAAACATTAGTCTGTGGCTAAGCATTAATGTTCATTTTAGAATTTGTGCTTATTGTATATTCTGTATCAGGGTAGTGCAGACTATTAAAAGTCAACATTTTAAATGCCATATTAGTTTGTTTTGTCAGATATTTAAGAAAATATTAATGTGAGCATAATTACATGGTACATGATATGTACATTGCTTTTCAAATATCCATCTTCTTAGTTACCTCAATTGTAATTAATTTGCAAAATGTAGATCAAACATAATGTTCCAGATATCTCTTCATTAATAAATATAAATATTAAATCAGTTTATATTGTGCTTTATTTTTCTAGCTGATAAAATTAGGTAACAGTTAAACTGAATTTTCAATTTTTAATTAAAACCTAGACTAATTCATTGGTCCAATTACTTTTAACTTGAAAGAGACTATCTGTTTTTGATAAGGCACTTTTAATGAGATACTGTATATTAGTTCACATTTACCTTTTGGCTGTTTCTTTTCTATTACTAATTTTAATAACCAGCAATGAACTAAAATTTCTGTTGATTTACATAAATAACTTACTAGAAGTTTCTGCTCTATGTTTGTTGAGCTTATATATAGTTTACAATATTTTTAAAAATAAAGGTTTACGTTTATCAAAATTATTGTTATAACTCAAGGTATATTTTTCATACATATTAAAATATTTATTTAGTATTTATAAACATAATGCATGTATGTACACAAATATATATATATATATACTTTTTAAGCAGGTGATAAATATGTAAATATATGAAGTGGAAAAAGATGCAATAAATCAGACAACCTAAGTTAAAAATAATATAAACAGAACATTGCTTTAAAATTGTGGTGGGAAGACACACTTAAATAATCTGGAGAAAAAAATGCAAATTGCAGTGATCTTGGCCACCCACTTTTATAGTCCAGTTTTCTTGTGATGTAGGGACTATGATTAGTAAAGATATGATGTGTTTTTCTCCATACCTTTTTTCCCCTGCCCATTCCCCATTTTCCAGAGAGTTTGTTTCTCTCTATTAAAAATCACACATATTTTTTGCACTCTTTGGATTTAGGGACTGCAGTGGTATGACCTCCCCTGCAATCTCATCCTAACCCAGCAATTTGGAAATGGTTTAAAGATTGATTTTTCAGTCTTTAGACAGATTAGACTCAGAATATTTAACTACAATACATAGAAAGGATAACTAGATATAGAAGATATTTTAAATCAACTATCCTGGATTATATAGGTTTCCCAAGTAGCACTAGTGGTAAAGAACCCACTTGCCAATGCAGGAGACATAAGAGACTTGAGTTTGATCCCTGGGCTGGAAGGATCCCCTAGAGGAGGGCATGGCAACCCACTCTAGTATTCTTGCCTGAAGAATCCCATGGACAGAGGAGCCTGGAGGTTTATAGTCCACAGGGTTGCACAGTCAGACATGACTGAAGTAATTTAGCACTGCATTGTATCCTGAATTATAGAGAAAAAAATAGTGTATCTAAAGCTTGCATCTATATGAAAAGAAGTGGATGTTGGATGACCATGAAATTATAGAAATATAGTCACAGGGCAAATAAAGCAATGCCCATTTCAATGAATGTGTTGGGAATATAATGTGAGCAAGATATGATCCCTGTCTTATTGTCTGTCTCCTAGTGAAAGACAGAAAAATAAGCTGAAAATAATAATCTGCAGCCCTAACTGCATAGTTAGGAATATACAGGGTATACAGGACTAGAAAGTCCAAACATCGTACCAGTCTAGTTTATGTCTAATAATACTTAAATGAGTATGAATTTTTCAGTGATGAGGAAATGAAATTGCTGGCAGAAAGGCTGTCATAAAGAAAGACATAGGAATAGTAAACAGTATAGTGTATTCTAGAAAAAAAAAGCAGGTAGTTTGGTGTAAAACTTTAAAACTGGTGGGGAGGTGAAGTTAAAATGGCAGGGAGGCAGGGAGGAGTCAGCCTATGGGGCATTTTGTGAGCAATGCTCTACCTCACCATTTGTTTCTAATCCTCAATTTCTTTTACTATTATACTATTATATTTTATATAGTATATTTTACTATGATACTATTTATTCCTCACCTTTTAGCATATTTACTTATTGTGTTTATTGTCTACCTCTTCTTCTAGTCCGTAAATTTCAAGAAGACAAATTTGAAGAGCTCAAACCTAGAAACAAATCAGGAGACTCTATCATCCTTTGAGAGAAGCAAGAATCAAGTATAGAGATGGCTGTGACTGGGAAAGAGAAAAGTGGGGAACAGGCAGAGAGGAGGGTAAGGGCAGGCTACTTTTTAAAGTAATAAAACCAGTAGAACTTATTTGGTGATGGGTGAGGTCTGAGGATGAGAGAAGGATGGTTAACGGTTGACAACATTACTCAGTTTAATAGACTGTTGGATATATGACTTTTAGAACCATAACAAGTTTTGTGCTGGAGGTATAGATTCAGAAACGATTAACATTGTGTTTCATGCTGAAAACCTGAGCATATAAGAATAGAAAGAGAACAGTTCTGAGAACAAAATCATGGAATGGATGGAGTGTGAGGAGGCTATCTAGGAATGAGGAAATGAAAGGTGTAAGATCCATCAAGAGATAGTGTGGACAAAGAAAAAAGGAAAGCAGATTTCAAGAACAGTGAAATGACTCACAAATTTAAAAAGTGGCTGTGAGTTTTTAACAAGGTAAGCAATACAATGTGCTTGTTTAATGTGGCATTTAGGAAGCAAATGGTGATCATAAAAGTATCTCTGCTGGTGTGGTAGGAACCAAAGCCAAATTCCAGAAGGCTCAGGAGAACGAATGGGAGTGAGGAGGCTGAGGATAAGCATATGCACTGTTCAAAGGAAAAGAGCTCATCTTGTCTGTTTCCTGGCTTGTTTGTTACTGACAAATTCTTTTGCTAACATATCACCTTTCTCTGATATACTTTGATTTTAAAAAGGACATTTTTGGAAGGACGACAACTTAGCTTGAAAGGCAAAGCATCTCATAATAGAAAATAGAGGTCACATGAGGTATGTATGCTAAGTCACTTCAGTCATGTCTGACCCTTTGCAAATCCATGGACTGTAGCCCCCAGGCTTCTCTGTGCATGGAATTTTCCAGGCAAGAATACTAGAGTGGGTTGTCATTTCCTCCTCCAGGGGATCTTCCCATCTTCCCAGGGACTGAACCTACATCTCTTAAGTCTCCTGCATTGTCAGGTGAGTTCTTTACCTCTAGTGCCACCTGGGAACATGTAGTATAAAACCTACAAATAATACAGCAGGTACCGTTAATACATATCAACTCTTTGCCCTTTCTGGTCCTCCCTCTCCTCCCCCAAACCAGCCTAATTCATGAAGGCAGTAGTGATTTAGTAGGCAGTCAATAGGTATTCAGCCAAGCTTTGCAAAGGATTTTGGTTTTTGGCTTTTAGACCATGTCTCTGTAGCATGACTGAGTTGATCCTGGATTGCTTGATTTATTCTTCAATTTTTGCCTTGGTTGTATTAATAGAACAATCAATCAGACCTTGGCAGGGATCAGAATTGGGCATTAAAGAGCCCAATACAATGAATCATGCATAGATGTGCCCTTTATTTGGGGGGAGGGGTAAACAAATAGACCTGACCTTGATTGTACAAATGTTATATGTGAATGCCCTGTACAGCTTTTTACTATACTTAACAATATCTAACTTTCAAAAGCATTAAATGATCTTTCTGCTTTATAATCCTTCTGAAAAATGATACAAAACATATTAAATATACAGTGTAAAATACACTTAAGCAAGTGGCTCTAAATTCCAGGTGCTTCAGACATTTATTTAGGTTGACAATTATTTAGGCAGCAGCTGGAAAAGAGATGATCAGGAATGTTATGTTTTTTGCTATTTTGTAATATTATGTTTGTTTTTAAACATACATTTCTGACATTAAAAAAATAAAATTATATTATTTTATAATTGGAGGAGATGATGCATACATTAAGAAGAGCAATATGATTGAATAGTTTGCAAGGAAAAAAACTGTTTTAAGTAAGAGTTATTTATTATTTTATTTGGGAGCTTAAACAAGAGAATGTTTTATATATGGACATAAAGGTAACTGAGCATCTACAAAAAGGCTTGAGGTAATTTAAGGCCATCCTGAAGATAAATAAAATAACTTTTCATTTCCCCAAAATATATGTTTTCAAAGTACATTTGGATCACAGTTTTTTTTTTTTTTTAATCTTTATAACACTAATATTCATTGAAAGGACTGTTCTGAAACTTAAACTCCATTACTTTGGCTACCTGATGTGAAGAACCTTCTCAATGGAAAAGACCCTGATGCTGAGAAAGACTGAAGGCAAAAGGAGATGAGGGTGGCAGAGAATGAGATAGTTAGATAGCATCACCGACTCAGTGGATATGAATTTGAGCAAACTCCAGGAGACAGTGGATGACAGAGGAACCTGGTGTATTGCAGTCCATGGGGTCACAAAGAGTCAGACATGATTTAGCAACTGAACAACAAAAACAAATATGCTTGTTGTATCAAACAGGGCGGGGCGGGAGGGGTAAGGGGGCTTCTCTGGTGGATCAGTGGTAACGAACTCACCTTCCAGTGCAGGAGACCTGGGTTTGATCCCTGGGTTGGGACCATCTCCTGGAGTAGGGCATGGCAACCCACTCCAATACTCTTGCCTGGAGAATTCCATGGAGAGAGGACCCTGGTGGGCTATAGTTCATGGGGATGCACAGAGTCAGACATGACTGAAGTGACTAAGCAGCAGCAGCACGATGGTGAGAACTGGAAATTCCCATCCAGTGCTATGTTTGTTGCCGTGAAATCATCTCATACTGTGGATAAAGACATCCCTAAGGAATCAAATCTGATTGATTGTCTTGGTCCATTCACTTTGTCACTACTTTGTCCCCTGAATAGTTGGTTTGAAAAGCATGGAGTTCTGAGGGGTTTTGTCAAAAGGGAGAAGTTCTCCAGATGATGATAATATGTATCTGGAATATTTAGGGTTTTTTTTTTTTTTTGCTTTCTTTTCAGTGATAAGCTTGATGATCATGTTTAACCAAATCCTCCTATATTTAACCAGTCCTTCCCAATATAAAAATATTTGAGTGGGAATGAGATTTGCCCTACATGTTTTTCCTACTTCTTGTATACCTTATATACCAAGATACTACTGCCTGTTGGGTTTCCCAAGGACTCTAATCTAGTCAAAAAAAATAATGTCTGCCTCTTCTGCCCACCACCCTTACAAGCAGTACATACTTAGTTGCTCAGTTGTGTCCAACTCTTTGAGACCCCATGGACTATAGCCTGCAAGGTCCTCTGTCCATGGAATTTTCCAGGCAAGAATACTGGAGTGGTTGCCATTTCCTTATCCAACCCTTATAGCCAGAACTCTGCTAAAGTCTTTGGATTTTACTCAACACTCATGTTACCCCAATTTCTCTGAGCTGTAACTGAATATAACTAGAAAAATATGGTCAAGATTGGTCTGGAGAGAAATTTGTTGATGGGTATAGGAAGTATTGTTAGAAATGTTCTTTGTCCAAGGTATTTGTAAAATGTTGGCAACGTTCCTAATTCCTCAAAATTATTATGAGTTTTGTTTTTATATAATTGTATATGAAAGACCCAGAAGAGTGACTTGGAAGTGAAGATTCATTATTAAAGGGTTTTATAATATGTTGGCCAGACACAAAAAACATTGCTACAGTTTTTAGTATCATCTTACTTGCCCCTAGGCCTTCCCTGGTAGCTCAGGTAAAGAATCTGCCTGCAATGCAGGAGACCCTGGTTTGATCCCTGGCTCAGAAAGATCCACTGGAGAAGGGATTGGCTACCCACTCCAGTATTCTTGGGCTTCCCTGGTGGCTCAGCTGGTAAACAATCTGCCTTCAATGTGGGAGACCTGGGTTCAATCCCTGGGTTGGGAAGATCCCCAGAGAAGGGAAAGGCTATCCACTTTAGTATTCTAGCTGGGAGAATTCCTTGAACTGTATAGTCCATGGGGGCTCAAACAGCTGGACACACTGAGCGACTTTCACTTACTTGCCCCTATTTTCCCTTTCCAATCCTTTTGCTTGGTTTGTATTTGCCAAACATTTTCTTCTTTTTACCACTTTGTTTCTTATGCAAATCTATTGAGAGATTTCATACTATAAATGTTAAAAAGAAACTCTGGTGAGTTTAGTACTTGTGACCCCAGGATGCTAAGAGCATTAAACACTAGACAAGATCAACCCTAATATCAGAATGAGTAAACGGCTGAGTCTCTGGGACCTTTTTGTTTGTCTGTTTTCATGAAAAAGGTGTGTAAATAATACATTCTTCAACATTACCCTGAGGTGTAAAGCTTCCGAAGTGGCACAGTGGTAAAGAATCTGCCGGGCAGTTCAGAAGATGCAAGAGATGCAGTTTGATCCCTGGGTCAGGAAGATCCCCTTGAGTAGGAAATGGCAACCCATTCCAGTATTCTTGCCTGGAAAATTCCATGGTCAGAGGAGCCTGGTAATCTACAGTTCGTGAGGTTGCAAAGAGTCAGACATGACTGGGCACACGCACACACATTAAACGTCACATATATAACTGCTTTAAAAATATTAATTAACATTAATAACAGCATTATGGCAAAGCTAATTTATATTTGATTCAGCCTTGCAAAGATTACCAATGGTTATTTATGAAGTATGAGCATCTAATTTTACAGTCTGATCTGGCACACATAGATCAGAGGACACAGGCAGAGCCAGGGTGTGTAAAGCTAATATAGCAGTAGCGCCTGGACTTAGTAACTGTATGAAATTAGACAAGTTACTTGACTTCTCTGTACCATCATTTATTTGCTTGTTTGTTTTATTTTTCATTTGGAAAATGTATCTACTTCATAGAGTTGCTATAAGGATTAAATGCATTTCTGTATTTAAGCCCTACAGTGCCAGGGACATAGTAAATGCTCACTGACTTAATAGTCAATGTCTCATTAAATTCAAACTGCACTTATTAGGTACTTCATACATTTAAGGGCCTGTAGCAATATCATAGGAATCTTTTAATTAAGAATTTCTACTTAATACCTGGATAGTACAATTCAGTCATTGTTTAAAGCACATAATTGTAGTTTTGTCTTCTGGCAATAGCATTTTATTCTCATTCAATTAAATCTCAAGTTCAAGATTTTCCATTGTTGGGTCATCTGATTTAATTTTAAAATTTAATACCAAGACAGTTACTCCTTTTTGTTTTTCTGACTAGCTGTAGTTTAAATCCATTTATTTTGAAATGTAATAACAATTATTTTTAGAAAAAAGTGACATGAAGCCCCTATCAGAGAAAGAGGAGCTGCTTTTTAGCAGCGGAATGAAAAAAATAACCTGTTGACATAGCATATTCCAACATTCAAATTGATCCAAACATTCTAAAAATCATACTTGGGGTACACAGATTTCTACTTAGTTTCAGAGTTTCAGAGAGTTTGTACTGAATGAGCCTTGTATAGTGGCTAGCCTAACTGCCCTCACTTGGGGGGAAGTTTTTGACCTACCTAAGGTTATAGTCGGTAGTGGAAGTGACATCAGAAAGCCGCTGTCTTGATTGTCTGGACAAAAGGATTTCCTGCCTTGAGCATCACCTATTCTTTGAACAAGATGCAGAGGGATGTTTAAGAACTTTTGGAAAGGTGGATACTGATGTCAATTCACAACTCTGTCTCGTGTTTCTCAGTATCTATAAATGCTTTAATATTACTCCAGGGTTTGATACTAATGCTATACCCAGGCCTATACCTATACTGCCCTTGGTTAGTGATTCCTAGAGGAGAACTGAGTAAATGTTTTTGTATCCTGGCTTGAAGTTTGAGTGCCATTCTCCCGATTGCTTGGTGATTTGGGTCCTTTTCCATATGATATGTCTTTCTGTGGGATAATTCAGTTGATTAGCTATGGGTAACCTTTGGATCCATCTCTCCTAGTGTCTGTAATCCTTTCTTGTTTTCTTTGCCCTTCCTGTGACCTGACTCCCTATGAAGTCTCTTCAGTAATAGAATTCTTCTGGCCACTTTAATTCCAGTGACTGGGGTTTGCTATCAATAGCTTCTGCTGGGTGAAGCTTCTTGCCTGTTCTGGTCCTTTTTTAATATCCTATTACTTGAATCTCTCTGATCACCTCCTTCACTTTTGCTACAAAAGATAATCGAGGGATTTGACTCAACTGGGAACATTTGCTGACAGTCCTCTGCCTGACTTTTCACCAGATTCTTTAGATGTCCTTTAAGTCTTAACTAGGATAGAACTTTGAAGTCTAAGACCTGTTTTCACAGATTCAACTTTTAAATGATTATCCATGAAATGAGAAAAAAAAAATGAGGCTGAAGAATCACCTAAAGTAATGGACATTGGGTTTGAGTCAACCTGTGAAAGAATAGGTTACACTGTAAGGGGAAAACTGTTCTTTCTTGAGTTGAGGAACGATAACTACATGTGGGTGAGGAATTGTGTTGTGGTGGTGGCCGGACTCATCCTAGTGGCTATGGGTGGTATTGTCAATACTGTGTCTGCTGTATCTCCAGCTCTGAAAAACATAAATGTCTACTTAGAGAAGTGACTACATCAGTCAGTGAGCTTATCTCTAAATATTACTGTGGCTGAGAATCATTTCCTATACACTTGGTTTGGGGATTAAGCTGTCAATCACAACACTGACTTTATATACTATGTGACTTGGAACAGTTGTCTGTTCTACAAAATGGGACTGCTATACTCTCTGATTTGTAAGGTTATTGTGATGATTTATTGAATTAACATATCTAAAGCCTTTAGATCTATGCCTGATTCATGATGTCTTTAATAAATATTAATTATAATAAATGATAATTTATGGGAAAAATACCTAGTGTAAGTTATTGGTTTGAAAACCCAAGTTTTTCTTCACTGAATCAATTTAACAGTCAATAGAAAATATTCATAAACTACAACTTTCTTTTTTGTACAATATCAAAGGGTTTTTCCAGTTTTATTTCATAATCGGAATAAAGTAACCATGTTCCTGAGAGTTTGTGAAGAGACAGGACTTGGTGTAATATAACTTTAGATGTTTCAGATTCAAGTGGTAATGTTGAGAGCAGAAGTCACCGGTGCTAAGGTGAATTATTCCTAGATAGTCTTATCAGATATTTTGTCAAACAGCCATTGAAATAAGAAAATTATAGATAAAGAGAAGATGGTGAGTGCTAAGTATGGGTGAATAGCCAGGGAGAAACAAAACAGAAAAGGCCAGGGATATAAAAACTTGGCAGATAAAAGAAGAATAAACAATAATATAATGAGGGAAATGATCGATAATTGGAGGAGTCAAAGGAAAATTTTTAGTTCACACATCAGTGAAACCTCTTAGATATCTCTAGGAGAGGTAAGTTATCATGGCACTAACTGCTCCTCCCTTTTGGGAGGTAGACTAGGTACCATCAGCCATAAGTGGATCTTCCTTCTTGTATCTATATGGCCTGCCAGATTCTCCTTTAAGACTATAATGATCGATTTTATGTGTAAGCTTGACTGGGTTAAGGGATGCTCGGCTGGGAAGATATTATTTCTGGGTGGGCCTGTGACCTGTACTGGTGTCTCTGAAAGAGATTAGTATTTGATTTTGTAGACCAGGTAAAGATCACCCTCACAAATGTGGGTGCGCATCATCCAATCTGTTGAGAGCTTACATAAAACAAAAAGTCAAAGAAAGGCAAATTAAAAAAAAATAAAAATAAAAATAGAAAGGCAAATTAACTCTCTCTGCTTAAGCTGAAGCATCCATCATGATGCCCATGAACATCAGGCTTTTGGATTCAGACTGAGACCTATTTTGTCAGAGCCAAGATTTTCAGTCCTTTAGACTCATACTGAATTACACTATCAGCTTTCCTGCTTCTTCAGCTTGCAAAGGCTTGCAAGAACTTGGAGCAGCTTGTGGGATTTCTTGGTGGCTTAACTGTGTGAACCAACTCCTGTAGTGAATCTCCTCTTCTATCTTACATTAATTCTCTTTCTCAGGAGAACCCTAACTAATTCAGAGGTACTGGCATAAAAGTTGTATATGAGATAGATTGCAACTGGAGAAATATTCAAAGTAACTTTTACAGCTATACAGTGGTAATTATAGAGAGGATAAAGAGAGAAAGACAAGTACTTAGATTTTTTGAAGAATCAGTAGACTTTCAAATTGTGAATGAAGGAGAGGAATTGATGAGTGAATTATTATGTGAATGGTGGTATTAATGCAAATGGTAAGTGATATGAAAGAACTGAATGGATTTACAAGTCTGCAGAAATGCAATCTGATTCACAAAGATTCCTCCTTCAAGACAGTTGCAACTTTTTTCACCACTAGAGTAACATGGAGGTGGATAAGTCAAAATCATGCAAAATTTATAACATATTGCATATGTGCAAGGGAGATGTTGCTGAACAGAAAGCTCTCTTTTAAGTGCATTTTGTTGCAGAAAATTTTCTCATTGCAATGAGTTCATTTTTTCTATATTTAGTTCCTAGCATATAAAAGCAAATACGGGTCTTTGAACAAGACTTTTTGAAATATTCATGTCTTCTCCCATCACAACTTGTATTATAAGCAAATTGTTATTTAGTTGCATAAAGCTTATATAAATGTGTTGTGAATAACTTTGAGAGGTTTCAGGAAGTTAGTGAACAGTATTGGAAGCATATTTGAAGTAACTAAAATTTCAGTACAAAAATATTAACCCACCTTTGCCATATTATGCTGCTGCTGCTGCTAAGTCGCGTCAGTCGTGTCTGACTCTCTGCGACCCCATAGACAGCAGGAGCCACCAGGCTCCCCCGTCCCTGGGATTCTCCAGGCAAGAACACTGGAGTGGGTTGCCATTTTCTTCTCCAATGCATGAAAGTGAAAAGTGAAAGTGAAGTTGCTCAGTCCTGTCCTACTCTCTTGCGACCCTATGGACTGCAGCCTACCAGGCTTCTCCATCCACGGGATTTTTCAGGCAAGAGTACTGGAGTGGGTTGCCATTGCCTTCTCCACATAAGAAGCTTTAAAATAATACTTCACATATATTTAGTTGAACATTTTGATTAGAGATTGCTTTATAATTGAAAAAAAGAACACATTTGCATGGAAAAATGACAGCAACTACACACTCAATAAGAATTTACTGAGTATCCATAATATGCTCCCAATAGGTACTAGATGTGACAAAAATTATTGCTTACTCTATATCCCTTTCTCCCTATTCTTCTTATGAACAGAGCTTTGTTGTCAACCAGAGTAATTGTTTTAAGGCATCTCTCAAAACTGTAATGTCCCAACCTCTTTACTCAGGGGAAAAGGCAAAGTTCTTACATAGGCATCCAAAATGTCCTACGGGAAGCATACCATATTTACTTCTCTGACTCCATCTCCTAGAATTTTCTCACCTCAATGTGTCCTGTTACCCACACCAGCTTCCTTGCTTTTTCTCACGTGCTTTGTGTTATTGTAATGCAGGACTTTTGCACTGGCCATTTCCTCTCTCTGAAATGCTTTACCTGCAGATATTGATAAGACCATTTTCTTCCTCTTTGATAACTCTTTGCTTAAATGTCATCTTTGTAAGGAAGGCACTCTAACCATCTTCTCTTTCTCCCTCTTTTATTTAAACTATTATATTGATGTATGATCATCACACCAAAAGGTATACATATTTAATATATACAGTTTGATGAGTTTGGAGATATGTATACAACTGTGAATTCTTCATGCCATCAACACAATCTATGCCATCAACATATCCATCACCTCCAGAAGTTTCTTCCTGCCCTCTTATCTTCTTTTTCTCCTTGTATTCTTCTTTTTATTATTGGAACATTTAATATAAGGTCTATCCTCATAACAAATTTTAAAATATATGATACAGTGTTATTAATCATAAGCCATATGTAGTATGGTAGATCTCTAGGCTTTACTCAGTTTGCATAGTCAACTTCTGTACCATTTCTTCCTCCTTCTAGGCCCTGCCAACCATAATTCTACTCTATATGTTTCTTTGAGTTGGACTGTTTTTGAATCTTCATGTAAGTGGTAGCATGTAATGCTTATCTGTGACTGTTTTACATAGCATAATGTCCTTCAGGTTCATCTATGTTGTCACAAATGGAGGATTTTCTTTTTTTTTTTTAAGGCTGAATAATATCCCATCATATCTATATCGTGGACATGTCTTTGTCCATTCATCTGTTGATGGACATTTAGGTTATTTCAATATCATGGCTATTGTGTGTAGTGCTTCAGTAAACAATGGAATGCAGATATCTCTTTGAAATTCTGTTTTATTTCTTTTGGATATATTCCCAGGAAGAGGAGAATTGCTGGATTTAATAGTTAGCTCTATTTTTTAATATTTTGAGGGACCTCCATGCTGTTTTCCATAGTGACTAAAGCGGTTTGCATTCCCACAGAGAGTTCCCCACCCCACTCCAGTACTCTTGCCTGGAAAATCCCATGGACGGAGGAGCCTGGTGGGCTTCAGTCCATGGGGTCGCTAAGAGTCAGACATGACTAAGTGACTTCACTTTCACTTTTCACTTGCATGCATTGGAGAAGGAAATGGCAACCCCCTCTGGTGTTCTTGCCTGGAGAATCCCAGGGATGGGGGAGCCTGGTGGGCTGCCATCTATGGGGTCGCACAGAGTCGGACATGACTGAAGTGACTTAGCAGCAGCAGCAGCAGAGAGTTTTCTAATATTTCTGTTCTTTACATCTTTGCCATTGTTTATCTTTTGTTTTTGTGATAATAGCCATTCTAACAGGTGATAAGTGATATCTCTTTGTGATTTTGCTTTGCATTTCCCTCATTTTCATTTCCTTTGAGTGTGGATAAATAGTTTTCACACTATTGAAGAAACTGTCTTTTTCTTTCTATATTATTGGCAATCTTGTCAAAAATTAGTTTATCATACTTGTGTTGTTTTATTTCTGAGTTCTCTATTTTGTTCAGTTGGTTTATTTATCTGTTTTTCTGCAAGTACATACTTGTTTGATTACTATAGCTTTGTGATGTAGTTTGAAATTAGGAAATGTGATGACTTGAGCTTTGTTCATCTTGCTCAAAATTGCTTTTTCTATTTAGGATCTTTTGTGGCTTTATAATAAATTTTAGGATTATGTTTACCATGTATGTAAAAAAGTTCCATTTGGATTTTAATAGGGATTATATTATGATGGTTTTGAGTTGTAGGGACATTTTAAAAATATTATTTCTTCAATCCATGAACAGCATGTATTTTCACTTATTTGTGTTGGGTTTGATTCTTTCAAAATTGATTTATAATTTTCAGTTTTTCAAGTCATTTATCTACTTGGCTAAGTTTATTCCTAAATATTTTATTATTTTTATGACATTGTGAAGGGAATTGTTTTCTTAATTTCCTCTTTGGATAGTTTGTTGTTGGTGTATAAAAATACAATAGGTTTTTGTATGTTGATTTTTGTATCCTGTTACTTTGCTAAATTTATTTTTGGTTCTTTGTGTGTGCATGTGTGTGTGGTCTTTACAATTTTCTGTCATGTCTTCTGTAGAGATAGTTTTGGTTCTTCCTTTTAAATTTGGATGTCAAATCTTTTTTTTTTTTCTTGCCTAATTGATCTGGATAGTTATTCCAGTAAGTACTATGTTGAATAAAAGTGGTGAGACTATGTATCTTTGTCTCCTGCATGATCCTAGAGGAAGAATTTTCAGTTTTTCACCACTGAATATAATGTTAGTTATGGACTGTTCAAATATGGTCCTTATTATATTAAGGTACATTCCTTCTATGCCTAATTTGTTGAGAACTTTTATCATGAAAGGATGTTAAACTTTGTCAAATATTTTTTCTACAATTACTGAGACAATCATAAAATTTTATGCTTTAGTCTGTTAATGTGGTTTATCACATTTATTGCTTTGCTTTTGATAATTTATCTCACTAGGGATAAATCTCATTTGGTAATGGTGTATGATCTTTTTAATGTTGTGTTGAATTTTGTTTGCTAATATTTTGTTCAGGATTTTTGCATCCATGTTCATCAAGGATATTTTCCTGTAGTTTTCCTGTGTTGTCTTTGTCTAGTTTTGGTATCAGGGTTATGATGGCCTCATGTAATCGGTTTGGCAATGTTCTCTCTTCAAGTTTTTTGAAGGGTTTAAGAAAAGTTGCTATTAATTCTTCTTTAAATATTTGGTAGAATTCACCTATGAGTCACATGGTCCTGGACTTTTCTTTGTTGAGAAATTTTTAACTACTGATTCAATCTCCTTATTTATTTTTGGCCTGTTCAGGCTTTCTTTTTCTTCTTGATTCAGTCTTGGCATGCTGTATGTTTATAGGAATTTATCCATGTCTTAGGTTGTTCAATTTGTTGGTATATAACTGTTTGTAACTTTTTAAATGATCTCTTAAATTTCTGTGACATCCATTGTAATATATCTTCTTTCATTTCTACATTTGTTTTTAGTCTTCTCTCTCTCTTTCTTGGTTAGTCTAGTTAAAGTTTATTTTGTTTTTTATGTTTTTTAAATCTCATAGTCAATTTTTCCAAATGTCTTTCTAGTCTCAATTTCACTTATTTCTGCTATAATCTTATTTCCTTCCTTCTGCTAAATTTGGGCTTAGTTTGTTCTCTTTTATAGTTATTTGATTTATAAAGTTATATTGTATATTTGATATTTCTTCTTTTTAAATGTAGATGTTTGTAGTTATAAACTTCTCTCTTAGTACTAATAGGTTTTGGTGTGTTATATTTTTGTTTTCACTTGCTTTAAGATATTTTCTAATTTTACTTTGGATTTTTTTGACCCAACTGTTGTCCAAAAGTGTGTTGTTTAATTTCCACATATATGTGAAGTTTCCTATGCTTCTTTATTACTGATTTCTACCTTTAATCCATGTGGTTAGAAAGGATATTTGGAATGATTTCAATCTTCTTAATTTTTAAGACATTTTTGTAAACTAGCATATGAGCTACCCTGGAGAATATTCCATGTGTACTTGAGAACAGTGTGTATTCTGCTGCTTTGGGTGGAACATTCTATATATTTTAAGTTAACTTGTTCTATATTAGTGTTCAAGTTTCTTGTTTCTCTATTGAATTTCTTTCTGGATGATCTATACATTATTGAAAGTAGGGTATTGAAATCTATTAGTATTGTATTGCTGTCTATTTCTCCCTTCATATCTGTCAATGATTTGTTTTATTTATTTAGGTGCTCTAGTGTTGGGTAGAAATATTTCTTGAACTGTGCCTTTGCAAATGCTTCCTTTTAACTAAAACTACTTCTCTTGTTGTCTGTAAAATTCCTATGTATTTATATTGATAAAATACGTAGATTATGCTGCAATAGCATGCAAGTCCTAAATTCATAGTTTAACACAATTAAACTAGTGATGCTCAAAGTATGATCCATGGATATATAGGAATACCTAAGATCTCTTTCAGAGTATTGGTGAGGGCAAATCTACTTTCAAAATAATATTGAAATGGTATTGCCCTTTAACCTTGTTGACGTTTGCATTGATGATGCAATGTTATGGATAAGACTGTGGTTTCAAATTGACCTACTATTAGATATCCTATTTTTCATTATACTTTTTGGCCAGAATGGGAAAAAAAAGGATAATTTCACTTAAAAGTATCCTTGAAGAAGTATAAAAATTATCAATTTTATTAAATTTGATCCTTGAGTGCACATCTTTTCAATATTCTATGTGACCCAATGGGAAGTATGCACTTCCACTACACATAAAAGCATGATGATTGTCATACAGGAAAAGTACTTGTGCAATAGAGCTGCAGGCTGAATTAGCACTTTTTAAAGAAATATCATTTTTACTTTAATGAATTACTGAAAATCTATGTTTATTTAAAATTGAGTATTTAGCATACCTTTTCTAAAATTAATGAATATAGAAAGTCTGTTGCTTCATGGAAAATAATTGAAAACTTTTATGACCAATGATTTGTATTAAGATTTCAAGTAAAAATCATTTAGAAAATCATAAATATCTTCCATAGTGAACTTGACAGCTCCCCATACCTAGAGATTTTGCAAATGAGATTTGTGATGTCAACAAATGTTATTTTAAAATATTGAATAAAAAAAATATCAAAAGCTGGAAGATCTGAATAACTCAGTAACCAGTTTTCCAGATGACCAATGCATGATATTATGTAATTATGCCTCCGTAAATATATCTATTTAAAATGAAGGATAGATGAAATGTTTTAATAATAACAAAGTATAAAAAGTTAATTGCTGTGACTTTAGATTCCTTATTAAAATTAACTCTTAAGAAACTGTGGTTTGTTGAGTATTTTTGTCTTATACCGAAGAGTAAGATCCATAATTATCTGAAAAACCTTCAAACACTCCTCTTACTTTCAACTACATATGTGTGCAAAGCCAGATTTCCTTCATTTGCTTCTATTAAAATGTTTCAAGTTATTAAATCTAGAACCAGATAAGAAAATTCAATTTTAACCTACTAAGGTGAAAGTAAAGAAACAATGTTACTGGATGCAACTTTTCTCACTAAATTAATTTTTTGGAATATATGTTTTATATAAAATATGCTATATTAAATATCAACATTCAGAAAACTAAGAACATGGTATCCGGCCCCATCACTTCATGGCAAATAGATGGGGAGACAGTGGCTGACTTTATTTTTCTGGGCTCCAAAATCACTGCAGATGGTGACTGCAGCCATGAAATCAAAAGACACTTGCTCCTTGGAAGGAAAGTTATGACCAACCTAGACAGCACATTAAAAAGCAGAGACATTACTTTGTCAACAAAGGTCCATCTAGTCAAGGCTATGGTTTTTCCAGTAGTCATATATGGATGTGAGAGTTGGACTATAAAGAAAGCTGAGTGCTGAAGAATTGATGCTTTTGAACTGTGGTGTTGGAGAAGACTCTTGAGAGTCCCTTGGACTGCAAGGAGATCCAACCAGTCCATCCTAAAGGAGATCAGTCCTGGGTGTTCATTGGAAAGACTGACGTTGAAGCTGAAACTCCAATACTTTGGCCACCGGATGCGAAGAGCTGACTCATTTGAAAAGACCCTGGTGCTAGGAACGATTGAGGGCAGGAGGAGAAGGGGACAACACAGGATGAGATGGTTGGATGGCATCACCTACTCAATGGATACGGGTTTGGGTAGACTCTGGGAGTTGGTTATTGACAGGAAGGCCTGGCGTGCTGCGGATCATTGGGTCGCAAAGAGTAGGACATGACTGAGCAACTGAACTGAACAGATAAAAAGTTTAAAATTTAATACATTTCTGTTTTAATTTGAAACAGGAATTATTGATAGGTAAATTAATATAAACAAATATTTTTCAATTTCAGTTATTAAGAAAGCAAAGGCGTTCTGAGACCAACATGTTTGAGAACCACTACAAAAATATATTTTTCATTTATGCTGCATCTTTGACATGAGATGATAGGAAACTGTATTCCAATTTGGTATTCATAGACCTGGGATAACAGAGAATATGCTGTCTTGTATTTGTACCATCTGTTTATTGTGAATCCTATCAAAAAAAAAAAAAACAGCAGGGAAGCAGACACATAGAAACATGCTAAATTCTGTGCAGTGGCTTAAAAATATTTAGATAGGGAAAACAAGTGAAGGAAGATGTAATTAAGAAGTTTTAAGCAGAAATTGACACTTAAGTTGGATTTCTAATTGAGTGACTGCATATAGACGAGAAGTGGTACAAGAGGATTATTCATAGAAAAACAACAGTAGGAAGATTCTTCCAGATTTGTCAAAAGTTGCCTTCATGATCATGAGGAACTTTGATTCCAGCTTTAATGGAGGGTCTACATTGGCTGGTAAGGGAGCATTATATATTCAAAAGCCAAGTAGCATTAGATTGTAAATGATTTTTTTAAAATGAAGCTGAAAAGTTGAGATTTGATTTACTTAACAAAAGGGTTTTGGCTTTGAGGAGGGAGGTGATATGTGCAGCATTTGAAGTTTAGATTGATGTTAATGGTTTATAGGATGATTAATTTGACAGTTCAGTTCAGTCACTCAGTTGTGTCCAACTCTTTGCGACCCCATGAATCACAGCACGCCAGGCCTCCCTGTCCATCACCAACTCCCAGAGTTCACCCAAACTCATGTGCATCGAGTCGATGATGCCATCCAGCCATCTCATCCTCTGTTGTCCCCTTCTCCTCCTGCCCCCAATCCCTCCCAGCATCAGAGTCTTTTTCAATGAGTCAGCTCTTCGCATGAGGTGGCCAAAATATTGGAGTTTCAGCCTTAGCATCAGTCCTTCCAAAGAACACCCAGCTTTAGGTGGAACTCTGTTAGAATTGGACATGGTTGGGACAAAAATTGGAAAGACCAGCTAAGGATTTTTGAACTAATTGTAAGTGTTAGTATGAATTTGTAAATAGTGCTGGGGTAGAGTTGGGTGGGGGATAGAAAAGATTAAGCGAGTAAAAATTTAAGACATAATTGGAAGAATAGCTAAATCAGTTTTGTTGACTTTCAGTATTGGGAATGAGATATTTGTCTGTTACTAACGTGCACTGTGAAGTTCCAGATGTTCAAGCTGGTTTTAGAAAAGGCAGAGGAACCACAGATCAAATTGCCAACATCCACTGGATGATTGAAAAAGCAAGAGAGTTCCAGAAAAACATCTATTTCTGTTTTATTGACTATGCCAAAGCCTTTGACTGTGTGGATCACAATAAACTGTGGAAAATTCTGAAAGAGATGGGAATACCAGACCACCTGACCCGCCTCTTGAGAAACCTATATCCAGGTCAGGAAGCAACAGTTAGAACCGGACATGGAACAACAGACTGGTTCCAAATAGGAAAAGGAGTACATCAAGGCTGTACATTGTCACCCTGCTTATTTAACTTATATGCAGAGTACATCATGAGAAATGCTGGGCTGGAAGAAGCACTAGCTGGAATCAAGATTGCCAGGAGAAATATCAGTAACCTCAGATATGCAGATGACACCACCCTTATGGCAGAAAGTGAAGAGGAACTCAAAAGCCTCTTGATGAAAGTGAAAGTAGAGAGTGAAAAAGTTGGCTTAAAGCTCAACATTCAGAAAACTAAGATCATGGCATCTGGTCCCATCACTTCATGGCAAATAGATGGGGAAACAGTGGAAACAGTGTCAGACTTTAGTTTTCTGGGCTCCAAAATCACTACAGATGGTGACTGCAGCCATGAAATTAAAAGACGCTGGCTCCTTGGAAGGAAAGTTATGACCAACCTAGATAGCATATTCAAAAGCAGAGACATTACTTTGCCAACAAAGGTCTGTCTAGTCAAGGCTATGGTTTTTCCTGTGGTCATGTATGGATGTGAGAGCTGGACTGTGAAGAAGGCTGAGTGCTGAAGAATTGATGCTTTTGAACTGTGGTGTTGGAGAAGACTCTTGAGAGTCCCTTGGACTGCAAGGAGATCCAACCAGTCCATTCTGAAGGAGATCAGCCCTGGGATTTCTTTGGAAGGAATGATGCTAAAGCTGAAACTCCAGTACTTTGGCCACCTCATGTGAAGAGTTGACTCATTGGAAAAGACCCTGATGTTGGGAGGGATTGGGGGCAGGAGGAGAAGGGGACGATAGAGGATGAGATGGCTGGATGGCATCACTGACTCGATGGATGTGATTCTGAGTGAACTCCAGGAGTTGGTGATGGACAGGGAGGCCTGGCATGCTGCGATTCATGGTGTCACAAGAGTCGGACATGACTGAGCGACTGAACTGAACTGAACTATCCTTTAATATATATCCTTCTGTGAAGCTTTCTTTCTACTCCCCTACTCAAAACCATTCTTCCCAGCACTTAGTGTCCACAGAGAGTATCTGTCCTAATTTGTATTATGATTTGTTTCCTTGCATGTATATTTAGATGGGTAGATATCTTTTAGATAATTTCCATGTACTACTTGAGCCTGACACAATGCTTGACACAACCAATGTTTAGTACTGTTGGTTGAGTACATGATGTTATTGTATGAATATAATTAATGTATCAATTGAAGAAGAATGGTTTTTATTCATTTATCTAAACTTCAGAACATGTGGATAAGTAACATTAAATAAATAGTAAAAATAAGTACATTGGCTGAATTTTTCAGGTTCAACTTGGTCTTATTAAATTTTAAAGGCAAAACTGGAATATATATGTGTGTGTGTGTGTGTGTATGTGTGTGTATATGTGTGTATACATATATATACATATATAATATAAAATACATAGTATGACATTCTTCTTCCTTCTCTGTTACTTAATAGTGTGGCATATGTTCCTAACAAATATTCATGTGAGTCAATGTGAGAAATGTTCAGACAAAATGATAGTGAAATGTAATATAAACTAAGACATAAGCCTACAGTTACATATCACTGGACATTTGCCAGATACTTTTCTAACAGCTTTCCACATACTGATTAATTTTATTTTCAAAATAACCCTATTATCTCTGCTTTATACATGAAGAAAATGAAATGCAGGATAGCTAGGTAACCTGCTCGATGTCAGACATGTGTATAAAATGTGTATGCAGCAGAAGCAGTATTTGTTTGAGGCAGTCTGTACTCCTGACATCTGTCTTTGAAACTGAGATTTTCCTACTATGACTTTACAGAGTTTAAAAAAAACTCATTGTAATGTTGTTAAATTCTATATGATGGTATTTTATATTTGTAAAGAGTGATGTTTTTCTTTCAAAAATAAGCAACTGGCTTTTGCCTAATGAAGAGTACAAAAATAATTCATAGTTGCTTAGAAGAATCCCATGCGTTTGTAGATCCAAAATAGTCAAATACTTCTTATTTTACAATGAAAATTGAAAGATAAAGTTTTAAAATCAGAAGATAATAATGCATAACTCTCCTGTGTACATTTAGAAACCAAATTCTAGAGTACAAATACAGAGTTGGATATGTAAATGATTCATAGCCTATGTGAATCTTGGAAATAGCAAAAGGCTCTTACTAAAAGAAAAAGGAACATATACATTAAGAATTTCTCAAAAAAAATGTGAACATGAGAGCTACTAAAATCATGAACACATCATCATTAGCATCATTAGCATCATCATTTTCATCAGTTGCTTTTTTATATATAGATACTGGGTTCATGATTCTGAATTAAATGCTCTAAATCCATAAAAATATTTTTAAAATTGCAAAAGAGCTAAAAAGAGAGCCTCTATATTTCTAGAGACATTAGAACAGCTGCTTATTTATTGACCAATGCTTAATAGTTTCTAATAATCAGAAGTATAATGTTTAAAATTTTTATTTTTAAATTTTCAAAATAGTTTATATATATATAAATCCTATATGAAAGAATTAACATAGATTTTAAATTATCTACTGAATGTTGGAGACTCTGACTCAATATTTCAAACCAATTAAGTCTCCCTATATATAGAGTTGACATTCGTACTTTAAAAGATCAAAGTGCCTTTTCTTTATTGTTTTGCTGTGGATATATTTATGATTTTTAGACAGAAAGTATTTTTTCCCACAAAAGTGTAGAGATTTGAAATAAAGAAGTAAAAATGATAATCTTTATATACTTAAGTGTATGATTAAATTCAGTGACATATTTGTTCTTTTGAAAAGAGAAAGTTTGCTTTTTTTAAAAAAAAAAAGCATTCAGTTTACATTCTATGAAACTAAGAACAACAACAAAAAACAGTTGTTCTAATTTTAATTGGTATGTTGAGCAATAGGTTAGAATTCAAATAATCACTCTGATTGTTTTGAAAGTAAGTAAAATATAGTGGATCAGTTCCCAATTAACTTGAGAAATATATGATGCACAGGTATACTTTTTTATGTAGAATGGATATGCTTGAAAATTTGTCAGATATTTGAGTTTTTTTTTAATTGAATTAGATTTTAGTGGCTAGATGAGGTTAAAATTAAAATAGTTCTGATCTAAAAAATGTTTCTAGTACTTTCAGAATAATAACTATATAAATGTACATGTTTAACATAGTATAGATTTATGTATGTCTGTGTGTGTGTTTTGAGTACAAAATAGATGAGTATATACTACTCACTTAATTTCAGTTTCCATTTGAATTATCCTTTTTTCTGAAGACCTAAACAAAATCACATAAATATTTGTAAAGACATTAGATGTCTTACGTGAAGATGTTCTTCTCTTTAAAAAATAGAACTAATATATTTTCCCTTCAAACGAGTACCTTAAGAGATAACGAATTACATCTCAAGACCACCTTGAGTATTTTTAAAATTGTGATTTCCCCTCCCTGGAGTGTCAGAATCATCTAGTTCAGTTATATGGGATTTAACCAAAATCCATAGATGATGCTGATACATGTAGAAACCAAAAATGTGTTGCTTTATTTCATTTCAAGTAACCCTAATTTACAGATAGCTTATAGTACATTCTGTACACTGTCTTGGATTCCAATGGCATTTGCCTCTAGCACCTTCAAACTCTGGCTTGCTGAGTAAGCAGCTCAGCTCTAGTCTGTGGGGCTCCTCCACCGGGAATAGGCAGTCGCACACCCAGAGGTTTTGTGTCCTCCTCCAATACTTGAATGACATGCCATAATCAGCAGGAACATGCAGCCAGATTTTGAGAGATCACTTAGCCAGAAGCAATCAGAAATGCAATGGAATTAGTCTACTGTCAGGAGTAATTTGATTAATGGAAATAAGCACCAGGGTAAATGTAGCCTCTCTTCTGTCCCTCTCAAAGACTACGCATCTGAGACATGGCCTCTCCATTTAGGATACCTGGATATGTACCATTTGGCTGAATTGTATTGTTTTGGCTGAACTGATTGTATTGTTTCATGGCTCATCAAGAGACCAGTAAAGTGCTTCTCATCCTTCCCTGTTTCACTAATTTTTATGGTCACTTTTTTTTTTTTAAAGGAACTCAGTCTAGAACATTCTATACCCCATTTAGAAGAAAACCATTTATTGTATTATGTCATATATGCTTATATTGAGAAGACGTCTTTAACTTATGTCTACCATAATGAAATGAGTCACAGGTAAAAACAAACAAACAAAAAACAAATCTTGTATTATAAGAGGTAAGAATGCAGAAACCAAAAGTTGTATACAGAACAAAACTTAGCTGCTCATGGTGTGTGATCCTCTAATGTGCTGTTGAGTTTGCTTTACCAGTATTTCCTAAGAATTTTTGCACCTCTATTCATTATGGATATTGGCCTGTAGTTTTGTAGTTGTATTTTCTTGTAGTTTCCTTATCTGACCTTGGTGTGAGGGTATTACTGGCCTCCTAAAATGAGTTTGAGTGTATTCTTTCCTCATCAATATTTTTGAAGAGTTTGATAAGGATTTCCATTCATTCCTCTTTAAATATTTGATAAAACTCAGTGAAACAATCTGGCCTATGCTTTTCTATGTTGGAAAATCTTTGATTACTGAGTCAATCTTATTATTAATCTGTTCTAATTTTCTATTTCTTCATGATTCAGTCATGGTAGTGAAGTGAAGTGAAAGTTGCTCAGTCATATTCAACTCTTTGAGACTCCATGGACTATACAGTCCATGGAATTCTCCACGCCAGAATACTGGAGTGGGTAGCCTGTCTCTTCTCCAGCAGATCTTCCTGACAAAGGAATTGAACCGGGGTCTCTCCTGCATAGCAAGCAGATTCTTTACCAACTGAGCTATCAGGGAAGTCCTTTCAGTCATGGTGGGTTGCATATAAATAGAAATGCATCCATTTTTTCTAGGCTGTACAATATGTTGGCATATAGTTGTTCACTGTAGTCTGAGATCATTTGTATTTCTGTGGTATCAGGTGTGAGGTCTCTCCCTTCATTTATAATTTTATTTGGCTCTTCACATACCATGATCAAGTGAAATTCATCCCTGAGATGGAAAGCAGTGGTTTACCATCTGCATTTCAATAAATGTGAGACACCACATTAATAGAATGAAAGATGAAAATCATGTGATCATCTCAATAGATGCAGAACAAGTATTTGATAAATTTCAACATCCATTTATAATAAAAGCTCTCAACAACTTGAATTTGGAATGATTATATCTCAACATAATGAAGGCCATTTATGACAAGCACACAACTAATATTATATTCAGTGGTGAAAGATTGGAAGCTTTTCCTCTAAGATCAGAAACAAGACAAGGATGCCTACTATGATGGTTTAGTCACTAAGTCATGTCCTACTCTTGCGACCCCATGGACTATAGCCCACCAAGTTCCTCTGTCTATGGGATTTTCCAGGTGAGAATACTAGAGTGGGTTGCCATTTCCTTCACCAGGGGATATTCCCAACCTAGGGATTGAACCTGGGTCTCCTGCACTGCAGGCATATTCTTTGCTGATTGAACTACCATCTTATTCAGCACATTACTGGAAGTAATTGCCTATGAATCAGGCAAGGATGATGAATGAATGAATGAATGAATAAATAAATAAATAAATAAAAGGCACCTGATTTGGAAAGTAAGAAAGAAAATTGTATCTACTTGAAGATAACATGGTTTTATGTATAGAAAATCCTAAATATCACTGAAAATCTGTTAGCTCTAATCAACAAATTCAGTAAAGTTTCAGGGTAAAAATCAAAGTACAAGTATCAGTTGTGTTTCTATTCACTGAAAATAAGTTATCTGAAAAGTAAATAATCTCATTTACAATAACCTCAAAACCAATAAAATACTTAGAAATAAATTTATCCAAGGAAGTGAAATATTTGTACACTAAAACTATGACATTTGTGAAATGGAAGAAGATGCAAATAAATGAAAAGCTATCCCATATTCATGAATTGAAAAAAAATAATATTGACAAAATGTCACACTACCCAAAGCCATCTATTGATTCGGTGTAATCTCTGTCAAGTTTCCAATGACTTTTTTTTGCAGAAGCAAAAAATATAATCTTAAATTATTTTGGAGCCATAAAGGTCCCCAAATAGCCCAAACAATTCTGAGCAAGAAAAAGAAAGAGGGAGGCATCACACTTCCTAATTTCAAACTATTTTACTAAGCCTTGGTAATCAAAATAGTATGATATTGGTATAAAAATAGACACAGAAGCATCTAGAACAGAGTTGAAAGCCTAGAAATAAATCCATGCCTATACTGTCAACTAATGTTTGACAGGGGAGCCAAGAATACTCAGTGGAGTCTCTTTAATAAGCAGTGCTGAGAAAATTTGATATCACATATTAAAAAATGAAACTAGACACCTGTCTTACACAATTCACAAAAATTATCTTGAAGTGGATTAAAGACTCAAATGTCAGAACTGAAACTAAAAAAATCCTAGAAGAAACAGAAATCTTCTTGACGTTGGTCTTCAGTCAGTCAATTCAGTAGCTCAGTAATATCCAACTCTTTGCAACCCCATGGACTGCAGCAGGCCTGGCTTCCCTGTCCATCATCAACTCCCAGAGCTTACTCAAACTCATTTCCATAGAGTCGGTGATGCCATCCAACCATCTCATCCACTGTTATCCCATTCTTCTCCCTCCTTCAATCTTTCCCAGCATCAGGGTTTTTTCCAAGAAGTCAGTTCTTTGCATCAGGTGGCCAAAGTATTGGAGTTTCAGATTCAGCATCAGTCTTTCCAATGAATAGTCAGGACTGATTTCCTTTAGGATAGACTAGTTGGATCTCCATGCAGTCCAAGGGACTTTCTTTCTTTTTTTAAAAAAATTTTTTTAAAAATCTTACAGTATAGTAAGTACCTTGAAAAGTACATTAGCACAGTAGAATCACAACTGAAGCAACTAGCACTCACAGTAGAACAGCTGGCATACAGGGGCTGGCATCAAGTGAACAGGCAAGGAGAGTTATTGACTGGAGGAGAGAGGATATGGGAACTAAAATGCTTTGAAGAATCTTCTCCAACACCACAGTTCAAAAGCATCAATTCTTTGGTGCTCTCTCACATCCTTACATGACTACTGGAAAAACCATAGCTTTGACTAGATGGACCTTGGTTGGCAAAGTAATTTCTCTGCTTTTTAATATGTTGTCTAGCTTGGTTATAACTTTTCTTCCAAGGAACAAGTGTCTTTTAATTTCATGGCTGCATCACCATCTGCAGTGATTTTGCTGCTGCTGCTGCTAAGTCGCTTCAGTCGTGTCCGACTCTGTGCGACCCCATAGATGTCAGCCCACCAGGCTTCCCGTCCCTGGGATTCTCCAGGCAAGAACACTGGAGTGGGTTGCCATTTCCTTCTCCAATGCATGAAAGTGAAAAGTGGAAGTGAAGTCGTTCAGTCGTGTCCGACTCTAGCGACCCCATGGACTGCAGCCTACCAGGCTCCTCAGTCCACGGGATTTTCTAGGCAAAAATACTGGAGTGGAATAAACTCAAAATGGATTAAAGATCTAAACGTAAGACCAGAAACTATAAAACTCGTAGAGGAGAACATAGGCAAAACACTCTCCGACATACATCACAGCAGGATCCTCTATGACCCACCTCCCAGAATATTGGAAATAAAAGCAAAAATAAACAAATGGGACCTAATTAACCTTAAAAGCTTCTGCACATCAAAGGAAACTATTAGCAAGGTGAAAAGACAGCCTTCAGAATGGGAGAAAATAATAGCAAATGAAGCAGCCGACAAACAACTAATCTCAAAAATATACAAGCAACTCCTACAGCTCAACTCCAGAAAAATAAACGACCCAATCAAAAAATGGGCCAAAGAACTAAATAGACATTTCTCCAAAGAAGACATACAGATGGCTAACAAACACATGAAAAGATGCTCAACATCACTTATTATCAGAGAAATGTAAATCAAAACCACTATGAGGTACCATTTCACACCAGTCAGAATGGCTGCGATCCAAAAGTCTACAAATAATAAATGCTGGAGAGGGTGTGGAGAAAAGGGAACCCTCTTACACTGTTGGTGGGAATGCAAACTAGTACAGCCACTATGGAGAACAATGTGGAGATTCCTTAAAAAACTGGAAATAGAACTGCCTTATGATCCAGCAATCCCACTGCTGGGCATACACACTGAGGAAACCAGAAGGGAAAGAGACACGTGTACCCCAATGTTCATCGCAGCACTGTTTATAATAGCCAGGACATGGAAGCAACCTAGATGTCCATCAGCAGATGAATGGATAAAGAAAGCAGTGGTACATATACACAATGGAGTATTACTCAGCCATTAAAAATAATACATTTGAATCAGTTCTAATGAGGTGGATGAAACTGGAGCCTATTATACAGAGTGAAGTAAGCCAGAAGGAAAAACATAAATACAGTATACTAACGCATATATATGGAATTTAGAAAGATGGTAACAATAACCTGGTGTACGAGACAGCAAAAGAGACAATGATGTGTAGATCAGTCTTATGGACTCTGTGGGAGAGGGAGAGGGTGGGAAGATTTGGGAGAATGGCATTGAAACATGTAAAATATCATGTAAGAAACGAGTTGCCAGTCCAGGTTCGATGCACGATACTGGATGCTTGGGGCTAGTGCACTGGGACGACCCAGAGGGATGGTATGGGGAGGGAGGAGGGAGGAGGGTTCAGGATGGGGAACACATGTATACCTGTGGCGGATTCATTTTGATATTTGGCAAAACTAATACAATTATGTAAAGTTTTAAAATAAAATAAAATTAGAAAAAAAAAGTACTGGAGTGGGGTGCCATTGCCTTCTCCGCAGTGATTTTGGGGCCCCCCCAAATAAAGTCTGTCACTATTTCCATTGTTTCCCCATCTATTTGTCATGAACTGATGGGACCAGATGCCATGATCTTCGTTTTCTGAATGTTGAGCTCTAAGCCAACTTTTTCACTCTCCTCTTTCACTTTCATCAAGAGGCTCTTTATTTCTTCACTTTCTACCATAAGGGTGGTGTCATCTGCATATCTGAGGTTATTAATATTTCTCCCGGCAATCTTGATTCCAGCTTGTGCTTCATCCAGCCTGGCACTTCACATGATGTATTCTGCATAAAAGTTAAATAAGCAGGGTGACAATACACGGTCTTGATGTACTCCCTTCCCGATTTGGAACCAGTCTGTTGTTCCATGTCCAGTTCTAACTGTTGCTTCTTGACCTGCATACATATTTCTCAGGAGGCAGGTAAGGTGGTCTGGTGTTCCCATCTCTTGAAGAATTTCCCACAGTTTGTTGTCCACACGGTCAAAGGCTTTGGCATATTCAATAAAGCAAAAATATATGTTTTTTGGAACTCTCTTGCTTTTTCAATGATCCAACAGATGTTGGCAATTTGATCTCTTGTTCCTCTGCCTTTTCTAAACCCAACTTGAACATATGGATATTGGTCTTGGCAATGTCCTTTTGGATATGACACCAACAGCACATGCAACAAAACCAAAAACAAACAAGTGAGACAACATCAAACTGAAAAGCGTCTGCAGAGCAAAAGAAATGTTCAACAAAATGGCAACTTGCAGAATGGAGGAAAATATTTCAAAAACATATGTGATAAGGGTTAATATCCACAATATTTAAGGAGTTCATAACTTAATACCAAAACAATTGAACAAAGACAAATCATTTAATTAAAAATAGACCAAGGACTTGAATAGAACTTCTTCCAAAGAAGACATTCAAATGGTCAATAAGTACATGATAAGGTGCTCAACATCACTAATTATTTAATCATCAGTAAGTGCAAATCAAAATAAGATATCATCTTATGCTTGCTAGTATGGTCATCATCAAAAAGACAAGAGATCGCAATTTTTGATGACAATGTGGTGAAAGTGAATCCTTAGTTAATAGAAGTGTAAATTGGCACAGCCACTGTAGGAAACAGTATGAAGGCTCAGCCCCAAATTTAAAATATTACTCAGCCATTAAAAAGAATACATTTGAATCAGTTCTAATGAGGTGGATGAAACTGGAGCCTATTATAGAGAGTGAAGTAAGCCAGAAGGAAAAACATAAATACAGTATACTAACGCATATATATGGAATTTAGAAAGATGGTAACAATAACCTGGTGTACGAGACAGCAAAAGAGACACTGATGTATAGAACAGTCTTATGGACTCTGTGGGAGAGGGAGAGGGTGGGAAGATTTGGGAGAGTGACATTGAAACATGTAGAATATCATGTAAGAAACGAGTTGCCAGTCCAGGTTCGATGCGCGATACTGGATGCTTGGGGCTGGTGCACTGGGACGACCCAGAGGGATGGTGTGGGGAGGGAGGAGGGAGGAGGGTTCAGGATGGGGAACACGTGTATGCCTGTGGCAGATTCATTTTGATATTTGGCAAAACTAATACAATTATGTAAAGTTTAAAAATAAAATAAAATTAAAAAAAAAATAGAACTGCCATATGATCCAGTGATTCAACTTCTGTCTATATATTTAAAAAAATTTAAAAAAAGAAATCATGATGAAATATCTGCACATTCATGTTAATAGCCATATTATTTACAATAGCCAAGACATGGAAACAAGCAGTGTCCATTCATTAATGAATGATAACATATATATATATATATATATATTTTTTTTAATGAAATGCTATTCAGCAATAAAAAGAAGGGAATCCACCATTGATGAAACATGGGTGGATCTTGAAGACATTATGCTAAATGAGATAAATCACACAGAGAAAGCCAAATGATTTCACCTATAGTTTGAAATTCTCCACCCCCACCAAATAATAAATCATAGGAACAAAGAACAGATAAATGGTTAGTGATTGTCAGAGTTGGGAGTAGACATGGGGGAAATGAGTGATAGTGGTGAAAGGATGTGAAACTTTCAGGTATAAGATAGATAAGTTTTGGGGATGTAATGTACAACATTGTGACTTTAACTTATAAGTATGTATTCTATATTTGAAAGTTGCCAAAAGAGTAGATATTAAAATTTCTCTCACAAGAGGAAAATAACTATGTGAGGTGATAGAAATTAACTAAAATTATTATGATAAATCACTTTGCAATATATACAGGTATCAAGTCATCATGTACACCTTAACTAATACAATGTTATATGTCAACACTATCTCAATAAAACTAGAAAAAATAACTCATCATATTTTTTGACCAGTACTTCCTAAAATTTTTAGTTCACAGTCTACTTTATGTGAGTATCTGAACTTCTTTTAGCTCTTTCTTTTATCCCATATGCCCACAAGATCTTACCGATCATTCAAAGGAAACTTTGTTTTTAGTTGCTAAGTCAAATCCTACTCTTTGCAAATTCCTTAGTAATAATTGTTTTCTGGGGGATGGAGGCTGTCAGATTTGTTTACCTGCTATTATGAAGTACAAGAAGTCATGACATGTACAAGAAGTGGAAGTAATACTATCTATTTTGACCAGTGGAAGACATGGGGGACAAAGATAGACAAGTTTAAGTTTGATTAGTACATTTCTAGCATGAATCCCTCAATATAAGCACTCATCTTCTCTTATTTTCCCTTTTCTGAGTGGACATTTAACTCAAAGAAAATTCATCTTAGAAATCTGAAGCATCTTTTTCATGAGGCTTAAGCTGAGCCTTGAAAATGGGGAGTGTACTTGTTCTTTTCCCTACAAATATGTAACCCTTCTGCTTAATATTTAGGGAATTCTCAATTGTGTGTTTTTTGGCAAGAAGAAATGTCCTACTTCCTAAGGTATATGTTTCCATGCCAACTGGCCTGATGTGCGCTAGTGAATGATTTTGTCTATCAAAAGTTTCTACCTAGAATTTTTCATATGGAGAAGATTGGGCAAAGATGATGTATTTCTCTGTACTGATGGTATATGGCAATGTATTCTCTGCGGTTGGGCCCTCCAGATCTGCTTTGCTTTTCTCGGTTTTCTAGTTTTCCAGTCTCCTAGTAACTCTGTGGGCTACTAATACATTTATTTTTTTGCTTAAGATAGCATCTGTTTATCGTTTAGCTTCCATTCAACAACTTGGTTAACACAGCCAAATATCATGTAGACACAGAACCACATGAAGTTTATCTCAGGTTAAGGAGTCAGCATGAACAGAGGGCTATATCCTTATACGGTATTATGGTACTTTAAAATGATTTTGTATTTTTCAGCATAATTAATAACATGAACAGATGTGTATGTCTGATCTAGTAAGCATATCTGTGACAAGAACCATGAAGTAAACAGAGGATGCTAATTAGACAACACCTGTCTCTGATGAAGATGAATGTGCGTATTTTCAGTCTTACAATTTGAAAAAGCTTTGTACATCTTCATGGAATTAGGAACTGGAAGAAAGTGGTATTGTCAGGGCTTGCAATGATAATGGAAGAAGGCCCACCTGTTACACCGCCTGTCCTCCATGCCATAGCTTCTCTACTGGAAAGTGGAACTTGTTGTAATAGAGGAAAGATCAGCAAGAATAACCAGTTTTTCATGATTTTGGAGTATAGGTTAAGGGAGCAAAGGTGGGTTCAATCAATTTTAATTCAAGACCACTTCTCTCCTTGTCCTGTTTACTTTCCCTGTGAGAAGAATGAGTCTGCACAATACCTGGGGATGAAAGAGAATAATCATTTGACTTTGAGAAAGTTGTCTTCTGCCTATGTGTACTTGCCTCTTTGCAGATGGAATGATTTCTGAACTCTGCTAAAGGCCAGATAGTTTACTTCAGAAAGATACTTTGCTTGTTGCTGCTTTATTGCAGCAACAATAAAGATCTTATATATAAAAAATATTTTTCAGCTATTAACCCAGCCTTTAAAAATTATATCTTATTACTACAGCCTGAAACTAGATGGCTTTAGGAGGGACTATAAGACCAATAAAGCATTCCGCATAGCATAATATGAAAGTCAAAGTAATGCTATTTTAATAAACATTTAAGTCCAGCTAAAGCCATCTGTATTTTAAACTATTTTACCTCTTTGCTGACCTGAAAGGGAAACTGCTATAGAGTGACACTTGTTTTTAATGCATATTATTGAGTAGTTGGCTTCTGAAGTTTGTAGAATCCATTTCAAAAATGAAGGCTGAAGTTTTAATGTGATTCCCTCGTGTTCTGTTTCTGCTAGACCTGTAAGTACTAGAAGTGCAGAGTTAATTGTGCATTTCACTCTGACTTCATCATTTAATAGTAAACCTAAATAGCATTTTGAGAAGAGTACATAATAAATGCATTCAGACACTACAGCTGTTTTTTGTCTGTTTTCCAAACACATAATGTGCTAATTTGGAAAAAAATCAACAACAGCTGCAAATACATGTCAACAGCAAGGTCTTCAAGGGAAGGCCTTAATAGGTTTTGTTAATCAGTGGTGCACCAGGTGTGAATAAATAATTAACACACTAGATAACAGAGCCCTGTTGCCCCTACTGCTGTAACTAAAGTTCTGATAGCCTTTCCTCTAAGTTCGGGATTTACCTGCAGTATTTTAAAGGAAAAAAAAAATCAATAAAACTAAAAATTCAATAAAACTAAAGTAAGTTTAAAAGTAAAACAGAATATTGGGTATGGATAACAGGAAAGTTATCTTACATAATTTAAATGCATTTTAATCTTATAAATAAAAGTAGATGTCAATCTATTTCATTGGTATACCTAACAGCAAGTGATTGTGAAATGCACACCAGAACTCTGTGGTTATTACACTTAAATCTAGTGCTGTGTCAATAAATCTACATGTATTTTAAAAAATACTTCATAGAAGAATAGAAAAAAGTGTAAAACATTAATTAAAAATCAAGTGTAAAATAGACTTGAAATCTTAACTTTTGTGAAGATTTAATATTTAGTTGGATATTAACAAACCAACATGATGGAAAATTTATCATCTTATGGGAGAATGTATGAGGCACTGGCTTTAGAATATGCTGGTGGTTCTCAGAGTGGTCCCAGGACCAGCTGCAACAACACTACCTAGGAATCGGTTAAAAAGGCAAATTCGCAGGCCCTATTCAGACTTACTAAATCAGAAACGTGGGGGCAGGACCCAGAGATCTATAGAATAAAAAGCCCCTCCAGGTGGTTTTGATGCTTTCTAAGGGCATTGTTCTATTCTTGTCAATAATTCATATTACAGAGTAGTGTTCATTGTCCAGTGTATGGTTTGGTGACTAAAGCCCACATCTGGGAACAAAATCTGTTTAGTATCCCACACATTGTCAGATAAAACACCAGCTGTTGGTGTCATGTCACTGTTAAGCTTGGTGAGAGGCACCAAACAGGAGAAATGCTATGCTACCAAATTATTTTTCTGTTACTGTAGGTAGTGGCCTGTGTGGAAGGAAGTCAGCTATTGCAGAAGTACAGTGTTCCCAAGGGAAGATTTTGCCACACTTCTTCACCTCATGGGTGTTGAGATTAACTTCAAAGCTAAAGGTGGAAACTTCAAGGGATTGACTAATAGTTACCATTTTCAAAACTTTCACTCCTCCACCAGTAGTAGGATCGATGTTGACCTGTCAACTGATAATTGCAATCAGCAGAATGTTAGAGGAGCCCATGGCAAATGCTACTGCTTTACCAAGCTTTGAAGAAAAGTTCCAGGGTCTTCCATAGATGATATGAACATCTTAGAAAATGATTAGACTTGAACCATCCTGTCCCTTTCACTCACACCTCAGTGGCACTTGTCTAGAACATGTTTTCACAAGAGGATCATTCATTAATATGGTGGACAACTGGCATTGGAAGATAAGGAGGAGAAGAAAGGGCCAAAGTCATCAGGGGAAATTCAATCCTTGCCCACTGAAGGCTCCCACTCTGCAAAACTAATTCTTAGGAACTGAATGTTTGTGTCCCTGCAAAATTAATATGTTGAAGTTCTAGCCCCCAAGGTGTTAGTATTGGAGACGGACACTTTGGGAAGATTTACATGAGATAATGAGGGTGTGGTTCTCATGGTGGGAATAATGCCCTCATAAAAAGAGACACCAGAGAGCTTGCTCTTTCACTCTCTCCAGTGCAGGCACTGAGGGCACTCAGGAAAGGCCACATGAACACACAGTGAGAAGGCAGTCCTCTAAAAACCAGCAAGAGTGCCTTTGCTGGAACCCAGCCATAATGGCATTCTGATCTCAGATTTCTCACCTCCAGAACTGTGAGAAAATAAATTGCACTTATTCAAACAACTTACATTTAAAACTGAAGAACTACAACAATACTTTGCTTGAATTAAAGTCAAAAACTAAAGTCATAATTTAACTTGTATTCTATTAACTTAAACTTCCCAGAGTAAAATTCTTAGTTCAGTTCAGTTCAGTTGCTCAGTCGTGTCCAACTCCCTGCTACCCCATTTAACGCAGCATGCCAGGCCTCCCTGTCCATCACCAACTCCCAAAGTTTACCAAAACCCATGTCCATTGAGTCGGTGATGCCATCCATCATCTCATCCTCTGTCATCCCCTTCTCCTCCTGCCCTCAATCTTTCCCAGCATCAGGGTCTTTTCCAATGAGGCAGTTCTCATCAGGTGGCCAAAGTACTGGAGTTTCAGCTCCAACGTCAGTCCCTCCAATGAACACCCAGGACTGATCTCCTTTAGGATGGACTTGTTGGATCTCCTTGAAGTCCAAAGGACTCTCAAGAGTCTTCTCCAACACCACAGTTCAAAACATCAATTCTTCTGTGTGCAGCTTTCTTTATAGTCCAACTCTAAAATCCATACATGACTACTGGAAAAACCATAGCCTTGACTAGACGGAACTTTGTTGGCAAAATAATGTCTCTGCTATTTAATATGCTGTCTAGGTTGGTCATAACTTTCCTTCCAAGGGGTAAGCATCTTTTAATTTCATGGCTGCAATCACCATCTGCAGTGATTTTGCAGCCCCCCAAAAATAAAGTCAGCCACTGTTTCCCATCTATTTCCCATGAAGTGATGGGACCAGATGCCATGATCTTCATTTTCTGAATGTTGAACTTTAAGCCAACTTTTTTACTCTCCTCTTCCACTTTCATCAAGAGGCTTTTGAGTTCCTCTTCACTTTCTGCCATAAGGGTGGTGTCATCTGCATATCTGAGGTTATTGATATTTCTCCCAGCAATCTTGATTCCAGCTTGTGCTTCTTCCAGCGAAGCGTTTCTCATGATGTACTCTGCATATAAGTTAAATAAGCAGGGTGATAATATACAGCCTTGACATACTCCTTTTCCTATTTGGAACCAGTCTGTTGTTCCATGTCCAGTTCTAACTGTTGCTTCCTGACCTGCATACAGGTTTCTCAAGAGGCAGGTCAGGTGGTCTGGTATTCCCATCTCTTGAAGAATTGTCCACAGTTTATTGTGATCCACACAGTCAAAGGCTTTGGCACAGTCAATAAAACAGAAATAGATGTTTTTCTGGAACTCTCTTGCTTTTTCCATGATCCAGCGGATGTTGGCAATTTGACCTCTGGTTCCTCTGCCTTTTCTTAAACCAGCTTGACAATCTGGAAGTTCACGGTTCACATATTGCTGAAGCCTGGCTTGGAGAATTTTGAGCATTACTTTACTAGCGTGTGAGATGAGTGGAATTGTGCAGTAGTTTGAGCATTCTTTGATATTACCTTTCTTTGTGATTGGAATGAAAACTGACCTTTTCCAGTCCTGTGGCCACTGCTGAGTTTTCCAAATTTGCTGGCATATTGAGTGCAGCACTTTCACAGCATCATCTTTTAGAATTTGAAATAGCTCAACTGGAATTCCATCGTCTCCACTAGCTTTGTTTTTGGTGATGCTTCTTAAGGCCCACCTGACTTCACATTCCAGGATGTCCAGCTCTTCCAACATCACAGAAGACTCTATACAGCGACATCACCAGATGTTCAACACTGAAATCAGATTGATTATATCCTTTGCAGCCAAAGATGGAGAAGCTCTATACAGTCAGCAAAATTCTGTTAAGCTACCCTAAATTACCTATGTAATTTTCTTTTGCTAGCTTGAGCAGGTTAAGACATTAAATGATCTTTATTCCTTATTCATAAAGATGCTTTTGGCTTTGGGGAAAAAAGACATCCCTCTCCAAAATTCAGGAACACTGAATTCTTTCAAAGGCAAACTCTTTTACCCTCTGGATCCTAGTGGGGCTTCTCTTGGTCAGAGGATGGTGAGGATGTGTTTTTAGGAAGGGCAGTTCTCCGCTAGCCTTGTGGGGAGGTGACTGGAAGCTTTTTCTGTTTATTGAGGGATATAATGACCTTTTATTCTCAGCTCAGCAGCTTTGGCCCATGATTAGAAGTTGATATAAGGTGTCTTTACAAGATATCTTATATCTCTTTGAAAAATGAGTCTTAAAATATGAAACCCCAAATTAATTATAATCATAACCCCATATTTACTAAGAAGTTATCATGTGAAACACAATGTACTAAGACTTACAATAAATCACTAATCTTCCAAACCAGCCTGATGATGGGTATCAGTAATATTAGATGAATTGTGTCTTCCTAAAATTCATATGCTTAAGTCCTAACCCATAACAATACCTCAGAATGTGACTTATTTGACAATAGTACATTTACTTAGGAAATCAAATTAAAATAAGATTATTAAAGTGGGTCCTAATCCAGTGATTTAGGCTTTAGCAGTATGTGAAACTAGAACTTCCAGATGTACAAACTGGGTTTTGAAGAGGCAGAGGAACCAGAGATCAAATCGCCAACATTTGTTGGATCATGAAGAAAGCAAAGGAATTCCAGGAAAACATCTATTTCTACTTCATTGACTATGCTAAAATCTTTGACTGTGTGGATCACAACAAACTGTAGAAAATTATTGAAGAGACGGGAGTACCAGACCACCTTACCTGTCTCCTGAGAAACCTGTATGGGGGTCAAGGAGCAACAGTTACAATCAGATATGAAACAACTGACTGGTTCAAAATTGGGAAAAGAGTACAACAAGTCTGTATATTTTCACCCTGCTTTTTTAACGTCTATGCAGTGTACATCATAGGAAATACAAGGCTGGATGAATCACAAGCTAGAAATAAGATTGCTGGGAGAAATATCAACTACCTCAGATATGCAGATGATACCACTCTAATGTAGACAGTGCCAAGGAACTAAAGAGCCTCTTGATGAGGGTGAAAGAGGAGAGTGAAAAACCTGACTTGAAACTCAACATTCAAAAAACTAAGATAATGGTCTCCAGTTCCATCACTTCATGGCAAATAGAAGGGGGAAAAGTGGAAACAATGAAAGATTTTATTTTCTTGGGCTCCAAAATCACTACAAATGGTGATTGTAGCCATGAAATTAAGACACTTGCTCCTTGGAAGAAAAGCTATTGCAAACCTAGATAGCATGAAAAGAACAGAGACATCACTTTGCCAACAAAGGTTCATGTAGTCAGAGCTACGGTTTTTCCAGTAGTCATGTATAGATGTGAAAGTTGGTCCATAAAGAAGGCTGAGCCCTGAAGAATTGATGCTTTTTTATTGTGGTGCTGGGGAAGACTCTTGAGAGTCTCTTGGACAAAAAGCTAGTAGAAGACAAACCAGTTAACAAACCATTTAATTCTAAAGGAAATCAACCCTGAATATTCATTGGAAGAACTGATGCTGCAGCTGAAGCTCCAGTACTTTGGCCACCTGATATGAAGAGCAAACTCATTGGAAAAGACCCCGATGCTGGGGAAGATTGAGGGCAAGAAGAGAAGGGGGTGACAGAGGATGAGATGGTTCGATGGCACCCCCAACTCAATGGACATGAGTTTCAGCACACTCCGGGAGATAGAAGAGGACAGAGGAGCCTGGCATGCTACAGTCCATGGGGTCACAAAGAGTCAGACAGGACTTAGAGCGTGAACAATAACAACCCCAGTATAATCAAGGTCTTTATGCAAAGGTGGAATTTGAACAGACAGGAACACCGGGAGAAGGTATGTAAATATGAAGGCAGCGATTTGGGTGATGCTTCTACAAGCCAAAAGACACCAAAGATGCCAGCAACCCACCTGCAGCAAGGGGAGATTCATGGAACAGAATCTTCTTCCCCATCCCCAGAAAAAATAGCTCGGTTCACCTTGATCTTGGTCTTTTAGCCTCCAGGACTGAGTAAAGTCAATTTCTATTATTTAAGCCACTCTATTTGTGGTACTTAATACAGCTCGGGGAACTATTACAGTTAATATTTCTGTTTTATAAATGAGAAAATTGTATTAAACTCATTTATAACTCATTATTAAACTCATTTAAAAACTCATTAACAGGTGGTATAGTGGATGGTCTCTAGGGTAGCCCCATGATCCCCACCTCCCCATGTTCATTCTCCTGTGATCCCTACCCCTTGAATGTGTGTAGAACCTATGATTTGCTCCTAACCAATCCATTATGAGAAAAATGATGGGACATACATGATTGATGATCTGCACTGAATTCTGTTACATAAGATGGTAACATCTGTCTTATTAGGGGACTCTCTTCTACTGGCTTTAAAGAAGTGAATTATCATGTCTTGAGCACCCATATTGGGGGTGGGGGTGACAAGAAGCTGAATGTAGCTTCAGCCTGGCAGCAAGCGAGAAGCTGAGGTGTCTCATTTTGGCAACCTTGAGGAACCAAAAGCTGCCAACATCTACAGTGTGAAAGCAGACCCTTCCTTGGGGGACACCCAGATGAAAACCCAGCCCGGGCCAACACACTGATTGCAACCTTGAGGAGAATCCAACTAGGCCATGAGCAGATACCTGAATACAGAAACTGACATAACAAATGTGCTCAAGGCACTTTTAAAGTTTATCACTTTTAAATTTGTAATTTTTTTTTTTTTTCAGCACTAGATAGCTAATGCAGGTGGTACCTCCTTAAAACTCCATTGTTGGCAGATAAAGACAACTCCCATCCCTCCCATCCATGTTTTGTTGAATAAAAAACTTGGAGATTCCAGAGACTTTTTTTTTTTTTTTTTTTAATCACTGCTCTGTTGTACGGAGCAAAAGGCACCACACTTCAAGACCATGGTGAATTTAGGATTCTGAATTTAATGTTAGAAGACTTGCTTTTAATCCTTATCACTGCTGCTTATATGACAGGAGGACCTGAGGCAAATTTATTAACATGTTTTCTTCTCTATTGTAAAACAGGATTAATACTGTATGTGAAAGAACCTAGTACAAGGTGTGACATATACTTAGTTCAGTTCAGTCTCTCAGTTGTGTCCAACTCTTTGCAACCCCATGAATCTCAGCACGCCAGGGCTCCCTGTCCATCACCAACTCCCGGAGTTCACTCAAACTCATGTCCATAGAGTCAGTGATGCCGTCCAGTCATCTCATCCTCTGTCATCCCCTTCTCCTCCTGCCCTCAATCCCTCCCAGCATCAGAGTCTTTTCCAATGAGTCAACTCTTCGCATGAGGTGGCCAAAGTATTGGAGTTTCAGCTTCAGCATCAGTCCTTCCAATGAACACCCAGGACTGATCTCCTTTAGGATGGACTTGTTGGATCTCCTTGCAGTCCAAGGGACTCTCAAGAGTCTTCTCCAACACCATAGTTCAAAAGCATCAATTCTTCGGTGCTCAGCCTTCTTCACAGTCCAACTCTCACATCCATACATGGCCACTGGAAAAACCATAGCCTTGACTAGATAGACCTTTGTTGGTAAAATAATGTCTCTGCTATTTAATATGCTATCTAGGTTGGTCATAACTTTCCTTCCAAGGAGTAAGCGTCTTTTAATCTCATGGCTGCAGTCACCATCTGCAGTGATTTTGGAGTCCCCCAAAATAAAGTCAGCCACTGTTTCCACTGTTTCCCCATCTATTTCCCATGAAGTGATGGGACCAGATGTCATGATCTTTGTTTTCTGAGTGTTGAGCTTTAAGCCAACTTTTTACTCTCCTCTTTCACTTTCATCAAGAGGCTTTTTAGTTCCTCTTCACTTTCTGCCATAAGGGTGGTGTCATCTGCATATCTGAGTTTATTGATATTTCCCCCGGCAATCTTGATTCTAGCTTGTGCTTCTTCCAGCCCAGCGTTTCTCATGATGTACTCTGCACATAATTTAAATAAGCAGGGTGACATATACTAGGAATTAATAAATGCTTCTTTTTTCCTACTTCTCCATCTTTTAAAATTCTTGAACAGAGCCATATGTATATTATACACACACACACACACACACACACACACACACACACACACCAAGAACCTAGAAGTGGATAAAGTTAGGACCTTTGAATGAGCTGGGATATAACTGGGTTAAATTAACAAGTGACACAAGGAGACTGGCCCCATTTTAGTGACATTACAGATTATAAAGTATTATCATAACATACATAATTTCATGGCAATATTTCATGGTCTTCTACAAATCCTGGTCCACAAGAGGTCCATAAGAAACATGTGCACAGCTTACTCCCAGCAGCCACTTTGTTATTAATTATTTTTATCAATTATTTTTGCAAATAATACCTTTGCTCAACTGCCCTGCTTGCTTAAGGGTTATATATTCTGTGATAACTTTGGCATCATTTTAACTGTATAGCAACAGTGAATAATTTTGGACTCAAGGTAGGTAGAAAGTAAAGACACTCTTGCATTGGATACTCAAAACTTAGGGAATTATTGTCCCAGGAGGGGTGGGATTATGAGGAAGTCCTTACAAAGCATACATCTGATACTTGACATGATACATGGTATATAGTAATTACTCAATGAATTGTGTTTCTTAAAAATCTATTATCAAGAAGCTAAAAAGTAAGAGTTTATCAAATCAGCTATCACTATAGATACACAGAACTGAAAGTAATTCTGGGGAACGTACTTTCTTTCTGAAGAGCTTTATGTTTTCTTCTGGATAAAGTTGGCCATATATACCCAGTTTTGTTTAAGAAATAATTGCTACTGTCTGGCAATGTTCAGGGAAGCTTCCTTTCAACAGGAAGCATATGTTCTGAAAGGTGACAAGGATGTTTATATTTATTTTAGCCAGCCAGAGGTATTTTCTCTCTGGTTTTGTTCATAGAATCCGAGTGCTTTATTTTCCATCAAACTGAGGAAGATTTCAAGTTCCTACTTATTTTTAAAGGCCCATATATATATTTTGTCTTTTTTTATACTCTTACAAAATGTAATTTCTGGAAAAGTGCACATGTGTATTACATTGAGCTAGAGCCATCTATCACGCAAGTGATACTTAGAAGATAAACAAAACACATTAACATTTAAACAAAAATGAGTTTTGCCCCATCATGTTTTCTACTTCTGGTAAAACAACAGTGAGAAAGAGCAACAGAACAAAAATACCTAAGGGGAAACGTGATTCAACCTGCAGTAAAGCTGGATTCTTGTGATGGGGAAACATTTTATAATGAGGTATGACTGAATTAAACACCTGGTTGTTGCAATATCAAACTAAATCACCTCTTTTGAACTCAATTTCACTCATGAAATAACTGTAGTTGTATTTTTTTTTAAACACATAGAGAAAATAAACTCATCAACAATAATTGTACTAAATTGGTCCTAAGGTAATAGGAAGCTGGCTTCAAAAAGGCCACATTATCATCTCTTCCTAATTAATAAGGCCACACGAACTTTGTATTTGTTCATCTCCATAAGTTAATTTTGATAAATGATTGCATAATGCCTGTCTTACTAACATATCTCCAAGTGTAGGTTACCAATTTATCTCATCCCTCTTCTATTCAGTTTCTTTTAATAGGTAGATGACTAAGTATGTCTGAGCTGCTATGACAAAATATCATACACCAGGTAGCTGGTATTTCTCATAGTTCTGCAGGCTGAGAAGTCCAAAATTAAGGTGTCAGCAGATTTAGTGTCTGGTGTGGGCCTGTGTCCTGGCTCATAGATAGTCATCTTCACTCTGTGTCCTCACATGGCAGAAGGGATTAGGGAGCTCTTGGGGTTTCTTTTATAAGGGCACTAATTCATCTCATGGAAAATAGATGGGGAAACAGTGGCAGACTTTATTTTTGGGGGCTCCAAAATCACTCCAGATGGTGACTGCAGCCATGAAATGAAAAGATGCTTACTCCTTGGAAGAAAAGTTATGACCAACTGAGACAGCATATTAAAAAGCAGAGACATGACTTTGTCAAAATAGGTCCATCTAGTCAAGGCTATGGTTTTTCCAGTAGTCATGTATGGATGTGAGAGTTGGACTATAAAGAAAGCTGAGTGCTGAAGAATTGATGCTTTTGAACTGTGGTGTTGGAGAAGACTCTTGAGAGTCCCTTGGACAGCAAGGAGATCCAACCAGTCTATCATAAAGGAAATCAGTCCTGAATATTCATTGGAAGGACTGATGTTGAAGGTGAAACTCCAATACTTTGGCTACCTGATGTGAAGAGCTGACTCATTTGAAAAGACCCTGGTGCTGGGAAAGATTAAAGGTGGGAGGAGAAGGGGACGACAGAAGATGAGATGGTTGGATGGCATCACCTACTCAATGGACATGAGTTTGAGTAAACTCTGGGAGTTGGTCACGGACAGGAAAGCCTGGCATGCTACAGTCCGTGGTTCACAAAGAGTCAGACATGACTGAGCAACTGAACTGAATTCAATTCATGACTTAATCACTTCCAAAGGCCCTACCTCTTAATACTATCACATGGGGGTGGAGGGTTTATGATTTCAATATATGAATTCAGGGAGTGGAAGACATAACCATGTAGCCCATAACAGTAGGTGATCAAAATGATAATTTTGTAAAGCAGTACTACTATGCATAATGATGTGTGCTGTGCTTAGTTGTTCAGTTGTGTACGATTCTGTGAAACTTCATGGAATATAGCCTGCCAGTCTCCTCTGTCCTTGGGGATTCTCTAGGCAGGAAATCTAGAGTGGGTTGCCATGCCCTCTTCCAGGGGATCTTCTCATACATAACGATAGCCAATATCTAGTAAATATTTTCTTTAAATCAGATTTATTATCCTAGGAGTTTTATATACATTAACTCATTTAATAAGATCCTTCCTAAGGAAAAAAGCTAGAATCAAGATTGCCAGGAGAAATATCAATAACCTCAGATATGTAGATGACACCACCGTTATGGCAGAAAGTGAAGAAGAACTAAAAAGCCTCTTGATGAAAGTGAAAGAGGAGAGTGTAAAAGTTGGCTTAAAACTCAACATTCAGAAAACTAAGATCATGGCATCTGGTCCCATCACCTCATCGCAGATAGTTGGGGAAACAGTGGAAACAGTGGCTGACTTTATTTTGGGGGCTCCAAAATCACTGCAGATGGTGATTGCCGCCATGAAATTAAAAGACGCTTACTCCTTGGAAGGAAAGTTGTGACCAACCTAGACAGCATATTAAAAAGCAGAGACATTACTTTGCCAACAAAGGTCCATCTAGTCAAGGCAATGGTTTTTCCAGTAGTCGTGTATGGATGTGAGAGTTGGACTATAAAGAAAGCTGAGCCGAAGAATTGAGCTCTTAAGCTGTGGTGTTGGAGAAGACTCTTGAGAGTCCCTAGGACTGCATGGAGATCCAACCATTTTATCCTAAAGATCAGTCCTGGGTGTTCGTTGGAAGGATGTTGAAGCTGAGGCTCCAATACTTTGGACACCTGATGCAAAGATCTGACTCATTTGAGAAGACCCTGATGCTGGGAAAGATTGAAGGCAGGAGGAGAAGGGGATGACAGAGGATGAGATGGTTGGAAGGCATCACCAACTCTATGGACAGGAGTCTGTGTAAACTCTGGGAGTTGGTGATGAACAGGGAGGCCTGGCATGCTGCAGTCCATGGAGTTGCAAAGAGTTGGATACGACTGAGCAACTGAAGTGAATAGAACTGAATCCTTCCCCTGGAGAAGGGAATGGCTACCCACTCCAGTATTCTTGCCTGAAGAATTCCATGTACAGAGGAGCCTGGCAGGCTATAGTCCCTGGGGTTTCAAAGAGTTGGACATGACTGAGAGACTTTCACTTCATTTCCTAATGCTTACCTCTCCAAGATTATAGGAATTCTCATTCTCTAAACTTATCCTTAAATCTTCAGCTTAATATAAGAAAGATCACCTGGCTGTCAAGAATGACTCAGCATTCCCTGAGACTACTATGTTCTTTTCCACCTCTGAACCTTGGCTTCCATGTTACTTTTTGCCTAGAATGCTTTTTTTTTTTAATTCTTCCACTTTGGTTCCAACCATCTTTAAGAACTGGTTTTGCATATCACTTTTTTTTTAGAGAGACTTCCTTAACCCACAGTAATTAGAAAGGGAACCCCATCTTTGGACTTGAGAGAGTTAATTCTTAGGTAGTTTGATAAGGAGTCAAGGGCCCTTGAGGGGGAAAAAGAGGTCCAGGGCTCTCAAGGTGGAGAAAAGGGACAAAGGTTTTTTTTTTCCTACATTGCTTTGTCTTAGTTACATAAGAGGTTTTTTTTTTTTTTTTTTTTTTTTTCTTGAACTCTGAGTTGTTATGATCAGTTCAGTTCAGTCACTCAGTCGTGTCCGACTCTGCAACCCCATGAATCACAGCATGTCAGGCCTCCCTGTCCATCACCAACTCCCAGAGTTCACTCAGACTCACGTCCATCGAGTCACTGATGCCATCCAGCCATCTCATCCTCTGTCATCCCCTTCTCCTCCTGCCCCCAATCCCTCCCAGCATCAGGGTCTTTTCCAATGAGTCAGCTCTTCGCATGAGGTGGCCAAAGTACTGGAGTTTCAGCTTTAGCATCATTCCTTCCAAAGAAATCCCAGGGCTGATCTCCTTCAGAATGGACTGGATGGATCTCCTTGCAGTCCAAGGGACTCTCAAGAGTCTTCTGCAACACCACAGTTCAAAAGCATCAATTCTTCAGTGCTCAGCCTTCTTCACAGTCCAACTCTCACATCCATACATGACCACAGGAAAGACCATAGCCTTGACGAGACAAACCTTTGTTGGCAAAGTAATGTCTCTGCTTTTCAATATGCTATCTAGCTTGGTCATAACTTTCCTTCCAAGGAGTAAGCATCTTTTCATTTCATGGCTGCAGTCACCATCTGCTGTGATTTTGGAGCCTCAAAAAATAAAGTCTGACACTGTTTCCACTGTTTCCCCATCTATTTCCCATGAAGTGATGGGACCGGGTGCCATGATCTTTGTTTTCTAAATGTTGAGCTTTAAGCCAACTTTTTCACTCTCCACTTTCACTTTCATCAAGAGGCTTTTGAGTTCCTCTTCACTTTCTGCCATAAGGGTTGTGTTATCTGCATATCTGAGGTTATTGATATTTCTCCCAGCAATCTTGATTCCAGCTTGTGCTTCTTCCAGCGAAGCGTTTCTCATGATGTACTCTGCATAGAAGTTAAATAAGCAGAGTGACAATATACAGCCTTGACATACTCCTTTTCCTATTTGGAACCAGTCTGTTGTTCCATGTCCAGTTCTAACTGTTGCTTCCTGACCTGTATACAGGTTTCTCAAGAGGCAGGTCAGGTGGTCTGGTATTCCCATCTCTTGAAGAATTTTCCACAGTTTATTGTGATCCACACAGTCAAAGGCTTTGGCATAGTCAATAAAGCAGAAATAGATGTTTTGCTGGAACTCTCTTGCTTTTTCCATGATGCAGCAGATGTTGACAATTTGATTTCTGGTTCCTCTGCCTTTTCTAAAGCCAGCTTGAACATCAGGAAGTTCACGGTTCATGTATTGCTGAAGCCTGGCTTGGAGAATTTTGAGCATTACTTTATTAGCATGTGAGATGAGTGCAATTGTGCGGTAGTCTGAGCATTCTTTGGCATTGCCTTTATTTGGGATTGGAATGAAAACTGACCTTTTCCACTCCTGTGGCCACTGCTGAGTTTTCCAAATTTGCTGGCATATTGAGTGCAGCACTTTCACAGCATCATCTTTCAGGATTTGGAATAGCTCAACTGGAATTCCATCACCTCCACTAGCTTTGTTCGTAGTGATGCTTTCTAAGGCCCACTTGAATTCACATTCCAGGATGTCTGGCTCTAGGTCAGTGATCACACCATCGTCATTATCTGGGTTGTGAAGATCTTTTTTGCACAGTTCTTCTGTGTATTCTTGCCACCTCTCCTTAATATCTTCTGCTTCTGTTAGGCCCATACCATTTCTGTCGTTTATCAAGCCCATACTAGTAAGAGTGATTTAAAGCTAATGGTAAGGAAATTGAGTAAACAGAAAGAAACAAAAGACAACTCCAAAATAAAATAAAAATGCAAAATGAGAATTTACATTATGTGGTCCTTTAGAATGAGCAAACTGCTTACATTTTTGCAAGATAGATTCATCTGCTTCTTAAGAGTGAAATAATGTTAAAAACAAGGAGGCTTAGTTAAAGTTAGTTTTAATGTATTTTTGATGATTAATGATAACTCTAGTTTGACTACTTTGAGGACTGATATTTAAATAGGAATCAAGTAGTGTTTAAATAGCAAACAAATTCTTTGAATATTTAATCTATGGCTTTCAGAAGTCAGATACAGAAATAAAAACTATATATATTAAGATAAATATTGAAAACAAATCAAAATGATATGTACTGTAAATGGCATGCATTATTTATAGAATCGATTACAATCAGAAGTATTACATATGCACGTATATCAATTATGTTAAGTAGATTTCAGATATTTAATGACTAAAGACTTTCATAGCAGCCTCAGAACTAATTATAAAATGAACAAGCTATTATCCATCTTTCTAGATGTTTCTGAAATAACTTTGAATATTTACCATTGTTTTGAGCTAGGTATTATATATTAGTTTTATACATTTGACAGGAATTAAATCTATTAGTCAAATATATTTGCATTCATTTTATTCACTAAATCCAAAGGAATTTTCTCAGGATGACAGACATTTTGAGACTCTGAAATACAATGTCTTGAAAGTCTTAGGGTTAGATATAATACCATTATCATAGCTAGTGCCCAAGAAATAGATGTAATAATTAATTACTTAACATTGATAAGACAACAGCTATGGTTAAGAGTTTAATCTGATGGTGTAAACAGAATTTGTTTTGATAAGTAGTTGATCAATGTGGAGATAAACATTAAAATTCTTGAATGAAAGAACCCCTCTGATTTTCTTGGCATTGCATGGATTTTGTGTGGTTGTGGAGGTCACTCTGAATTTTCTGATTTTATTTTATCTTTCCAAGTCATGGAGAAACTGACTTATTGGGATGAAAGTATTCACATAAAATTGAAGACCTTAGTCAAAAATGTGGCTTTCCTTCAAGGTAAAAACATGTCTTTCCTGTGTATAAAGATAAGCTCAGCAATTGCTAGCAGATATGAAAAACAAAATTGCTGTCATTTATTATGGCAGCAACTTTACATACCCGATATTATCTAATTTACAATCTGTTTTGAAACAAATACCTGCTTTTTTTCCATGAGGGTCACAAGTCTTAGAAAGTAAATAGTTTTCCCAGAGTCACACTGATGATGGGAGCTAAATTGAACACTGGAGCAAGGACTGCATAGACCAAGACTGTGCTCATTAACCATGGTACTATACTTGTCTAACAGATGGATGCTTCTTAGACTACATCCTCAGATTCCCTTTTGCTGACTCATTGGGAGATACCTCTGGTTGACAAAATTCTTAATAACACAACCACAAGAGAGGGTTAAAATGTCTTGGGTTAGATACCTCTTATTTCAACTTAAAGCTAATATCTTGAAAAATCAGAGGAAAAAGAACCAAGCATTTACTGTTAGATTTTTTTTTCCCCATATCTGTGCTTCAGTTTTCAGGCTTGTTTGCTTTGTTTTGTTCAGTTTTGCTGTAAAGTCCTCAAGGTTTTCTAGCACCTTGTTACTCTAAGGTAGGTCAAGCACTAGCACCAAGGGAAATTTATGGGAGCATCTTAGAAATAGAGACCTTAGATTACATCCAAACCTACTGAATCAGCACCTGGCTTTTACCAAGATTCTCAGGTGATTCATAGGCACATTAAAGTTTGAGGCTCACTGCCCTTGCAGGCCATCAGAATGCTTTTAAATAGCCCCGAGAACAAGAGAGTAGATGCAAGTCTTACAGTCTTTCAAGGATCAACAACTCTATTTTGATATTGCCTATGTGTTCAAATGAGGACAAGTGATTTCATAAATAATCAATCAGCTATCAGTCCCATTGTGATTCTCAGCTATGGCAGATTTTCTCTAACAGTTGACATCACTTGATTTCCATCTGTAGGACTTCCTGTGTTGCCTCCTGTTTCTGGAGTCACCCCTTTCTATGTAAAGGATGGTTTAACAACTCCAAATTTCTAATCTGTGGTTGGATTTCAAGTCATTCCCAAGTGCTGTCCTGGTTTCTTTCCTCTGTGTAACTTGGCTTCTCTCTTGTTCACTGCTCCTCTTATCTTCAGGCCAATAATGTCTCATGTTATTAGTCTTTGCCTCTGAAGATTTGTACTTCCTTTTCTTCTTTTTGGTGCCCAGTACCTGTTGAGCTATGCCCTACTTATTGTTTGTCTCTGAGATTTTCTGGTGGCTTCTGCCTGCTCAGACATTTTATGATTTGGCTTCATTGTCCAATTCTGGTAAGCCATGCAGGCACTATTTCCATCTTTTACTTTGTCTAGGACAGAATAATATAGATCAACTCATAATAAAACAATCAGTTATTATGGGTATAATTTTTAATGTGCAGATTAATTATGAACTTGCAAGGCTTGTGTGTCTTACTCTCCTACAACTATATTTGTTTAGTTTTTGATGATCAAGAGTTTGATTTTCAAAATTACTGAACTTAAAAAGATGTCCATCAGCAGATGAATGGATAAGAAAGCTGTGGTACATATACACAATGGAGTATTACTCAGCCATTAAAAAGAATACATTTGAATCAGTTCTAATGAGGTGGATGAAACTGGAGCCTATTATACAGAGTGAAGTAAGCCAGAAGGAAAAACACCAATACAGTATACTAACGCATATATATGGAATTTAGAAAGACGGTAACAATAACCCTATGTATGAGACAGCAAAAGAGACACTGATGTATAGAACAGTCTTATGGACTCTGTGGGAGAGGGAGAGGGTGGGAAGATTTGGGATAATAGCATTGAAACATGTAAAATATCATGTATGAAACGAGATGCCAGTCCAGGTTCGATGCACGATACTGGATGCTTGGGGCTGGTGCACTGGGACGACCCAGAGGGATGGTATGGGGAGGGAAGAGGGAGGAGGGTTCAGGATGGGGAACACATGTATACCTGTGGTGGATTCATTTTGATATTTGGCAAAACTAATACAATTATGTAAAGTTTAAAAATAAAATTAAATTAAAAAAAAACAAAAAAAAACCAACAAAAAAAACAACAACAAAAAAAGAAGAGCATGTTTCTCAAAAAGACTTGAGAAACAACAACAAAAAAAAATGTGGTAACTTTAGGTCATTTAGACATTTTATTCAGAATCCACTAAGAGCAGCAGATATTATTAATTCATTATATGAAATGGAAGTTTTGGCAAAAGCAAAATCTATAAAACTTTAGAAAACATATCATTAAGGTTATTCAGAAAACTGCACTTAAAGAGTAAAGACTTGGTGTTAGGTTTATTATTTGAAAATGAAAAAAATAAAATGAACCTTAAGTCTATGCTACCTGGTCCTTTTCCTGGCCCAGGATTACGCCTATCTTCAGGATTCTGGTTTTGGATGTATGTGCATAGCCCAACTGTCTGCAATAAAGAGAGAGCACTATTTGTAGAAATCTACTCTGTGACTCACTTTTCCTTCACTGTGTGCTTCAGGACTATCTAAATGCTGCTTAAGGTCTAACATCTTGAAACAAAATGCATTCATTCCTCTCTGTTGCTGCTGCTGCTGCTGCTAAGTCGCTTCAGTCATGTCCGACTCTGGAATCCCATAGACGGCAGCCCACCAGGCCTCCCTGTCCCTGGGATTCTCCAGGCAAGAACACTGGAGTGGGTTGCCATTCCCTTCTCCAATGAATGAAAGTGGAAAGTGAAAGTGAAGTTGCTCAGTTGTGTCCGATTCTTAGCGACCCCATGGACTGCAGCCTACCAGGCTCCTCCATCCATGTGATTTTCCAGGCAAGAGTACTGGAGTGCGGTGCCATTGCCTTCTCCTATTCCTCTCTGTTATGTTACATTTAATGGCTTCTGTTGTCAGTATGCTCTCTAGGATTCACAAAATCCTCTCCTTTTCCACCAAAAGAGTCTCCCTTTTGATTAGAACAAAACCATTTGCCATAATCCCATTCTCACTAGCTTCTCAGTGTCCGTTTGTTCTGTCTCCATATAGTTTTGTCTTTCACATAGTAGAATGCCTTCTACTCCCATCAGGACTGTTTCTTTAGTGAACTTATCCAACTTCCACAAAATTATAAATGAGTTCAAACTGTTCTACCTACCACTAAATAACAACAACAAAGCAAAAAACTTTTAGAATTGTAAATTTTATGTATATGTATGTATTTATCTGTACATAGATATATTAAATTATAAGTATAGAGATCAGTACATTTCAAAAAATGAACAGACTCATGTAACAAGGTCTCAGATCAAAGAGAACACTTTTGCTCACTCCCTTTAGCCACTTTGTACTAAGGCTAAGACTTCATTCAGAGTTGTCTTTTTTTCTTTGTTCCTCACCACCATCAGTCAGGATGAGCTAGATTATGCTGTAGTAACAAACAGCCAGATTCTCAGTGGATTAAAAGATTAGAGACTTTTTTTCCAACTTTTATCCATTGAGACCATTGCAGCTCTGCAGAACCTTATCTGTTATTTGAAATGTTTTTTTGTTTTTTGTTTCCTCATAGTAATTGAAAATTGAATTATGGAGAATTACACTCAAGTACTTGAAGGCTTACATATTCTCTTTTAATCATGTTTTTTGTTTCTGTATTCTACACAAATCATATATTTCCTTGAAGAGTTAGTCCAATTTTCTAGTTTAAAGCTGTATAAATGATCATTCACAACACAATCAGAACATACTTGATTCCATATCTACTATTCCATATCTGCTGCTGCCAAGTTGCTTCAGTCGTGTCCAACTCTGGGTTTAGCCCTATAAATCAATCAGTATAAATAGGAGGTATAGATTTGAGACAAAGGGCATAAAATCACACTGGACAACATTGTAGGGGTTTTACTTATAAGAAGCTACTTTTCCCGTTTGTTTTGAAAATACTACCAAATTGCACTCTTGGCTTGTACTGAGGTTTTTGGCCCACCCTTGAAGTTTCTCCTGATGTTTACAGAATTGTAAGGTAGTAGGTAAATATTTTTATTGTCCTCAATAATTTTATGCATCGTATCTAAACATTTCTGCCTAATTCCAGTTCACAAAGATTTTCTTATATGTTTTGTAGAAACTTTGTTGTTTGAGGTTTTACATTTAGGTCTATGATCCATTTGATCCATTGTGAGTTAAGTTCTATATGTGGTATGAGATATGAATCAAAGCTCTGATTTGATTTGATTTGTATGTGGATATCCAATTTAAAATTGTTCCAGCACCAATATGTAGAAAAACTATTCTTTTCCACTAAATTATCTTTTGTAGCTTTGCCAAAAATCAGTTGTCCATATAAATATGGGTCTATTTTTGAGCTCTATTCTTTTTTTTAATCTATCTTAATACTCAGACTCAGCTTCTTAAATACTGTAGTTAAATTAAGTATTGAAAGCACATAAAGTTCTTCACATTTTTCTCTTAGTTCTTTTAGCTATTCTTGGCTCTTTCTATTTTGATGTGAATATTAGAATTAGTTTGGCAGTTTTTATTAAAACAAAACTAGCAGTGGTTTTGATTGGAGTATATCAGATCTGTAGATCATTGGGGAAAATTTATATCTGAACAATAGTAACTCTTCTGAACTAAATTTCACCTTTCATTTGAGTCTTTATCTCTATAGCACTTTCTCATTTTCATTTTATCAGTTTTGCACATCTTTAGTCAGTTTTAGACCCACATATTTCATTGTTTTTTGATACTAGTGAAAATGTTATTTTTTAAAAAAATCAAATGTTAGCATAACTTTGTTGTACTTATTTAAGTGATTGTTTCAGGATTTCTAGTATATATTTTTAGCATCATAGTCTGCCGTTAAGTGATATACTACTTCTCAACCAGCATGTAAGTCTGAAGACAGTATAGTTCTATATCTATCTCTTTCCAACTCACCCTCCCCATAAAACAAAAATCCACAGCAAGATAAAACCCTGACTTCTGAGTTTGTTTTGTAATTCTAGCTCCTTGGTCTTTATGAACTCAGAGCTCTATCCTTTAATTCAAGAGGACTGTAAGCCTACCTCTTGTCCTCCTCCTTTTAGACTTTAAATAAATGCCTTGGACAATCATAGAGCTTACCTTATTAGTTTCCTGTGGTAGGCTGAATTAAAGCCCCCTCCCTCCCCACCCCAAGATGTCTACCTCCTGCCCTCCAGAATTTTTGAATGTTACCTTATATAGAAAAAGAAACTTTGCAGGTGTAATTAATTTAAGAGTTAGTCTTGTGGTGGGGCGCTTGACCTGCTATCCAGGTGGGCCCAATGTAATCACTATGCTCTTTAGAGGAGGAATGAAAGAACCTTCAGAGCCAGAGGAGGAGGTGATGCGATGCTGGAAGTAGAGAAGGGAGTGTTGTACTTTGAAGGTGCAGTTGAGGGCACAGGCAGATGAGCTCAGAGGAACCTAGAAGCTAAAAACGGTGAGAAAATCAATTCTCTACTCAGAACTTCCAGGGAGAATTAGCCCTGCTGGTATCTTTACTTCAGTTCAGTGAAACTGACCTCCAGAATTTCAAGAGAGCTTTTAAGTCTTTTAAGCCATTAAAATTTCAGTAATTTATTACAAAAGGAAGCTAACACATCTTACATCTTTTGAGGATCATTGTCTTTTGATTACTTATGTTCACTCCTTAAATACTACTATTTTATATATTGTGTTTGTTTCCTTTTGACTGTTCCAGCTTGTAGGGTAAATTGGTTCCCTGCTACTTTATTTGAAAGTGGAAATCCAAAAATGTTTTGTAATTTTCAGGGATTATAAAAAGCAATTCCTTGAAGATCCGTGTGTGGAGTTACTTGTTTGAGGGATAAAATTTAGTATTCTGAAGTGTATAATGCTATGTGGGTAATGGATTGATGGTAAGGAAAGTGACTGGCATAAGATGGTGTCTTCCTCTAACAGAAAAAGAGAGAATTTCATATGGTTGTATGGAAGTAGCATAGTATGGAGCTTTGGAGTCAGACTTCAGTTTATTTCTTGAGTTTACTCCTTTCTTCTTTGAAGTGAGGTAAGACATTAACCTTACTTATGCCTGCAATGCAGGAGACCCAGATTTGATTCCTTTGTTGGGAAGAGCCCCTGGAGAAGGAAATGGCAACCCACTCCAGTATTCTTGCCTAGAGAATCCCATAGACAGAGGAGACTGGCAGGCTACAGTCCGTGGGGTCGCAAGAGTCTGACTAAACAACTAAATCACCATCACCAAGACATTACTCTAAGAGTTGATTTAGCCATCTGTAAGACCGGGATAATGTTCTATGATTGCTGCAAATCATGAATGTAAAGGACTTAATCTGGCACTGGGCATATATTAATAGTGAGGATTTAATAAATGTTAATTTCTTGATTCTTAATGTTTTCTAATAAAGTGAAGTATTAGGCAATGGAAGAATTCTGGAAGCTGGCTATCAACTCCTCTTAAAAAATGGTCAGGAAGAGGGAAGGAATGTTTAGACTCACTGGTTAGTAGTGAGTAGCTCTTGGATGAGAACTGGAGTGTGAAGGAAGCAACTGTAAATTTTTGTAGAATTTTACATAGAAAGTGATATTCTGTAAAGTTGAGACTTGATCTAAGAACTTTTCATATTGCTACTGTCCTTTAGTTTCAAGACTGAGCTAAAATTGAGCCACCACTGACAGCCAAATATCTTTTATTCCAAAGAAAATACTTAGAATGATTAAGTTAATTAACTTTAAATCTCAGGGTGCCTCCCCTCCCTCCACTATGGAGCCACTGTTTCCCTACTGAGCTCTGGGGCTTACAAAAAAAGGAAAACAGTAAATACTAAATGTCTGAAATTCATAACTTGAGCCCTTGAGCCACAAGACTTCACAAACCCTACACCTTTCATCCTGGGTTTCCTTCTCCCATCCTCTGACCTCAACTCCATCCAGTTGTGACTGAGCTAATGTTTTTTATCTTCAGTTTACCTGTATCATTCCACACAAGTTGATCTTGGTAGCTTCTTTTTTTTTTTTAATTTTATTTTATTTTTAAACTTTACATAATTGTATTAGTTTTGCCAAATATCAAAATGAATCCGCCACAGGTATACACGTGCTCCCCATCCTGAACCCTCCTCCCTCCTAGCTTCTTTCTATGTCTGGACCAAGGACTTCTCCTGTCCTTTAAAACCTTCCTGAGAGGTGGGTCATAGAGGTTCCTGCTGTGATGTATGTCGGAGAGTGTTTTGCCTATGTTCTCCTCTAGGAATTTTATAGTTTCTGGTCTTATGTTTAGGTCTTTAATCCATTTTGAGTTTATAACAATAACCCTGTATATGAGACAGCAAAAGAGACACTGATGTACAGAACAGTCTTTTGGACTCTGTGGGAGAGGGAGAGGGTGGGATGATTTGGGAGAATGGCATTGAAACACGTATAATATCATATATGAAACGAGTCGCCAGTCCAGGTTCGATGCACGATACTGGATGCTTGGGGCTGGTGCACTGGGACCACCCAGAGGGATGGTATGGGGAGGGAAGAGGGAGGAGGGTTCAGGATGGGGAACACATGTATACCTGTGGTGGATTCATTTTGATATATGGCAAAACCAATACAATATTGTAAAGTGAAAAAAAACAAACAAAGAAAACCTTCCTGAATACAAATGAGCAACTCACACAAAAGTTAATTTACAGAATGAGGTAAAATTGAAATTTCATGTTACATGACTTTTCTAAAATTTTAAAATTATTTAAATTTCACATTGTGCTGACGTAGAGGTAAGTTACTGGTTTGAATCCTTATCCATTACTTTCTACTTGTGTCACTTTGGAAAAGCCACTTAATTTTTCTTAGCTTTCATTCTTTTATTATAAAAAAAAATTATGATATCTGCACCATCAGATACCTGTATGAATTAATTGACTAATATATGTAGAAGTGCTTACAACTGTCTGTGCATGATAAGTATTAGATAAATTTATAATTATCAATATTTTAAAATTATGCAAATATATTAGTATTAACTATGCTTTTATTATAGCACAAGTTTATATTTAATGTAGTTACTTTAAAAAAGCTTAAATAATCCAATATATTTACCAAATTTTGGGTTCTTTTCTCTTCAGAATGCCTAGATGTCTTACCCATATAATTCTATCTGTTGATGCCATCATCATAGGCATCAGAATGCTGTCAGAGGCAACAGACCTAGTGGCTGTTACAGAAATACTTTTGCAAACTCAGTGCCCTAAAGTACTGGTAGCTAAGAGAGTCAGACAACTTATAGGCTTTGCAACATTTGTTTCTGTTATTTGACCCATTTAATATAGAGAAAGTGATCATGGGAATAGGCTCTGTAAGCAATATATGTTGCTTATTTCTAATAAAGATTCTAAGAAAGTCTAGTGCTTTTCAAAATTTAATATACCTGAAAATCACCTCAAGATCTGTGAATATGTGGATTCCAAATCAAAGTCTTGAGTGGGAACTGAGCTTCTTCAAGTGGAGCCAGTTCCCAGGTAATGTGTCTTTCTTTGCTGCTGGTTCTTGAACTACACTGTGAATAGCAAGGTTGTAAGATGTGGAAGATTAGAACAATGGCAGGCTAATTTTGAAGAACTTTAGTCATTTTGACATCTACAGTTGTACATCAGGTACATCCTTTACATATATGAGAGGAACATACTTTGTGGTTTTGAAGTTGGTTATAAATTGCATTCGTAAACTATGTCTCTTAGATGTCATGTTTCTTCTAATGTCAATTTCATCCCATTAGTCATTTCACTTGTGTGACATATTCTGGTTTAAAACTAGGCTACCTAATATCCATTAGGAAGTAAAGATAAAATTGGCAATCTTCTGATTTTCTTAAGGTCATAACATAAACATGAGGTGAAAACTGGATCATTCTAAAATTATTAAACTAATTACATTACCTATAAAATACCCAAAAGTTATGTCTTACTCCCACCCTCCACAAAACAGTTGTAATTGACAGAACTATTGCCATAGATAGTAATAGGTTCATATAAATGTCATCTAAAAAAATAAAGACAAAATGTTGGCTGAGAAATATCTGGACCCAAGAAAAATCTCTGAAACTTAAAATCAATAGCAATAATTAGGAAAGAGCAAATTGGTAACATACTTTAAGGCAAATATTTTGTGGAATAATGAATTTTCCAATCAAGGTTTATATTTAATTGAAAAATATAAAAGTATCAAAATATTCCATAGAATAGAATTAAATGTTCCTTAGCAGTAGATTCCCAAGTATAATTAACTTTGAATTATTCAATTCTCTTATCTCTTTAAAGAATAATTTACTTATCTCTTGTGGACAAGCATTCTACTTCGAAGTGATCTTGTTTTATCCAGTTCCCATTGGTGTCGTCTGTTTATTCACTGTTCTTCAGACTCCCTATTCTTAAAATTAAGATAGTGTGTATTAAAGAAACATTGCCTAAGGTTTGTGATGCCATGAACTAGTACAAATTTATTTTCTATAAAGTATTTAGACCAGAATAAAGCCAAAATAAAATTATACAAGATAGGTTTGCTTCTACAGAAGGCTTTTTGCTTTTTCCACAGTTTGCTTTAGTTTTCTTGATTGTTATTTCTAATTACTGAAGAATTTTACATTTGGGTCTAATTGTCTTTTAATACCATTATTTCTTGCAGTGTTTATGACAAACTTCAAAGTAACCATGCAAATCATTGTGCTACCACAAATTTTGCATTCTGATTTTGAAATAATATTAAGATGCTTGTGGATTACAGTTGTTCAAAATTTAAACCATTTAGTAATAAGATAACAAGGAATAAAATGTTAAACATCAAAGGTTAACAGATTTATGTTGCAATAAACATTTCCAGGGTTCTCTTTTTCTGTTATGAATATATTCATTAGAAAGAATAATTTAATTTAATAACCTTTAAATGTATGAAGTTGTCATTTTATTACCAATTAAGCTAAAGAAGTATTCCTTCATTGAGAAGAGGTTTGGTTTACTATCATTAAAATGGAATCAATTAGGTTCAATAAGTATAAAGCCACTTGCTACCTTATAAAATCCATATTCTTGATTGTAACAAACCAGTGACTTTTCAGATACCTCTAATTCATTTAATGTGGATTCATTTAGCTTCTAACAAGTGCCTGAAGGATGTAAGTGACTGTGATGAGTGTGATTTGTCTGTATTTTAATTATTTGGAAGATATTGAGCTGGTTCCAGTGATAGAGTGGGAACTGTCCATTGTTCCGCTTAATTTCAGGAATTTATTAAAATGATATATTTTGGCTTCAGAAAAAAAAGATCCACTCTCAGCATCAGAATAGTACAAATCCTAGTGAGCTAATCAAATGCTAGCTGTTGGATAGTAGACCACTTTCCCATATGTTATTTTTGGAGTAATGAAGAGATCTTTAAATAACTCTTTATGGATCTGTCATTTTGACTTGCTTCATCATTTCATTTAGCTATCTGCTAAAACATTGCATCCGAAGAGAGCCTCTCCTGAAGACTCTAAGTAAAACAGCAATTCCTAACCCTTGGCTCTTAAACCACTTCATCTTCATAGCACGAGTTACTCCTTAGGATTGTATATCCTTTGTTTTTAAAAAGTCTAAAATGTAGTTTCAGTATTTTAATATACCCACTAGCATAAAATTTCCATGAGGGCAGAGGCCTTGTCTAATTTACTCATTGCTGACCTAACATCTGAAAGCAATAACTGATAAATAGTAAATGCTCAACAAATATGTTGTCTTGAATATATAAATGAATATATTAATTACTGTGGGCATTGCCCTTCAGCAACATATGCAGCTTAATATTTTATACCACACTTAGACATAGGCAGAATGATCACAATTGATTTTTTTTTAATTTATTTATTTTTAATTCAAGGATAATTGTGTTGCAGAATTTTGTTGTTTTATCAAACATAAACATGAATCAACTATCAGTTCAGTTTAGTTCAGTTCAGTCACTCAGTCGTGTCTGACTCTTTGCGACCCATGAATCGCAGCACGCCAGGCCTCCCTGTTCATCACCAACTCCCGGAGTTGACTCAAACTCATGTCCATCAAGTTGGTGATGCCATCCAGCCATCTCATCCTCTGTCATCCCCTTCTCCTCCTGCCTCCAATCCCTCCCAGCATCAGAGTCTTTTCCAATGAGTCAGCTCTTCACATGAGGTGGCCAAAGTATTGGAGTTTCAGCTTCAGCATCAGTCCTTCCAATGAACACCCAGGACTGATCTCCTTTAGGATGGACTGGTTGGATCTCCTTGCAGTCCAAGGGAAAATCAAGAGTCTTCTCCAACACCACAGTTCAAAAGCATCAATTCTTTGGTGCTCAGCTTTCTTCACAGTCCAACTCTCACATCCATACATGACCACTGGAAAAACCATAACCTTGACTAGATGGACCTTTGTTGGCAAAGTACTGTCTCTGCTTTTGACTATGCTGTCTAGGTTGGTCATAGCTTTCCTTCCAAGGAGTAAGCATCTTTTAATTTCATGGCTGCAATCACCATCTGCAGTGATTTTAGGGCCCCCAAAAATAAAGTCAGCCACTGTTTCCACTGTTTCCCATCTCTTTGCCATGAAGAGAGGGGACCAGATGCCATGATCTTAGTTTTCTGAATGTTGAACTTTAAGCCAACTTTTTCATTCTCCTCTTTCACTTCATCAAGAGACTTTTTACTTCCTCTTCACTTTCTGCCATAAGGGTGGTGTCATCTGCATATCTGAGGTTGTTGATATTTTTCCTGGCAATCTTGATTCCAGCTTGTGCTTTTTCCAGCCCAGCGTTTCTCATGATATATTCTGCATATAAGTTAGATAAGCAGGGTGACAATATATAGCCTTGATGTACTCCTTTTCCTATTTGGAACCAGTCTATTTTTCCATGTCCAGTTCTAACTGTTGCTTCCTGACCTGCATATAGGTTTCTCAAGAGGCAGGTCAGGTGGTCTGGTATTTCCATCTTTTGAAGAATTTTCCACAATTTATTGTGATCCACACAGTCAAAGGCTTTGGCATAGTCAATAAAGCAGAAATAGATGATTTTCTGGAACTCTCTTGCTTTTTACATGAACGAGCACATGTTAGCAATTTGATTTCTGGTTCCTCTGCCTTTCCTAAAACCAGCTTGAACATCTGGAAGTTCACAGTTCACGTATTGCTGAAATCTGGCTTGGAGAATTTTGAGCATTACCTTACTAGCGTGTGAGAAGAGTGCAATTGTGCGGTAGTTTGAGCAATCTTTGGCATTGCCTTTCTTTGGGATTGGAATGAAAACTGACCTTTTCCAGTCCTGTGGCCACTGCTGAGTTTTCCTAATTTGCTGGCCTATTGAGTGCAGCACTTTCATGGCATCATCTTTCAGGATTTGAAATAGCTCAACTGGAATTCCATCACCTCCACTAGCTTTGTTCGTAGTGATGCTTTCTAAGGCCCACTTGACTTCACATTCCAGGATGTCTGGCTCTAGGTCAGTGATCACACCACCGTGATTATCTGGGTCATGAAGATCTTTTTTGTACATTTCTTCTGTGTATTCTTGCCACCTCTTCTTAATATCTTCTGCTTCTGTTAGGTCCATATCATTTCTGTCCTTTATCGAGCTCATCTTTGCATGAAATATTACCCTGGTATCTCTAATTTTCTTGAAGAGATCTCTAGTCTTTCCCATTCTGTTGTTTTCCTCTATTTCCTTGCACTGATCACTGAAGGAGACTTTCTTATCTCTCCTTGCTTTTCTTTGGAACTCTGCATTCAGATGCTTATATCTTTCCTTTTCTCCTTTACTTTTTGCTTCTCTTCTTTTCACAGCTATTTGTACAGCCTCCTCACACAACCATTTTGCTTTTTTGCATATCTTTCCCAAGGGGATGGTCTTGATCCCTGTCTCCTGTGCAATATGGATGTGAACTTTCATCCATAATTCATCAGGCTCTCTGTCTATCAGATCTAGTCCCTTAAATCTATTTCTCATTTCCACTGTATAATCATAAGGGATTTGATTTAGATCATACCTGAATGGTCTAGTGGTTTTCCCTACTTTCTTCAATTTAAGTCTGAATTTGGCAATAAGGAGTTCATGACCTGATCCACAGTAAGCTCCCAGTCTTGTTTTTGCTGACTGTAGAGAGCTTCTCCATCTGCAAAGAATATAATCAATCTGATTTCGGTGTTGACCATCTGGTGATGTCCATGTGTAGAGTCTTCTCTTGTATTGTTGGAAGAGAGTGTTTGCTATGACCAGTGCATTCTTTTGGAAAAACTCTATTAACCTTTGCCCTGCTTCATTCCGTACTCCAAGGCCAAATTTGCCTGTTAACTCCAGGTGTTTCATGACTTCCTACTTTTGCATTCCAGTTCCATATAATGAAAAGGACATCTTTTTTGGGTGTTAGGTCTAAAGGGTCTCGTAGGTCTTTACAGAACCATTCAACGTCAGGTTCTTCAGTGTTACTGGTTGGGGCATAGGCTTGGATTACCGTGATATTGAATGGTTTGCCTTGTAAATGAACAGAGGTCATTCTGTCATTTTTGAGATTGTATCCAAGGACTGCATTTTAGCCTTTTTTGTTGACCATGATGGCTCCTCCATTTCTTCTAAGGGATTCCTGCCCGCAGTAGTAGATGTAATGGTCATCTAGTTAAATTCACCCATTGCAGTCCATTTTAGTTCGCTGATTCCTAGAATGTCCACGTTCACTCTTCCCATCTCCTGTTTGACCACTTCCATTTTGCCTTGATTCATGAACCTGACATTCCAGGTTCAATATTCCTATTGAAAAGCAGAGACATTACGTTGCCAACAAAGGTCCGTCTAGTCAAGGCTATGGTTTTTCCAGTGGTCTTGTATGGATGTGAGAGTTGGACTGTGAAGAAAGCTGAGCGCCAAAGAATTGTTGCTTTTGAACTGTGTTCTTGGGGAAGACTCTTGAGAGTCCCTTGGACTGCAAGGAGATCTAACCAGTCCATTCTGAAGGAGATCAGCCCTGGGATTTCTTTGGATGGAATGATGGATGCTAAAGCTGAAACTCCAGTACTTTGGCCACCTCATGCGAAGAGTTGACTCATTGGAAAAGACCCTGATGTTTGGAGGGATTGGGGGCAGGAGGAGAAGGGGACGACAGAGGATGAGATGGCTGGATGGTATCACTGACTCGATGGGCGTGAGTCTGAGTGAATTCTGGGAGTTGGTGATGGACAGGGAGGCCTGGTGTGCTACAATTCTTGTGGTCCCAAAGAGTCAGATGTGACTGAGTGACTGAACTGAACTGAACTGATGCAATATTGCCTTTTACAGCATTGGACCTTGCTTCTATCACCAGTCACATCCACAACTGGGTATTGTTTTTGCTTTGCCTTCATCTCTTCATTCCTTCTTGAGTTATTTTTCCACTGATCTCCAGTAGCATATTGAGCACCTACTGACCCGGGAAGTTCCTCTTTCAGTATCCTATCATTTTGCCTTTTCATACTGTTCATGGGGTTCTCAAGGCAAGAATAATGAAGTGGTTTGCCATTCTCTTCTCCAGTGGACCACATTCTGTCAGACCTCTCCACCATGACCCTCCCATCCTGGTTGGCCCCACATGGCATGGCTTAGTTTCATTGTGTTAGACAAGGCTGTGGTCCGTGTGATCAGATTGGCTAGTTTTCTGTGATTATGGTTTCAGTGTGTCTGCCCTCTGATGCCCTCTTGCAACACCTACCATCTTACTTGGGTTTCTCTTACCTTGGACGTAGGGTATCTCTTCATGGCTGCTCCAGCAAAGCACAGCTGCTGCTCCTTACCTTGGATGAAGGGTATCTCCTCATGGCCACCCCTCCTGACTGTGAATGTGGAGTAGCTCCTCTCAGCCCTCCTGCGCCCGTGCAGCCACTGCTTCTTGGATGGTAGTTATATATATATGTTGCCTCCCTCTTGAACCTCCCTCCCATCTTTTGTCCCATCCTACCCCTCTAGATTGATACGGAGCCCCTTTTTGAGTTCCCTGAGTCATACAGCAGATTCCCATTGGCTATCTATTTTACAAATGGTAATGTAAGTTTTCATATTATTCTCTCCATACATCTCACACTCTCATCCCCCTGCCCTATGTCCATAAGTCTGTTCTCTATGTCTGTTTCTCCATTGCTGCCCTGCAAATAAAAGAAACTATAAATAAAGTGAGAAGACAAACCTAAATAATAACAAATGAAACAACTGACAAAGGATTAATTTCAAAATATATAAGCAATTCATACAAGTCAATGCCAGAAAAGCAAACAATCCAATCAAAAAGTGGGAAAAAGACCTAAACAGACGTTTCTCCAAAGAAGACATACAGACGGCTTACAAACACATGAAAGATATCAACATTGCTCATTATTAGAAAAGTGCAAATCAGAACTACAATGAGATACCATCTCACACCAGTCAGTTTAGCCATCAAAAAGTCTCCAGTTGATTTTTAAAAGATACCAAAGTAGGAAATGGGCAAGTCAACTGCATGAATAGAATATGTAATATTCTAGAATATTCTATTCTAGAATAGAATAACAGACCCCCCCCACCACCATCTTCTCAGAGTTCTGGTTTTATATTTGTTTTGTGATCTCTAACTTTTCCTTTTTTTCTCACACTAGTCTATTTGCAATTCAAAATGGATTGATAAATAGTGAAATGGATAAAACCAAAATAAATGAATCTTTACTGTACACCCACTAAGGTTTTCACAAGTAGTTAACTACAAGAAATGAAAGGAACAGATAAAGGAGCATGAGTGAGGTGGTTCTGGGTACATTTAATTCTAATTTCTGTATTCAATATATAGCATTTGGGAAACTCTTTTAGTAGGCTATCTTGTTGTTTTTATTTAAATCACGGTGTAGGAAAAGATGACTTTTCAGACTGTTGTATTTTTTAAAAAACAGTTTTAAAATTCTTAGTATTTCTTGAAAGAGAGCTCTCATTTAGCACAATGTCTTCGCTGTTAAAATGAAAGTCCATAGCACTTCCATGAGGACAAAGGGTGAATTCTAAAGAAAAAATAAATTTAGGAAGAGAAGCATCTTCCTGTATTTGTTTTCTGTTATTTATGTTTCTGTCTATACACCATGTCGTTGCTCATGTGCCTCTGGGCACTGTTAGAAATGATCAAGACAATATTAACAATTGATCTCCCACATCTAACTCAGGATAAAAGCTAAAGTAAATCAATAATTTTACCATTGTATAACACTTTGCTGTAATTTACTTCTAGGGTGATTTACTGTGTATGTGCATGAATGAGTGAGAACTTTATCCCCAAGTGGGTCTTCAATTCAGCCTTAAGGCACTGCTGCAAAAATATTATTTTACCCCTCTCATATTTTGCCTGCTCTGAACAGTTATAATTTTGGATTTACTAACAACAGTTAATTTCTACACATTTCAAGAAGGGAATGTGGTTCTACAGGTGGTGTTTGTATTCTTACACTAACATAAACTTAGGGATTTGTATTGGATTTACAGACAACTCAGTGTGAGAAAAATCACTTTACAAGCAGCTGGAGCCTTTCAGGGGGTAGATTATTCCCTGGGAATAAATGTGTGACTGTGTAAGAGAGACACAATCAGGGCTGAAAATTCGGTTGTCCATTTTACTACAGCACAGCTAAATGACTAAGGATTGTGGTAAGAATATGAAAACGGTTCCATTAAGAGAGTCCCCAGAGGATTTAGAAAACGAATCATGTGGTTATGTGATAGGATCATCTGCCTGTATTTCAGATCTGAGTTGGTCATTTGGGGACAGATCTTAATTCTTCTCGGTCATTTAAGTAGTTGTAATAGATCATGATCTCCACCAAACAAAAATCATAACATAATACCAAAACAAAAATTGAAACTCCACAAACCCTAACTTACTATCAAGAACTAAAATATACTGGGTGAACCCAAATTCTAAGACTGCGTGAGACACATGAGTGTTATTTGTGGCTGAACCCTAAGTGGATGGGGCAGGAGACTATGAGCAATGAATAGCTCTGTTTCTGCCTTAAGCTAATTAAGTTACATTAAGAAAGACCTTTGACCTTCCAGTGCTTCCCTGATTTCCTCATGTGTAAAATAGAGAAAATGATTCCTCTCTCAAAGCATATCTAAAATGATAAAATTATATTGCAGATACAAAAATGTTTAGAAAGGCTACGACAACCTTTGCAAAAACACTTATGAATAAAATTTTCTGTTTGTGAAGATACAGGTTGTATATAGATAAATATATATAGAAAAATTGACCTATATATCCATATATATATATATATCAGATAAATATATGGTATATATGCATTTTATATTATCTGATTTATTTATTAAGCAATTATGAAAAAATAAGATAGGTAAATGTCTGTGAATGAATATAGAATAAAAGTACTGTAGTTAGAAAACAAGTGAATCATGATAATTGCTGTAAGCTTAACCAGGTCAGTTTGATCATTTGTAATTATTGGATGATTTTTGATAGATATAAATAAATCTTCCATAGTTACATATTGTAGGAATTTTAGATTATTCTTCAACAAACTTACTACAAAATAAAGATGAAGGCAAGTCTCAAATTCATCCTACCTCATACAACAAACAAATAGCTAGAAAACACACAGTTATATGATGCCTCAGGTTTCTACTATTTTAGTCCTTTTTGACAGTTTCTTTAAAGCCTCATCACGACACGTGCAACAGTATTCTAGCTAAATTTTGTGTATGAGAAAGGTGATAAAATCTGCCTATAAATTTCTGGACACAGAATCTATCAGACTACTAAACTTAGTGAACTATCTTGCAGTCTAGCCTACTTAACATGTTTGATTCTTCTACCTTATTTATGCACTAAGGAAGTATCTATATATTTCTTGCAATTTCACACGTTCTACCAAAGAACACTATCTCTAATACCTATTATATCAATCAACAAAATTTCTATAGGGAGCTTGTTCACTGAAAAAGGTATTGTTCATCTCCAAATATAGGTTTAGGGTGTAAGTATTTCCAATGAAAACCAGTTGTTCCTGAACAGCTCTTTCTGAATGAAAGTCTTTAGTAACTATCAATTGGGTGTAGATGAAAATGAATTTACACATACTTGTCACTTCACCTATACTGAAGAATTTAATGTGAATTACTGGTAGTATAAAAGTTCTCTCTGCAGATTTATGCTTATTTTTTTATTTCCCAATCCCAATCAGAGTATGAGTCAGTTAACCAATCTCAATACAGTCAGGTCTTCTTTAACCCTTGTTTTGAAAATGTAAATTTATTCCAACATGGTGGTTGATATATTAGGAACAATTTAGTTGAAACATTAATTTCACATTTACTTATGTAAACTTTGTCCTTGATAAACACTAAGTCATATAGGAAACTGTCCCTGCATGAAGCGAGCCTGTTAGGATATACAAATCACGTCCATGCACACACCTCAAAGATCTATCAGATACTGCCCTCATTGTGTGTTCCATGAATCACACCCAACCACATCTGCTTTACAACTCCATCTGATCTCAGATAACCTTTCTTCCACCTTCTTCTACCATGATTCATGTTATGCAGACTTTTCTTTATAAAGAAAATGGCATATCAATTGTATTGTGGTATTTATGTACTTCTTAATCATTTAACATGTACAATTTTCACCATTGCTTTTTCGTTTCTATTTTCTTTAATATATAACTGATAAAGTTTATGAATGCTATGGCATAATCAAACTTTCCTCATAAGCTCCATGATTGACTTTTATGGCTTTATTTTTGCACAGCCCAGTGATTTCTGTGAACATATATATGAGGCTTTATTAGAGTACTCACTATGTTTACAATAAAATTTCCCTTCCTTCTTTCCCTCCCTCCCTCCTTTTCTCTCTTTCTCTTTCTCCTGCCCTCCCTCCCTCCCTCTCTCCTTCCTTCCTTCCCTATTTCTTTCCTTTGTAAAATGTGTTCAGTGGTCTAAGCATATCTGACTAAACTTGTGTTAGGGTAAAGGGATATGAGTGTGCTTCTAAGCACATGGGATAAACCATGGGACTAACTGAAGTTTTAAAAGGCAGGGTGAATTTTCTTCTGTCATGTAACTTGGAATTTGTCCTGATTGTTAATTTTATTTTCCTCTAGTTCTCACATCACAGAATGTTATATAATGAACTCTTAGTATTGAATGAGTAGATATAAATACCCATAGAAGAAAAGCTGGAAGTTTCCCCCTTAAATATATATCAATGACAGAGCCAGCGTTGTAAGAGGTGATGACAATATGAGTTAGGCAAAGGTTGATATAAATGGGCCAAAGGCATGGTCAATCCAAAGAGATACTAGTATTCCTCTATTGTAAACAGAATATAGGATCTGCTTTTCAGGCTCACTAAAAGACCACTGCTTTTTAATATGTTTTCCTTCCAAGGAGTAAGTGTCTTTTAATTTCATGGTTGTGATAACCATCTGCAGTGATTTTGGAGCCCCCCAAAATAACGTCTGCCAGTGTTTCCACTGTTTCCTCATCTATTTCCCATGAAGTGAGAGCACTGAATGCCATGATCTTAGTTTTCTGAATTTTAAGCCAACTTTTTCACTCTCCTCTTTCACTTTCATCAAGAGGCTTTTTGGTTCCTCTTCACTTTCTGCCATTAGGGTGGTGTCATCTGCATGTCTGAGGTTACTGATATTTCTCCCAGCATAATTGATTCCAGCTTGTGCTTCCTCCAGCCAAGCGTTTCTCATGATGTACTCTGCATAGAAGTTAAATAAGCAGGGTGACAATATACAGCCTTGACATACTCCTTTTCCTATTTGGAACCAGTCTGTTGTTCCATGTCCAGTTCTAACTATTGCTTCCTGACCTGCATATAGGTTTCTCAAGAGGTGGGTCAGGTAGTCTGGTATTCCCATCTCTTTCAGAATTTTCCACAGTTTATTGTGATCCACACAGTCAAAGGCTTTGGCATAGTCAATAAAGCAGAAATAGGTGTCTTTCTGGAACTCTCTTGCTTTTTCAATTATCCAGTGGATGTTGGCAATTTGATCTCTGGTTCCTCTGCCTTTTCTAAAACCAGCTTGAACATCTGGAAGTTCATGGTTCACGTATTGCTGAAATCTGGCTTGGAGAATTTTGAGCATTACTTTACTAGCGTGTGAGATGAGTGCAATTGTGCAGTAGTGTGAGCATTCTTTGGCATTGCCTTTCTTTGGGATTGGAATGAAAACTGACCTTTTCCAGTCCTGTGGCCACTGCTGAGTTTTCCAAATTTGCTGGCATATTGAGTGCAGCACTTTCACAGCATTATCTTTCAGGATTTGAAATAGCTCAACTGGAATTCCATCACCTCCACTAGCTTTGTTCGTAGTGATGTTCTCTAAGGCCCACTTGACTTCACATTCCAGGATGTCTGGCTCTAGGTGAGTGGGAGTGATCACACCTTCATGATTATCTGGGTCATGAAGATCTTTTTGTACAGTTCTTCTGTGTATTCTTGCCATCTCTTCTTAATATCTTCTTCTTCTGTTAGGTCCATACCATTTCTGTCCTTTATCGAGCCCATCTTTGCATGAAATGTTCCGTTGGTATCTCTAATTTTCTTGAAGAGATCTCTAGTCTTTCCCATTCTGTTGTTTTCCTCCATTTTTTTGCATTGATCATTAAGGAAGGTTTTCTTATCTCTCCTTGCTGTTCTTTGGAACTCTGCTTTCACATGGAAATATCTTTCCTTTTCTCCTTTACTTTTCACTTGTCTTCTTTTCACAGCTATTTGTAAGGCCTCCTAAGACAGCCATTTTGCTTTTTTGCATTTCTTCTCCATGGGGATGGTCTTGATCCCTGTCTCCTATACAATGTCACGAACTTCTGTCCATAGTTCATCAGGCACTCTATCAGATCTAGTCCCTTAAATCTTCTTCTCATTTTCACTGTATAATAATAAGGGATTAGATTTAGGTCATATTTGAATGGTCTAGTGGTTGTCCCTACTTTCTTCAATTTGAGTCTGAATTTGGCAATAAGGAGTTCATGATTTGAGCCACAGTCAGCTCCTGGTCTTGTTTTTGCTGACTGTATGGAGTTTCTCCATCTTTGGCTGCAAAGAATACAATCAATCTGATTTCAGTGTTGACCATCTGGTGATGTCCACGTGTAGAGTCTTCTCTTGTGTTGTTGGAAGAGGGTGTTTGCTATGACCAGTGCGTTCTTTTGGCAAAACTTATTAGCCTTTGCCCTGCTTCATTCCATACTCCAAGGCCAAATTTGCCTGTTACTCCAGGTGTTTCTTGACTTCCTACTTTTGTATTCCAGTCCCCAGATGGACAAAGGTCCATCTAGTCAAGGCTGTGGTTTTTCCAGTGGTCATGTATGGATGTGAGAGTTGGACTGTGAAGAAAGCTGAGTGCCAAAAAACTGATGCTTTTAAACTGCGTTGTTGGAGAAGACTCTTGAGAGTCCCTTGGACTGCAAGGAGATCCAACCAGTCCATCCTAAAGGACACCAGTCCTGGGTGTTCATCGGAAGGACTGATGCTGAAGCTGAAACTCCAATACTTTGGCCACCTCATGCAACAGTTGACTCATTGGAAAAGACCCTGATGCTTTAGGGATGGGGCAGGAGGTGAAGGGGACAACAGAGGTTGAGATGGCTGGATGGCATCACCGACTCGATGCACATGAGTTTGGGCGGACTCCAGGAATTGGTAATGGACAGGGAGGCCTGGCATGCTGGAATTCATGGGGTCACAAAGAGTCAGACACGACTGAGCAACTGGACTGAACTGAAAAGACCACTTATGAGTTTGTCAAGTTACTTAAAGGAAAATATTTTAAAATCTTTATTTCTTTCTCATTTATATATATAATGAATGTCATATTATTACAGACTAGGAAAATTAACAATTAAAATTGAACAAAATGTGTAGATTCAGTGCTGATTTATAGCGAGTTTTAATAATAACCACGTGTGTGACTGTAATTCCCATGTTCAAGGCTGTAGGCCCAGAGAGTTTTCCACATCCACTGGTTCTCAGTGTGATTGGGCCCTTGTGGAAATAACAGGTAATTTTAAATACTTTCTGGTCAATCAGTTGTATTGTTTCAATGGCATTTCTTCTTCAGGCTACAGGTCACTGTCTCAAAGCTTTGCACAAATAACCATGGAGCTTTTGTAATGTTCAAAATTAGGGTTGTAGTGATATTTATTTCTAGATAAAGCAGAATCCTATTAAATAGAATTTGCCCAATTACAATGCTTTGTCAGAATTGTCCTACATGTATGTATAAGCCTTAATTACTTCTGTTTAAAAAGATGAACCTGAGGTCCTTTAAAACCCTAAATTGCCTATTGAGTTATCAGTATGCATTTGGAGTAATCAGTATATTCATAATCTACTGAATGCTAATAATTTGAAAATGTGTGATACATGGATTATTTATATCAGTGCTGAAACAGATAATTCAGTGAAAGAGCTCTTTGAAACAGAAACCTTCACAGATTTGAGTCATTCAAACCTGAGTTAAAATATTGGGTTTGCCAGTAATTACCTGTAATTTCTGTAATGTCATTTAACTCTTGTAAGCCTTAGGATACTCATATATAAAATGGATATTATGTCTACTTTACATAGTTGTTATAAGAATTCATTAAGGTAATATCATATTAAATGCCTGATATATCCATTCTCTGTGCAAACATATTGGTTCCTGTCTCTTTACTTTAATTCTCTGATCCTAGTGAAAAACTTGGCTTAAAACTCAACGTTCAGAAAACTAAGATCATGGCATCTGGTACCATCACTTCATGGAAAATAGATGGTGAAACAATGGAAACAGTGAGAGACTATTTTTGGGGCTCCAAAATCACTGCAGATGGGGACTGCAGCCATGAAATTAAAAGATGCCTGCTCCTTGGAAGGAAAGCTATGAGCAACCTAAACAGCTTATTAAAAAGCAGAGACATACTTGACCAACAAAAGCTGAGCTCCGAAGAATTTATGCTTTTGAACTGTGGTGTTGGAGAAGACTCTTGAGAGTCTGTTGGACTGCGAGGGGATCCAACCTGTCAATCCTAAAGGAAATCAGTCCTGAATATTCATTGGAAGGACTGATTCTGAAGCTGAAACTCCAATACTTTGGCCACCTGATGTGCAAAAACTGACTCATTGGAAAAGACCCTGATGCTGGGAAAGACTGAAGGCTGGAGGAGAAGGGGATGGCAGAGGATGAAATTGTTGGATGGCATCACTGACTCAATGGGCATGAGTTTGAGTAAACTCTGGGAGTTGGTGATGGACAGGGAAGCCTGGCATGCTGCAGTCCATGGGGGCGCAAAGAGTTGGACATGACTGAGCAACTGCTGAACTGAACTGAACATCTATAATTCAATAGTTGGTGTCATATCTAGACTATGCTTGATTTATAAAAATACTATTTTGTTAGGCTTGAAAGATCAACACCGTCATCTAAGTTATAGTGTAGAAGATAATGACTTTCTCCACTACTACTTGATAATATTAATGGCAAAAAATATAGGCTTTGGTAAATCTTGTAGTAATTCATACATAGCCATAAAAGTCCCACTGAAGCTTGTTCTGCTTGTGATATCTGAGTGGCTAGCAGCAGCACATTTCCCACAATATTAGCAGAATTGTAAAGTTTCCTCTGATTGAAAGAAGCTTCCATGGTTGGTCAAGGGTGGCAATTGCCCAGTGAAATGTGTAAATAATGAAATGCACTAGAGGAGTTGAGGTGTCTTCTTCATTTGGCCTGACAACTGGTTTTGCTTTTCCCTAGCTACACATTGACAACAGTGTACTGGGAAATCAGAATCAGTTTTATGTGATTATTATGTGTATATCACCCAAGGAATGCCTGAATATCTTATTGGTGAACATAGATCTACTTTCAAATTAGGTTGATAGGGTTGCTTATAGAACACATGAGAATATGTAATATTTTTATAGGTCACACAGAATATGTAAATGATGTGAAAAGAGATTGTGTGGGTAATATTAAATTAATCAAGTCTACAAAAGTCTTAAATCAATGAATATTTATGCTCCTTAAGATAGTATTTTTGCCCTTGAGGTTTTATTTTTAAGAAACCACAATAAATAAGAGTCCCTGTTTGGGGTTTTTATGTTCGTGTGCTTATTTTTATTTTGTAGAAGTTATTACATACTTAAAGTTATTTTGTTGCTGGCAGTCTTATGAAGGACATGATAGAAATAAATTCTAAATGTACATCTAGGTTGTAGACCTCTACAACTAGACCTAATTAACCATTTTAGTGCCTTTGGTCAACTATACAGAATAGGTAAATTTACCTTTTAAAATGATATGTGCAAACTAATGTCATTAATATTCACTTCATATCCAAACCTGTATTTCTAATCTACTTTACATGTAGAAATAAACGAATATGAAAATAGGTGTATTGTAGAGAATTTAGGACTTTTCATGAAAGAAAAAGAAAATTCCTCTTAAACTGTTTCATGTTAAATTTTCAAGCTTGAGACATCCCCCTCCCCCAATTTTTTTCCTCAATTAACTAGGCAAATTCAAGGATCTTCATGAAATACAAATTTGGTATTGAGAGTTTTCCAAGGAGAGGATAGCTTTGGTAAACAGTCTTTGGTTAAAAATACTAAAAAACTAAACCTTTTGAAGTGAGAATAAATAGAAATAGATGGGCTTCAAAGAGACTGACTCAGATGTAAATCGTCTTAGGCTGATGGAATTAAGGTGTTTGGAGAGTGCCGGTTTCCCTAGCATAGTCATTTATCAGAGGCAGATATAAGTTCTTTCTGAAAGAAATCAGTTGATATTAATTTAGCTTTGTAATATTTTATGCACATTTTCTAGTGTGCAATTAAAAATAATTATTAAAAATAATTTCAGGAGGCAGTGATGTATCACTGAAAAGCAAGGTTACAACAGACAACAGAAGAGACCTATAGAGAATCCAAGAAATGTAGATATTCAGAGTAAATAATAAGAAAGGTTATTGAGATTAATAAGATGTATAAAATATTTTAAGAAATAAATATAAATTGTTAATGAATATGTAATAAAAAATACTGTAACTGAATTTAAGAACTAAATCATTGAGTTAAACCACAGTTTCCACACAAGTAAAGAGAGAAAGTCTGTGAACTGGGACATGGGTCAAAAGAAAATATCGACTGAGATTTGAAGAAACACAAAGATAAAAAACATAAAAGGTCAAGTGGATATATGGAATGATGGTAATATGATTTACTTTTATACTGGAAGTAAAAGTAGTCACTAGGTTAATAAATAGTAATTGATGTTTATATGTATAAATTCTGACAAATTGGTCAGACCAGGACACACACATGGTCACTCAACAGAGAGGCTATCATTAAAAGGTCAAATATTCTTGAAAGTATGATATTTCTCAACTGTTTATGAAATCAGCATTGCTTTGATGTCAAAACTTGACAAGTCCATGATAATAAAAATATAGTCTCATTAACAAACTTAGAAACAAAAATCCTAATCAAATATCAGCCAATTAAACAATGATTTAAAGAGGCTGTTACATCAAGAATCAAGGAAGCAGTATTTTAGGAATTGCTCATGGCTTACTATATGAAAATCTATCAATGCAGTACAATATATTAATATAATAATATGATATAATTCTTTCAAAATATTCAGAGAAATAATTTGATATAATTCAATACTCATTCATAAGCAACCGTTGGAAACAGAGTAGAGGATAACTTTATTAAGATGATAATTATATTTATAAAAGTCTTCAGATTATATCACATATATCTGTGAATTAAAAAAAGAACTGCTTTATTCACATAGTACACATATATCTTTTGTGTGCTTATGATTATACAGTGGAAGTGAGAAATAGATTTAAGGGCCTAGATCTGATAGATAGAGTGCCTAATGAACTATGGAATGAGGTTCGTGACATTGTACAGTAGACAGGGATCAAGACCATCCCCATGGAAAAGAAATGCAAAAAAGCAAAATGGCTGTCTGGGGAAGCCTTACAAATAGCTGTGAAAAGAAGAGAAGCGAAAAGTAAAGGAGCAAAGGAAAGATATAAGCATCTGAATGCAGAGTTCCAAAGAAGAGCAAGAAGAGATAAGAAAGCCTTCTTCAGCGATCAATGCAAAGAAATAGAGGAAAACAACAGAATGGGAAAGACTAGAGATCTCTTCAAGAAAATTAGAGATACCAAGGGAACATTTCTTGCAAAGATGGGCTCGATAAAGGACAGAAATGGTATGGACCTAACAGGAGCAGAAGATATTAAGAGCAGGTGGCAAGAATACACAGGAGAACTGTACAAAAAAGATCTTCACGACTGAGATAATCACAATGGTGTGATCACTGACCTAGAGCTAGACATCTGGAATGTGAAGTCAAGTGGGCCTTAGAGAACATCACCACGAACAAAGCTAGTAGAGGTGATGGAATTCCAGTTGAGCTATTTCAAATCCTGAAAGATGATGCTGTGAAAGTGCTGCACTCAATATGCCAGCAAATTTGGAAAACTCAGCAGTGGCCACAGGACTGGAAAAGGTCAGTTTTCATTCCAATCCCAAAGAAAGGCAATGCCAAAGAATGCTCACACTACTGCACAATTGCACTCATCTCACACGCTAGTAAAGTAATGCTCAAAATTCTCCAAGCCAGGCTTCAGCAATATGTGAACCATGAACTTCCTGATGTTCAAGCTGGTTTTAGAAAAGGCAGAGGAACCAGAGATCAAATTGCCAACATCCGCTGGATCATGGAAAAAGCAAGAGAGTTCCAGAAAGACATCTATTTCTGCTTTATTGACTATGCCAAAGCCTTTGACTGTGTGGATCACAATAAACTATGGAAAATTCTGAAAGAGATGGGAATACCAGACCACCTGATCTGCCTCTTGAGAAACCTATATGCAGGTCAGGAAGCAATAGTTAGAACTGGACATGGAACAACAGACTGGTTCCAAATAGGAAAAGGAGTACGTCAAGGCTGTATATTTTCACCCTGCTTATTTAACTTATATGCAGAGTACATCATGAGAAATGCTGGGCTGGAAGAAGCACAAGCTGGAATCAAGATTGCCGGGAGAAATATCAATGACCTCAGATATGCAGATGACACCACCCTTATGGCACAAAGTGAAGAGGAACTAAAAAGCCTTTTGATGAAAGTGAAAGTGGAGAGTGAAAAAGTTGGCTTAAAGCTCAACATTCAGAAAACTAAGATCATGGCATCTGGTCCCATTACTTCATGGCAAATAGATGGGGAAACAGTGGAAACAGTGTCAAACTTTATTTTTTTGGGTTCCAAAATCACTGCAGATGGTGACTGCAGCCATGAAATTAAAAGAAGGTTACTCCTTTGAAGGAAAGTTATGACCAACCTAGATAGCATATTCAGAAGCAGAGACATTACTTTGCCAACAAAGGTTCGTTTAGTCAAGGCTATGTTTTTTCCCGTGGTCATGTATAGGTGTGAGAGTTGGACTGTGAAGAAGGCTAAGCGCCGAAGAATTAATGCTTTTGAACTATGGTGTTGGATAAGACTCTTGAGAGTCCCTTGGATTGCAAGGAGATCCAATCAGTCCATTCTGAAGGAAATCAGCCCTGGGATTTCTTTGGAAGGAATGATACTAAAGCTGAAACTCCAGTACTTTGGCCACCTCATGCAAAGAGTTGACTCATTGGAAAAGACTCTGATGCTGGGAGGGCTTGGGGGCAGGAGGAGAAGGGGACGACAGAGGATGAGATGGCTGGATGGCATCACTGACTCGATGGACGTGAGTCTGGGTGAACTCCGGGTGTTTGGGATGGACAGGGAGGCCTGGCGTGCTGCTATTCAGGGGGTCGCAAAGAGTCGGACATGACTGAGCGAGTGAACTGAACTGAACTGAACACATATATCTGTGAATTAAAAAAAAAAAAAAAACTGCTTTATTCACATAGTACTCCATATCTTAATAAAGCTGTTATGTAGTTTCCTTTTTCTTGGGAACCATGTTATACAATTAATTTTGTATTTGTCTTTGGAAAATACAAATACTGGGAAAATAGTACATATCGAGTTAATTACAAAGTTAGTGCTTTTTCTTTTTTTTTTTTGCTTTGAATTCTGTTAATTCATATCTTTGTATTGCTAGCTCCTCTTTTTTCTGATATACTCACTTTTGGTTTAAAAGTATGTGCTTCCAAAAAAGCAATGAAAGGAGATTATATACATATTTTATGGTAATCTTTACAACTAAATTAAAAATCAAGTCTATATATTTTTCATTCATCAATATTTTAAAATAATAGTACCACATATTTTAGGACTTTAAAGTGTATTTGAAACAATTTTAATGGATTATTTAGTAGAAGTTCTTTATTAATATTACCACTTTTCCCTTCCTTTAACCTCCAGAGTTTATCCTACAAATTGTGAAGCACATACTTTTTTATCAACCCTTGTCATTTTGTAGTAGTGCATTACTAATTGGATAATTATTTCCATACTGATAAAATATTACTTGAAGTATTTATTATAGCTGTTAGACTATTAAAGAGTTACCCAGTTCCTAATTGCTTATGTTATATCAGGTATCATTTGCCACACAGTTCAAAACTGCTTGTCCTTTGTCAAAGCAAGTGATGCATAATTATAGTAAGTGACTGCAATTATAAATACATAATTTTCAAGAATGACATTTATTAACTCAATCGTAGTAAATTTTTAATGAAAATTTTTTCTTCAAGCATAAAATTAATAAATACTGCCCTTTGGAGAAAACCTCAATCATGTACATTTTTTAATCTCTACCTCCTGTGTTCCTTTACATATTCTTCTGTTCAGTGAATACTTTTAGCTTATCTAGTATATGTTAAGGGAATGTGCACAAGAAAGTCAACAGAACCAGCACTTTAAGGTAATGGGTCTTCATGAACTTGTCAAGCAAATGGCATTTGTGGCTTATTGGAAAAAAGTCTAAACACTTCTGTCCACTGCATTTGATATTGAAGGTGCCAGAGAAAATACAAGGCAGTTAAGCACTGGATGGAACAATGATTTACTGACACAGACAAGAGACAGAGCAAGATTAGCTTCATTAGTGGGTATTGGTCCACCATGGCCAGCAGGTCCTTCCCAGCAGTGGACACAGGGCAGTTAACTTGTAGGAATCCTTCTTGTCCTGCAGCAAAAGGATCCTGTCTCCCCCTGGCATGGAATGGATATAGTAGTGGGGTTGGGTAGGTGCCATATAAGGCACATGCTTAAACAACAAAGAAGTACACATTGAGTCTGAACTGCGAAAGCTATTCCCACATAATGTGATAAATTTAGCACATGCTATGAGGTCTCTTTATCTCTTGGTATTTCTACTTGGCCACATAAGAATGGGCCTTGGGACAGGAACACTTTTTTCAGTTCAATCCAGTTCAGTTCAGTCACTCAGTTGTCTCCGACTATTTGTGACCCCATGAATCGCAGCACGCCAGGCCTCCCTGTCCATCACCAACTCCCGGAGTTCACTCAAACTCATGTCCATAAAGTCGGTAATGGCATCCAGCCAGCTCATCCTCTGTCGTCCCCTTTTCCTCCTGCCCCCAATCCCTCCCAGCATCAGAGTCACGGTTGACTCATTGGAAAAGACTCAGAGTCACGGTTGACTCATTGGAAAAGACCCTGATGCTGAGTGACTGAACTGAACTGAACTGAACTGAACTGAAAGAAGTGTTCCTGTCCCAAGGCCCATTCTTATGTGGCCAAGTAGAAATCCAAAAACTACATATAGGACATTGCCTTTCCTGACAGAATTCCTGTTGAATTCATGTTCAATGGGAAACACCTAGGAGATTGGGCTGCCTATCTACAACCTTAGCCGGACTTGGTAAAAGCATGGTGACGGAAAGAGAGACATTCTGTGATAACCCACAGTGGTCAGATAATATGAAATTCTACCTTATTTTTCAACGTTATATTTTAAAAGAGCATTTCCCTAAGATTGAACACAGAAAAAAAATATTCAGAACAATAAGACTGTAAACTAAGGAAATGGGGATGTCCAGTACTAGCCAAAGAAAAATAAAATGAATATGAAGGAAAGATAAAGAAAGTATCATTAGTGTTAAGTTTCTCATAAAAAGGGTGTAATTCTTAATAAGGTTCTATTTTCATGGTAATTTACATGGTAATTTTTTATTATGATAATGAAAATGTTTTATAGAGACAGAAACAGAATTAGACAAAAGGACTATAAAACTTATAAATAATAGAATATTTCCAAAAGACATAAATTGAATTCATATCCTGAAAACAGAAGTGAACTTTCTTTTCAAGGGCTAATGAAACTTTATAAAACTTTAATGGTGGCTAAATGGTAAACAAATCTGCCTGCAATGCAGGAGACCCAGGTTTCATCCCTGGTTTGGGAACATCCTCTGGAGAAGGGAATGGCAATCCACTCCAGTATTCTTACCTGGAAAATTCTATGGACAGAGGAGCCTGGTGGGTTACAGTCCATGAGATTGCAAAGAGTTGGACATGACTGAGTGACCAACATGTAATGGATTAGAAAAGTTAATAACTGAATCTTTAATAGAAACCTAGGAAATAAGAATATCAGAAAAATAAATATTAAAAAACACAAACTGCACTTAATGATTATTTTGTGGTAAGAAAGAAAAATCAATCCTAAATTGCATATACTTTGTAAATAATAATAGACATGTCATAATTAACACTTTGTAAATTGAGTAAAACAGGCTTCAGAGGGATATTTTTATAGCTGAAATATTTATATTAGTAAAAAACATTTTAATTAAGTTATCTAATTATGTTAAATGGTTAGAAAAATGATCAACAAAACAAACCAAAGGAACCTGAAGAAAGAGCACAGTGAAGATAAAAAGAAATGTTAGTGAATTGAAAAACAGCAATCACATTTTAAATATCATTGTTTCTTTGAAAATGAAAGACAGTTAAGTCTATCAAGAAAAAAATAATAGAGAAAGTGGTATTAAGTTATATATGAAAAAACAAACCAAGCTCTAAACTCTGAAAAACTAGAGAAAATGAAATATTTTGTAACAAATATAATTGCAAGAATGAACTCCAAAAATACTGGGATAGTAAACTGACCAAGTGTTCTGGAGGAAAATTAGAGCTCTGTACCTCCATGTCAACCCCTTCAAATCTTTCAGAAATACAAAATCCCGTTTGCACTTAAACAAGCCTGGTGTGCTGCAGTCCAGGGGGGTCACAAAGAGTTGGATGCAACTGAGTGACTGAACAACAACTTAAACAGTTTCAGAGTTGATAAGAGGAAAAATAAATAATTTTTAGAAAGCAAGTATTGTATCATAGTATTTAATTCCACAGTAACATGTAAATGAAAAATATTATATACTAACCTTACTTATGGCAGAAAGTGAAGAGGAACTAAAAAGCCTCTTGATGAAAGTGAAAGTGGAGAGTAAAAAAGTTGGCTTAAAGCTCAACATTCAGAAAACGAAGATCATGGCCTCTGGTCCCATCATTTCATGGCAAATAGATGGGGAAACAGTGGAAACGGTGTCAGACTTTATTTTTTTGGGCTCCAAAATCACTGCAGATGGTGACTGCAGCCATGAAATTAAAAGACGCTTACTCCTTGGAAGGAAAGTTATGACCAACCTAGACAGCATATTCAAAAGCAGAGACATCACTTTGCCAACAAAGGTCCCTCTAGTCAAGGCTATGTTTTTTCCTGTGGTCATGAGAGTTGGACTGTGAAGAAGGCTGAGCGCAGAAGAATTGATGCTTTTGAACTGTGGTGTTGGAAAAGACTCTTGAGAGTCCCTTGGACTGCAAGGAGATCCAACCAGTCCATTCTGAAGGAGATCAGCCCTGGGATTTCTTTGGAAGGAATGATGCTAAAGCTGAAACTCCAATACTTTGGCCACCTCATGTGAAGAGTTGACTCATTGGAAAAGACTCTGATGTTGGGAGGGATTGGGGGCAGGAGGAGAAGGGGACAACAGAGGATGAGATGGCTGGATGGCATCACCAACTTGATGGACGTGAGTGTGGGTGAACTCCAGGAGTTGGTGATGGACAGGGAGGCCTGGCGTGCTGCGATTCATGGAGTCGCAAAGAGTCGGACACGACTGAGCGACTGAACTGAACTGAACTGAACTGAACCTTACTTAAAGGTTTTAAGTAAAGCTTAAAGCTTACTAAAGTTTTAAGTAAAGTTTACTAAAGCTTTTATTTGTGTGTGTATATTTGCATTTTTCTGGAGAACTTGTTCATAAATTTCACCACAATACACTCTCCTTTTCCTATCCTTTGCTGATCCCACACCAATCCCTTCCAGTACTAAAACTCACACTGGAAACTGACAATGCTGGTACTGTGTTTTGTGATAATATATGTAGCTTGATGTCAGTTATTTTTGAATTGTCATCAAATTTAATCCTCTAGTCAGCTACACATTTGTTACCCTAGTGGTTACCTCAGCTGCTTTTGGCAAAATTTTAATTTCATAAAGAGTGAGAATGATTGCATAGGTTTGGGAATTTTAGCTCTGGTTGTTTACTGCATAGTAGTTTATAGGAATTAGAATTGGAAACATGGTGCTAATCCTCTGAAACTGGTCCTTGATGCCCCATATTAGCAAAGTTTCCAATATGCTTTACATCCTATCATTTTTTCAGAATGCATTAATGCACTTTTTTTATTTCCTTAACTTTAGCTTTAGCAAATAAAAGATTTTAAGTAACAGATTGTGTTTGGAGAGTTTTGGAAAATTAAAGCATTAAACATTATTCCAGGTTAGTCTTTCCAGAAATGAGGCCAGTAAATAGGATAATAGGATTACCTTTTATGGAACAGTGAGGTGGGGTAGTGTGTAAAATAAACACTTTTTAAAATGTAGAATAAAACCCAGGCCTGGCCTGCCAAATTTATAGAATTACCAAATGAATTTATTTGCATCTGTAAACCAGGTATATCAATGAGGAAGGTAGAGGAAAAAGCAGGTGGGGAGGCGGGGTGGGGAGGGAGGAGACAAAGCCCAGCCTTATTTTCTTTATTTATATTTTACTCAGATTGACAGTGTAAATTGTCCTGAAATCACTGGGTAATTAGGCAACCTTTTGCATGGCCCTGAAGTGGCAGTCTTGATACTACATAATTAACAATGTTCTCTTCAAAGTAGGAGCAATAATCCCTTGATTGAATGCTCCATTTTCATTACATTATGATATAAAATGAAACAATAATTAGAATAATGTGCAAGGAAAGAGAGGTCCATATCATTATGTGTTTGTATGTAGAGAAGCAGAAGAATTAATCAGATGAAATGTGAAATTATTATGGATAATTACAGGCATATGGAGATGATCAGCTTGCCTGCAATGGGAATTATGTAAAGAGACAATATATGTGCTCATCTTTCCTTGATAATGCCATGTACATTTTGGGTTGTAATTGAGTTTTGGTATCTAGGATTACTGTAAAGTCTTTATTCTTTTTGGAGATTTCTGTAAGACGTCTATTGAAAAGCTGAACATTTCCTATTAGTTAAATTCTATTCCCAGTTCTCTACACTTCCCAAATACCTTCATCATATAATTCCAAGCATTATCAATTTAATATGACCTTCTTTACCCTTACGTCATACCTTTTAATCCTCTTGGATGGAAAACCTATAGCTGCTTCATATCTTACTTTTTGTGGTATCTCCCCACACTTGATACTATGAACACAGAAATGATTGATGAATTCAACCAAATGGATGACATCATTGAAATAAATAATAAAAATAAACCTATGGCAAGCATTATCCTAGTTCCTGAGGGTAATGATTCAAAATGAAACAAGCCTTTACCTAATGAAAATATTGAAAATTACTTTTCCGGATTCATTTGGTAAGTAGTTTGTAATTATGGGTTCTGGTTAGCATAATGCCAGAAAATTCAATACATAGTGAAATAAGAGCTAATATTTGTGACATCACAATAGAAATTCTTAGTACCAATCACCTGTCAAATTCAGGTTCCAATGTCTTAACTGCTGATGGGATATCTTAGCCACTCAAGAAAAGAAAACAAACAAACAAAGGTTTGTTAAACACCTACTATTTGTGTGGGCCTACGCTGTATATTTCCACAATTCAAGGGATAAGAGAGTCATTGCAAATGGCCATGTGGTTGTACTGGAGGAAGGAGGAGAGGGATTTATACACATCACTGATTTTATTTCATCTTTAAGAGTTTGGTAGAATTCATCAGTGAACTCATCAAGGTTTTGGCTTTCTCTTTTAGAAAGTTCAGTTCAGTTTAGTTCAGCTCAGTCACTCAGTCTTGTCCGACTATTTGCGACCCCATGGACTGCAGCACGCCAGGCTTCCCTGTCCATCACCAACTCCCAGAGTTTACTCAAACTCATGTCCATTGAGTCGGTGATGCCATCCAACCATCTCATCCTCTGTCGTCCCCTTCTCCTCCTGACTTCAATCTTTCCCAGCATCAGGGTCTTTTCCAATGAGTCAGTTTTTCGCATCAGGTGGCCAAAGTATTGGAGTTTTAGCTTCAGCATCAGTCCTTCCAATGAATATTCAGGACTGATTTCCTTTAGGATAGACTGGTTGGATCTCCATGCAGTCCAAGAGACTCTCAAGAGTCTTCTCCAACACCACAGTTCAAAAGCATCAATTCTTCGGTGCTCAGCTTTCTTTATAGTCCAACTCTCACATCCATATGTGACTGGAAAAGCCATAATTTTGACTAGATGGACCTTTGTTGGCAAAGTAATGTCTCTGCTTTTTAACATGCTGTCTAGGTTGGTCATAACTTTCTTTCCAAGGAGCAAGAGTCTTTTAATTTCATGGCTGCAGTCCCCATCTGCAGTCCCCCAAAATAAAGTCAGCCACTGTTTTTATTGTTTCCCCATCTGTTTTCCATGAATTGATGGGATCAGATGTCATGATCTTAGTTTTCTGAATGTTCAGTTTTAAGCCAACATTTTCACTCTCCTCTTTTACTTTCATCAAGAGGCTCTTTAGTTCTTCTTTGCTTTCTGCCATAAGAGTGTTATCATCTACATATGTGAGGTTATTGATATTTCTCCCAGCAATCTTGATTCCAGCTGTGCTTCATCCAGCCCAGCATTTCTCATGATGTACTCTGCATACAAGTTAAATGAGCAGAGTGATACTATACAGCCTTGACGTACTCCTTTCCCAATTTGGATCCAGTCTGTTGTTCCATGTCCAGTTCTAACTGTTGCTTCCTGACCTGCATACAGATTTCTCAATAGGCAGGTCAGGTTATTTATTTATTTAGTTTCTTAAATATATTGTACTCCTTTTTAGGGACACAGCCTATTGAAAATTCCAATCTAAAATGTCAGAGTGAAAGTTATGTAGCACTGAATTTTATCTCTTAAATAACTCCACCCTCTTGTGACACACATTTTATTGTCCAAATCAAACTATGTGGCCATAACTAACTTCAGGGAGAAGTGAATATGTGTTCCTTTTATATGCCTGCTATTTTCCTGGAAGGAATTTGAATTGGTAGATGTTCGGTGAATAGGACTAATATCATGATATCATTGACTTGAATGATCATGAAAGATTTTACACAGTCCTTCAGTGTAAAAATAGGAGAATTTGGGCAAGAAAAGAGATATAGAGATGGAAGAAAAAAATATGAAGAACCAAGAAACCTATGGTAATAAATAAGCACAAGGTGAGTTAGGACTACCTGTGTGAATTCCTGTTACAACATACTAGATGTCTTTTGGTATCTTCCCTGCCATTTCAATCAAGATAACCAGGCCTGAAAACTTGGAGCTAATTAAGAAGCACTACTAACAAAATACATGATTTGGCCTACATATATTACTTTGGTATTGCTTGGTGAAAGTCGCTCAGTCGTGTCCAAGTCTTGGCAACCCCATGGACTGTATAGTCCGTGGAATTCTCCAGGCCAGAATAATGGAGTGTGTAGCTTTTCCCTTCTTCAGGTGATCTTCCCAAGCCAGGGATTGAACCTAGGTCTCCTGCATTGCAGGTAGATTCTTTACCAGCTAGCCATAAGGGAAGACAAAGAATACTGGAGTGATTAGCCTATCCCTTCTCCAGCAGATCTTCCTGACCCAGGAATCAAACTGGGGTCTCCTGCATTGCAGGTGGATTCTTTACCAACTGAGCTACTAGGGAAGCCCCTTCAGTGACCTCCTTAAATCTAATAATACCTTTCTGTAATACATTCACTAGTAATTTTATTTTTCTTAAATTGTCTTTGGTCACTTTTATGCTTAAGAGAAATAATTACTCTATGTTGTCTCTTGGGTCAATTGCTTAGCTTGTGTCCAAGAATCTAAATATACTGATATTTAATAGAGTACATTTAAACTATTTACATTTTTCATGCATCGTTTTTTATACCCAAGGTGTTTGTTTCCTCATTTTAATAACAAAACAAAACATGTTCATGAATAATTCTTTCATATTGTTCTACACCTGAAATACTCATTTTGCTCTTTACTAGTATATGCTGGTCAGGAAGCAATAGTTAGAACTGGACATGGAACAACAGACTGGTTCCAAATAGGAAAAGGAGTACATCAAGGCTGTATATTGTCACCCTGCTTATTTAACTTATACGCAGAGTACATCATGAGAAATGCTGGGCTGGAAGAAGCATAAGCTGGAATCAAGATTGCCAGGAGAAATATCAATAACCTCAGATATGCAGATGACACCATCTTTATGGCAGAAAGTGAAGAGGAACTAAAAAGCCTCTTGATGAAAGTGAAGGAGGAAAGTGAAAAAGTTGGCTTAAACCTCAACATTCAGAAAACGAAGATCATGGCATCTGGTCCCCTCTCTTCATGGGAAATAGATGGGGAAACAGTTTCAGACTTTATTTTTCTGGGCTCCAAAATCACTGCAGATGGTGACTGCAGCCATGAAATTAAAAGACACTTACTCCTTGGAAGGAAAGTTATGACCAACCTAGACAGCATGTTCAAAAGCAAAGACATTACTTTGCCAACAAAGGTCCGTCTGGTCAAGGCTATGTTTTTTCAAGTGGTCATGTATGAATGTGAGAGTTGGACTGTGAAGAAAGCTGAGCACTGAAGAATTGATGCTTTTGAACTGTGGTGTTGGAGAAGACTCTTGAGAGTCCCTTGGACTTCAAGGAGATCCAACCAGTCCATTCTAAAGATCAGTCCTGGGTGTTCATTGGAAGGAATGATACTAAAGCTGAAAAAACAGTACTTTAGCTAGCTCATGCGAAGAGTTGACTTATTGGAAAAGACCCTGATGCTGGGAGGGATTGGGGGCAGGAGGAGAAGGGGACAACAGGATGAGATTCCTGGATGGCATCACTGACTTTATGGACATGAGTTTGAGTGAACTCCAGGAGTTGGTGATGGACAGGGAGGCCTGGTGTGCTGTAATTCATGGGGTCGCAAAGAGTTGGACACGACTGAGCGACTGAACTGAACTGAACTGAGTCCAAAAAGTGATCTCATTCATACTGCAATTAATCTATGAAATAATTTCTATATTACCTTAGTATATTTCCTCTCAAAATCTATATTCTCAATCTTGCTCAGTCATGTCCTACTATTTGCGATCCCATGGAATGTAGCCATGCTAGGCTCCTCTCTCTGTGGGGACTTTTCAAGTGATAATACTGGAGTGGGTTGCTATTTTTATCCTTCAGGGGATCTTCCCAACCCAGGGATCGAACCCATGTCTCCTGGGTTTCTGGCATTGCAGGTGGATTCTTTATCTGCTAAGCCATCAGTTCAGTTAAGTTCAGTCGCTCAGTCATGTGTGACTCTTTGAGACCCCATGAACTGTAGCATGCCAGGCTTCTCTGTCCATCACCAACTCCCGGAGTTCACCCAAACCCATGTCCGTCGAGTTGGTGATGCCATCCAACCATCTCATCCTCTGTTGTCCCCTTTTCCTCCTGTGCTCAATCTTTCCCAGCATCAGGGTCTTTTCCAATGAGTCAGCTCTTCTCATCAGGTGGCCAAAGTATTGGAGTTTCAGCTTCAATATCAGTCCTTCCAATGAACACCCAGGACTGATCTCCTTTAGGATGGACTGGTTGGATCTCCTTGCAGTCCAAGGGACTCTCAAGAGTCTTCAACGCCACAGTTCAAAAGCATCAATTCTTCAACGCTCAGCTTTCTTTATAGTCCAGCTCTCACATCCATACATGACCACTGGAAAAACCAGAGCTTTGAGTAGACGAACCTTTGTTGGCAAAGTAATGTCTCTGCTTTTTAATATACTGTCTAGGTTGGTGATAACTGTCCTTCCAAGGAATAAGCGTCTTTTAATTTCATGGCTGCAATCACCATCTGCAGTGATTTTGGAGCCCAGAAAAATAAAGTCAGCCACTGTTTCCACTGTTTCCCCATTTATTTGCCATGAAGTGATGAGACCAGATGCCATGATCTTCATTTTCTGAATGTTGAGCTTTAAGCCCACTTTTTCACTTTCCTCTTTCACTTTCATGCCGGGGTCCAGCCCTGGCTGATCCAGGGTATTCGAAGGAGAGACGGCATAGGCAACCTATTTATTTAAATATTTTATCAAAGATATAAACAGAATTGGATGAGGATAGCTCAGTAGGAAAATTCAGTGGAGAAAAGAGGCTGTGTAGCTTGGTTTACGCGGGAGACCAATAAAACTTCAAGACAAGAAGTTTGCACCACTTATGTAGGCCGCAGGCGTCCTTCTGTTCTCCTGAAGGAGAGGAGACACTGAGGCCTCCCTGGTCGGATCTTAGAAGCCCAGGCATAATTAGCAAGCATGGCGGGTTCTGCGCTCCAGATGGAGACTCAGCCAGAATTTGGGAGAGAGAGCAACATGGGGAGACCAAGTTTCGGTGAACAAGGCCTGCACTTTATGTTCCAAAGTAGTTTTTATACCTTAAGTTGTGCATAGAGGATAATGGGGGAAGGGGTGGAGTCATGCAAGGACAGCAATTCCTGGTCCTAATCGAAGCCAGGCTTTCAAACTTATCATATGCAAAAGTTCAGGTGAATTACATCATCTTCTGGCCAGGAGGCCTGTTAACATTTTAAGAAACTTATCTTTCTCTAAAGGTGATTATTCCAAAGTCAGGCACCAGCCTCCAAAAAAGCATTGGACAAAGCTGCATTCATATAGGGCAAAGGTGAGGTGGGCTCAATCAAGAAAAGACTTAACTCAAGGGTCCAAGTTTACAAACATTGAGGCTACTACTTACATTTCTATACACCCATTGTATCAATCAATACACTGCCAAGGACACAGTAGGTAAGGAGTATGGAGACTTAGCAGCAAACATTGGCCCAGTAAGTGAAAAACCCTTCACCAATACAATTTCTAATCAATCTTTTAACTACTCAAAGGAATCTGTGTTTAGACAGTTTAGAACATCTCCTGCCTCTCACAGATGGAAGGTTCTGAACAATCACATGTGGCCGGAAAAACCTATTCAGGCAGGCTAGAGGATTTCCAAAGGAGTTTGTAGGTTAAACACTGTCACACCCAGGAATTATTAACTGGAGCTGTAAGCTAACTCTTTTTTCAGAGAGAGGTAGTGGGGGACAGCCCCCCGTAAAGTCAGAGGTGTAGGTGAAAGCACAAAGCAGAAAGTAGGCAGACTCTGGTTTTGGGGGTAGAATTTCCAGGGGGACCCCTGAGGCTCGAGCCCGCCTTTGCATATGCCAAGCCTCCTTCCTCATGACCTTTGTCATGGGTGGAGTTCCTCACGCTGGCTCCCGGCAGTGATAGAATTCCAGTTGAGCTATTCCAGATCCTGAAAGATGATGCTGTGGAAGGTGCTGCACTCAATATGCAATATGCCGGCTCCCGGCACTTTCAAGAGGCTCTCTAGGTCTTCTTCACTTTCTGCCATAAGGGTGGTGTCATTTGCATATCTGAGGTTATTGATATTTCTCCCGGCAATCTTGATTCCAGCTTGTGCTTCCTCTAGCCCAGCGTTTCTCATGATGTACTCTGCATATAAGTTAAATAAGCAGGGTGACAGTATACAGTCTTGACGTACTCCTTTTCCTATTTGGAACCAGTCTGTTGTTCCATGTCCAGTTCTAACTGTTGCTTCCTGACATGAATACAGGTTTCTCAAGAGGCAGGTCAGGTGGTCTGGTATTCCCATCTCTTGAAGAATTTTCCACAGTTTATTGTGATCCACACAGTCAAAGGCTTTGGCATAGTCAATAAAGCAGAAACACATGTTTTTCTGGAACTCTCTTGCTTTTTCGACAATCCAGTGGATGTTGGCAATTTGATCTCTGGTTCTTCTGCCTTTTCTAAAACCAGCCTGAACATCTGGAAGTTCACAGTTCATGTATTGCTGAAGCCTGGCTTGGAGAATTTTGAGCATTACTTTACTAGCGTGTGAGATGAATGCAATTGTGCGGTAGTTTGAACATTCCTTGGCATTGCCTTTCTTTGTGATTGGAATGAAAACTGACCTTTTCCAGTCCTGTAGCCACAGCTGAGTTTTCCAAATTTGCTGGCATATTGACTGCAGCACTTTCATAGTGTCATCTTTCAGGATTTGAAATAGCTCAACTGGAATTCCATCACCTCCACCAGCTTTGTTCATAGTGATGCTTCCTAAGTCCCATTTGACTTCATATTCCAGGATGTCTGGCTCTAGGTGAGTGATCACACGGTCGTGATTTTCTGGGTTGTGATGATCTTTTTTGTACTATTCTTCTGTGTATTCTTGCCACCTCTTAATATCTTCTGTTAAGTCCCTACAATTTCTGTCCTTTATTGTGCCCATCTTTGCGTGAAATGTTACCTTGGTTTGTCCAACCGATAATAAAAAAAGAAAGAGGACATGTCTTTATTCTTTTTTTTTTTTTATTTCTTTAAAGATTAAAGAAAAATTATTTCCCTTTGTGATGAGAACTCTTAGGATTTACCCTCAACGACTTTCCTACACATTGTACATAAGTTCTATTTATAGGTATTATGTGTTACATTGAATTCCAAGTATTTATTTATCTTATGACTAGGGGTTTGTACCTTTGACCACCTTCCTCCAGTTTCTCCTACTTCTACTCTTAATCTCAAATAAGCACACAGTGTAATCTCTCTTTCTGTGTTTGTTTTTGGTTTATTTTTATTTTATTTTTTTATTTGGCTCTTCAGCCAGTGCATTTTATTTATTTTTTTAATTTTTTATTTTATTTTTAAACTTTACAATATTGTATTGGTTCTGCCATATATCGAAATGAATCCGCCACAGGCATACATGTGTTCCCCATCCTGCACCCTCCTCCCTCCTCCCTCCCCATACCATCCCTCTGGGTCGTTCCAGTGCACCAGCTCCAAGCATCCAGTATCGTGAATCGAACCTGGACTGGCGACTCGTTTCATATATGATATTATACATATTTCAATGCCATTTTCCCAAATCATCCCACCCTCTCCCTCTCCCACAGAGTCCAAAAGACTGTTCTATACATCAGTGTCTCTTTTGCTGTCTCGTATACAGGGTTATTGTTACCATCTTTATAAATTCCATATATATGCGTTAGTTCTTTTTTTTTTTTTTTCTTCTTTTCTTTAACATTGTATTTTTGTATGCCATTTTAACAATATGACATATTAAATACTTTCCCTATCCTCTTTCTGGAGGAGGTTATTCAGGAATTGCTGGTGCCCTAAGTAAGCACATGTTTGCTTCCCTGTAGTTCAGATGGTAAAGAATCCGCCTGCAATGTGGGAGACGGGGGTTCGATCCCTGGGTTGGGAAGATCCCCAGGAGATGGAAAGGACAACCCACTCCAGTATTCTGGCCTGGAGAATTCCATGGACAGAAGAAGAAGAACCTGATGAGTTACAATCCATGGGGTCGCAAATAGTGGACATAACTGAGCGGTTTTCACATTCACATTCAAGCACACTTATATTTCTTATAATATTCATTGCTGGTGGTGATTAAAATAAGCCTTGCATATAAAACACTTAGCAATAAATAACTGAATTTTACATTAATGATTATAATATTATTATTGTAGTGTTATAGTCTTTCAGTTACGTTCAACTCTTTGCAACCACATGGCCTGTAGCCCGCCAGGTTCCTCTGTCAATGGAAATATCAAGGCAAGAATATTGACATGGGTAGCTATTTGCTTCTCCAGGAGATCTTCCTGACTCAGAGATTGAACCTGGGTCTCCTGCATTGCAGGCAGATTCTTTACTGTCTGAGCCACCAGGGAAGCCCTACATCAATGATTAATTTCTTTATATTGTAAAGTTTCATGTGATCTTATAATAATAAGTAATAAATGCATAGGCATATAAATAAATATTATGTGTGGAAGTGTTTTAATGGAGTTCTGTTTTTTAAAATTTTCAGAAAAACTTCTCATGTTAACAGGTAGAATAGAGTTTCTGTTAAAACTGTAAATTTGGTAGAAAAATATCTGTTTTTAAATCAAAAGAATTTTTAAAGGTATTGAGAAATGTAAAAGGACTCATGACATTCTAAAGGGTCAAATCTGTCTTGAACCTCTTTTTAAAAATGCAAATTTATTTTTTTTTTTCTTTTTAACCTGATGACTTGAACAGCTTGGTTAAAGATAGAAGGGTTATTTTATAAATGTAGAATAAGTTATAACAGTGATGTACAGAGCGACCAAAACACACATTACTCTGCATAAAAAGGAATTAAATGCAGAAAAAATGGGAAAGTTATAATTTTGGAATGGCCAAATTCATGTACATTTAAAGTAATTTACTTCAAGAAAAAATTATTTTATTGTAATATTTTTTCAGAAACAGGAGAAAATAGTCTTAATTCAAACTTTCAGGACAAATATCTTTTTGGCTGTGTGTTCTTCTTTCTTTTTAGCAAGACCTTTTAGTTTTAGCACCCTTATTTAAATAAATGTTTTTTTTTAAATTATTGATGCTGTGTATTTTCATTAATTCTTACACTAACTTCAATAATTCATCAATCTATATGTAATAGTATTGAGTATCTATTATATACTCATCACTAGGCTAAGCACTAGAGATTAAAATGTTGAATGTAACAGCCATGGTGCCTACCCTCCAAGATAATAGTTCAAACAGGAAACCAAAGTAAAATGTGATTAGGGTTGTGATGGAGGAAGTCCCATGTGCTGTGACTTCACATGAGAGGACCCCAGTAAAAACAGTCTATGTGTGTGGAGATCAGGGGATAGAATGGGATTGCAGGTAGAATGCTTCATGGAGTTATGCCTCAAATTAGATGTAAAGCATGATATATGAAATTTTGGGGGAAAAGTGTTCCAGATTTAGGGGAACAAACTGTGAAAAGGCCCAAAGGCAAATGAGAGCAAAGAAGTAAATGTGAAGAATGAAATTTAAAAGTTTATTAAGAATCAATTTTCACAGAGCCCTGTATGACATTTAATCGGCTTGGGATTTGATTCTGTGATTAAAGGGCAGCTGTTAAGACTTTTCATTAAAGTACTGCAGTTAAATGTTTAACTGATTTTTAAAAAATTTATATATTTATATATATATAATTTATATTTAATTTAATTTATATATAATTTATATATATAAATCTGCCTGTGATGCAGGAGACCTGAGTTTGCTCCCTGAGTCAAAAAGATTCAAGAAGATCCCTGGAGTAGGGAATGGCTATGTGGCTACCCACTTCAGTATTCTTGCCTGGAGAATCCTCATGGACAGAGGAGCTTGGTAGGCTACAGTCCTTGGGGTCACAAAGAGTTGGACAGGACTGAGATTCTGATTGAATTAAGTTCAATTAATATTTCAAATAGTTTGTTGCATTACTGATCAGTCTAGAAGTTAGGGCTCACCTTAGGCAGAGATGGAGTAGTCTATTACTTATCTAGTTTGATTCAAGGGCTAGAAAACTTACAAAGCTTAAAATATCCTTTATTGGAGTGCTGTGGAAACCCAAATACCTACTCTGGGTATTACCCAAATTCTTAGTCCTTTTGAAGATTTAATCAAAGTATTTTACACATGTAGAAAAGTCTATTACATTAGGATCATCATTACTATAGGACACCATTGGCTTATAACATGTAATGTGTTGTGCTGTGTTTAGTCACTCAGTGGTGTCTGACTCTTTGCAACCCCATGGGCTGTAGCCCGCCAGGCTCGGCTGTCCATGGTGATTCTCCAGGTACGAATACTGGAGTGGGTTGCCATGTCTTCCTCCAAGGGATCTTCCCAACCCAGGGATTGAACCCAGGTCTCTCACATTGCAAGCAGATTCTTTACCATCTGAGCCACCAGGAAAGCTCATAACATGTAATGGGTGGTGTCAATTGAAAGCAAAACACCAGAAATAATCTCTCTGTCTCTCTTTAGTCGCTAAGTCATGTCTGACTCTTGTGACCCCATGGACTGTAGCCTGCCAGGCTCTTCTGTCTATGTGATTCTCCAGGCAAGAATAATGGAGTGGGTTTCCATTTCCTACCAGAAGTAATAGGGAAACTTAAAAGCTCACAAAGGAGTTATGGAGTCAAATTTCAAATATAGCATACCAAAATTATATTTGTTTCAAGGATACATATGTTATGTGTATTTTCAGATTCAAAGTCAATTTAAATACTATATATAGAGAGAGATATATATATGTGTGTGTGTGTGTATATATATGTATATATATATATATATATATATATATATATATATATATATACCATTTATAAATAGCACTAGATGGTGATTACAGCCATGAAATTAAAAGACGCTTACTCCTTGGAAGGAAAGTTATGACCAACTTAGCATATTAAAAGGCAGAGACATTACTTTGCCAACAAAGGTCTGTCTAGTCAAGGCTATGGTTTTTCCAGTGGTCATGTATGGATGTGAGAGTTGGACTATAAAGAAAGCTGAGCACTGAAGAATTGATGCTTTTGAACTGTGGTGTTGGAGAAGATTCTTGAGAGTCCCTGGACTGCAGGGAGATCCAACCAGTCCATTCTAAAGGAGATCGGTCCTGGGTGTTCATTGGAAGGACTGGTGTTGAAGCTGAAACTCCAATACTTTGGCCGCCTAATGCAAAGAGCTGACTCATTGGAAAAGACTCTGATGCTGGGAGGGATTGGAGGCAGGAGGAGAAGGGGATGACAGAGGACGAGATGGCTGGATGGCATCACTGCCTCGATGGACATGAGTCTGAGTGAACTCCGGGAGTTGATGATGGACAGGGAGGTCTGACATGCTGCGATTCATGGAGTCGCAAAGAGTTGGACATGACCGAGAGATTGAACTGGAAAAAAAAAAAATATATATATATATATATGCAGTTTTAAAATCCTGTGCTGCTGCTGCTGCTGCTGCATCGCTTCAGTCATGTCTGACTTTGTGCGACCCCATAGACAGCCCACGAGGCTCCCCCGTCCCTGGGATTCTCCAGGCAAGAACACTGGAGTGGGTTGCCATTTCCTTCTCCAATGCATGAAAGTGAAAAGTGAAAGTGAAGTTGCACAAGAAAAATGCACTTATGTAAAGAATTGTTAAATGTAGAAGACTACTTTTGTAGCTGAGCTGTCAAGAGTAGCTCTTCAGAATGTTATGTTTGAAAGTTAAAAGCCCTGGAAAAGTTAGCATAAGGCACTACTGTGAAGGGCTATTTAGGAGGAAAGAAGAATATCATCCCTGAGGATTTTTATGTTCTTTAATAGAATAGTCACCAAAAAAAAAAAAAAAAATGGATCGAGAGAGACAGAGAGAGACAAAGATAATTTTTCCTTATTTCCCACTACCTTTTTTTTTTTTTTCCCTTAAAGGTCTGAACCAAAGTATGTTAGTGGGAATTAGCAGAATATATCTTACTGAATCTGAATATTCTGTATATGTCCCGTAATTATATGGTGACTTTTACTTTTCAAATGAAGTAGGACTTATGTCACCAATGAGTTCATGTTTTATAGTGTCTTATTTATTTGAGGACAGTGTATGTGTGTGCATATGTCTGTGTGTATATATGTCAACTTTTACAGCAGTACGAACAATTATCCTGAGTAGCAGTATGATTGCATTGGAAGTATAGTTCTTTAAAAGCTGATGGACAACTGTTTTCCTCTTTAGCCTTGTTTTGAATCAATGGAACACTGTGGTGAAATCAAATTATAAAAAACTCGCTTTTGATTAGTATTTTAAAAAGTAGAATATTTCTGCTTGGCACAAGTTTAACAATACAATCAATCTCCATGATTAAAGTGTAAGGGGAAACTGAAAACATCTGCAAATGTTCTATTAATTGCCTATTAAGTACATGTATATTCTGAGGGGAGCTGGGATATTTTCCCCATAGTTCTAAGTAGTTCTGAGTATCTGGCCTGCTAGACAAGAACAAGGGACAGATTCCCTTGGACTGGTAGGAGATAGAAAATGGTACTGATTTATGGGTACAGTTATAGAGTAAATTTCAGAACTATGAAAGTAACAGATATTTGTTAGTGAAAATTTGTTAGCAAGGAAGGGTGCTGAACGCAGAGGAAGAGCAAATAAAACAAACATCACATATAGAAGATAACTGCATGTTATAGTTTTTCTGTGTTTCGTGAAAGTTTGTTTCTTCATGGATCATGGTCTAAAATTTCCTTTTGGAATAATCTGGGTTAATCCCATTAGCCTAGCACAATCTGTTTCCCATTACACATATGTACTTTTTTTCATTCACCCACATATTCATTCATTCATTTCATGATTTTTCCGTGGGCAGTCATCCATGGGAAACAGTTTTTTCTAGGATGAATCTCAACTCTGTATGCTGCCAAAAAATTCTCCTAGGTATAAAATTATTCTTTATTCAGAATGTTAAGCCATACTCAGTTTTCTGGTATAATTACAAAATAAATTAATGTGAATTATTTAGAATCAGGTCCCTGGATATAATCTAAGGGTGGATATTCAGTTATATATAGAAAATTAATTAAGAGACAATTTACAGCATTATAGAAATGCCCCTTTCAATTGTTCACAGGGTTTCTGGATTCATATCCAATGTACAGATTTTATGTACAGAATCCTAATTGGTTATGATAATGAAGGATTAACTGATCAATCAGCTACTGTTTATTAGTACTTACTAATATTATAAGTGACCTTATGTCCTTAACTAAAACATTTTTACATTAAACTGTGAACCAGCTCAGAGATTCAGTCACTCTTTAGACCAGTAATTGCACTAGACAATTCTCTCTTTGTGGCCAAATCATAATTTTCAGTCTTCATCTACCATAATCCTCTGAATATTTGAAACTGGTGACCTCATTCTATTTGGAACACTCCATGAGTTTCCACACACCAGAACACATTTTTGGCCTACACCTAAACTCCTTTCATGGTCTCCTCTTTTCCATCTGTGCCATACAATTTAGTTGTTCTTGGACGTGCTGTTATAAGCCCTATTCTATGATTTTTCTATGTATTTTCTCTGTGGATCTCTGCTACTCTCACTGCTTTTCTTTGGCTAACAGGTATGTGCAGATGATGACACAAATTTTCATGCTCAATCTCGCTCTTGAGCTTTTATATATTAGTACAATGTAACACAATTACAATTAATACAATGTATTGTTAAATATTTCTACAAAAATGCACCTTGAGGACATCAAACCTAACATCCAAAACCAAACCTAACTACTCCTTATACTTCACCTCATTTTCCTCCCTTATTCTCTATCTTGTCTTCCCAAATCCTGAGAGTCTTTCTTGATTTCTTTATTTTCTGCCTCTAGATGCAATCAGTCATATGTATTCACTGTTATTTCTTGCATTTATCCACTTCTTTCTGTCTAAATTCGTGCTTCAGGCTTCATATTTAATCCTGGATTTTATATTGACTTCAATAGATTCCAGCCTTGCCTTCCATCCTATTTTTCCCTATTACTAAAAATAGTAATATTTTTACTATTATATATTAGTAATCATTCTAGTATTTAATCTGATTAATTTACTTGCTTGTAATTGTGTGCTTGGCTCTATTTATTTTCTCTAACATGCATTCAAGAGCTTTCATGATTTCGTCTCTGCTTATACCTGTTTTATCCTCTGCCCTCTCTACTTACCCTATTGTCTTGTTAAACCGAGTATTTTGCAGTCTTATGAACAAGCATACCCTCTCTGGCTACTTGGACTTTGCATAGGATTTTTGCTGTAAGTGATATTTCTTTTATTCCATTTCTTCATGTGACTAATTCTTACTCAGTTTTGAGCTTTGATTTAAGGAGTAACTCCTCTGGGAACCTAGACTATCTCTCTTGGTACCTCCTAAGAAGAGTTCTAGAACCTTGTTCTTATCTCTGTATTAGCAATTGCAGGCATTAAACCCAGCGATTCCCAATGACCTAGGGGTATAGACTGGTGAGCAAAGGATGAGGTAAATTTAAGTCCCTATTCCCTAGCTCCTCTGGGAGACTGCACAGAGTATTGTAGGACACAGTTGGTACAACCAACGACACACTTTGGTCCTAGTATTGCCCAGTAGAGCTGGCACAAAGTATGTATCTAACTTATGATAGAGCAATTAAAGTAGTTGAAGGATCAGCCTGAGTTTTTTTTTTTTTTTCTTTTAATTAATTAATTAATTTTAACTGGAAGACAATCATTTCATAACACTTTGGTGGCCCCTGCCACATATCAACATGAGTCAGCCACAGGCACACATGTGCCTCCCCTCATTCTGAACCCTTTCCCACATCCCTCCCCCACCATCCCAACCCCATCCCTTTGGGTTGTCCAAGAGCACTGGCTTTGAGTGTCCTACTTCATGCATTCAACTTGCATGGGGTTATTATGAATTATACTGATTTATTTTTAGTGACTTCAGAGTTATTTTCATTACCATTTCAGGTTACTTTTGGTGTTTGTTCCATCAGATCCTACTAAGAAGAAATAACCTGAAATGCAGTTCTACTAAGGTAAATGTAATCAATAATCTTGAATTTATTTGAAAATGCTAATTATCTGTCAGTCCTCTTATTGATTGAACACATCTTCTGGACTATTAAACTTAGAAATCTTGTGAAGCAGAAGTTAGCAATACAAACAAAAAAATTAGAGCCTTCTTTGGATAATTCCACCATATAAAATTCCCAGTGCTGTTGTAACAATGTACCACAAACTGACTAAAAAAAAAAAAAATTATTCTCTCAGTTTGAAAGCCAGAATTCCAAAATCAAGGGACTCACAAGTCCATTTTCTAAGGGAGCAAACTTCCTCATCCTGTCCTAGCTTCTGATGATTGCTGGCAATCCTTGGCATTCTCTGGCTTGCAACTGTGGAACTTTATTTTCTACCTGTCATCACATAGCCTTCTCTTCTCTGTCTGAACTTAAAACGTCTTTACATGACTTTTTTTTTTTTTTTTTGGTAAGGATCCCAGTTATTGGATTTAGAGTCACCCTAATCCAATATGACTTTATGTTAACTTGATTACATCTGCAGTGACCCTATTTCCAAATAAGTTCACATTCACAGACAACAAGAGGGGTTAGCACTTGAACTTTTTTTTTTGAGGATGCAATTCAAATCACACCCACCATATATACTACTGCTTACTCTGTCAGTCTATAAGATTCACTTTGAAAATGGAATGAATACTTATCTTGGAGGACAGTGGGTCTGAGCCAATATGGTTCTTTTACTCTGCAATGTTCTTTGATTCATTTCTCATCTAACTTCTCCACTTATCCACTCATGATATTACCTAGCTAAAAGAAAGAGGCCCCTTTATCTTTGAACAATCCCTTCTTATCCTCTTACACTTTGGCCAGCTTCCAAACCCAGCTCTTACTCTTTTATAATTCTCAGTATCCTTTCATGCCAAAACTTGAAAATTGAGCTCTCAAAATATGTATTGGTTTGTACTCACTGTTCTCATCCTCTCTAAAACCACTTAAGTCAGATGTCTTCTCCCTCCTGCTATGATGTTCAGTTCAGTCACTCAGTCGTGTTCAACTCTTTGTGACCTCAAAAACTGCAGCACGCAGGGCCTCTCTGTCCATCACTATCAGAGTTCATCCAAATCCATGTCCATTGAGTCAGCGATGCTATCCAACTATCTCATCCTCTGTCGTCCCCTTCTCCTCCTGCGCTCAATCTTTCCCAGCATCAGGGTCTTTTCAAATGAGTCAACTCTTTGAATCAGGTGGCCAAAGTATTGGAGTTTCAGCTTCAGCATCAGTCCTTCTAATGAACACCCAGGACTGATCTCCTTTAGGATGGACTGGTTGGACCTCCTTGCAGTCCAAGGGACTCTCCAGAGTCTTCTCCAACACCACAGTTCAAAAGCATCAATTCTTCTGTGCTCAGCTTTCTTTATAGTCCACCTCTCACATCCATACATGACTACTGGAAAAACCAGAGCCTTGAGTAGACGGACCTTTGTTGGCAAAGTAATGTCTCTGCTTTTGAATATGCTATCTAGGTTGGTCATAACTTTCCTTCCAAGGAGTAAGCATCTTTTAATTTCATGGCTGCAATCACTGTCTGCAGTGATTTTGGAGCCCAGAAAAATAAAGTCAGCCACTGTTTCCACTGTTTCCCCATCTATTTCCCATGAAGTGATGGTATTGGATGCCATGATCTTAGTTTTTCTGATTGTTGAGCTTTAAGCCAACTTTTTCATTCTCCTCTTTTACTTTCATCAAAAGACTCTTTGGTTCTTCTTCACTTTTTGCCATAAGAGTGGTGTCATCTCATATCTGAGGTTATTGATTTCCCCCGGCAATCTTGATTCCAGCTTGTGCTTTTTCTGGCCTAGTGTTTCTCATGATGTACTCTGCATATAAGTTAAATAAGCAGGGTGACAATATACAGCCTTGACATACTCCTTTCCCTATTTGGAACTAGTCTGTTGTTCCATGTCCAGTTCTAACTGTTGCTTCCTGACCTGCATATAGGTTTCTCAAGAGGCAGGTCAGGTGGTCTGGTATTCCCATCTATTTCAGAATTTTCCACAGTTTATTGTGATCCACACAGTCAAAGGCTTTGGCATAGTCAATAAAGCAGATGTTTTTCTGGAACTCTCTTGCTTTTTCCATGATCCAGTGGATGTTGGCAATTTGATCTCTGGTTCCTCTGCCTTTTCTAAAATCAGCTTGAACATCCGGAAGTTCATGGTTCATGTATTGCTGAAGCCTGGCTTGGAGAATTTTGAGCATTACTTTACTAGCATGTGAGAAGAGTGCAATTGTGTGGTAGTTTGAACATTCTTTGGCATTGCCTTTCTTTGTGATTGGAATGAAAACTGACCTTTTCCAGTCCTGTGGCCACTGCTGAGTTTTCCAAATTTACTGATGTATTGAGTGCAGCACTTTCACAGCATTATCTTTCAGGATTTAAAATAGCTCAACTGGAATTCCATCACCTCCACTAGCTTTGTTCTTGGTGATGCTTTCTAAGGCCCATTTGACTTCACATTCCAGGATGTCTGGCTCTAGACAGACACTCACAGACATCTCTAGATGGTGTGAGTGATCACACCATCATGATTATCTGGGTCATGAAGATCTTTTTTGTACAGTTCTTAATGGCAACCCACTCCAGTATTCTTGCCTGGAAAATCCCATGGATGGTGGAACCTGGTAGGCTACAGTCATGGGGTTGCAAAGAGTCGGACACGACTGAGCGACTTCATTTTCACTTTCACTTTCTGTGTATTCTTGCCATCTCTTCTTAACATCTTCTCCTTCTGTTAGGTCCATAAAATTTCTATCCTTTATTGAGCCCATCTTTGCATGAAATATTCCCTTGACATCTCTAACTTCCTTGAAGAGATCTCTAGTCCTTCCTATAATATAATAGGATCCCCGAGGAAGGCTTTCTTATCTCTCCTTGCTATTCTTTCGAACTCTGCATTTAAATGGTATATCTTTCCTTTTCTCCTGCTTTTCACTTCTCTTCTTTTCATAGCCATTTGTAAGGCCTCCTCAGACAGCCATTTTGCTTTTTTGCATTTCTTTTCCATGGGGATGGTCTTGATTCCTGTCTCCTATACAATGTCATGAACCTCTGTCCATAGTTCATCAGGCACTCTGTCTATCAGATCTAGTTCCTTAAATCTATTTCTCACTTCCACTGTATAGTCATAAGGGATTTGAGTTAGGTCATACCTGAATGGTCTAGCGGTTTTCCCCACTTTCTTCAATTTAAGTCTGAATTTGTCAATAAGAAGTTCCTGATGTAAGCCACAGTCAGCTCCCAGTCTTGTTTTTGCTGACTGTATAGAGCTTCTCCATCTTTGGCTGCAGAGAATATAATCAATCTGATTTCAGGGTTGACCATCTGGTATGGTGAAACTGCCTTTAAGGTCACTGATGGCCTTTATGTTATTATTTCTGGTAGTTATTTCTCTATTTTCAATATCTGTATCTCTTAAGAGCATTTACCATAATTGTATGCTCTTGTTTTCTCTACTAACTCAATGGTCACTCTTTAAAATCTCTCTTGATTATTACTCTCCTGCCTCATAATGTAACAGGGCTTAGGCCTTGGTCTTTTTTCTTCTCACTAATTCACTCATATGGTGAGTTTTTATATCTCATTTCTTTAAAATACCAATTATATGTGGATGACTCTCATATGTATACATCCAATCCAGGCTTCTCTCTTGAATCCCATACATGTTTGTCAACTGTCTATTTGATATTTTCACTTGAATATCTCATAAATATCTCAAAAACAGTATTTCTGCACTCTCAGATTGACATCTTTCTCCTCTTTTATTCCTGAGTCTCCCCCCTCCCCCCACAACCCCTAAAAGAAAACCAAAAATTATCCTGCTCTTGATACATTCATCCCAGATCTAATTTTGGACAACTCTTTATAGCTGCTCAATTCTAAGAATTTTGAATCAGTGTAGATCTTCTGTTTTTCTCACAACCTGCATACTGTCCGACAGGCATCAACCTCCAACGTATATCTTATATCTAACCCTGTCTCTCTCTTTCCTGCTGTCACCCTCCTTGGGGTCATCAACATTCTTCTCATAGATTACTTGAATAGACTCCTAAGTAGCCTCTCTACCCTCCGACCCCTTGCTCTATTCTCAACAAAGCATCTAGAATGATCATTTACAAACAAATATAGTCATTACTCCTCTGAACAAACCCTAAAATTGTTCTACATTTTTCTGCGAGGAAAATTCAGAGCCTTTCCAATGCCTGAGAATGTAGTAGCTGATTTGGGCATCTTTTCACGTTATCCTTCTCTCTACTTTGCTGATTCTGCTCCAGTTACTCTTGTCTCTCTGCTGTCATAGGGTCTTTGTACCAGCTATTCCTGATGTGTAGCTCAAACCTCCTCCAAGCCTTTATTCAGAATTCACCTTCTCAATGCGTTGTAATTAAAATTGCACCATTCTCAATTCCCAGTTCTCTTTAATCTGATCTTTTTATTTTTTTCCATGTCCTCTTTGTCCTTTCAATATGTTATAGTATGTGTGGTATTTATGTACTATTGTCTGCTAGAATGCTAAATCTATAAGGCTAGAGAATTCTGTCTATTTTATTTGACTGTTCCAAGTAGCTAGATTAATGTCCTGCACATGAAAGATGTTCAAGTTTGTACTCTTTGAGTAAATGAATGAATAAACTAGCAGCAATATAGTTAGTAGTGTCACAGTGGATGCCTGAAATCATGATATTTGTTCATTTTATATTCATTTAGGAATAAGATTACAAAGAAAAATAATGTTGTTACAATAGTCACCCTCATTGTTGATAGTGAGTCTTTAGATTCCTAGGGATTTTTTTACATTGTTGAATTTGATACATATCTATGTTATATAAGTATCTATAAAAAAGACCACTGGAATTTACAAGATTAAGTAACTGGATCAGGTTTAAATAGCTTGTACAGTGGTAGACTCAGAGTCAACACCAGGTCTGTATGAGTTGAGATTCCACTTTAACCATTCTACCATATTACCACTTCTACAACCACTTAAAGAGAAGGTGGAAAGTATTTTTTATTTCCTCAAACACATATGTGCTCTTACATGTAGCTGAGTGCCATTTATTTATGTGAGACAGCTGCTCATCATCCAGCCCTGAATTTCTTAGTCTGGATTTGTTAAAACTATCACTGATATTGTTATTGTGTATTTTTTCTTTTTCCTGTTGTCATCAACTTCTTTTTAAAGCAATCTGTGACACGTTGAGAAATGCTTCTAGGAAATAGCTTTGCAACTCAACAATAGCACTTCAGAACTAAGTAATTTAATATTTCAGAGAGGAATGTACTGGATGCACCAATTTCCTCAGGGCTTTGTTTGGACTCACAGAAATGACAATGTGCTGCTCTGTAATAGGTCTTGAGCTTTCTTCACAATAGTCTTTTTATATCGGTGGCCCAGAAATCACTGTGACATTTGCCTTAAAGAGGATTCATTAACTCTGCCTTACTTATTTGGTCACTTTTTAAAAATGTAAGATGGCTTTCTGAAATAAATAATTTTCTTTCCTGTACATGGTTTTAGTCATATTTCTTATGAATTTGAGCTCCAATTCAGTTCCCATTTAAAAAAAAAAAAAACTTTTTTAGTTTATGTCTAGTGAGACTTCAAATTCCTGGATAGAGAAGAAAAACCTAGGCTTTAATCTGATAGAATATCATATATCTAAATTCAATGAAAGCCATGTGGAGCTTCCCGGCAGAGAGACCAGAAGCAATAGAAAAGACTGAGGAAACTGTATTGTCACCTCAATTCAATTTCAAATGTTCACATTCTGAAGCACTCAGATTTTTTTAAAAAATCACTTTTTATAAGATAACACTTGCTAATTATAGCTTTCAAAACTAAAAAGGAAATGTTAGCTCAGGGAGAGTACTGACTGTTTAACAGTTGTAAATTTGGAGAATATTTGCTTAAGAAATGCAGGTCAGATAAATATACAACTTCTGTAGTAGAATTATTTACTAGTAATACCTTATGACAAGATGATTGAGAAATTCTTACATTTCTTAATTACAGCTTAATTATACAACTCAGTGTAAACCTATATGCCTTTGTGGGATGAAAGGGGAGAACTGAGGTTGGGAATGCAGATAAATGACTTTTTTCTCAAGAGAGGCAAAACTTTAGAATAGTTGTTAAACTGTTTTGATTAACTTGAGTTTTATATATCAAGAGCTGTGACTCTTTATGAATGCAATATTATTACTTAAAAACAGTAAAAGTTTGCAAACTTCCTGGGGAATTTTGATTCCATGTATCTTTAGTGTTTGGGCTCTGGAACTTGGGACCATTGGACATGTAATTATTTTATCTATACAGTTTGTGTTCTTTAGTTAAAGATTCTGTTTTTTTATAATAAACTTGTGTGGTGGTGGGTAGTCATGTGTTGAATACCCTGCACAATAAATTTGTGTGGTAGGTAAGTCATGTGTTGAATATCTATTAACCTTTATCCTGGAAACATATAGTCATAACACAAAAATCAGACATTAATATTACGCATATTTGAAGAACAATTTCATAAATGTAAATTCCTATGTATTTGTTGCTTTACTCAGAAAAATTTGCCCATATAAATGGGCAGCCTTCAGTTAATTTTGTATTTTATTATCTAGGGTTTCCAATCATATCTCATACCAATAAACAGGTGTTACTGAGTTCAGAAATATTTGATTGCTATATGTAACCTTCATGGGCTTCCCTAATGGCTCAGACAGTAAAAATCTGCTTGCAATGGCAGGAGACTCAGGTTCAATCCCTGGCTTATGAAGATGCCGGCTACCCGCTCCAGGATGCTTGCCTGGTGAGTTCCATGGACAAAGGAGCTTGGCAGACTACAGTTCATGGGGTCACAGAGTTGGACATGACTGAACAGCTAACACTTTGACTTTTTCAAGCTTCACACACCTATATTCCAAAAAGTCTCCAGTGGATTCTTACCTCTGACATTTAGTTTTTCTGAAGTCAAAAAGAATTAAGGGGATATTTCTGAAATATTTAAATTCAGAAGTGAAGTGAAGTGAAGTCACTCAGTCGTGTCCGACTCTTGGCGACCCCATGGACTGCAGCCCAACAGGCTTCTCCAACCAGCACTCCGGCATGAGTGCTGGAGTGGGTCGCCATAAATTCAGAAGTCAATGTCAAAACTAATAGTGATTTTCAATAGGCATTTTATTAGGTACACACAAAGTTATTATTTGAAAGAAAAGCAGTTTAAAAAGTTGGCTTGTGATTACCGCTAGGGAAAGAAAGAAGGCAGGTAACTTGGTATAATCTTCTTGTAAACATCTTGGTAAGTGGACCTCCTAGAAAAGATACAAATGGTGCTTGCCAGGAGGCTAGTACTTACCTATGAAATGCTTTTAGCAAGATGTTTCTGCTTTAGGGTTGTTTACAATAAGCAAAAGTATTGTAGGAACTAATGAGACATGGCTTCCAGAACATGTCATGTAAGCCATGTAACTGAGGGTATAAAATGGGTATGTTTCATAATAAACTCTGCTTACTCTTTAAGGTATCCCATAAACTTCATGGGACATTTCTTATATTACTCTGAGCCTGGGAGTGAATGCCTAGTGTTTACAGAAAGGACATGGTCATACAAAATTTTCACTGTCTCTAATTTACTTATACTCCTTGATTGCTTTATCTTTGAAGTTACTAGTAATGCTACTTTAGTAAGGTTTCTGATTTGTGTGAATTTGACTTTATTCAGTGTGACCCATTAATGTTAGCTAAGGAATCCTCAGCATTCACTTCTCCATTGATTACTAGTTCATATCTTCTATAGCAGATATGTGGTATTTTTTAAATAAAAAATTAACTTTGTATAATGCCAGTAGATAATAATTTAGTGAATCATTTAATAGCTCTTTAACAGACCTAGGACTCTGTTTCTACCAAATATGTAGATAGCCAGTGCTTCAGAAATTAATCCCCTGCCCAAATGTTGCTTAAGTAGGAATTAGATACTTTAGAATGGGTTTTAACCCACACACAATTAGATCATTATTCTATCGATCATAAAATATTAATAACATTATAGTTATTTGAATACATTAAAGATCTGAAATACTTGTTTCTTTTTAATAGAAAATTTTAGCTTATTATTGGTAACTTTCAACTGCATTTTTAATCTGCATAATCTTATCTTCTCAAAGCATGTAAAAGATTGAAACTCCCAAGCTTTCACTTCAAAAGCATAAAAATATTTTGGTATATTCTCTTTCAGATATCTGCTTATTTCTATTTATTTGTTGTAGCCTAATCTAACTGGAAGTATATGAGATATCTATATGAGAAATAAAGAGAATCTTTCAGTTGTCTTTCAAAATCCCAGAGAAGTATACAACCCAATGATCAGAGAGAAAACCCCAGACTGTGAATTCATTTCCCACCCAAACATAGAACAGACATTTAACTAAAAGCTGTATATATGAACAGTGAAATTAATGGGGAAGAAATTTCATGTAGAGTAGAAAATGAGAAATAGAAGTTGGAAAAGGGCATTAAGGAAGATTGCTCTTATGTCTGGTTCTGATGAGTCAAATCCCTGTCATACTAAATTTATCTACTGAATTCTGTTGATGAGAGAAGTTTAATGAAATCCAATGTCTAGGGCTTGAGAATTTAGACCCAAAAGTATAATTCTTCCATGAGAATAAGACATTATTTTGGAACAACTCAAGAGATATGTAATTGCTAGAGAGCTTACCGGATAGCTTTTAATATAAATTCTGTGATATGATGACTGACACATATCAGCTTGTAGTTATACTAACAGATATTGCTGTGAGATATATATTAGCTCCTGGCCACCTCATGCAAAGAGTTGACTCATTGGAAAAGACTCTAATGCTGGGAGGGATTGTGGGCAGGAGGAGAAGGGGACGACAGAGGATGAGATGGCTGGATGGCATCATTGACTTGATGGACGTGAGTCTGAGTGAACTCCGGGAGTTGGTGATGGACAGGGAGGCCTGGTGTGCTGCGATTCATGGGGTCGCAAAGAGTCGGACATGACTGAGCGACTGAACTGAACTGAACTGAATGTAACAAAGATATATAACTCACTTTACTTGTATTATAGTTAGTAAAAGAATTTCTAGAAAGAATATTTAATATAAGAATTTTAATGAAATCTTAGACTTGTGTAGGGGACTAAAATCAGAAGAAACATAAATTAATTTTACTTAAGGAACCTAGGAGAATAAATAGAAATGTTTAATAAATATCAACAGGATGATCAGCTACTAAGCAAATAGATAAACATTCATAGGTTTATTAAGAAACTGCATGAACAGATATAGAGTGAAAATATAATTATCAACTGCTCCAAAATATAAAATTATATGTAATCATTTAGCAATAATACATATTATGAGATTTATAAGAAGAAAAAATATTTTTTTTCAAAGATATATCTACTTATTAAGGAACTAGAAGTTCCTAGATGGAAATATTGTTGCTATAAAGATTTCTAATCTTTTTGAATTCATTTATAAATCTAATAATTTTCCAGTCCCAGGCCCCTTATGATTTTGTGGTGACTTGATTAAGTCATACTAAGGTTATTCTGGAAGTGTAACTAGTTTAGACACATGTTGGCACTCCACTCCAGTACTCTTGCCTGTAAAATCCCATGGATGGAGGAGCCTGGTAGGCTGCAGTCCATGGGGTTGCTAAGAGTTGGACACGACTGAGTGACTTCACTTTCACTTTTCACTTTCATGCATTGGAGAAGGAAATGGCAACTCACTCCAGTGTTCTTGCCTGGAGAATCCCAGGGACAGGGGAGCCTGGTTGGCTGCCATCTATGGGGTCGCGCAGAGTCAGACACAACTGAAGCAACTTAGCAGCAGTAACATTAAAATATATTCAGAAAGTTACAATAATTTTAAAGAAAAAGAACTAATGAAATCCCTCTCACACACACAAAATTTGTAAGCATAGCCTCATATATATATATTTCATTGATTATATAATGAAAGTAGTCAAAAAATCACTGGAGAAAAAGGGGTTAGTAATTGATACTGGGAATTATAATAAACACTTGAAAAAAATTAAGTCATTTCTATATGTCCTTTACATGTAGATTTAATTCCAGAGGCATTAACATTTAAATGTAAAATTTGGATATATAGAAATTCTAAGTTAAAAACTGGTGACTTGTCATCTTGGAATATGAGAGTCCTTTCCGTACATAACAGCAATGAAGGAAAACATCCAAAACAACAAACAACCCCAAGAAAAGAAGTGAATCTGACTTAAAATTTTAAAAAATATTTTATTAATATACATAATAAATAAAATGCAAAAACTAAAGTCAGAAAAAAGATCTACCTAAATAAATCATATAAAGAATTAATATTTTCATAAATGTGTTTGTGATTCAGTGAGAAATGCATCATAACTCCAATAGAATAATGATTTAAGCACATGCAAAGTATTCATAGGAAGAAATGCTATTTTCTGTTTATTAAAAAAATGCCCCACAATATGAACTTGTCAGTATAATTTTGTGTATTTTCATTAAATTTCTGTAATAAGACTCAAAATTATCAATGTAAGGCATATTAAATATACTATAAAATATATGTTAATTTTGAATTATTTGTTTAACTCAGCAAAATATATTTCTTTCTTTACCCTTATATAAGATATTCACAGTGTTTTCTCCTTAAAACTAGTGAACCAAGAAGATGCAGTTGGCATATTTTTTCATCCAGCAATATTTTCACCTGAAAACAAACACATCTTTTGAGGCTATAATAAATTGTAAAAATTTTCAGAAGGTACTAGAAATATCTGTCTCAGTCAACACAACCTTACTTTATCCTTAATTGACTTGATTAAAGCAGTATATCTGAATCATTTTTGCATATATATTATTATGCTTGAGAACTTTAAATATATGTAAAATTGATACTGCTAGTTATTATAAACACGTCAGAGAAACAGGTATAAATCTGGCTCTTGCCTCTTTTCAGACATGATATTACTGTTTTAATTCCTTTGCAGTTTGTGAACAAGTATATGAGTTTACATTAAGCATAAGTATAAAAATTGCTACTATATTGTAATAATCTATAGTATTTATATACTGCATGTAACATATATGTTTCTGTGTACCTATCAAACTACAAAAGGTCAGAAGTACATATATCTTTCTTCTAATTATATATTTATTAGCATTAAACCAGACATAATAATAGTTCTTCACATTTGTAGTATGTTTTACATTAGTGACCTTCACAGTGATTAACCTCTAGAGTTAACTGTGATTGTATTAACTGAGGATTTCTCTAATTATCAGAGGAAAATGTTAAGGTTAGCAGAAGTTCTAAATCATAAAAATCTTGGGCAAAAGAGCTAAAATTCAAGTCTCCTTATTCTTAGTTTAGTGTTTGAAACTAATTTGTTGGCCAATTTCAAATAAAAGGTTTTATTTAATAATATTTTCATTTATTGCTATCTTTGATAGCAAGAAACTTAGCAGACTTACTTATTGAACTGCAAAGTGGTCTAATTTCTTTCCCATTGTTCCCATTGTTGCTTGAATGTGGTAACTGGAGATCTAGAGATACATACAGACTGAAAGTGAGGGATGAGTAAAGGTATTTCATGCAAACAAAAGCAGAGTAGCAATATTTATATCAGACAAAAATAGCCTATAAAATAAAGACTGTCACAAGAGACAAAAAAAGACACTACACAGTGATCAAAGGTTCAATCCCCCAAAAAGATGTAACAATTATAAATATATACTGCTGCTGCTGCTGCTAAGTCGCTTCAGTCGTGTCTAACTCTGTGCGATCCCATAGACGGCAGCCCACCAGGCTCCCCATCCCTGGGATTCTCCAGGCAAGAACACTGGAGTGGGTTGCCATTTCCTTCTCCAATGCAGGAAAGTGAAAAGTGAAAGTGAAGTCACTCAGTCATGTCTGACTCTTAGCAACCCCATGGACTGCAGCCTACTAGGCTCCTCCATCCATGGGATTTTCCAGGCAAGAGTACCGGAGTGGGGTGCCATTGCCTTCTCCTCAATATAAAAGGTAAATGTTAACAATCATAAAAGGAGAATTTGACAGTAACATAATAATTGTGGGGGACTTTAACAACCCCCACTTTCATCAATAGGCAGGTCATCCAGGCAAAAAAATCATTAAGCCTTAAATGACACATTAGACTGGATGAACTCAATTGACATTTATAGAGCATTTCATCCCAAAGCAGTGAAATACACGTACATGGAACATTTTTCAGGATAGATCACATGCTGGGTCATAAATTAAGCCTTGGTAAATTTAAGAAAACTGAAATCATAGCAAGCATCTTTTGCAACCACAGTGATATGAGAATATATAAATGATACTAAGAGAATACTATAGGCACCTAGAGGTAAATAAAATGGACAACCTGGAAGAAATGGACAAATTCTTAGAAAGCTATAATCTCCCAAGACTAAACCAGGAAGAAATAGGAAAAGTGAGCAGACCAATCACAGGTATTGAAACTGAATAAGTAGTTAAAAAACTCCCAAGAAACAAAAATCTGGGGCTAGAGGTGTCACAAGTCAATTTTGCCAAAAATGTAGTGAAGAGTTAACACTTATCCTTATGCAACTATTCCAAAAATTTGCAGAGGAAGGAATGCTTCTTAACTCATTCTATAAAGCTAGCATGACCCTGATACAAAAATCAGACGAATACATCACAAAAAAGAAAATTACAAGCCAATATCATGATAAACATAGATACAAATATCATCAGTAAAATGTTAGCAAATCAACTCCAATAATACATTCAAGGGGTGGTCCATTGTGATCAGTGGGATTTATTCCAGGAATGCAAGTGTCTTTTAAATATCTGCAAATCAATCAATGTGATATATCACATTAACAAAGTTAAGAATAAAAACCATATGATCATCTCAGTAAATGCAGAAAAAACTCTTAATAAAATTCAACATCTGTTTATGATAAAAACACTTTCCAGAAAGTGGACACAGCGGGGTATACCTCAACAAAATGAAGACCAAATATTTAGCCTTGTGAGAAAGCATTTCTTATATCATTTATCCTCTCAAGGAGATTTTGTTGCATTCCGAGTATAAGTCTGGTACACTTTAGGTACAGAAGATAATGATAAACAACTGTCTATATTCAGAGATATTAACTGTTACTGAAGTCAGTCTTTAAACAAAAATATTCTGTATTTTTGCTACTAGCTATAATAATCACAAGTGATTCGGAGGAGAAATACAGGATGTTATGAGAAATTGTGATAAAGAGACTAGGCTAATTTTATGTTAGAATGTTAATGTTGATTAGATATCAACCATGTGAATGAGATTTGGGGCTCATGAGATTTGGGGGATGGTGGGTAAGAGAAGGGAAGACTATTTTAGGCCATGGAAACATTGAAGCCCTAAAATGTGATGGGAAGCAGAGATTTCAAGAAACAACCAAAATGTCTTAGGTGTAACAAACAAAGGAAAATTTATGACAAAATAATAGAACATAACATAGTTAAGGGCAATGTCTTTTCACAAATTTTATATTTGGACATGGGTAGAAAAAAAGATATGAATAAAATTCACCCACTTGTACTATACAAGGATTAGATTGAGTTATTCCGTAATCTGTTAGAGCACAAAGTTGAAGTTCCAAGTATGTACCAAGTGTTTCAGGGGCCATCTAGTTCTAGATCAGACATTGATCATAGGACCCTTTAGAAATGAGGTCTCTGCCACAGTCAACAGATGAGAAAGAAATATATTGAATATCCCATTCTTGCTTTAGCATAGATGAAAATAACCTTGAACTTTGGCAATGTTCCAAGACATTGGCTATAATGAAAGGTTAGTGTCAATCTCAAGTTACTTGGAGATTGTCAAATCTAGGCCTGTTTTATGTGCCTATTATTGATTTTCAGTATTAGCTCAGTCTTCCATTCTTCCTCCTGACAGCCTGGCTGTTACTTCCCTTGTTAGATTATGAATTACTCTCCCCTATACCCTCATTTGAAATTGAAAAGAAAATCAAAATCCTACAGCAAGGCTTAATTTGAAGGGTTCAGTTCAATAACCCTGAAATGGCCACTCACGAAAATGTCACTTTGTCATATTGATGTTTTTTTTTCTGGACATCTGATTCCCCAAACCTTCATCTTGGTTCACGGGTGAAACATTTATTATTTGAAAGGAGAATGACAATGAGAAGTATTTGTCAGCTGTTCTAAAGCTGTGAGAAATGGTGGCCCCTACTTACCCAACTTGAGTATTTAAGTCACATGGGGAGGGTGAGGGGACAAACCTTAGATAGATGTTATCTTGTGCTTTTTATCTTCACTTCATTCCTCAGCTCCCTTGGCTCTTCCTCTTCTAACACACAAAGCCTGTAGATCTGAGTCATTTAATATTTCAAAGGAATTAATATTTTAGTTAGTGATGGACCAACCTACTAAATTGAATCTTGGCTTGTAGACTGATGGATTGAATTCAGTCCAGATGAACAGTGACCAGACTTATTGTTCTCTTGGGGGGGAAAAAAAAACCATGCAGACAAAAGCTGCTACATAAATTGAGTCCTGGTTATGCTCTCACCCTCAGGAAAGCATGCAGTCATCATTTCATTGGCACTTTTGGATAATAATTTTGTTTGTTTGTTTTTCAAGGGCATCGTTTACAATCATTCCTTTCCAAGATCATGTGTTTATTTAGAAGAGAAATCCGTTTTTCCTCGGTTAGCCTCTAGTGAAAATGAGGGCATGTGTGAGATGGTGTTAACTTTCCACTCAAAACCAGTATTACTTGTAGAAAATTTTTCTCAACCTAACTTATGTTTAATTTCTTCTTTATTCCTCAAACTTCAGGCTAGAGGGGAGTCTGTAAACCTAGAGTTAACAATGAAAAGACTGATATTAATAATCACATTCCTTTTATTCTGTTACCGGTGATTTTTCTTAATTTTTAAAGCTACCCCTAATTTTTAATTACATTACTATAACAACCCTCTAATATCTCTCTGTTTTGATCTTTCTTCTCTACTTCACTCTATTTATGACTGCTTTCTGCATAGGGTGACCACATGTCAATTTGCCTGGGATAAGACCTGTATTTGCCTGTTTCACTAAAAAAAAAAAAAAACCCAAAAAACAAAAATCACCCTGATCTGGATGATTAGGAAACTTATAAATATTTGAAAGGTCAAAATGCTCAGACTTGACTGCTGGCACTAGAGCTTATATTACCAGCTAGGACATAGGGCAGTGCTCTGAAAATCACACTGCCCCTACCACTGGGAAAAAGTTTCTGACTTGCTGGAGCTGAAAATTAGATGTTTTTGCTAGAGCCTCTTCTGCTGTAGCCACTGAAAGATGAATCTTGCTAAGTACCCTTTCCAGAATGGATTTCTTGCAACACCTGTTTCATCATGCTTTCAAACCCGAGTCTAACAGGATTGCTTCTAACTACAGAACCAGGAGACAAGGAAGACTGTGTGAGTGAGTTTAAACTTGTACATTTGTATAAATCATGCACATATAACATGATACTCCACAAGCGTGAAAATTGTTTCAAACCTGGGGATTGAATAATAACAACAGTTCACTGTTAGAATTGTTCCAAATTTGTGTTTGTGTCTATTATAGATAGGAAAAGAGAAATCAGAAAAGAGTACAAAGACTGCAATATATTAGCTGTAATGTTTTATTTTTTTTTTAAAGAAATGTCTAAAAGCAACAGAACAAACAGAAAGTCATGTGTAAACAGTAAATCCCTGCCTGTTAACAAAGAATCAAGATCTAATGTAAAGCTATGAGTTTGAATTTTATATTTCAATGGCTTAATAATAAAACTAGTTTCTATTTTTTTTTGTAAAAATTCAGAGAAAACCATAAACTATTTCACAGAGTTCTTCAAGTAATTGACATGTCATGTACATATAAATTATAAAACTACTCTTGCCAATTGTTTGGATCCATGAAAAGAAGGAGCCATTTGGGACTGATGCTCTTGAGAATTTTAAGTTAAATTCTTCCCTTCCTCTGGCTGACAACTCTCTTTGGCTTTTCAAAAAAAATTTTTTTTTGGGTTTTGAAGAGTAGATGGCTTTGGGGGAAGTTTTATTATGAAACATGAAGATAACAAATCAAATATTAATAGTGTTAGATAATGATTTTAATAAAAAAATTTATTGAAGTATAGTTGATTTACAATATTGTGTTAGTTTCTACTGTACATCAGTGTGAATCAGTTATACAGGTATCTACTCTTTTTTATTCTTTTCCCATACAGATCATTACAAAGTATTGAGTAGAGTTCCTGTTCTTATTAGTTATTTTATATATATATATATATATATGTATAGTAGTGTGTTTCTGTCAATCCAATCTCCCGATTCATCCCTCCCTATGTTCCCCTTGGTAACCATATCTGTTTTCTGGATCTGTGACTCTACTTCTGTTTTGTAAACAAGTTCACTTGTACTGTTGTTAGATTCCACATATAAACAGCATCATGTTATTTGTCTTTCTCTTTCTGATCGACTTCACTCAGCATGACAATCTCTAGGTCCATTCATGTTGCTGAAAATGGCACTGTTCTTTTTTATGGCTGAGTACTATTCCTTTGTTTATATGTATCATAGATATACATTCATTCATTGATGGGCATTAAGGTTGCTCCCCATGTCTTGGTGGTTGTAAATAGTGCTGCAGGAAAGACTGAGGTGCATGTAACTTTTTGAATTATGGTTTTCTTCAAATATATGCCTAGGAGATAATGATTATTAAGGCAGACACTGCTAGATACCTAAATAATATCCATTTGCTCTTTTTTTTTTAATTGACAGAAATTGTTTGGGATGGCTATGTGCACAGCTTAAAAAAGAAAAAAAAAAGGAACATTTCCCTACCTTTCTTCCCATTAGAGCCAGTTATGTGACATAGTCCTTCCCAATCAGAAATAAATGGAAAAGAGAGTTTATCCTTCAGGCCCTGGAGGAAGTAAAGTAGAGGCAGTGTGTAAAGCAGTGCCAGCTTTTTGTTTTAAAGTTTAATCATTTTCCCACTACAAAGCTTGGAAATCTGAATAAACCTGATGGGTAAGGAAAATAGTAAATCACAGATACAAACTCTATGGATTCTATACTACCTATATGAATGGGAACTAGTGTTAATGAGTAATGTTTAGAAATTATGAGGGCTTTGTTAATATGATTTTTTTTAATGAAATCTGACTTGAATCTCAAGCTCTAAGCTAATGTACTTTCTTAGTTAAGAACATCAATCGCATATTCCAAACATTTGTTCAATGAACAGACATAAAAAAAATGAAGCTAATACTGCTGTATATATTTTTGCATCTCCTTTACAACAAATATTGGCAACAACAATTCAATATCTGCAAACAGTAATGGATTGGGAAATTTGCCAGAAGTTCTCAATATCAATTGTTGCTTTAATCTGGCTTAAACCATGAGTTATTTTTCAGGTTTCAGCAGCCTCTAAATTATTGCTCCATTAAGGTCATAAAGCTAATACCATGAACATACTTTTACAACCAATAAATATGACGTCTTGTGCATCATTTAGGACATTGCTGGAAGCATTTTCTATTTATAAAATAGCAAGATATTTCATCAGTATAAAGCAGTATCTAACATTTTTGCATATTGTTTAAAAAAAAGAATACACTATCTTGTGCTAGAATGTACTTCCTTATGGTGTTTTTAAAATTGTTTTCTCTCCAAACAAAGTCAGTATTATCACAGAATAAAAAATCGTTTTTTTCTTAAGTAAATCTGAATAACTCTAGTGCTATGACATATACTCTAGTCGTTTCAGCTGATGTTAAGCTGCATTAGAGTTTGATTTGGTTTTTAGGAAGATATATTTTGATGATAACAACTTCATCAAAATCTAGATGAAATATGAAAATTTAATGTCTGAGGACTGTCTATATTAATGTTCCATTTATAAATATGCTGTTAAATTTACATACAGTTCTCAACAATGGTGTTTTTATTGCTTTATAAGAAGTAGAAAACAAAATGCTGCTGCTGCTGCTAAGTCGCTTCAGTCGTGTCTGACTCTGTGCGACCCCATAGACGGCAGCCCCCAGGCTCCCCCGTCCCTGGGATTCTCCAGGCAAGAACACTGGAGTGGGTCGCCATTTCCTTCTCCAATGCATCAAAGTGAAAAGTGAAAGTGAAGTCGCTCAGTCGTGTCTGACTCTTAGCGACCCCATGGACTGCAGCCCACCAGGCTCCTCTGTCCATGGGATTTTCCAGGCAAGAGTACTGGAGTGGGGTGCCATTGCCTTTTCCAAGAAAACAAAATAGTGACTACTGAAAAGTTGCGTATTATGGAGAAGGTACAGTAGAACCGTATTTCATTATTTAGGATCTGCGTATGGCAAGACGACAGAGGATGAGATGGCTGGATGGCATCACTGACTCAATGGACGTGAGTCTGAGTGAACTCCGGGAGTTGGTGATGGGCAGGGAGGCCTGGCATGCTGTGATTCATGGGGTTGCAGAGTTGGACACGACTGAGCAACTGAACTGAACTGAACTGATGGCAAGACTAGGGAATATATGATGAAACTCATTTTCTACTGTAATGTATCTAGAAACAAATTCCATATGGGTTTATTAGGTTAAGCTTGTTTGCTCTTCACCTTCTTTCTACTTGCTTGTTTATTTAATTGATAAATCAACTTCTGAGATGTACCAAAAATCTACTGATGATAAACGTGCCAGTTTCTCTGTGCAAGTTCTATTAATATTTATTTGCTTTATAAATTTTAATGACTTACTAGGTTCATAAAATTATAAATTTATTATATTTTCTAATTAATTTAAAACCTTCAGTTTTATTAATTTGTTTAAATTCTAACTTATTACCTGGTACAAATATAGTTACACTAGTTCTTTTATATTAACCTTTGCCTAGAATATGGTTTTATTCATTTTTAATGTTTCTGTGAGTGTACTTTTTCTGAGGTTTTTATTAGCAGTGTCTTTCTCTATTAAAGCTGATTCAAAAAGAAATTGAAAATATGAATATACCTAGTATCCAAATCTGAAGCCCCATATCTAATTGAAATTGTTAACAAAACTTTCTTATAAAGAAAACTCCAGGCCATGATAATTTCATAGATAAATTCTATCAAAAGTTTAGAATAAGTAATATCAATCTTATAAAAAGTCTTTCAGAAAGTTTAGAAGGAGAAAAATTTTTCTAATTTATTTTATAAAGCCCAGTGAAGATACCCATTTCTAATATTATACAACAGCAAGATTTTTCTGGACATGACAATAAAATTACAAACCAATGTTGCTCAGTCACATAGTTACAAAAATACTCAGTTATATATATGTATTATATACATATATATAAAAATATATCATGACCAAGTGGGATTTATTACAGAAATGCAAAGTTCTTTATATATTAATAAATCAAACAATGTAATTTACTATCCCAACTTAATTTGTATCTCAATATATGCAGACATATTACTTGATAAAATTCCATACCCTTTCATGATCAAATAAATTAGCTAACCAGAAACTGATGACATGTTTCTGAATGTATTAAAGACATTTTGGATTGAATTATATTTCCTTCCAAATTCATATATTGAGGCCCTCATCCCAAATGTGGCTATATTTCAAGATAGTCTTGTAGATTATAATTTAAGTTAAATGAGATCTTGAGGTGGGGCCCTGATCAGATAGGATTGATGTCCTTATTAGAACATAGAGGGACCTGTGTGTGTGTGTGTGTGTACACAGAGGAAAGACAATATGAGGACACAGAATGTACCAGCTGTAAGCCAAGAAAAAGTCTTCATCAGGAACAAACCCTGCTGCATCTTGACTGCCTGCCTCTACAACTGTGAGCAAATAAGTATCTGCTGTTTAAGCCACCCAGTCTGTGGTACTTTGTAATGGCAGCCCAAATCAACTAATACAGCATCTAATAAGAGTCTACAATAACCTCATACTAAATGGTGATATAATGATTATTTTCCCTCTAAAATTAAAAACAGAGGCAAGGATGTTAATTCTTATCATTTTGATTCAACATGAGATTGAAAGACCTAGCCAGTAAAATAGGGAAAGGAAAAAAAAGAACAGAATTAAGGATTGTTTTTATTTGTAGATAGTAGATGCATTAATATTTTAAGTAATCATCTACAGTACTAGGACTAAAATGCTAGGACTAAGTATTAAGTAAATTTAGTAAGACTGTAAGAAACAAAGTCAGTATACAAAATTCAGTTGTATTTTTTATGATAGCAACAGTTGGAAGAAATATAAATAAACTAAATGATTTATAATAGCATAAAAATTTTCCTCACTACAAAAATAAAAGCTATTGTTGAAGTTAAGGACCTAAGTAGACACATATGTACATCTCATGGATTGGAAGTCTCAATATTGTTATTAGTTCTCCTCAAATTGCTCTATAAATTCTAAAATGCAATAAAAATCCCAGAAACATTTTAAATAAAATGAATAATTCTGAAATATATATGGAAATGCAAAATCTAGAACAGCCTAAACATTTTTGATGAAAGGTATAAAATTTGAGGATTTATACTACCTGATTTTAAGACTTACAAAGCCACTTTAATCAAGACATTGTGGGATTTATGTAAAGATAGACAAGTCATAAAAGTGGAGAGTCCAGAAATAGAGCTGCATATATGCAATTCAGTAGATTTTTGACAAAGCTTCTCAAGAAATTACACTACAAAAACTGGATAAACACATGAAACAAGATTAACTTCATGCCTTAACTCACACCAAACACAAAAATTAATTCCCATAGGATCCTAGACTTGCATATGAAAACTAAAACCTTAAAATTTATGGATAAACATAAAAGAAAATCCTTATAATCATGGGATAAAGTAAGATTCCTTAGTACAAAAAACCAAACCAAAATTACTAACCTAACAGTAAAAATGAAAATGTATGGATGAATTTCCTGTTTGTAGAGGCCTAATCCATGTCAGCCATTTTTATGAAATGTGCACAGTTGAACTATTTACCTCAAATGGGGAAACTTGAAGGAAATAAACTCTCATCTGTCTCTGCCTGAATCTGAACCCAGATCCAGTAGTCACACAACCTTCATTCTGGCTTGCTCCCCTGAGTGTCTATGCATCTTCATATGTATACCCCTAGAGACACTATTTTGATTTATACAGTGCTGAATTTTCCTATTTTCAGGTACCTTAGTGTTTGAAGTAGAAGGGGAATAACAAAGTATGAGCTCAGAAAACCTTCTTGGCTAGAAGTTTCAGCAATATTTTTAGACAAATTACATGACAAAATCCAAAGTAGAAAATGAATAAGGCACATTCTCTTCTGTGGATAAAAGCACAAAAACCACTTGTAGCACAAGAGTGTGGTTCCTGGGAGAGTCACAGAGGCAGCGTGAGGGCTATGGTTGCTAGGTTCCTTGGAGGTAGCCAGATCAAGGGGTGGGGGCATAAGAAGAAAACAAAACACATTTGTCAATTTCATAATTTAGTCCAAGGCTGCATTTTGGTCATTCAAGGCATTTTGCATTACTCAGATATTTGGAACACATCCCCATCAGCTGCCACGACTTTGAATCCAGAATGACAGCACAGATTATAAAATAAAAGCAAGCAATAACAGCCACCAAAGACAAGCTAATTAGTAAACAGCGCTTTATACAGAAGCTTTTTAGTGACTCAAAAATTAATACTGTTAAATTTAAAATGTTTGACTTCAGCCCCAAAGTAGAATTTCTTTTATGCTATCAGAGTAATCAATTGAATGATTTTTAAAAATATGTACTTTCTTCTACTTCAACAAGTTGGCATGCTGTTTCTGCATGCTGGCAGTAGAAAGAAAAAAAAATCTCTAAGCTTGCCATGATCATAGGTTTTGGGGAAGAATGCTTCAAAACAACCATTTCTGAAGTAGGCTAAAAATATTTCCACTTACTTACTGTTGAATTTACATATCTTGGTAGAGACAAATATTACCAAATCACAAACTCCTGCCTTTGTGTTTTTTAAAAAGCAGGTAATGGCTGCATTTTCTACTTGGTAGGTCTGGGAGTAAATTATACTCATTTGTTCCCCTTATCATTTTTATTCAAACTAAAAATAATGATTAAAATGAGCTAGTAAAGTGAACTTAAAGGAAAAGATTGGAAAGGGACGACTTTGCTGATGTGATGGAGCACGTTCTGGAGTGTCCATATGTATGAGTGGTATAAATTTTTTTGTTACTGTCATTGGGTGCTGTAATACTACTTCCAGAATATCTTTGTATAAATTTTGGTATGCTTATCGAATGCCTGAACAAACAGGCTCAAAAATTTGTATGTGAACATCTCAAACTCTTTCCTATCAACTGGATCTGGCTTTCCCTGAAGGCTGCCCCTGTGAGAAGATGGCATGTTGGAGGGGCCAGCTGTTCTCGGTCTGTCTCAATATTGATATCAGGGCCCCTCTGCTTCTGGCAGCCTTGATTTGACATTTGCTAAGACCTCATGCTCCCAGAGGCCACAGTGCGGACCAGGGAAGCAGTAACCTGAAAACTCCCTCCTCCACCAGCCATGCTCCCCGCCCACACCCCCATCCTCTCTCTGCTATGTGGATTTTGTTGTGATCACAGTTTATATATTAAAGGATTTTATATTAGATAGGTTCAGTTGGTCCAAAATTTAAAAAAAAATCACTTCATCTAAGAAAAATGTGATTTTAATACCCTTGTCCATGTAGGTCACTCTGAATATTGTTATTCTGTAAATGTCCTCTTGTGTGTGCATGCTAAGTAGCTTCAGTCATGTCTGAAGAGTTTTGAGATCCTGTGGACTGTAGCCCACAGGGCTTCTCTGTCCATTGGATTCTCCAGGCAAGAATATTGGAGTGGGTGGCCATGCCTTCCTCCAGGGAATCTTTTCAATCCGGGGATCAAACCAACATCTCCTGCTGTTTCTGTATTGCAGACTTTTTTTTTTTTTTTAACCACTGAGCCACTGAGAAAGCCCCAAATATCCTCTTACTTTGTCTTAATTTTTATATGGCGGGGTGGGAGGGGGTGGTGGGGGTGGTGGTGGTATTAGTTTCCTACTGGTGTACTAATAAATAACCCACAAGCTTAGTGACTTAAAAAATCTCACTCCTTTATTATTCTACATTTCTGGAGGTCAGAAGTCTGGATGTATTGTCAGGGCTCTATATTCTGTCTGGCAGCTCTAGGGGAGAATCAGTTTTCTTGTCTTTTCCAGCTTCTCAGAACTGCCCCCATTTCTTAGCTTGTATCCCAAACTCTGCTTTTTTTTTTTTTTTTTTTATGACCCATATTGCTTCCCTCTTATAAGGACCCTTGTTAATAATAATTACATTGGCCCCAATAAGATAATCCAGAATAATCTTCTCATCTGAAAGTTTTTAACTTAATCACATCTACAGTGTCCTCTTGGCCTTGTAATGTAACATCTTTACAGGTTCTAGAGATCAGGATATGAACATATTTGAAGGGGAGGCATTATTTTGTCTAGAGTAGTCCCAGGTGGCTCAATGGTAGAGAATCTGCCTGCTAATGCAGGACACATGGGTTCCATCCCTGGGTTGGGAAGATACCCTGGAGAAGGAAATGGCAACCCACTCCAGTGTTCTTCCCTGCATAATTCCGTGGACAGAGAAGCCTGATGGGTTGCAGCCCATGGGGTCACAAAGAGTCAGACAAAACTGAGTATACATGCATGCATTATTCTGTCTGCATGCAGAGGGTTCAATATTAGAGTATCTGTGACTGCATTTTTAAAAATACAAAATATTTATTTTTAAATAAAACCAGTGAAGTATCAGAGAAGGCAATGGCAACCCACTCCAGTACTCTTGCCTGGAGAATCCCATGGACGGAGGAGCCTGGTAGGCTGCAGTCCATGGGGTCGAGAAGAGTCGGACACAACTGAGCAACTTCACTTTCACTTTTCACTTTCATGTATTGGAGAAGGAAATGGCAACCCACTCTAGTGTTCTTGCCTGGAGAATGTCAGGGACAGGGGAGCCTGGTGGGCTGTCATCTATGGGGTCGTACAGAGTCGGACACAACTGAAGTGACTTAGCAGCAGCAGCAGCAGTGAAGTATAGATGTAAATCAATAATGAGGGAAATTAAAAAATAACCTCTAATTTGACCACTTAGAGATAATCACCGCTGATGAATCTGATATATCTTTTCAGATTATTTGTTGGGTACATACCTGCCCACACATATATCTTATATAGATGGAAAGAATTATTACATACTTACTATAATACTATTTTTGATTAACAATACTATTTGGAGTATCTTTCATTTTAATAAGTATTTGCTTTCAATATATTTACTGGACAAGTATTGCCATATTGTCCCTTTGTACATCTCTATACTTCTTAGCTCAATGGTTTAACGTGGAAATTTGTATTGGCAAATATTTACATCATTTTCTTAGACTAAATATCTGAATATAGAATTGCTATGCCATTTTATTTTTGAAAATTATTTAAAAATGCATAATCAAATTATTACTCACTAGTTGTATTTAAAGCACTTATTTTCTTGAACCATCCTGCATCTTAGTAATGTGAGTTTATCTTTGCCAATTAATTGGAAGAAAATTATATCTGAACATGATTTTAGCCTGATCAAATCATGACACAAACTGCTTGTAAGTCAAAATGTCAGAAAGTCCATAACAGGAACTTGGATGTAGATTGTGCAATTCCCACTAACAGAAGAGAAGAGATGAAAAATTCCATCCACTGATTTTTTCATTTGTGCCTTCATTCATTCATTTAATTTTTAGTCTTTACAGATTCTTTGTTACTGTCAAGAGGCGGGAGATGTAGCAGTGAACAAGACTATCAAGGTCACTGTTTTTATGCTTATAATCCTGTGTCTGTGTGTTTGTGTATGCATGTGTGTGTATAGGAGGGTCTCAGACAATAAGCAAACAGACATCTAATTGAATGAAATAATTTCATATAGTGAAATGTACTGAAAGATGATAAAACAGGGTGGTGTGGTGTACACTGTATTTAAAATGAGAGTAGAATGAATATGAAGTAGCCTGGTAGGTAGGGAGCTGGTGACTGAACACTAGGCAGAGAGTCTCTCTGGGTTACAAATGAGGGGACTGAAATGAGGTCTGTGTGGCTGGAGTATTACTCCTTGAGCTGGTTAGCACTGAAGGGCAGAGGACTTGGCATGGAGCCTTGCAGACCATTGTTTAAAAAAATGGACTTTCTCTTATTGCAATAAAAAGTGGGATTATAAGCAGCAAAGTATATGATGTAATTTATGACTGAAACATACCTTGACTGATATATAGAAAATGGTGTACTGTATTTCCAGAGAGAAAGCAGGAAGATCAGTTAGGAGCCTGTTTCAAATTGCTGCTGTATTGCTTTGGGGGAGTGGGGGTAGCAGTAGAGGTGGAAAAATCTGGTTGTTTGGAGATGTATCTTTGATCTATAGTGATATTCTTCTCTAGGCTAGGTACTATACTAAGGAACTGAAATAGGATTCTCTTGTTTTTTTTTTTCCATACTCTTCATACTTCTGTCTCCAAGCTGCAGAGGGTCTTCAGAATTCAGCTGACATTGATTTTAATGAAACAGAAACAGCAATGCTCTGAACCAGTAGCAGTCAGAGGGCTCTTAATGTGAATTAAAACCAAATAATTAGAAGAATAACGACAGCTCTGACCTGTAAAACAGTTTGAAGAAACCAATCTTCATGATTTTTTTCTTTTTCCTATTTCTGCTTGCTTCTTATGCTAAGTCACTTCAGTTGTGTCTGACTCTGTGCGACTCCATAGACGGCAGCCCCCAGGCTCCCCCGTCCCTGGGATTCTCCAGGCAAGAACACTGGAGTGGGTTGCCATCTCCTTCTCCAATGCATGAAAGTGAAAAGTGAAAGCGAAGTCGCTCAGTCGTGTACGACTCTTAGCGACCCCATGGATTGCAGCCTACCAGGCTCCTCCATCCATGGGATTTTCCAGGCAAAAGTACTGGAGTGGGGTGCCATTGCCTTCTCTGTGCTTCTTACGGGTCCCTGAAATAATCACCAGTTTATTTCATAGTGAGGCTTTGCTTCCAGAACGCCACTGCTGCTGCTGCTGCTAAGTCCCTTCCGTCGTGTCCGACTCTCTGAGACCCCATAGACGGCAGCCCACCAGGCTCCCCCGTCCCTGGGATTCTCCAGGCAAGAACACTGGAGTGGGTTGCCATTTCCTTCTCCAGTGCATGAAAGTGAAAAGTGAAAGGGAAGTCGCTCAGTCGTGTCTGACTCTGAGTGACCCCATGGACTGGAGCCTACTAGGCTCCTTCATCCATGGGATTTTCCAGGCAAGAGTACTGGAGTGGGGTGCCATTGCCTTCTCTGTGAACTTATCTAGAGGTAATAACTTATTACAGTCTCTAACACTTCAGTATAAATTGATTACAGTAGGTCCCATACATATGAATCAGTTCCATTCATAGAGTGTGTTCATAAGTCCAGTTTGTTTATAAGCTCAACAAAGTTAGCCTAGGTTAGTTAACCCAACTAACACAACCAGCTATATAGTACTGTACTTTAATAGGTTTATAATACTTTTCATACAAATAATACATAAAAAATAAATATAAAAAATAAAACATTTAAAAATCTTACAGTACAGTACCTTGAAAAGTACAGTAGTTCAGTCTACAGCAGGCATAGAAGGGGAGGCATCTAATGGACTGGCAAGAAGAGTTAATGACTGGAAAAGGGAGAGGAGGTGGGAGATGTAGAGCTGAAGGATCAGCACCAGGACGGAGGGCAAGCTTTGCAGTTTCATTTACTCCTGATGTTGATGGACTACAGATTCACATCTTTGAAAGTCTATAACGTGAAGGTTTTTGTATGTAGGGAACTTAGTGTATAAAGATGACTAATTTTAAAGTTAAATATGTCTTTAATATATTTCATATATCATGCTAGTAAAGTGATGCTTAAAATTCTCCAAGCCAGGCCTCAGCAGTACATGAACTGTGACCTTCCAGATGTTCAAGCTGGTTTTAGAAAAGGCAGAGGAACCAGAGATCAAATTGCTAACATCTGCTGAATCATGGAAAAAGCAAGAGAGTTCCAGAAAAACATCTATTTCTGCTTTATTGACTATGCCAAAGCCTTTGACTGTGTGGATCACAATAAACTGTGGAAAATTCTTCAAGAGATGGGAATACCAGAACACCTGACCTGCCTCTTGAGAAACCTGTATGCAGGTCAGGAAGCAACAGTTAGAACTGGACATGGAACAACAGACTGGTTCCAAATAGGAAAAGGAATATGTCAAGGCTGTATATTGTCACCCTACTTATTTAATTTATATGCAGAGCACATCATGAGAAACACTGGGCTGGAGGAAGGAAAAGCTGAAATCAAGATTGCTGGGAGAAATAGCAATAACCTCAGATATGCAGATGACACCACCCTTATGGAAGAAAGTGAAGAAGAACCAAAGAGCCTCTTGATGAAAGTGAAAGAGGAGAGTGAAAAAGTTGGCTTAAAGTTCAACATTCAGAAAACTAAGATCATGGCATCTGGTCCCATCACTTCATGAGAAAACAGTGTCAGACTATTTTTTGGGGCTCCAAAATCACTGCAAATGGTGATTGCAGCCATGATTTTAAAAGACGCTTACTCCTTAGAAGGACAGTTATGACCAACTTAAATAGAATATTAAAAAACAGAGATATTACTTTGCCAACAAAGGTCTGTCTAGTCAAGGTGATGGTTTTTCCAGTGATCATGTATGGATGTGAGAGTTGGACTACAAAGACAGCTGAGCATTGAAGGATTGATGCTTTTGAACTGTGGTGTTGGAAAAGACTCTTGAGAGTCCCTTGGACTGCAAGGAGATCCAACCAGTCCATCCTAAAGATCAGTCCTGGGTGTTCATTGGAAGGACTGATGCTGAAGCTGAAACTCCAATTCTTTGGCCACCTGATGCGAAGAGCTGACTCATTTGAAAAGACCGTGATGCTGGGAAAGATTGAGGACAGGAAGAAAAGGGGATGACAGAGGATGAGATGGTTGGATGGCATCACCGACTCAATGGACATAGGTTTGGGTGGACTCTGGGAGTTGGTGATGGACAGGGAGGCCTGGTGTGCTGCCCTTCATGGGGTCACAAAGATTTAGACACGATTGAGTGACTGATCTGAACTGAACAGAACTGAATGTGGTGGTTTGGGCTCAATTTTCCAGAAGCAGAACTAAGAATAAGATTCACATGAATGAGAATAAACAATGTTTATTAGATTTTTTTCCCCAGGGAAAAGATTAGGGGAGTAAGAAGAAGGGACGGAAACCAAGCAAGGGTGCACAACCAGGCCATGTTGCACAGAGACAATACTGCCTCAAGACTTACCCCTATAGTTGTTCCATGTGGGAGCAAGAGAGCTGGAGTCCTGAGCTCAGCTGTCAATCATAAGGACTAAGGACTGGGGCGGGGAAGCAGGAATCCCTGTGTGTGTAGGTAGCGTGGGCTCTCTGTGTCAGCCTGAGGGAAGCCCACTGATGAAGACCCACAAGCACAGGCTATTGGTGAATAAAAGCTTACCCACCAGGAACTGTGTACACTAAGACAGCCAAAGGATCTCAAGTACTGATAGCATCTGGGTAGTGGGGTCAGGGATAGCAAAGATCAGGGTTTGGAAATATTATGAAAGCTTGCATCAGTTGACTTTAGTTAAAAGGAAGATCATCCTGGGTGGGCCTGACCTTGTCAGACAAACCCTTTGAAAGAGACGAAACAGCAGCAGAAGAGCCTATTGACCTTGAAGGAGCAAATTTTTATACTGTGAAGGCCAAATGGCAAGGAGCCCTGGGAAGCTTCCAGTAGCTGAGGGCCTCACTCCTGCAATTGTGAGGAACTGAATCCAGCCCACCACCAGTGAGCCTGGGCACTGCTCATCTTGGGACCCAGAACCCCAAATGAGATCACAAACCCTCCCAGCTTTGATATTCTGTGCAGAGGGTGCCCCATTGTGCTGTATCCAAATGTCTGAGCCAGGAAATCTGTGAGATAATAATTGTGAGTTGTAATAAGTTGCCAAGTGTGTGGTAATTTGTTAGACAGCACAGAAGTCCAGTATATAAGAAAACAAATGCCTAATTAAAAAATGGGCAAAATATCTGAGCAGATACCTCACCAAAGAAGATATATAAAATATAAATAAGCATAAGAAAAGATATGTCATTAAGGAATTGCAAATGACAATGGCCATGAGATATCACTACATACCTGTTAGCATGGCCAAAATCCACAGCATTGACTACACCAAATGCTGTTGGTGACAGAGCAATACAAACTCTCATTCATTGCAAGTGGGAATGCAAAATGGTTGCAGCATGTTTGCAAGATAGTTTGGCAGTTTCCTAAAACATTAAATATATTCTTATATATGACTCAGCAGTTGCATTCCTTGATACTTATCCAAATAAATTGAAAGCTTGCAGGTAGCCAAAAAATTGCACATTTATATTTATACTGCTTTTTTACTCTTCAGTTTCTAAACTTGGGAGCAATCAAGGTGTCCTTCAGTGGATGGATGAGTAAACAAACTTTGGTACATCCAGACAATGGATATTATTCAGTGTTAAAAACAAAGGAGCTATCAAGCCATGAAAGACATGGAGAAAACATAAATGAATACAGCTAAGTAAAAGAATCCCATCTGAAAAGGCTATAGAATATGATTCCAACTGTATAACATTCTGGAAAAAGCAACACTCTAGAGACCTCAAAAAAGATTAGTAGTTACCAGGGGCATGAAGGGAGGCAGGGAAGAAAGGATGAGTAGAACACAGGGGAGGAGTAATCAACCTGCCTGACTGCAGGCTGGACTACAAAGCCACAGTCATCAAGACAATATGGTACTGGCACAAAGACAGAACATAGACCAATGGAACAAAATAGAAAGCCCAGAGATAAATCCACACACCTGACAACTTATCTTCAACAAAGGAGGCAAGAATATACAATGGAGAAAAGACAATCTCTTTAACCAGTGGTGCTGGGAAAACTGGTCAACCACCTGTAAAAGAATGAAACTAGAACACTTTCTAACACCATACACAAAAATAAACTCAAAATGGATTAAAGATCTAAATGTAAGACTAGAAACAATAAAACTCCTAGAGGAAAACATAGGCAAAACATACATCACAGCAGGATCCTCTATGACCCACCTCCCAGAGTAATGGAAATAAAAGCAAAAATAAACAAATGGGACCTAATTAAATTTAAAAGCTTTTGCACAACAAAGGAAACTATAAGCAAGGTGAAAAGACAGCCTTCAGAATGGGAGAAAATAATAGCAAATGAAGCAACTGACAAAGAATTAATCTTAAAAATATACAAGCAACTCCTGCAGCTCAATTCCAGAAAAATAAACGACCCAATCAAAAAATGGGCCAAAGAACTAAACAGACATTTCTCCAAAGAAGACATATAGATGGCTAACAAACACATGAAAAGATGCTCAACATCACTCATTATCAGAGAAATACAAATCAAAACCACAATGAGGTACCATTTCACGCCAGTCAGAATGGCTGCTATCCAAAAGTCTACAAGTGATAAATGCTGGAGAGGATGTGGAGAAAAGGGAACCTTCTTACACTTTTGGTGGGAATGCAAACTAGTACAGCCACTATGGAGAACAGTGTGGAGATTCCTTAAAAAACTGGAAATGTAACTGCCATATGACCCAGCAATCCCACTGCTGTGCATACACACCAAGGAAACCAAAATTGAAAGAAACACATGTACCCAATGTTCATCACAGCACTGTTCATAATAGCCAGTACATGGAAGCAACCTAGATGTCCATCAGCAGACGAATGGCTAAGAAAGCTGTGGTACATACACACAATGGAGTATTACTCAGCCATTAAAAAGAATGCATTTGAATCAGTTCTAATGAAGTGGATGAAACTGGAGCCTATTATACAGAGTGAAGTAAGACAGAAAGAAAAACACCAATACAGTATACTAATGCATATATATGGAATTTAGAAAGATGGTAATGATAACCCTGTATGCAAGACAGCAAAAGAGATACAGATGTATAGAGCAGTCTTTTGGACTCTGTGGGAGAGAGTGATGGTGGGATGATTTGGGAGAATGGCATTGAAACATGTATATTATCATATGTGAAATGAATCACCAGTCCAGGTTTGATGCATGATATAGGATGCTCAGGGCTGGTGCATTGGGATGACCCAGAGAGATAGGATGGGGAGGGAGATAGGAAGGGGGGTTCAGGATGGGGAACACATGTACACCCGTGGTAGATTCATGTCAATGTATGGAAAAATCAATACAATGCTGTAAAGTAATTAGCCTCCAATTAAAATAAATAAAGTTATATTTAAAAAAAAGAACACGGGAGATTTTAGGTCAGTGGAACTATTCTGTATGATACTATAATGACAGATAATCATCAAACCCCATAGAATGTACTATACAGAATGAACCCTAGTATAAATTATGGGCTTTAGTTAATAATAATGTAGCAGTATTGGTTCACCAGTTGTAACAAATGCACTACACTAATTCAAGATGCTAATAATAGCAGAAACTGGGAAATAGGCATGTAGGAGTATAGGGGAAATTGCTATACTTTTCACTCAGTTTTTATGTACGCTTAAAATTACTCCAAAAAATCCACTTAAAAAAAAAACAGGATTAATAAGCAGGACATCCTATTTCAAGATTCTCTTATTTCTCATTTACCAAATTTTGGTGGGATCCAATTTATCTTCATATACTAATATATATGAGTTCATTTTAAAGAAGTTTTATTCTCATTTTTCTATTATGTATATATAGATATAAATATGCTCAAATTTATTAATTAAAGAGTTTAGATACTTTCTTCTAGATTCACAGAATATAATTAAAGTCTTTGATTATGTTATATAAATTTTCTGCTTGCATTTCTTGAAGTTTGGCTTGACTATTTTAATAATAAATGATTCATTACAAAAATATATTATGATAATTTTATTTAAACTTCAGTTCAGTTCAGTTCAGTCGCTCAGTTGTGTCCAACTCTTTGTGATCCCATGAATCGCAGCACGCCAGGCTTCCCTGTCCGTTACCAACTCCCGGAGTTCACTCAGACTCATGCCCATCGAGTCGGTGATGCCATCCAGACATCTCATCCTTTGTCATCCCCTTCTCCTCCTGCCCCCAATTCCTCCTAGCATCAGAGTCTTTTCCAATGAGTCAACTCTTCACATGAGGTGGCCAAAGTATTGGAGTTTCAGCTTTAGCATCATTCCTTCCAAAGAAATCCCAGGGCCGATCTCCTTCAAAATGGACTGGTTGGATCTCCTTGCAGTCTAAGGGACTCTCAAGAGTCTTCTCCAACACCACAGCTCAAAAGCATCAATTCCTTGGTGCTCAGCCTTCTTCACAGTCCAGCTCTGACACCCATACATGACCACAGGAAAAACCATAGCCTTGACTAGACGGACCTTTGTTGGCAAAGTAATGTCTCTGATTTTGAATATGCTATCTAGGTTGGTCATAACTTTCCTTCCAAGGAGTAAGCGTCTTTTAATTTCATGGCTGCAATCACCATCTGCAGTGATTTTGGAGCCCAGAAAAATAAATCTGACACTGTTTCCACTGTTTCCCATCTATTTCCCATGAAGTGATGGGACCGGATGCCATGATCTTCATTTTCTGAATGTTGAGCTTTATACCAACTTTTTCACTCTCCACTTTCACTTTCATCAAGAGGCTTTTTAGTTCCTCTTCACTTTCTGCCTTAAGGGTGGTGTCATCTGCATATCTGAGGTTATTGATATTTATCCCGGCAATCTTGATTCCAGCTTGTGCTTCTTCCAGTCCAGTGTTTCTCATGAGGTACTCTGCATATAAGTTAAATAAGCAAGGTGACAATATATAGCCTTAACGTACTCCTTTTCCTCTTTGGAACCAGTCTGTTGTTCCATGTCCAGTTCTAACTGTTGCTTCCTGACCTGCATATAGGTTTCTCAAGAGGCAGGTCAGGTGGTCTGGTATTCCCATCTCTTTCAGAATTTTCCACATTTATTGTGATCCACACAGTCAAAGGCTTTGGCATAGTCAATAATTCAGGGGAGGCTAATTCCAGTGACTGGGGAAGCTCACTGTCTTTCCCTTGCATCCTTCTTTTGTCTCCTTTTACAGTCTAGCAAGAGCTGTTCTGAGTGAATTTAGTGTAGGTACAGTCTGATGCGGCTGCTGTGCTCCAAGAAAGTGAAAGTTGCTCATTGTATCCAACTCTCTGTGACTCCATAGACTATACAGTCCATGGAATTCTCCAGGCCAGAATACTGGAGTGGGTAGCTGTTCCCTTTTCTAGGGGATCTTCCCAACCCAGGGATCGAACCTAGGTCTCCCACATTGCAGGCAGATTCTTTACCCGCTGAGCCACCAGGGAAGCCTACTGTGCTCCATAGGTTCCTTTTTTCTAACAAGGTCATTTCTTGAATCAGGAATCTCCTTGTATCCCACTAAACATGTATGTCTTAGAGTGATGAACCTGTCCCACAACCTTAAAGACTGCATTTATGTTTATCACCCAGATTGTGTCTTACTCCTTTTTTATTTAGAATCATAGCATATTTTCATTATGTCATCTTATTATGTATTAATATATGCATATTCATACATATACAGTTAGCCCTCCATATCTTCAGATTTGAACTCTGCAGATTCAATCAACTGCAGGTTGAAAATATTAAAACACAAATTCCAAAAAGTTCCCCAAACCAAAACTTGAGTTTGCCTTGTGCCTACAATTTACATAATATATTGTATTTACAACTATTTATATAACATATGGATTGCATTAGGTATTGTAAGTAATCTGGGGATTATTTAAAGTATACAGGAGGAAAATGGTCCCCGTGTTAGGTGGTTTTCACTTCTCTGTTTCTTTCTCCCCCTTAATGATTCTCATTTATAGAAGCATACAGTGAATTAGGTCCGTTTTTTTTTTTTTCCCCCTGTGTTTTCTTTTCTCTCTCCATTCTACTGTAACTGCTTATCTGGGCAATGTTTAAATCATTGTTTTAGCGTTTAAGCTGGGAAGCTGCACATTTCTCATTTATGAACTAAGTTAATCCTGTGTTTCAGAAGAACCAGAGGGGTAAATCAGACAGCAGTTGCCCTACACTCTGTTGAATCCCAGCCTTTTCCCAAGAGGAAAGGAGGTTAAAGGGGGCTTATGGATATATATTTTCCTTGTTTTAGGTTGAGTATATATCACCCAACAGGAGTCTAGGCCTCTGTAAAGATTCTTGGATCAAGGGATCTTTTTTGATGGATCATCTTTTTATTTCTCTTGCCTTACTTTTGGTCAGCTGCCCTAAGTCATGTTGCCAGATTAACGATTCCTGTCTTGGCTCTATCTCAATTCCCTTCTTTTTTTTTCCCCCTCAACAGTTAGGAAGAGGTTGAGAAAACGTAAAATTCATATATTTTTATACCCTCTTGCAATGTTTGTGGACATGATCAACAACAGTTGATTGCTGTTCACTTTTTCTTGGTTTCTGCTCCCCTATCTTCTTCATTCCCTTCTTTTGCTCCTCCATTCCCACTCCCCCTTTTTATCTTTAAGAGTTGTTGATGAGTCTTTCCAAATGACTCTCTTTTCCATTGTGGAAAGGCATATAGGATCATAAGGTATGATTTGGTTAAATTCTAAAATTTCTTTTCATCATTTGTATTTCAGAGTATATTTTGATTACTTTGCATTAATACACTGTATATCTCCTTAGTCTGACAGTTTTTTGTGTATTTATATTGCTCTCATTTGTGGAGTAGAATAAGTATCTTTTTATTTCATCTTCTACAGATAATTCATATGAAATATCCACTGGAAGCCTCTGAGCAAGAGGGATCAATATGAGGACAGTAACAATCCTAAAAAACAGAAGTTGGGAAAGTTTTAGAATTTAACTCAATTTTATTTTAGTACCCAGCTACCAAGGTTCATTTTATTATTCTTATCTCTTCCTATGTTCAGTTGTACAAGCATTGGAATATGTTCTAAGTTAACACCCCTCATCCCTGACCCCCTGTCAAAGAACAACAACAAAAAAATAGAGACAAGTTGAATCTGTTCAGATATTCTTGTACTTGGGTTGAAGGAACTAATATTGTTTGAAAACATACTTTGCATCATGCACTGTGCTAGGTTCTTTGTTATGCAACTGAATTTTAGTCCTAGAATAATATTTTTTGGTTAAACATGATTATCCTTAGATACATTATGCAATGCACAACATACTGTACTACAAAATGACCTTGTTTGAATGGTAGAAAAGATACTCTGCTAGCTTTGGCTGTGGACTACTCAATTTTAATGCAGAGCATAATACAGGTGATATAAATTTGAGAGAGTTTAAAATTACAGTACTTATATTCTCCAGCTGATGAGTGTCGGTTCCATATTAAAAGGTATAAGATTATTATGATGGATTTAAGAATTCATGTTTATTTTTATTAAACTGTTTATTATTTCATTTCAGAACCCAAGGGAATGTAAACCTCAAGATGGTATATAGTGCAGGACACAAGGTTATACTTGAACTAACAAATATTTGTTGTCTAACGAAAAGAATGACATTGTATCAAGAAGTCTGCAGATGTGACATAAAATGTCTCATTGCACATAAATATGATACAAATATAAATTTTTAATGAACATTTACAGTGTGATAAGAATAATGAAATTCCATTGACAGAGGAGACTGGCAGGCTACAGTCCATGGGGTCACAAAGAGTTAGACAAAACTGAGCAACTGAGCGCAGTAGGCATTATGGGAAAATATTGGGGATCAAGTAATGAGTAGAAATTAGCGTAGACAAGTATTATTAATTTAAACAATCTGTGGCAAATTCTAAACTTTGTTTCTCAATTAGCAAACACTTTCTGAATACTATGTATTTTTATGCATACTATGTATATTTCCATATCATTTTTCCCTATTGCCTCTCTCAACTATATGGAAGGAGATTTGATGTATTTTACTTAGTGCTAAATATAGCCCAACATATAGGGCAGTTTTGGGCACACAGTAGGTTTGTAATAATTATTTATTCCATGAATAACTGAGAGTAAATTAAAGATAAATTTGAGATGTTCAAAGCAACTAGTAAAGACAAATCTGACATAGCTGAATTCTGTGTTCTAAAGAACGGGTAGGCAATATTTAGATGAAAGAAGATGTAAGATTGTGTCAGGCATAGGGAAATGTTATATAAAAGCCCTGCATTAGGAATAAGAAGAGTGAATATGAAGAATTAAAGAAGGTGAGGGGCAACATGAAGGGAGAAGGAGAGAAAGCATGGCACTGGGAAGGCATGTAGGTGGGGAGAGATCTTCTTTAAGACCTTTGTAGACCATGCTAATAAACACCATCTTTATTCTTAGAGTATTGAAAATCACTGAATAAATATAAGCAGTGGAGTGAAATAATCAGATTTGTGCTTTAAAACAATCTTTGTTGGTAATTATTTATAATGAATGTGGCAGGAACACTCATAGAGTATGGTTGAAGAAGAGAGGACATTGGATAAAGCTTAGTTTTATTATTTAAAAGAGTCTATTAAAGGAGCATGAGTACATCATGAGAAATGCAGGGTTGGAAGAAGCACAAGCTGAAATCATGATTGCTGGGAGAAAAAAAAAAAGATTGCTGGGAGAAATATCAATAACCTCAGATATGCAGATGACACCACCCTTATGGCAGAAAGTGAAGAGGAACTAAAAAGCCTCTTGATGAAAGTGAAAGAGGAGAGTGAAAAAGTTGGCTTAAAGCTCAACATTCAGAAAACTAAGATCATGGCATCTAGTTCCGTCACTTCATGGCAAATAGATGGGGAAACAGTGGAAACAATGGCTGACTTTATTTTTTTTTGGTGGGGGGGGAAGCTCCAAAATCACTGCAGATGGTGATTGCAGCCATGAAATTAAAAGACGCTTACTCCTTGGAAGAAAAGTTATGACCAACCTAGATAGCATATTCAAAAGCAGAGACATTACTTTGCCAACAAAAGTCCCTCTAGTCAAGGCTACAGTTTTTCCAGTGGTCATGTATGGATGTGAGAGTTGGACTGTGAAGAAAGCTGAGCGCCGAAGAATTGATGCTTTTGAACTGTGGTGTTGGAGAAGACTCTTGAGAGTCCCTTGGACTGCAAGGAGATCGAACAAGTCCATCCTAAAGGAGATCAGTCCTGGGTGTTCATTGGAAGGATTGATGTTGAAGCTGAAACTCCAATACTTTGGCCACCTGATGCCAAGAGCTGACTCATTTGAAAAGCCCCTGATGCTGGGATAAATTGAGGGCAGGAGCAGAAGGGGACAACAGAGGATGAGATGGTTGGATGGCATTACCGACTCAATGGGCATGGGTTTGGGTGAACTCCAGGAGTGGGTGATAGGGAGGCCTGGTGTGCTGCGTTTTATGGGGTTGCAGAGTCAGACATGAGTGAGCAATTGAACTGAACTGAAAGGAGCATGAGATATTCAGCCAGTCAGAAAGAAAAAACAGTGAGACAGGGAACAAACAGGAATGTGGTAATATAGTGGAAGGCCAACAAAGGAAGTACCTTAAAAGGGGGGTCTACAGTGTTCAATGCTACTAAAAGGTACGTTGAACTTTAGAAGAATTAATCAACTATGCCCTAGGCATAAAGACCTGGAGATCATTGTTGATTTAAGCATGAGGAGGTTAAATGATTATGTGTTAAACAAACCACACGTACACACACACATAAACCAAAATAAATCCTAATGCTGTTGGATAAAAAGAATATGTAACTGAGTCCAGAAGGAAGTAAGATTTCTGCCTGTAGCCACATTTCAGAAGAATGTGAAAAGTTTAAAACCTGAATGGTAAACCTGAATCAATGATGGAGTTTTTGAGAGAACATCTTTTCTTTGTACTTAAAACTATGGGTTTTAGTAGTTAAGCATAGGAGATAGGGCTTTGGGTGTATGCAAAATGGGGAGTTAAAACTGAGATACCATAATAAAGGCTAGACCTTCAAATGACTACCAGTGAAGAAAGAATAAACAAAAACATAAAAATCCTACTCCCAAGAAAAGAGATAATAAAGTATTTTACATTTGTTATGCTCTGATCTTGTTTGGAAAGTATTCTATGCTGAGAATCAATAACTAGAGTTCAGCTCTCATCCATATACGATGTTTGAATATTTACTTTTTTAGAGTCTAGAAAACCCCGAGTCAAAAATTTTTGTTTAATATGATCATAAGCACCTTGGGAAACCCCACAGTAACAATGCCAATGCTTTTTGAAGAGAAACAGATTTTGAAAAGGCTCTCACATTTCTCATATAATATTTTGTGAGAAGTGTAATATAGATTTTGGAGAATGGCATTGAAATATGTATAATATCATATATGAAACGAGTCGCCAGTCCAGGTTCGATGCACGATACTGGATGCTTGGGGCTGGTGCACTCGGTCGACACAGAGGGATGATGGGGAGGAAGGATGGAGGAGGGTTCAGGATGTGGAACACATGTATACCTGTGGCAGATTCATTTTGATATATGGCAAAACCAATACAATATTGTAAAGTTAAAATAAAATTTAAAAAAAAGAAATAATAATAGAAAATCAAGATTATACAGACAACTTTAGAAAAGAACCAAGTAAAACTTACAGAAATGCAAAATAGATATATTTCAGTTTCATAGTCAGTGGGAGTATTAAAATTATATTGTTAATAATGAGAGAATGGCTTAATAGTCTGAAATATATAATGAAACATATGAGGAAAAAGAATTAAAGAGTAGTAGTTATAGATAAGATAGATAAGAGAAAGTTTGATATATTTAATGGGAATTCCAGAGGGAGAAATCCAGATGGTTTTGGATAGGCAATATCTTAAGAGATAATTTTTTACACTTTTCTAGGATAGGTGAAAGACAGAAATGCTCAGATTTAGGAAGTGCAATAAAACACAAATGTGTTATACAAATGCAATCCACATTTAAGAGAATTTTGGTAAAGTTTTAAATTTCAAAGATAAAGAGAAGATCTTAAAAACATCTAAAGTGAAACAAAAATTACACATAAAGTAAAAGCTATGATACCAACAGGAGAGTTCTCTTGAGTACCAACTGAATTTAGAAAATCATTCAGAAAACTGAATTAATTTAAATAATTATAATGCATGACTTTTTTCTGTAGGTAAACCATGATTTATGAACAAGCACAAAATAAAGTCATTTTATAGATACATTGTAGAAAGTTTACCATCAGTGCATTCTCACTAGCAGAACTTCTAAATAATATATATCAGGAACAGATAAATTGAATATAGAGAAAAAGACTTAAATCTAGACATATATGACAACATAAAATGCTAAACATATGCAGAAATGGGAGAACAAAAATGTTGAATTGAATAATATCATAAGATTATTTTGAGAATTAAAAAGATTTAAGTGATTCAAGTAGTACTGTGAACATAGCAAGAATTTTATAATTGTTAAATAAGTAAGAAAAGAATAAAGGGATATATCAGTAACATAGAACTGAAATATTTGTTGAAGAAAGCATGAATGTTAGCAATGTTGAATACTTTATAATCATAGTTAAGATATGCAAATTCTGTTTGTTTGGGGGAGAAATATATATTGTCTTCCTTTAGGGTTGATTTAGTGTGTTTAAACTTAAATGCAACCATTAAAATATACAATTATATCATTAAATATCAAAATGCATGTGGGATATATTGAGAAATGTCCATCAGTTAAATATCAGTATTAAATATCAATATAAAAGAAAGCATGTTTTAATAATGAGAAAAATGTAAATGAGCAGTAATGGAAAGTAGAATGGATTGAAAGAAACAGCTATAAGGATGATCAGATTTTATTTTTAAAATTCCATCTATATGTAATTCACAAGAGATTCATGTAAAAGTTAAAGACCCGAGGAGGTTGAAAGAAAAAGCATAGAGTCACCTACTAATATAAAGCTGTTACAGTTATTTTAATATCAGACAAAATAGACCCGAAGGCAAAAAATCATTTTGTGGGATAAAAGCTTTCATTTCATGTGAGGAAGATAGAGCGATTTTACATTTTTTGCACAGAATAAGATAGTCAAAGATGTACTATAAAGAAAAAGAAGTGACAGATGGCAGGCATAATGCAATAAATCTACTATCATACAGGGAGATTTCATTCAACTCGCTACTATGAGAACCAAAACCCAAATTTAGTAAAGATATAGAAGATTTGAACAAACAACACAGTTGATAGTCTTATTCTCAATAATATACATTGAACCCTGAGTCTCAAAATTAAAGAGCATATCATTTTTTTCAAGAATACATAAGATACACATAAAACTGATGATGAAATAAACTGTAATGCAAATTTAATGAAACTCCAGATAACACTGAGCAAATTATATAAAATTACTGTAGTTTTATTGAATTAGAATGAGTATAATGAAAAGATAATTTAAAAATACCAAATGTATTTGTAAATTAGATATTACATTCCCAAATCACTATTTGGTCAAAGAAAATAACAAATATTTAAACATGAATAAAAAATAATAGTGTAAGGACTCCATTTTAAAACTGAGTTATATACTTATTTCTGAAAAAAAGAAAGACTGAAAATCAATGACATAAGCATCCATCTTAAAAACTTAAGGAAAAATAGGAAAATGAACCCAAGGAAAGCAAAAAGGATAAATATACATAGACTACCAAAATTCATTAAAGAATAAAAATTAATAGTCTGGTAATCCAAGCCTATGCCCCAACCAGTAACGCTGAAGAAGCTGAAGTTGAAAGGTTCTATGAAGACTTACAAGACCTTTTAGAACTAACACCCAAAAAAGATGTCCTTTTCATTATAGGGGACTGGAATGCAAAAGTAGGAAGTCAAGAAACACCTGGAGTAACAGGCAAATTTGGCCTTGGAATACAGAATGAAACAGGGCAAAGACTAATAGAGTTTTGCCAAGAAAATGCACTGGTCATAATAAACACCCTCTTCCAACAACACAAGAGAAGACTCTATACATGGACATCACCAGATGATCAACACCGAAATCAGATTGATTATATTCTTTGCAGCCAAAGATGGAGAAGCTCTATACAGTCAGCAAAAACAAGACCAGGAGCTGACTGTGGCTCAGATCATGAACTTCTTATTGCCAAATTCAGACTTAAATCGAAGAAAGTAGGGAAAACCACTAGACCGTTCAAGTATGACCTAAATCAAATCCCTTATGATTATACAGTGGAAGTGAGAAATAGATTTAACGGACTAGATCTGATAGATAGAATGCCTGATGAACTATGGACATAGGTTGTGACTTTGTACAGGAGACAGGGACCAAGACCATCCCCATGGAAAAGAAATGCAGAAAAGGAAAATGTCTGTCTGAGGAGGCCTTACAAATAGCTATGAAAAGAAGAGAAGTGAAAAACAGAGGACAAAAGGAAAGATATTCCCATTTGAATGCAGGGTTCCAAAGAATAGCAAAGAGTGGTAAGAAAGCCCTCCTCAGGATTCAGCGCAAAGAAATAGAGGAAAACAACAGAGTAGGAAAGACTATAAATCTCTTCAAGAAAATTAGAGATACCAAGGGAACATTTCATGCAAAGATGGGCTTGATAAAGGACAGAAATGGTATGGACCTAACAGAATCAGAAGATATTAAGAAGAGGTGGCAGGAATACACAGAAGAACTGTACAGAAAAGGTCTTCAGGACCCAGATAATCACGATGGTGTGATCACTGACCTAGAGCCAGACATCCTGGAATGTGAAGGCAGGTGGGCCTTAGAAAGCATCACTACGAACAAAGCTAGTGGAGGTGATGGAATTCCAGTTGAGCTATTCCAAATCCTGAAAGATGATGCTGTGAAAGTGCTGCACTCAATATGCCAGCAAATTTGGAAAACTCAGCAGTGGCCACAGGACTGGAAAAGGTCAGTTTTCATTCCAACCCCAAAGAAAGGCAATGCCAAAGAATGCTCAAACTACTGCACAATTGCACTCATCTCACACACTAGTACGGTAATGCTCAAAATTCTCCAGGCCAGGCTTCAGCAATATGTGAACCGTGAACTTCCATTCAAGCTGTTTTTATAAAAGGCAGAGGAATGAGAGATCAAATTTCCAACATCCAAAGGATCATGGAAAAAGCAAGAGTTCCAAAAAAACATCTATTTCTGCTTTATTGACTATAGCAAAGCCTTTGACTGTGTGGATCACAATAAACTGTGGAAAATTCTTCAAGAGATGGGAATACCAGACCACCTGACCTGCCTCTTGAGAAACCTATATGCAGGTCAGGAAGCAACAGTTAGAACTGGACATGGAACAACAGACTGGTTCCAAATAGGAAAAGGAGTACATCAAGGCTGTATATTGTCACCCTGCTTATTTAACTTATATGCAGAGTATGTCATGAGAAACGCTGGGCTGGAAGAAGCACAAGCTGGAATCAAGGTTGCAGGGAGAAATATCAATTACTCCAGATATGCAGATGACAACACCCTTATGGCAGAAAGTGAAGAGGAACTAAAAAGCCTCTTGATGAAAGTGAAAGAGGAGAGTGAAAAAGTTGGCTTAAAGCTCAACGTTCAGAAAACTAAGATCATGGCATCTGGTCCCATCGCTTCATGGGAAATAGATGGGGAAACAGTGGAAACAATGTCAGACTTTATTTTTTTGGGCTCCAAAATCACTGCAGATGGTGATTGCAGCCATGAAATTAAAAGACGCTTACTCCTTTGAAGGAAAATTATGACCAACCTAGATAGCATATTCAAAAGCAGAGACATTACTTTGTCAACAAAGGTCCATCTAGTCAGTGCTCTTGTTTTTCCACTGGTCATGTATGGATGTGAGAGTTGGACAATAAAGAAAGCTGAGTGCCGAAGAATTAATGTTTTTGTTCTGTGGTGTTGGAGTAGATGCTTGAGAGTCCCTTGGACTGCAAGGAGATCCAACCAGTCTATCCTAAAGGAGATCAGTCCTGGGTGTTCATTGGAAGGACTGATGCTGAAGCTGAAACTGCAATACTTTGGCCACCTGGTGTGAAAAGCTGACTCATTGGGAAAGACCCTGATTCTGGGAGGGATTAGGGGCAGAAGGAGAAGGGGTAAACAGAGGATGAGATGGCTGGATGGCATCACCGACTCCATGGATATAAGTTTGGATAAACTCCGGGAGTTGGTAATGGACAGGGAGGCTCTGCGTGCTGCAATTCATGGGGTTGCAAAGAGTCAGACACGACTGAGCAACTGAACTGAACTAAACTGAATCATTTAAAAATTTCGATTCTGTTTAGTAAATATCATCAATTCCAAATGATTTTAGGAGGACATATACAATATATTAAGTCATGGATAATTCCATTTCTATTCAAAGTCTTTAAGAAAAAAAATATAGTAAGTGTTATCAAGATTGTATTTTAAATGATAAGAAATAAGCAATATTAAAGTGATTGAAGATTGAATGGAGAAGGTGGAAATCAGTAGACTAAATACTAATAAAAACTTTTCAAAACTGCCTGAGAAGGGAAAGAGAGAGAAGGAAATAGTTTGAAGTAAGGTTGAAGGAGGATTTTCATGTTAGGAGAGACTTGAGTATATTGAAAAGCCATGGAAGAATATTATTTAGCTATAAAAAAGAAGGTTGTCTTGTCAATTATGACAATATGGATGAACCTTGAGGGCATCATGCTATGTGAAATTAGTCAGACACAGAAAGACAAATACTTAAGTTCTCACATGTGGAATGTAAAACAAACAGCAATGTAAGTGAATTTATAGGGAACACATAGGTGGTTGTCAGAGGTGAGGGAATAAGGGGTGGATGAAATGGGTGAAGGAATACAAATGCCCAAATATAACATAAATAAGTCCTGGGGGAGGTAATGTGCAGCATTGTGAGTAGAGTTAATAACAGTGTGTTGAAGATAAACAGGTGTCAATCTAGGTAGGATTATATATTTTTCATATTAGTAAAGGAAGTATTTTCTGTTTGATGGCTTCTGCTTCTTCCAGAAATTAGAATTTGAGGCCAGAAAGGGTGTGTGGAAGAAGCTGTAGAGAGGCAGAGGTTTAGAGAGTTTAAACACTTGTGAGAGAGATGGCAGAGTAAGATGTTCTTAGATTGAAAATACAGTTATGGGTAGAGTTGAGTGTACCTTTGAGGCAGGTGACAATGGTCAACAGTGAATCTGCCTGCCTTGCTTTATTCCATTCTGGTTGGGCATCCTTGACATCTTGGTCGCAGAAGCAGAGAAAATCAGACTTTAGATACATTGTTGCTATTGTTCAGTGCTCAGTCATGCCTGACTCTTTGCAAGCCATGGATTGCAGCACAGCAGGCTTCCCTGTCCTTCACAATTTCCCATAGCTTTTCAAACTCATGTCCATTGAGTCAGTGATGCCATCCAACCATCTTGTCCTCTGTCATCCCCTTCTCCTCCTGCCTTCAATCTTTCCCAGCATTGGATCTTTCTAATGTGTCAGCTTTTTGCATCAGGTGGCCCAAGTATTGAGCTTGTTTCAGCATCAGTCCTTCTAATGAATGTTCAGGACTGATGTCCTTTACGATGGACTGATTTGACCTCCTTGCAGTCTAAGGGACTCTTAAGAGTCTTCTTCAACACCACAGCTCAAAAGCATCAATTCTTTGGCATCCAGCCTTCTTTATGGTCCAACTCTCACATCCACACATGACTACTAGAAAAACCATAGCTTTGACTAGACAGACCTTTGTCAATAAAGTAATGTGTCAGCTTTTTAATATGCTTTCTAGGTTTGTCATAGCTTTTCTTCCAAGGAGCAAGGGTCTTTTAATTACATGGCTGCAGTCACCATCTGCAGTGATTTTGGAGCCAAAGAAAATAAAGTCTGTCACTGTTTCCCTTGTTTCCCCATCTATTTGCCATGAAGTGATGAGACTAGATGCCATGATCTTCATTTTTTGAATGTTGAGTGTTAAGCCAGCTTTTTTACTCTCCTCTTTCACCTTCATCAAGAGGTTTCCTAATTCTTCTTCACTTTCTGCCATTAGGGTGGTATCATCTGCGTATTTGAGGTTATTGATATTTCTCCCAGCAATTTTGACTCCAGCTTGTGCTTCATCCAGCCCAGAATTTTGCATGATGTACTCTGCATATAAGTAAATAATCAGGGTGACAGAATACAGCCTTGACATACTTCTTTCCCAATTTTGAACCAATTTAGATGCATAGTTATAATGAATAAAACACAAAGTCTTTAAAAGCTTTGCAAAGAAGTGTGTTGTCATTACGCATTTTTCAGTCAGTAAATTCTGAGAAAGATTATCTTATGAAGTTATGAGAACATTTTTACTTTAATAAAAGGGTCCTTATGTTCTTAATGCAAACTACAGCATTATGGTCTTCTACATGTCCTCAGATTATAGCCTTGCTTCACTTTTCTAATGTATGGAAAGCCTGATGGAACCATATAAAATAAAAATAAAGACAAAAACTGTAAATGTCTGGTTGTAATTTAGTAACCTTTTCATTTACTGAAGTTAAGAGTTAAGGTGTTACATACATTTGAGGCAGAAACCCATTATTCTAGGATAGATCTTTTAATTAAACAAATGTGTGTGTTTTAGTTGCTCAGTCTTGTCCAGCTCTTTGCAATCCCATTGACTGTAGCCTGCCAGCCTCCTCTGTCCATGGAATTCTCCAGGCACAAATACTGGAGCAGGTGGCCATTCCCTTCTCCAGGGGATCTTCCCAACCTAGGGGTCGAATCCGGGTCTCCAGCATTGCAGGCAGATTCTCCCATTTGAGCCACAAGGGAAAAAAAATGTAAATAGGTTGTAAACAATTATTTTTGAAGACTTGACTTGGGAAAGGTATCTGAGTAAATATAGATCAGATGAGAATGTTGAATACGTTTGTCTATTGTGAATAATAGTAATGATATTTTTAATGCCTGTTGAACATTATTTGTTAAATTTATAATTAATATTATAATAATTTATTCTCAAAACCACCCAATGAGAAAAATACTATTATTAACCTCGTTACACTCATAAAACTGAGGCACAGACAGGTTAAGTAATTTCCCAAATATCACACAGCTGGTAAATGACAATAATAGGATGGAAATATAGGAAATCTGGTTTTAACATGTGAACCCAGATTATAGTTTGAAGAGAGTGACATATTGTCATCAACGTTCATTCTTGCTGGTTAATAATAAAGACAAATAGGTTGGTAGCAGTAAAGTGAGAGAAAAATAAGTTGATTTCTGTCTGGAAAGGTATGACATTTCTGCAAAATGGATATCTGTTGGAGCTAAAGAGAAATATGCCCAATAGGAGACATATTCACTGGGATCTAAAAATAAGAAATCTGATAATATCAGCTCTGTGTTTGGTTGTTGTTGTTGTTGTTGATATAGTTCCCTCTACTACTTTCAAGCCTTTTAAAAAAGAGTGAAAATGAGTATGGTCTTGTATTAACTCTGTGTCTCAATGGTGAAGAATCCTGCCAAGCAGGAGATGTGGGTTTGATCCCTGGGTTGGAAGATTCCCTGGAGAAGGAAACAGAAAACCCACTTCAGAATTCTTGCCTGGAGAATTCCATGAGCAGAGGAGCGTTGCAGGCTACGGTTCATGGGGTTGCAAAGAGTTGAACATGACTTAGTGACTAAACAGCAACAGCAACAGCAAGAAAATGAAAGGGGAGTTTGTATCTATACTTTGGAGTGTCAAAAACTAGGGAAAACTTGACCACTGATGGCAAAGTATAAGATGGCCAAGGTGGTCAGATGTCTGTGCAGCAGCAGTCCAAAGCACAGATAATAGGAAACAACCTAGCTGGAATTTTTCAATAAGGAGCTCATTATCTGAACCATGGTCCACTCCCAGTCTTGCTTTTGCTGACTGTATAGAGCTTCTCCATCTTCGGCTGCAAAGAATATAATCAATCTGATTTTGGTATTGACCATTCGAACTCTGGTGCTGGAAAAGACTCTTGAGAATCCCTTGAACTGCAAGGAGATCAAACCAGTATCCTGAAAGATATCAACCCTGAATAGTCTTTGGAAGGACTGTTGCTGAAGCTGAATCTCCAATACTTTGGCCAACTGATGCGAAGTGCTGACTCACTGGAAAAGATCCTGATACTGGGAAAATTGAGGGCAAGAGGAGAAGGGGGGTGACAGAGGATGAGATGGTTGGATAGCATCACCAACTCAAAGGACGTGAGTCTGAGTAATCTCCAGGAGATGGTGAAGGACAGGGAAGCTTGACATGCTGCAGTCCACGAGTCCAGAAAAATTCGAACATGACTTAGTGACCAAAAAACAACTAACTGGAATATGAATTGATGCTAGAGATTTGCACTTCAAATACTTGGAATTTATTCAATTTCCATGTGTCTCTGGCAGAATAAGGCACCTACTCCTTCCTTCCCCTATCATATTAAACCACCCATTATGCTGCTATTTCTCCTATCTGTCTATCCATCTATCCACCCATCATCTCCTGTTAGAATTTGAAGTTTCTAAAAAGCAGTACTTGATTTCACGTATCTTTATTTCCTCAGTATCTTGCAGACTATCAAGCATAGTAGATTGTTCACAAATACTTGGTGAATGCCTAATGTTCCCACAAACTCAGTAGAATAACAATTTTATGGAACCCCAATTTCTTTCACCGTAAAGAATCTTCCTTGAAACCTTTATCTGATGGAAAGTCCACTGTGACAGTGGTGCCTTTGCCTAACTTCCTTAAGCTCCCTTCTCTTGTAGCTAATTGGCTGTGTTTAGCAAAATGCCCTCCTGACCTCTGAGTCAATCCACTCTTAACACTTTGTTTTTTAGCCCCAAGGAGATGTATGACATAGCACAGTGAATGCTAAAGACCACAATACAACACGACTTCAAAGTCTTTACTTCTTGATGCCAATTTCCTTGGTTCTGTAAGATCTGTTTAATTTGGTAATGTCCTCAAGTCTTTTTTGCTTCATATGTTCTTCCCTCTAGGGTCTGGGGATTTCACGTGTTATTTTCATCTTCAAAATTTGTAGCAAACTGGTTACCGGTGGAAAGGTGGGAAGGAGCAATATATGGGGGGAGAAATGGGAGTAATAATAAATCTTATTTTGAATTATCTATCCTTCAAGGACTACTTTAACTTCCATATAGTTTGTAATATTCCATGTTTAATTCAATCTACTATGATCAGTTATTTCTTAGAATTCCTTTAGTTCAAACTGCCACTTTAAAAAATGTTTATTATGCAGTGCCTTATATTATTAATTAATTTTCACATGTAAAAGTGTCTTATGTTTCCAACATTATAAGAATTTGTTTTAGAGCATAATAGCTACAATAGTGTACCTATGGCTGATTCTTGTTGATTCTTGTTGATGGTGTACCTATGGCTGATTCTTTTTGATGTTTGACAGAAAACAGCAAAATTCTGTAAACAATGATCCTTCAATTAAAAAATAAATTAAAAAAACAAATTTGTTTTAGGGCATAATAGCTACAATCGTATCTTGAATAAATTATTTTGCTTGGCAGAATCCAGTAAGTATTTAAATGTAGTAATTCTTTCATTAATAAGTTATCTTTTTTATTAAAATATACTTGCCAATGAAATATTAATGGTAACATTATATAAAAACTCATGTTAATCAAATTTAAAATTAAATTTCTCTTCTGTATGGAGTAATACACCACTCTTACAAGGTCTGCAATTTTATTTAGATTTTTAACTTCTTAAGGAGATATATGGTCATACTGTGTCTAGTCAAGCACTTAGGAAGAAGATTGTGGAATATTTTAATGATGATAATGCAGTCGTGATGAAATAGTAAACATGTATATTTAGTCTATGCATGATATTATTGATTGAATAGTAAATGGACTGGCCATATTATGTTTCAGATAGGATCTTCTTATATATTACAAGCCCAAATATGCATGGAGAGAATATTCTACATTGAAGGAATGGGCAATGAGCCAACTAACCCCAGACACAACAGACTATGATAGGGAGAGTATGTCACTCTGGCTGGTAAGAAAGAGAGAATTCCCAGCCATAAGGCTCTTTCTTTAGTATAAAATGCACACGAATAGGATGCACTGAGCTACTGACAGTTTATGTGAATAGTCTCTATCCTTTCAAATGCAAATATTTCAGAATCAGTCAGGTTCCCAGCACGTGCATTGTGAAACCAAGTCATTCTTCGCTGTGGAATAAAGTAATTGCACACTCGGGACATTATATATTTATGTAGATAATGGGTGCAGTTCAAGCATTTGCCTGCTGAAGTTAATGGAAGGTCTGTCTATTGAGAAGGGACTGTGTTATATATATGTATACTCACATATATTTGTGTATATGATTTTTATTCATTTTTTCACTCCTGGTTAGCCTTATTCATTTTTTTTCTCTGAAACTGAATTCCAGTATGAACTTTACACTATCACTATTTTGATATATATATATCTTAATAATATTAAAAAATGTTCTTGGCAAGTGGTAAAGATATACATATATTATACATTACTGTACTGTAAATCTTATCTTCCCAACTAGGGTAAATTTTTTACAGAATACAAATGTTATTTTGTGCTATTAAAAGAGAACAGATTTCGGAGCAAAATTTTTAAGTTATAATCTTCATTCCATTAATTACCTGATAGTTTCTCTCCATAGATTACTTAACTCCCCTGAGGCTCAGTTTCTCATCTCTCAAAGTTTTTCTTGCAAAGGATTTGTCATGTTCTGAAAGTGAAAGTTGCTCAGTCATTTCTGACTCATTGTGATCCCATGGACTGTTGCCTACCAGGCTTCTCTGTTCATGGAATTCTCCAAGCAAGAATCCTGGAGTGCATTGCCATTCCCTTCTCCAGGGGTTTTTCCTAATCCAGGGAAAAACCAGATCTTCTGTATTGCAGGCAGACTCTTTTATTGTCTAAGCCACTGGGGAAACCATCATATTCTAGGAACTCAAAACGTGGAGTTCCTTTAATTTTGTCATATTCTCAGTACATGTTGTCTAGAAGTATTAAAATTGCAATTCCTGATAAATAATGCATAATAGATTTTCCTATGAGTTCACTGTGGACTAATCCACAAAGAATCAGTTGCCATCCATACTCACCTTAGAAGCATATAGTCAGAGGCATCTTCACCCTCTGCTTCAGAAACAATCCTGTCTATGGAGTCTTCTAAATACTGCCCATCAGATTTGAGTAGATTTGGCAAGGGGAATTGAATCCTTAAACAAATCAGAAGGTCTTTTGCCTCCTCTTAAGGTATTAGTTAAGCTTCTCAGGGGCTCTCTAATAAATAACATCTCTCTTCAATACAGTTCTGAGGAATTTGAGAACAAACAAAATCAAGGGACAGTCTTTCTGGGGGAAAAAAACAACAACAATAATTTGTAAGATACATATACTCTAGTGTTTATAGCACCGTTATTTACAGTTATGAAGATATGGAAATAGCCTGTGCCCGTCAACAGATAAATGGAAAAAGAAGACATAGTGCATATGTAGAAAGGAATGTTACTCAGACATAAAAAAGAATGAAATCTTGCCATTTGCAACAACATGAATGGAGGATATTATGCTTAGTCAGACAAATCAGAGAAAGACAAAAACTATATGCTATTACTTATGTGGGGAATCTAACACATAAAGCAAATTAATGAAAAGAACACAAGAGAAACAGTCTCATAGATAGAAAACCAACTAGTGGTACCAGTGGGGAGAGAAGGGGCAGGAGCAACAAAGAGATAGGGGATTAAATTAAGAGGCACAATCTTCTATGTATAAAATAAATAATCTGCAATTATATAATGTACAGTACAGGGAATATAGCCAATATTCTATAATAACTATAAGTTATAAATCTATAAAATTTCAAATAACTATATTGTACAAATGAAACTAATACAGTATTGTAAATCAACTATACCTCAAGAAAAGTTATAAATGTATTTCTATGTTAGGAGAAATAATAGACCAATCAGTTAAAGAAAGTAAAGTTGACCTATTTATTTCTTTAATACTATAGAAAAGTAAAAAAACTCATTATTAATATTTTTATTAACAATTCCAGTATTTTATTATATAGTTATGATCATATAGTATACTAATTTTGCATTCTATTTTTTTTCACTTGAATTTATTCTTCAAATACATGGTTCTTGTCAAAGCTTTGGAAAATATTTTAAAATGTGAAAAAAAAATAAATTTACTATAAGTTTTCTATGGAATATGATCTTTTGTAAAATTTAGATATATTTCTTTCCCATTGTTTACTATGCTTATTTTAATGAATATATTTATATTTAAAAATAAGATTACGCTACATTTATATTTTGATTTAAATTTTAAGAATTGATATTAACTTAAGAATTTGAAAAGAAGAGAAGTGAAAAGCAAAGGAGAAAAGGAAAGATACAAACATCTGAATGCAGAGTTCCAAAGAATAGCCAGCAGAGAAAAGAAAGCCTTCCTCAGTGATCAATGCAAAGAAATAGAGGAAAACAACAGAATGGGAAAGACTAGAGATCTCTTCAAGAAAATTAGAGATACCAAGGCAACATTTCATGCAAAGATGGGCTTGATTTATGGACCTAACAGAAACAAAAGATATTAAGAAGAGATGGCAAGAATACACAGAAGAACTGTACAAAAAAGATCTTCACGACCCAGATAATCACGATGGTGTGATCACTCACCTAGAGCCAGATATCCTGGAATGTTAAATCAAGTGGGCCTTAGAAAGCATCACTATGAACAAATCTAGTGGAGGTGATGGAATTCCAGTTGAGCTCTTTCAAATCCTGAAAGATGATGCTGTGAAAGTGCTGCACTCAATATGCCAACAAATTTGGAAAACTCTGCAGTGGCCACAGGACTGGAAAAGGTCAGTTTTCATTCCAATCCCAAAGAAAGGCAATGCCAAAGAATGCTCAAACTACTGCACAATTGCACTCATCTCACATGCTAGTAAAGGAATGCTCAAAATTCTCCAAGCCAGGCTTTAGCAATACCTGAACCATGTATTTCCAGATGTTCAAGCTGGTTTTAGAGAAGGCAGAGGAACCAGAGATCAAATTGCCAACATCCGCTGGATCATGGAAAAAGCAAGAGAGTTCCAGAAAAACATCTATTTCTGCTTTTTTGACTATGTCAAAGCCTTTGACTGTGTGGATCACAATAAACTGTGGAAAATTCTGAAAGAGATGGGAATACCAGACCACCTGACCTGCCTCTTGAGAAACCTGTATGCAGGTCAGGAAGCAACAGTTAGAACTGGACATGGAACAACAGACTGGTTCCAAATAGGAAAAGAAGTATGGCAAGGCTGCATATTGTCACCCTGCTTATTTAACTTATATGCAGAGTACATCATGAGAAATGCTGGGCTGGAAGAAGCACAAGCTGGGATCAAGGTTGCAGGGAGAAATATCAATAACCTCAGATATGCAGATGACACCACCCTTATGGCAGAAAGTGAAGAGGAACTAAAAAGCCTCTTGATGAAAGTGAAAGAGGAGAGTGAAAAAGTTGGCTTAAAGTTCAACATTCAGAAAACGAAGATCATGGCATCTGGTTCCATCACTTCATGGGAAATAGATGGGGAAACTGTGGAAACAATGGCTGACTTTATTTTTCTCCAAAATTTTATTTGACTTCTAAATCACTGAAGATGGTGATTGCAGCCATGTAATTAAAAGATGCTTGCTCTTTGGAAGGAAAGTTATGACCAACCTAAATAGCATATTAAAAAGCAGAGACTACTTTGCCAAAAAAGATCTGTGTAGTCAAGGCTATGGTTTTTCCAGTGGTCATGTATGGATGTGAGAGTTGGACTATGAAGAAAGCTGAGCACCGAAGAATTGATGCTTTTGAACTGTGGTGTTGGAGAAGATTCTTGAGAGTCCCTTGGACTGCAAGGAGATCCAACCAGTGCATTCTAAAGGAGATCAGTCCTGGGTGTTCCCTGGACGGACTGATGCTGAAGCTGAGACTCCAATACTTTGGCCACCTCATGTGAAGAGTTGACTCATTGGAAAAGCTTCTGATGCTGGGAGGGATTGGGGGCAGGTGGAGAAGAGGACAACAGTGGATGAGAGGGTTGGATGGCATCACCAACTTGATGGACATGAGTTTGAGTGAACTCAGGGAGTTGGTGATGGACAGGGAGGCCTGGCGTGCTGCGATTCATGGGGTCGCAAAGAGTGGGCCTGAGTGACTGAACTAACGAACTAAGAATTTGTTATATTATTAAACAGTCTTTATAACTTTGTTTTTAAAATAAAAAGTAAAATAACATGAACAAAGGAGAGTCATAGGAGTCCTCAATATCACCTTTACTGCTGGCAAAGCTAGGTAAGATGAATATACTCAGGGTAAAAGGTAGATTGACCTCCTATGTGAGTGCCTAATCTGGAGAGTTGCTTAGTCAATTCTAAGTAAGGCTGAACTGGGACAGCTCCTCACAGCGTTAGTGGTGGTAGGGGTATGTGCATTCTCTATAGGAAATTAAGTAGGTAGAGAAAGGCTAAGGGGTTGGGGAGGGGAATCTCTCTTCATGGAAATCAGAGATGGAGTAAAAAACATTGCCTTCCAACAATAAATTGATTATATTTTTACCAAGCCCAAAGTTCTGATTCATACTTGAAGAGTTCAAGGTGTCTTAAAGTGTGAAAAAGACAAGCGTACAAATGATTTAACTTTCCTTTAACAAGGCTTAGATTCCATTCTGTAATGTATGTTGTCGAATAAATGCCCAGAATGAAGTTCAAGGTGAATTCCTAGAGGGTATTTAGTGACTGAAGAGTTACTTGCCATTTTAAAAGTGATACTTTACGAACATCCTAATTATTGTCATATATTCATAAATGTCTTATTGGATGAACAAACTTATGAAATAGATTGGCAAAATTATGACTGTGTAAAAGAAAGAAAAGCAAATGTATGCTATTAGCTCTAGCTCATTCAATTAGTAAAACCTGACCAGTAGTAAAAGTCACATGATTTAAGCTGTTCTGGTTACCTACATAAACAGCCACTGCCTTCTGTTATGTAAATTCATGTTTCTTCATGGACTTGAAATTAAATTGAATGTATTTTCTACTCCTGCTGGTTTTGTTAAAAATATGCTAACATATAAGAAATATTTGAGCAGGTTAAAAGATAATAGAATGTTAAAAAAAAAAAAACAACATCTTAGGTGTGTATCTCTGACTATTTAAGTATCGGGGAGGAAACTGCCATTGTCTTCCAAAATGTTTGCTTAAGTCACAGTCAGAAACAGATATCTTGTTAAAATGTGTATAGGAGGTCTCTAAATAATGTTTACCTTTACTTTGAACAATTTCTTATCAGGCAAAATGATATCTATCTTGCAGTTTCAGCATTTTGTTTGCTTTTGGCATTCATAATTTTATCTGGATGAGATTTTCCTCTGTGTGATAAAGTTTATCATTCTCTTCAACTGGCCTGGTTTGGAGGGCAAATTAAAACAACAACAACAACAACAACAACAAAAAAAAAAAACAGAGGAAAAGAAAAAAAGCAAAACTAGCACTATTGAGAATGGTGATTATCATTCTAACTTCTTTTTCCTTAAGAAATATGGGGGATGGGAAAGATATGGTTCATTTTCAGTTAACATGGAGGGAAAGTGCAAATGGAACATGAGAGGAGGAGCCAGGGCTCCAAGAGGCATGCCTAAGGCCACTAACTGCTGATTATCTTCACAGGAATAGACTGCCTCTCTTTGGGCATTCTTCAATGAATGGAGGTAGTTTAAACAGAAGGTTCTGAAGTCCAGCATTAGTTGGATTTTTATTAGCTGTATGTCCTTGGGTAGTTAATATTGACGTTGTTCAGTCCCAAAGTCATGTCTGACCCTTTGCGACCCCATGGACTGCAGCACGACAGGCTTCCCTGTCCCTCACCATCTCTTGGAGCTTGCTCAAACTCATGTCCATTGAGTTGGTCATGCCATCCAATCATCTCATCCTCTGTCTCCCCTTCTCCTGCTGCCTTCAATCTTTCCAAGCATCAGGGTCTTTTCCAAGGAGTCAGTTCTTCACAACTGGTGGCCAAAGTATTGGATTTTCAGCTTCAGCATCAGTCCTTCCAACAAGACTGATTTACTTTAGTATTGACTGGTTTAATCTCCTTCGGACTCTTAAGAGTCTTCTCCAACACCACAGTTCAAAAGCATCAATACTTCAGCACTCAACTTTATCATTCAACTCACACATTCGTACATGACTACTGGAAAAACCATAGCTTTGACTAGACAGACCTTTGTTGGTAAAGTAATGTCTCTGCTTTTTAATATGCTGTCTAGGTTTGTCATAGCTTTCCTTCCAAGCAACAAGTATCTTTTAATTTCATGGCTGCAGTCACCATCCACAGTGATTTTGGAGCCCACAACAAGCTCCCATGTCCTTCACTATTTCCTGGAGTTTGGTCAAATTCATGTCTGTTGAATAGGTGATGCTATCTGATCATCAAGGCCTCTGTCACCCCTTTCTTCTTTTGCTTTCATTCTTTCCCAGCATAAGGGTCTTTTCCAGTGAGTTGGCTCTTTGCATTAGGTCGCCAAAGTATTGGACTTCAACATCAGTCCTTCCAATGAATCATCAGGGTTGATTTCCTTTAGGATTGACTGGTTTGTTTTCAAAATTAATGTCCTTTCTTCTTTATCTTTTAGAAATGACTCTGCAGTAGGAATTTTGATAGGTAATGGAATAAGAAAGTTAGAACCTGAGCACTTAAAGTACTGGTTACTCTAGAATATCATCTGTCAGCCTAAGAATAAAGATACAGTTGTCTCCTTAGTACTCCTGGGTGATTCTCATTGACCACCAAGGCACGTGTGTAATATTGTCCCTTCTTACTGATGAAAAGAGGCATCATCCTCCTCTTTGCCTATAGGGTGTTTGGTTCTCTGATTTTATAAATACCAGTCTTATTTTATGTTTACTATTTAAAAATTTTATTTATTTAAACATTTTTAGCTTATAAGTACTCTGGCTGTGGAGGTGTACAAAGATATTAGCAGTAAAGAAAAAGAGACTTGAATCTGGAAGTCAGTAATTCTTCAATTACTAGTATGTAAAATCTGGTCCCATCACTTCATGGGAAATAGATGGGGAAACAGTGGAAACAGTGTCAGACTTTAATTTTTTGGGCTCCAAAATCACTGCAGATGGTGACTGCAGCCATGAAATTAAAAGACGCTTATCCTTGGAAGAAAAGTTATGACCCACCTAGATAGCATATTAAAAAGCAGAGACATTGCTTTGCCAACTAAGGTCCGTCTAGTCAAGGCTATGATTTTTCCTGTGGTCATGTATGGGTGTGAGAGTTGGACTGTGAAGAAGGCTGAGCGCCAAAGAATTGATGCTTTTGAACTGTGGTCTTGGAGAAGACTTTTGAGAGTCCCTTGGACTGCAAGGAGATCCAACCAGTCCATTCTGAAGGAGATCAGCCCTGGGATTTCTTGGGAAGGAATGATGCTAAAGCTGAAACTCCAGTACTTTGGCCACCTCATGCGAAGAGTTGACTCATTGGAAAAGACTCTGATGCTGGGAGGGATTGGGGGCTGGAGGAGAAGGGGACGACAGAGGATGAGATGGCTGGATGGCATCACTGACTCGATGGACTTGAGTCTGAGTGAACTCCGGGAGTTGGTGATGGACAGGCAGGCCTGGCGTGCTGCAATTCATGGGGTCGCAAAGAGTCGGACACGACTGAGTGACTGAACTGAACTGAACTTTGGAAAAGTCACATTACTGAAGGCTGTTAATATAAAAAATGATTATTACGCAAATCACAAAGTTGGGGAACAGGATGTGAAGTTTTCTGTTACGTGGTCATGTACAAATGTAAAAATCATGGTGGGAGAGGGTATGGTGGATATATTAGTCTCTGCATATCTAGGAATTTTTGAGAGTTTTATTTAATAGCTTTATGTAGGTATAATTGAGATACAAAGAATTATACCTATTTGACGTGTACAATTTGATGAATTTAGACATATGCCAACATCTGTGATACCATTACCAGAATCAAAATAATAGGCATAGGCAGCACTCTGCATTTCTGTGACTCCCTTAGGTTTGCTTGTTTTTGGTTTTAGTTTTTTTTTGTGTGTGTGGTAAGAATACTGTAGATGAGATTTAACTTAACAAAATTTGAATTGTACAATACCATTTTGTTAACTATAGTAGAGCAGATCTCTAAAACTTAATCATCTTTATATAACTTCAACTTTATACTCATTGATCACTGATTCCTCATATTCTGTATTTCTTAGCCCCTGGCAAGTTCTATTGTATTCTCCACTTCTATGAGTTTTACTAGTTTAGCTGCATCAAATAAATGGAATCACACAATATTCTTCTGCCACTGGCTTGTTTTACTTAGTATAGTGGCTTCCAGGTTCATCCATGCTGTTACAAAGGGTAGGATTTCTCTCTTTCAAGAGCAAGTAATATTCTATTGTATGTATATACCACCTTCTCATTATCCATTCATCCATACACAACTTGGCTATTGTAAACAATACTGCAATCAAACTAATTGTAAATGTCTCTTTGGCATCCAAATTTTAATCCTTTTGGTTGTATACCTAAAAGTGAGATTGTTGGATCATAAATTAGTTCGACTTTTATTTTTTAGAGACACCTTCTTGCTGTTTTATGTAGTGGCTAAAAATTTACATTTGCACTAAGAGTTCACAAGGGTTTCCTTTTATCTACATGCTGGTCAACACTTGTTATCTTTTGTTTTGTTTAATAATAACTATCCTAACAGGAATGAGATATCTCATTTAACTTCTGATTTGCCTTTCTCTAGTCATTAATTAGGGAATCTTTTTAGATGAGCATCTTTCCATATACCTGTTGGCCATTTATATGCCATCTTTGGAGAAACATTTGTTCAAGCCCTTTGCACAGTTTAAAGCTTGATTGGTTTGTTTGCTTGTTTGTTTTCGTATTGATTTATAAAAGTTTCTTGTACATTTTGAAAATGTAGGCTTTCTCAGATGATGGTTTGTAAATATTTTCTCTGATTTGGTAAGCTGCCTTTTCATTCTGTTGATAGTTTGCTTTGCTGTGCAGAAGTTTTTAGTTTGATATAGTCCCACTGGTCTAATATTTTTGCCTAGGAGTGTAAAGCATGGCAATATGGTTTCCTCGGCATTCCATTTTTCAGTAGTTTCTGATGAGCAAATTGCATAGGAAGATAATGACAATGTCTGTAAAGAAAGAGGAAGTCAGTTCAACCTCAGCTTCTCATAAAGCCTAGAAGTCAATCACTGAATAACGCAGCAGTCAACGCAGTGAGGAGGGTCAGAAGTTGTCAGCCAAATTGTAGTTATAGAACTTGTATTCCTGCCATGCCAGGAGACTCCTCTAGTAATGGAGAGGTGTGGTGCAGATAGCCACATGGAATTCTGCTGTGAAAACTCAGGTGTCTAAATTACATAAATTTATTAATTATTCAACAAGTAATTATTGCGAATCTACTATGTCCATTGTACTAGGTGGACATTATATAGTGACGACAAAAACAAATACAAACTTCTTTCATGAGATTTTCTCCAAGTGGGAATTTGTGCATGTGTGTGCGTGCTGTGTTTCCCATCCTTGTATTAGATGGGAAGTTTATACTAAACGTGGTGCTGGGTTGAAGGTGTGGGGAGAGAGATACCTTCTTGCAGTAAATTCAAGAAAAACTCACTGACTTGAAGGAACAGAAGTTTTTTTGTACATGACTTTTTCTGTGCCATCTCTTAAATATAATTCCTTTACAGAACTAACAGTATTAAGGGGAAACTAATAAAATATGGTATTATAGCACTCATTCAAATCATCCTCATCTCACAGAGATTCTAACTTCTACTATTTGGTTTTCTTTCCTGTCTTTCTAAGGGTCAGTTGAGCTTTTAGAGAACATCAATCCTTGTACATTTTCTTCACATTTAGTTTGGAAACAATCACCAGATTTTTTATAATTCTGGATTTGATTCTTCTGCTTCCCAGCTCTAGAATGTTTGGGTTGAATATACTTGGAAAGAATGTGGAGAATCTTTTAACCGTATTCTCCCTGAAATTATCACTTGTCTTTGTAACTATTTTTACTACTTTTAAATTATTTTCATGTTAATTCTCTTTAATTTTGACCTTTTGGAAATTGATAAGATTTTCTGTTTATTTACCTGTTTATTCTAGTCTTGGCACAAGAACATGCTCCCCTAAATTTTTTTCAGTTAACAGTTTGCATGCATGCCAAGTCGCTTCAGTCATGTTCAACTCTTTGTGACTCCATAGACTGTAGCCTGTCAGTCTCTTCTGTCCATGGGGTTTTCCAGGCAAGAATACTGGAGTGGGCTGCCATTTCCTTCTCCACAGTAAGAGTTTAGGAAGAGATTATCATTATTTGTGTGCTCAGCGTAGCAATACTGTTTCTTTCTTTTCCTTCTCCATTATCTTACCTTGCCATGAAAGAAAAAAGCCTCTACCACCCACTGGATATTCCAGGAAACTTTAGAGGAGAGGAGTTAGTCTCTATATTATATCAGTCTATTATAGGATTCACATTTATGCTGAGAGCTTAATTGCTATAAACAGTTCAGGGAGAATTTCTTAAAAGTGTTCCTAAATAATATTACTTAGTATTGACCTAGGTTGTATGGTAGAGTTCTATGCATTTATATGGGTGTCTAACCATATGATAGCTAAAAAAAATGTAGTTTAAGTACATAACTGTATCAGTGCTATATATAACCATGTATAACTATGTAAATATATATATATATATATACATGTATATATAAATGAACATATGTATTCACTGAATATATATGAATGATTGTGTCTCCCCAAAATTCATATGCTGAGTTTCTAAACCCCACTGGTTGTACCTTGAGATGGAACCTCTAAAGAAGTAATTAAGGTAAAATAAGAATGTTAAGAATGGGGCTTTATCTGATAAAATTAGTGTCCTTGTGAAAAGAGACACCAGAAAATTTGTTTTCTCTCTCTTCTCATGTGTGAGCAAAGAAGTCATGTGAACACATAGCCACGAGGAGGCCACTCAAAAGCTAAAAAGAAGGGGGTTTCAGAATGAAATATACCTTGCTAGCCCTGGATCTTGGACTTCCTTTACTGCAGATATATAAAAAATAAATTTCTGTTGTCTAAGCCTCCCAGTCTCTCCTTCTGTGGTATTTTTATTGTGGCAGCCGAGAAGGCAATGGCAACCCACTCCAGTACTCTTGCCTGGAAAACCCCATGGATGGAGGAGCCTGGTAGGCTGCAGTCCATGGGGTCACTAAGGGTCAGACACGACTGAGCGACCTCACTTTCACTTTTCACTTTCATGCATTGAAGAAGGAAACGGCAACCCACTCCAGTGTTCTTGCCTGGAGAATCCCAGGGATGGGGGAGCCTGGTGGGCTGCCGTCTATGGGGTCACACAGAGTCAGACACGACTGAAGCAACTTAGCAGCAGCAGCAAGCCTAATAAAAATGTACTGTTTTTCTCTCTCTCCCTCTCTGTCTAAACACACACACACACGCGTGCGCATGCACACACACACACACACACACACACAGAATTTTCAAATACTAAGGATGTTATATATCAATGAATAGCATCAACAAGTAAATCTCTCTTCCTCACAGTCCTCAGTTTGCTTCCAAACCCACAGGCAATAACCAAGCTTATATCTTTCATATATTCTCTTAGC